>NW_024039297.1:835000-1435000 GCF_016077235.1 Cyprinodon tularosa | reverse complement strand
GTACTTTTCTCCAGCTTTTTTCAGAAGAGACGACCTTTTTTAACCTTTTAAAGCCGCCTTCTTCTGGGTTTTATTGTTTTCCAGTTACGTTTATTATCATTTTACAAGAATTTGCACATAAATTGGATGATAAGTTGCTCAGTACTTCAGTGGCCTTTTTACCCAATATTTTTTTACTCTTAAGAGAACTTTTGGCTTTTCTACCAACCTCTTTCTAAATGCAGAGAGAAACTGAGAAGATTCTTTTTTTTTTAAATCAGCTAAAGGTTATATAACGGATCTTATAGGGTTTCATAATTCCCTGCATGGGACGGGTTACCTTCCATGAACTTACCGGTTACTTTCTCTACTTCCAGGATTCCACTTAGAACTCACTGATTTCCTTTAGGTTACATTTTGTGAAAATCCATCTTATATCAAGGTTATGTTTTGGAAGTCACAGGCATTTTATCCACTTTACGCGTTAATATGGGCATAAAAACGCATTTTATCAAACTTAGTGTAACGGGACCAGTGTTGGGGAAGTTACTTTAAAAATGTAATCCGTTACAGTTACATGTTACCTTGTTTAAAATGTATTTGTAGTTTAACTTTTTCGATTACTTTTAAAAAGTAATATAACTAATTACTTTTGATTACTTTTTGATTACTTTAAGGTTTTAATGAGTATTGACCATTGTTCAACATTTAATTTTTGAGAACTGAATGTGAACCTTGAAAAAGCACTAAGCTGAGAGGGAATTGCTGACAGGCAATCACAGGATGTCCACAAGAAGAGATGCCAGCAGCAGGCATGGAAGATTTTCTCAGACTCCTCTCATCGGGCCATACTCTTTTCTGTTCCTCCCCCAGGCTCTACCATTTACGCCGTTTGCAGACTAACACAAGCAGGTTCAGGTTGATAGCCGGCAAACACTTCTTGCACTGCACGGTTAAATTTGAGCTATTTTCACAGATGTAAATGAAATGCTCCTTAAATTTCCAGTGCTGGACGGCTGTCATTTTTGATGCGCTGCTTGAGCTGAAATAGAACCGTCCGCTCGCTTGCTGTTCCTCAAGGAGGCTCCACCAGCACAGGATGGATCATCAGAGTGGCAAATATGATAGAGACAAGGAGCCGTAGCGCGAAACGGAGATACAGGGCGCGAAGCAATAAAAATGTCATTACAGTAAATTTTTCGCAAAGGTTTTTCTTTATATTTAAAAAAAAATGTAACTAAATTTGTAATTCTTAATATTTTCGTAACTGTAACTGAATTACATATTTTCTAATTTTAACTGTAACGAATTACAGTTACTCTGTTTTTGTAATTAAATTATGTGACGTCGTTACATGTAATCCGTTACTCCCCAACACTGAACGGGACAGGGTGCTTTCTGGGAAATTATGTAGATTACAGTCCTGAAATTTACAGTTTACTGTCAAATAATTTAAATGGAAGAGGAAGAAATTTCTTAGAATCTAAAGGTGAGTTTTAATCATTTACAGCACATTGGCAGTGGTGGAAAGTAAAGTACATTTACTTGATTACCGTACTTAGATACTTCTTATTTTTGAGTATCTTTGGGAGTGGGACTTGTAACATTTTACTCAATTTCTAGGAAGCTGCTAGTTCCTTAACTTTTTAATCCATTGGTGCCGTTTTTCTGTCCTTAGGCAGGTAGAGTGAATGAATAACTGCACTGATTTAGAGATTTAATGACGTTCCACAGATGTGAGAAACTCAGAGTAGATATTCTTAGTAGTTTATGTTATAAAGGCATTAGTAGGATGAGTCTCAGATCAGTTCTAGTTTCTTTGTGGTAAATTAGATTCAACCTTTAATCTCTATTCCATAGAGAATCAAGACTTTTCTGTTTTATTTTTGGTTTGTTTTTATATAAGAAAATAAAACGGATGCCTTTTTTTAGGCATTTTAATGCTGAAGTTCTTTCCAGGTGGTGTAGAATCTATACCCCGTAGTTCTACGCATCAATACATCAGATGGTCTCTGAAGTTACAGGTTCTTTTAAAATTATTACAAAATTAAATTGGTATTTTTTAACTTTTTGTACTTTTGAATACTTAAGTATTTTTCAAAAGAGAGTACTTCAATGCTTTAACCTGAACAGATGTTTACCTGACGAACTTTTACTTGTAGTTGAGTAAGATTTGACTGAGTATCAATATTTTTACTCAGTTACTACTGTAAAGTACTTCATCTACTGCTGCACATTGGAAATTAAATCCTATAAATGACATTAAGGTGAGTTTCTCTGTACTTTCCAGATCATCCATAAAACCTTTCTAGAACTTAAAGGTTAGTTTTTCATTTGGGTTCATTTCTGGAACAACTTCACCAACATTTCAAAGTGAAACTCCTGATCTGAAGTGAAACTTTTATTTTCAGTGGGTTTCAGCTTGTGGCCTTTAAGGGACGATTTAAGCTGAGAACAAGCGGATCAGCAAAACAAGTCGTTTCCTTGAAGTTTAGGTTTTTCTTTCTGGAACTTTCAGGGAAGCTTTGCAGCATTTAGAGCTACTTTCAACTTAAAGTTTACATTTTTATTTCTTAAAGTAGGTTCATAAAAAATATTGTTTTTCTATTATGAAGGGTTCTTATTAACATTTTGGAGCTCAAAGGATTCACTTCAGAATTTAATGCACTGGAAAAACGACCTAGAATTAAGTCAACATTTCTTAATTAAGTGTATTTACCCTTAATTTGAGAAGGTTAATGAGATATTTTGCCAATGGAATGAGTATTTTTACTCTTAAAATAAGATATTTAGATAAAATACACTTGAAATAAGACAATGCAATTATGTTTTCTTATTTTAAGTGTAAGTTGTCTTGTTCCATTAGCAAAATATCCCTTTTACCTCCTCAATCCAAGAACAAATGCACTTATTTTAAGGAAAAAATTACTTATCTAGATTTTCATTTTTTCCAGTGTGGGGGAAAATTTTATATATTATAATAGAAGATTTTATAAATCAGCTAAAAAGGTTTCATGAATCCCAAGATTCCATTTTCAGCAAAAGTTATCATATACGCTCAGCAGTTGGTAAAATACAAAGATTTATTTAAAAAATGTGATTCCCTTGTTAACAACGATCCATAGGAAGCAAATATAACCTCAAAAAACAGAAAATAACTGGATGAGCGGGCTGTAGGTGAAAGAAATGAGTGTTTTGGGGTCTAAAGGAGACGCAGAGGTTCTGGGGGGGGGGGGTGGATATCAGGGGAACACGTCTCTTGGCAGCTCAAAGTCCTTGAAGGTGTAGAAGGAAATGTCTCCGTGGTCAACGACGGCGTAAACGACGGGAACGTCTCCGCTCTGAAAGGCCAGCTGCTTGATGACTCTGAGGTCAGGAACAGGACCGTCGAAACTGGAAAAAAAGGAGATTCTGTTGACTGGGAGGAAAAAGGAGAAACATCGTTTAGGAAATGAATCAACCGCGTGACGAATATTTTCTCTGACGTTTACTGAACAAAAAGAGTGACGCCTTTCATCAGGTCGTTGATTATTCCTGTCAGGAGGAGAACTGAGGTGTTCATGTTGGGTTCATTGTTTTCCTGTAAGTGGATCCTGAGTAAACGAGCATTCAGGACTTACCTGCAGACGCACATGCGGCTGTACGGTTTGCCCGGGTTGCTCTTTTTGAAGTCGGCCACCGAATCCGGCTGGTAAACATTGAAACAAATCCTCCACTCCTCAGAACCTTTTAACCTGAGCAGAAAAACAAACGACATCCATTCCTCCTGAGTGATGCAACCGTTCATCTGTATGGATCTGGACAGGAACGATCGTAAACAGCAAAGCGACGCGCTCACTTCGGATTTATGGCCCCTGGGTTTAACAGAGTCGGCCGACATGCGAGTCCAGTTTGATATTATGAAACAAAGATGCTGAGGAGACACCGAGTGCTGCTGATGATAAACAACCAATCCTTTAACTTTACTTTAGAGCCAACAGACGGGGAATCGTCTTAAATAGTTAACGGATTATTCCAATAATCGCCGCCTAAATTAGTCGTGGATTAATCACTAAACGAAGTACAAAGGCTCTAAATTATATGCAGACAGAAATATTAAAAATAAATGAATGTAAGCAGTAATTAAATTATACAACGAGAAATAAATCAATAAATTTCCATAAGCTTCTTTATTTAATCACCTCTGTGGTAAGTACCATAATAAATACCGAATGGTCTGCCATAAAATGAAATGAAACCAAATCTGCATTTTACATTTAAAACAAAAATAATTATTTCTGTTTAAACTCATTCAAATTAAAAATAAAATGTATTAAAGCATCTTTTTCTATCAGACTATTAATCCAAAAAGTATTTAATCGTTTGATAAAATAATCGTTATATATACAGGTAGATAGGCTAAAGCAGCCCCCCCCGTGCTTTAAATTTTATGTCGAATCAATCTTCACCCCCGCCCCTTTTTTCATGAGTAAACCAATGAAAAGTCAGCAGCAGTAAATTAATTATTGCAGTAAAATTTACTACAATCTCCTTTAAATTGATAAATTACCTCTAAAGTAAAATAATTTCAAGTTTAATTATTTAATCCTCAGTGTAATAAAAGTTTCAGTAAATAAATACATAAAAATCTCAATCATTTCTTCAATAAATTTCCTGCGCCGCCTCTAGGGGGCGTGCAAACTTCAGGTTGGGAACCATGTAAGCAATAAAACATCCGTGACTCATCATTTAGTTTAATGATTTCTATTAAAGTTTGCATAAATCTGTTATTATTTACACTAAATATCAGATTATAAAAAAAAAACTAATTTGCTTCTACATGAATCTAAATGAATAAACTTCTTCTGATGGAATCTCCAGACGTTCTGTGTTGATTGGCGTCACATCTGGCTCCGTTAATCAACACGTTTGATTTGCTTTTTAGTTTACAGCCTTTAGTAAAGACTTCAACCTGAGCAGAAACTGGAATAACTGCAAACATCTGCAGAGTCTCCAAAGAGGAAGGATTTATTCAACGGAGAGAAAAAAAAACGCTGCTGCTTTTCACAGCTGTTATCTTAAAAAAAAGATAAAAAAGGAAATGACTTCAGCTCCTTTAAAGGAAAAGTCGCTCATATTCAGAATCCAAACTTCTGAAAGTTCTTAAAATGTGAAATGATTCCATCCTGTTCAATAAATGATCTGTGTTTTTAATTCAGACTAATTTTCATGTGAATGTGCTTTACTGGAGGCATCCATGTTTGTCAAAGAACACTACTGCCACCTACTGGTTAGTGACGTCACGGTGCGGTATCGGCTGTTGATCAAGTCCCAGTGCTGTATCTGGTGTTTGTCACAACGCGCTATTATCCAAGTCATCTTGAAAACATTCTTCTTCCAAATGTTGGCTACATATTACCTGTTTTTCACCATTATCATGAATCAGAAAGGTGAAATAATATTTTTTTTTTTCACTTTTACCCGATGTATTCCAGCATCCAGCTGCCATGCACGTGGGCATTGTCAGTTTCACTATAGCTCTGGTGAATTTCAATGGTGAAGTCCTCTGGAAATCTTCAATAATTGTTGTTGATTGCAGATGTGTCTAGTAGTTCCCATTGATTTAGCTTGGAAAGCGGGGAGAATGGCGCTAGGCTTACCGCACCGTGACGTCACTGCTGGAAGATGGCAGGAGCGAACAAAAATGGCCGCTCCCAGACTCAGTGATACTCACTGATTAAGACTAAATTAATTAAATCACTGTGATCGTATTAGTTTCAGATATAAATAATGATCCATTGATTATTCCTTGCTGGCCGGACTTTTCCTTTAAAGAAAAGGTTAATCAGACGGTTTGATGTGAAAGGAGTCGTTATCGAACCGTGTGTTTTCTCAGCAGTACCTGGATGCTCCCTCCAGCAGGTCAGTAGATTTGATCACACTGATTTTCTCCAGCAGCTCGTCTGAAAGAAGCAGAGATCGTCTCAGTCTGATAGCATCTGCTACGTCGGCGCCGCGCGGTCCGCCACCAACTCACCGGTGGCGATGGGCTGGGTCGGGTCGTGTAAAGGTTTAACTTTCCCTTTCCACAGGTGGGCCGGTCGGCCCTGTCGGGTGGCCTGCCGCCGGGCCAGCAGCTCGTGGTACTCCGCCCAGTTTCTGCAGCTTTGAACCTGAAAGACGTGGAATCAGAACCAGCAGAGACGCTGAAGGTTCCGCTTTGCTGCCTGACGGGACGCCTTTACCTGCCTGTCTTTGTTCACATCCCGGCGCCGCCTGCGTCTCTCCATCTGCTCCTCCCTCGCAGACATCCTCACCTTCCGCAGGTTTATTCTCTGCATCCAGGAGGCGACGTCACACAGCCCCACCTTCACGCCTCCGGGAAGCAGGGAGGGGTCCGGAGGGGCCACGGAGCCGGGTCGACCGGAGCCCAGGTCAGGGAAGGAGATGGCGCTGAAGTTCCAGCGGAAGCGACCGGATGGGGAAGCGCAGGGCGACCTTTTGTCCTCCTCCGGGGCGTCCATCACCCACCAGGTCCGGCCCTCACCTGCGGGGCCCGGAGGGGGCGTCTGAGGCTCTGCAGAGGACGGAAGGTCAGACTCTGCTACTTCACCCTCCTCCATTCTCTCAGCCTGCGACTCTCCTGCTGCTTTCCTGCGACTGACGGAGCAAACGTGGACACGGTGAACACCAAAAGCTCTCAGCCAAAAGCGGTGATCAGCTCTGGGTCTCTGCTCACCTGCAGGTCGGCGTCGGGCTGGGGCTGCGCTTCCTCTTCAGCGGCCACCCCCCTCGGTCTCGCTGCCTAGGCAGGTTCAGCTGCCTGGCGTAGGGAGACGGCTCAGCGCTGGAAGGAACCAGGAAAAACACGACAGAAGAGAAGAAGAACGGCTTTAAAAGCAGAAACAGGAGAGCTGTGGCTTAAAAACTAATTTTTCTGAAAGCTAAAAGGAATTAGCTTCATCTGGTCTGTTCCTGATTGGTTGTGACTCCATCCTGGAGAGAAATATCAGCTGTGCTGCTGCCATCAACACCTTTGTTTCTAGATGTTGGAGCTTGGCCTGTTTTCCAGTGTAGTCCTGTTTCTCTGACTGTGACTAACTGGATGTGCTCTCTTCATCCTCTGACATGGGAGCTGGCTCGGAGCTCGTCTGCCTGGCTGTGTGTTTCCTGGACGGGGCCGCCTGTGGAGCTGGTTGACAGTTGCCTTTTGTATCTATGCTTCTTTTTCTATGTCTACTTCTGTCTCCTTGAACCCCAGTGGGCCTCAGCAGATGGCCGCTCACACTGAGCCTGGTTCTGCTGGAGGTTTCTTCCTGTTCAAAGGGAGTTTTTCCTCTCCACTGTCGCTACAAGCATGCTTAGTGTGAGGGATTGCTGAAGAGTCAATGAGTCGATGCAATCAGCTGGTTTTCCTTAGATAGAAAACTTTAAATCAATCTGACTGGATGATCTGGTGAACTGGAAAGTTCCTTGAGATGACATGATGTGAATTGGCGCTATAGAAATAAACTGAATAGAATTAGCTTGGATTACCCTTAAAGTCATCAAATACACTCACCGGCCACTTTATTAGGTACACCTGTCCAACTGCTCGTTAACACTTAATTTCTAAGCAGCCAATCACATGGTGGCAACTCAGTGCATTTAGGCATGTAGACATGGTCAAGACAATCTCCTGCAGTTCAAACTGAGCATCAGTATGGGGAAGAAAGGTGATTTGAGTGACTTTGAACGTGGCATGATTGTTGGTGCCAGAAGGGCTGGTCTGAGTATTTCAGAAACTGCTGATCTACTGGGATTTTCACACACAACCGTCTCTAGGGTTTACAGAGAATGGTCCGAAAAAGAAAAAACATCCAGTGAGCGGCAGTTCTGTGGGCGGAAATGCCTTGTTGATGCCAGAGGTCAGAGGAGAATGGCCAGACTGGTTCGAGCTGATAGAAGGGCAACAGTGACTCAAATAACCACCCGTTACAACCAAGGTGGGCAGAAGAGCATCTCTGAACGCACAGTACGTGGAACTTTGAGGCAGATGGGCTACAGCAGCAGAAGACCACACCGGGTGCCACTCCTTTCAGCTAAGAACAGGAAACTGAGGCTACAATTTGCACAAGCTCATGGAAATTGGACAATAGAAGATTGGAAAAACGTTGCCTGGTCTGATGAGTCTCGATTTCTGCTGCGACATTCGGATGGTAGGGTCAGAATTTGGCGTCTACAACATGAAAGCATGGATCCATCCTGCCTTGTATCAACGGTTCAGGCTGGTGGTGGTGGTGTCATGGTGTGGGGAATATTTTCTTGGCACTCTTTGGGCCCCTTGGTACCAATTGAGCATCGTTGCAACGCCACAGCCTACCTGAGTATTGTTGCTGACCATGTCCATCCCTTTATGACCACAATGTACCCAACTTCTGAAGGCTACTTTCAGCAGGATAATGCGCCATGTCATAAAGCTGGAATCATCTCAGACTGGTTTCTTGAACATAACAATGAGTTCACTGTACTCAAATGGCCTCCACAGTCACCAGATCTCAATCCAATAGAGCATCTTTGGGATGTGGTGGAATGGGAGATTAGCATCATGGATGTGCAGCCGACAAATCTGCGGCAACTGTGTGATGCCATCATGTCAATATGGACCAAACTCCCTGAGGAATGCTTCCAGCACCTTGTTGAATCTATGCCACCAAGAATTGAGGCAGTTCTGAAGGCAAAGGGGGGTCCAACCCGTTACTAGCATGGGGTACCTAATAAAGTGGCCGGTGAGTGTATATATATGACTAACTGACTTTAATCATCTAAAAACCTTTAAATCAGAGGCCCAGTTTTATCATTATTTAATTGCATCTTAAAGCAGCAAAAACTTCCCTCCATGAGACAAAGACCAAACTCCAGCTTCTGTTACCTGAGATCAAATCTGTGAACCACGTAGCCGAGCCTCTTCAGATGCCCAAACACCTTCAATGTGAGAGAAGAACCATCAGATCAGACCAGAAACGCAGCTTCCAGCTTTAATCAGAGCATCAGAGGAGAAACGCACCTGGTACTGCTGCAGGCTGACAGCGTCTGCAGACAGAAACATCTCATAGCCGTCCTGGATGGACAGCGGCAGGTCCTGATTAAACACCAGCAGGCTGCCCTGCATCCAGAAACACATTCAGTCAGGAGGGGAAGAAACTCCTCCGACACATTAGTTAAATAACGAGTGATACTCACACACTCCATCAGGTAGAGAGCCTCTTCAGGGAGGAGATACTGCTTCCCTTCTGCAGAGAAACCCATCGTCTGCCAGAACTTACCCTGAAAACAACAATGATCCATTATTACATGACAAATAAGAAACAAAGAAGCTATTTATTACAAAATATTGACTTTCATTTGTTTATTAATGGATGCCTGGAGGCCATGTTTGAACAGAACGAGAAGAGCTGATCTGAATTCATAAACTGCATCTTTAGAAATATCTGTTTTTTTTTACTCAAAAAGAGGAACAATAAAAACCAAAAAGATTAAAGTTTACTGAAAAACAGAAAGCGTAAAGTGTAAGAACGGTAAAAATGAAGAGCTAGTTGACAATCATTTACCTAATAAAGTTTAATTAATACTAAAATAAAATAAACATATGTATAAGGAAAGGAGGAGAGGCCATGGATGAAGACTATCAGCCGGCTTCAAAGTGATTCTGGGAAACCATCCAGCTCCTCTGGAGGGGAGAGCAGAGCTTTGCTAACGATGTTTTCATCGTCCGCTGGACGGAGGAAGGAAGACTTTGAGGTTTGCTGGTGAAAGTTGGAAGTTAAGTTGATCCTTTCCCGCAATCATCGCAACCCCAACCCTTACAGGGGATCAGAAGAACTCGCCTATTCAGCCAGGCCAACAATTCCCTCTAACGACCCCCCTTTCAGAGACACAGACAGGTATGGGGCCAAACGATCCCCATTCCAAAGGGGGGGGGACCCGTTCATCCATTTCAATTTCCATGTTTTCTAAACAAAAGCAAGGCTATGTTGGCTTACTGTATAAAACGAGTAGGGTTGTCAAAAGTATCGATACTGAAACGTTGTATCCGGATACAATACTCGTTTTTAAAAGTATCGATACAGTGCTACCACCAGTGGCACCTAAGCAGTCATTCATCTAAGGTGCAGAATGGAGGAAAATGCACTTTCTGAACACTGTGTGATTGAATAATTCTACGCACTTTTCAGTTTCAGACTTTTTTTTGTAAGAGGTGCAGCTGCTGAGAATTATTTTTGTTTCTTAACCGGTTTGGCTAGTGTCATTGTTATGTGTGCAAAGCATAGCCAGGGAAGGAACACTTAATTAAGTTTTTTTTATCAAGCTTGCTTAATATTGTGCACAGCATACAACCTCAAAACATTGTTCTTATTGTTTATTGTATTTATTTATTAATGAAAATATTTCTGTTGAATTTTGGAGTCTTTGTTTTTATTCTTGTGGTATCGAAAATGGTATCGAGTATCGAATATTTTCCTTACTATCGGTATCGAGTTGAAAAGTTTAGTATCGTGACAACCCTAAACGAGTAACCAATTAAAAATCATTAGGGTCCAATTAAAGATAATCATCAACCAGCAAAGGTCAGGAGACATTTTTAATTATAATCTGTTACTTTAAACAGAATTAAACACTGAAATAAAATGAGGTTTTTATGCATCCATGTCATACATTGACTTTTTAAATCTAAAAAAAATATATATATAAAAAATTTACTTTCTGTCCTCCTCCCCCCATTTCCTCTGACAACCACTGAATCATAAAACCATCACTAGCTCTTATATGTGGGCAGAAGTGCAGCTAATGAGCAAAGTTAGTTTGACTTTAAAGATGTATTAAATTCAGAGCTGCATATGCCTCCATCTCCCATCATGCACCAAATAAACAAATAACCACCAAATCCTGCAGCAAAAGGAGATTATTTACAAACAACTAGAAGATCTTACAGCAGGAGTCTGAAGCTCCACAATCCGGTCATCTGGAATCCATGTGGCTTTCACCAGGTTCCCTCTGCAAAGGCATAAAACCAAGAAAATCTGATGTATCTGCTTTCCTACCACCCAACAGGAAAGGAGATTTTAAGAGCGGACCATCTGACTCACAGCCGCTCGACTCGCTCCTCCGATATGAGATTCCAGTGTTCGTCCAAACTCTGCTGCAGACGCAGTCTTTGCTCCTCCGTCTCGTCGGGATAGAAGTCCTTCTGTCCTCGAGCCGGGATCTTATGGCTCCTGGAGCGGGCTGCAAACAGCTCGCATGGACTGCAGCATATTAGGAGACAAGCAAACTGAATTTAACAATAGAACGGATTCATTTAATCAACCATCCAAAAGGAAAAGATACAGATAAAAGAAATGATTTTAGAAAAGGCCGCATAATCTTTCATAAAGAACTGAATCTGTTACCAGAAAGAACTGAATCTGTTACCAGAAAGAACTAAATCTGTTACCAGAAAGAACTAAATCTGTTACCAGAAAGAACTGAATCTGTTACCAGAAAGAACTAAATCTGTTACCAGAAAGAACTGAATCTGTTACCAGAAATAACTGAATCTGTTACCAGAAAGAACTAAATCTGTTACCAGAAAGAACTAAATCTGTTACCAGAAAGAACTGAATCTGTTACCAGAAATAACTGAATCTGTTACCAGAAAGAACTAAATCTGTTACCAGAAAGAACTGAATCTGTTACCAGAAAGAACTAAATCTGTTACCAGAAAGAACTGAATCTGTTACCAGAAATAACTGAATCTGTTACCAGAAAGAACTAAATCTGTTACCAGAAAGAACTAAATCTGTTACCAGAAAGAACTGAATCTGTTACCAGAAATAACTAAATCTGTTACCAGAAAGAACTGAATCTGTTACCAGAAATAACTGAATCTGTTACCAGAAAGAACTGAATCTTTAATAAAGTACTGAATCTCTTAGAACTGAATCTGTTACCAGAAAGAACTGAATCTGTTACCAGAAAGAACTGAATCTGTTACCAGAAAGAACTGAATCTGTTACCAGAAAGAACTGAATCTGTTACCAGGAAGAACTGAATCTGTTACCAGGAAGAACTGAATCTGTTACCAGAAAGAACTGAATCTGTTACCAGAAAGAACTGAATCTGTTCCCAGAAAGAACTGAATCTGTTACCAGGAAGAACTGAATCTGTTACCAGAAAGAACTGGACCTTTAATAAAGAACTGAATCTGTTAGAACTATTATTCATTTTTTGTTATTGTCAAGACTTTGTTGTAAAATAGTAGTGAACAGTAAATTTGTGTTGTGTCCAACTAAAGGCTTTTTGTCCTTATAAGTTTGTCTAAACTTCTTCTTTTTCAATCTATGTGTTTTTTTATCATTATGTATGCATATGTGAACATCCTGCCATAATGCAAGAGCACATAATTTCAATTTGAGAAAAGAATTTCATCTTCTTGCACTCAAAACTTATAATGCTCACACTCAAAACATGCGCTCTCTCTCAAATATTTTCTTCTTGCACTCAAAACTTATAATGCTCACACTCAAAACATGCGCTCTCTCTCAAATATTTTCTCTTCTCTCAAATCTTTGTTTCTTCTCTCAGATTTAATGCTTCTTTCACAGATATTTTCTCCTCTCGCTTGCCTCCTTCTGTTCGCGCACAAACCGCGCTCTGCTCGGGTCTGATATGCGCTCACAAACCTGTAGGCTCTGCTTGCGGATTTTTTCTGCTCTCTCGCGGATTGCAGGAGGATCGTCGCCTAGCAACCCTTCCAGCCAATAGAACGACAGCCTACTGTTTAACCCTACTGAGTGTGCCTGTGCTACTACGCCACTTATAAGAGCGTCAGCTGAAACTGTTATTTACAGTAGTTTTGTGGCTCGATTCAACAAAGTTCAGTACTTATGGATAACCCAAACAGTTCTGTACTTTTAAACAGTTAGTGGTTTGTTATGTACAAAAGCAAAGAACCGACATATTAAATTATTATCTTGAAATACTTTGCTAGTATTAATTTCAAAATGTAGGGGAAAAAATAAATTTTTTACAAAAAGTAAAAATGTTGGATGGTTATTTCCAATTATTATTATGGTGTTATGTGTCAAGTCAACTTTCTTATTGACGTGAACACCAAGGTATTTGAAACAAGGGCGTTGGTTTGATTTCAACTTTGGTAGGGACACTATTCTTCAGTTTCATTGGTCCTTTGCAAAAAATATGCATGCTCTTTTTTAAGCTTAATGTGAGCTTCAGGGCTCATTTTGTTTAAAGAGAACAGCAGCATTTCTTGCTACATTAATACAAATCTTATAAGCACAACATGCACTAGATGCTGTTTATCAATATTTAAAGCATAACTGGCTCTGATGAATGTGGAATTAGGACTTTTTCCACTTTGAAAAGGATTGCATTTAAATTTACCTGCTACTAAGACAGTGTCTGTTTAACCAAATATAGTCTGTAATATGTGGATTTATCCTGTGTTTTCTTCTGAAGATATAGAATTGTGCAGAGGTAAACAGAGGTAAAACCCACTCTTATTTTTTATTATCTAATATGCTCTCTCTGGATCATGCAAAATAATACATTCAAGGGACAGCAAATAAATGAATTGTATTTACATGTGCACTGGAACTATAAGAGGAACTGACAGTGAGCATTTAAAATATTAATATTAGAAGTTGTACATCTGGGCTGTAGTTACTCTGTTTAGCTAATTTCATGTATTTTATCTATGGCTGAAACAATTAATCATATTAACAAATTATTTAAATAATCGTGAACTATGTAATTGATTAATCGTAAACTGGAGTATAGGGCCACTAAAATGTGCCTTTAGCCGACAGAGCGACCCACTTAGAGCAGGAATTATACCAAGATTGTAAAAAAATATGTAAACATTTTGCATTTATGAAGTAAAAAAAAATAGTTTTTGTCTGTCAATATTCTCCATCCAGAACTCCTCCAAAGGAAACGTTTAAACGTTTCTGTTTCACCTGGTTTCATTTCAGAAAAGATCTTCTTTAAGGAGCCTTTGGCTATCTGATTAAAAGATAAAATAAAGAAATCCTAACGTTGTTAACTTACATTTCTCAAGTTCCACAAATCAAAAAACTCTCTCCTGCTTCTTTACAGAACTCCAATCAGAAGCTTTCGCCTGTTTTAGCATAGATAATAAGTTTTTTAATTCGGACTAGTTTCGTAGCCCAATATTAATTTATTTTAGCGTCTTTTTTTTCGCGCTCCAAGCACCCGCTGGAGTTTGGCTGTGACTCCTAACTTTAAACACAGGTGTTTTTTCTCACAACAGTCCACAAAGTCGATGATGACTGACCGGTACTCCAGCTCATTCCCCTCAGCCCACGAGGTGAAGGTGTAGAGGGTGAAGAGAAATGGAGACAGGACGGTGGCCTGGAGGCCCCAGTGCTGCAGACTGCCACCTCTGACTGATAGCCTTGCAGCCACAGGGCTGTCAGTCAGAGAAAATCCTGACTTTGATTTTCTTATAGAAGTCAGGAGAAAAAGATTTCTCTTCCAGGGTCAAGTCATCCACGCCTCTGAAAGTTAACGATCTCACTCTTAACTAAATATAAAATTTGAGGTCTGATTAAACATGATAACATTTAAATAAATAAATACCAATTTTAATATCATAATACAGTACTTATTATTTATTAACCTGCTGATATAGCCAACAAACCGCATAGTTAGTCCAATGAAAAGCTCCTTTGAGGTGAAAACAGCGGTGGCTTTCAGAAGACATAAGTCTCCTTTCCTTGTAGTGTCCTACTAGAGCTGCGATTGGACTCCTCTTTCGAACCAATTGTCCACTCATCCAACATTTTAAAACATCCATAACTCACTGACTGGTTAAAACGTAAAGATTTGCCATTATACTAACAAAGTATTTCAAGATAATAATTTAATATGTCGGTTCTTTGCTTTTGTACATAACAAACCACTAATTGTTTAAAAGTACAGAACTGTTTGGATTATCCATAAGTACTGAACTTTGTTGAATCGAGCCACAAAACTACTGTAAATAGCAGTTTCAGCTGACGCTCTTATAAGTGGCGTAGTAGCACAGGCACACTCAGTAGGGTTAAACAAGCGCACCCTTTCCCAGGCTGTCGTTCTATTGGCTGGAAGGGTTGCTAGGCGACGATCCTCCTGCAATCCGCGAGAGAGCAGAAAAAATCCGCAAGCAGAGCCTACAGGTTTGTGAGCGCATATCAGACCCGAGCAGAGCGCGGTTTGTGCGCGAAGAGAAGGAGGCAAGCGAGAGGAGAAAATATCTGTGAAAGAAGCATTAAATCTGAGAGAAGAAACAAAGATTTGAGAGAGAAGAGAAAATATTTGAGAGAGAGCGCATGTTTTGAGTGTGAGCATTATAAGTTTTGAGTGCAAGAAGATGAAATTCTTTTCTCAAATTGAAATTATGTGCTCTTGCATTATGGCAGGATAATTCTCCCATATATATATATATATATATATATATATATATATATATATATATATATATATATATTAGAATTTGTTTTGGTCTTTTAATGGGTTCTTAGATGTCAAAGATTATTATAATTTTATCTCTGGATCCTCTTTCATGTGATTAAAATGAGATCTAAGGAGCCTCCTATTCATTCTAACAGCAGCTGTCTGAACTGTGGTCTGATCCAAGATGGCCGCCCTCTATGCACGTCGGCCTGCGTCCAAATAGGCGTCTACGTATATAACTGTGTATCTATTAATAGCTCTGTTCTCGAAGAACAAATCATTTGGTTATGATTCACTGCAAAGGAATACTTGATTAACCTGTTTAAATGTTTGTTATTTCATTTAAAACTCTAAGATCTATTGCTTAGTTTGAACCGTAAATGAGTCAGATATGTATATCCAAATTATGTGTAGTTAATTTAACTGTTTTTAATCAAAACATTCAAAAGAGGGAGACAGAGTAACATGTCCAAACCGGATGAACTAACAGTTAGCATCGAGTAATTCCTGGGCTAACTAGCGACCACATAGTTCCGACCATAGATATCTATGGTTCCGACAGCCCAAAATAAGCAACAACATCCAAAATAAACCTAACGTGATGTATGATATTTTAAACCTGTCTATAAATTCTGGTTATCCGGGTTTATAAAGTTAAATCAAACCTTAATATCTCATTGAAGAAGTTCTCTGCGCTCTCTGGCTTGTTTTGGTCCGCCATGACAGCCTCAATACTTCTCCGATCTTCTTCCGGGTCCTAACTTCTTTTTCTTCTTCTTCTTTATGAGATTTTATAGGCGGTTGGCACGTAACGAAATGGTGCATTACCGCCACCAGCTGGTATGGAGTGTGAATCTGAATGGCTACTACCTACTCATACTGAACAAAACAAAATCAACAAAATAAAACCAAAATAAGATTAAAATCCTCTCAATTACACTGATTAATCTAAGATAATGAAAAACAATTACATCATACTTTTATTAAATTAAAGTGTATTCTCTCTTTATTAAGATTGTGATCCAATTCCCTCCCTTATCTGTCATACTTCTTACAGTCAACCATAACACGTTCAATGGTCTCTTGTTGCTCAGAGTATTCACACATAACAGTGCTATTTTGAATAAAGTACTGTTTAATCCTGTTTGCCTAAATCTAAGTCTTGATATAATTGTTTCTTCTCTTCTGTTCCTTCCTGCACATCTCATTTCTCCCTCTCTCCTCTAAATCAGATGAAACCACCATCCTTTCCCCTCTTCTTCCCATTGCTTGATGCTCTTTGTTTCCATCTTTCTAATTTTAACGGACAGATCGATGGCTTCTCTTATTGTAGCCTCCTTTGCAGCCTTATCTGTCTTTTCATTTCCTTTAACTCCCCTGTTTTTTTAATTTAACCTTTATTTTACCAGGAAGTCCCTTGAGATAAAATCTTATTTTCGAAGGAGACCTGACTCTGTTGTGCTCCCTGTGTGCTGGTACCCATAGAAATATGGCTGTTATGCCCATATTTTGAAGCAAAATCATTTTAGTTTAAATTGTTCCACCTAATTTAAGAATAGCTTCTACAGCACAGCATTTTTTAGCTAACTTACCATTTTAATGAGATTTCTCAACATGAGTTGAGTCCCTTATGAGTCCCTTCAAGGTTTTATTTCTTGCACGTCTCTGTTTTGCCTTGTGATTAAAAATGTTCCCCCTTCTGAAGAACCATAGGCCGCTATTAGAGGGCTTCATCACTAGTGTTTGGTTTCTGTTCTGCAGCTGATCAGACTTAATAATATTACTTTAGCGATAGTTTCAAAGTGTTGCTTTATTGTATATCTCGTACCATGTCTTTCGGTTGTGCTGTTCTTTTTCCATCTCATTACAGGTGTTGAAGCAGACTGAAAATGTTTTATCATTGTCTCCTTTCTATCTCTTTTTCTTTCATCTTTTCTCTTTTTTTCTATTTTTTCCTTTTCTTCTTCTGTTTTTCTGCTCTATTTACATTGCAGTGTCCATATAAACTATAAAACTCCCTGCATAATTATAATAAAGCAATTTATATGCATGAAACAAGTGGAGCAATATGGCAATTGCCATACTGCTACACTTGTGAAAGGAAAATCTGTTGGGCTCTTTTTGGCATCAAGACAATTATTCTTATTGCCACATTGCCAGACAGGACACTGTAAAAAAGAAAAAAAAAAAAAGGAGAGCCAGACCACCAGCATACCAGCGAGAGGCAGCACTGGAAATCTCAGCTGAAAGCTCTCTGCTGCAGCCAGCCTGTGGGGGATTTCCGTTCGCAGCAACTGAAAGTGAATAGAAAGAGTTTTTAAGTTTGTGGTAAAAACTGTGAGTACCAGAATATACAATGAAAGGTGGAACTAGAAGACCTGAGTGGTCTGAGAGGTCCAGATGACCAGATACTGTATGGGAGGTTAAAGGTTATTTGATTAAATAGTATTAAGTTACAACAGCCTCGTTCAAATAATGGTTCTACTGTCTAATTATTAACTAGGAGGAAAAAGATATCTGAATTTTAAGAGGCCACAGTCAAAAGAAAACACAGGATCCAGGAGGACATACTATGCAAAACATAAGGCCCAGAGGAACTGCCGTCTGTGTCACAGTGAGCTGCAAGGGAGGGCCAGCTAATCCTTGAACAAACCATCACCAACTCAGGCGAACTTAAACGGTTTACATGGAAATTATTTTATCAACTCAAGAAGGTAGTGAGGCCTTTGTTGAGGGTTTTGCATTCAACTGTTCAGTTAGTCCTTCTGCTGGTTTCCATCTGACAACTGGGAATAAGGCCTCCATTTATTTAAATATTCCTTAACTGCCTCTTCAACTCCCAACATTTATATTTTACAAACATTTGCATATTACTGACCTCTTCCATTCTTCCTGTCCTTCTGTGGAATGTGACAACAGAAATATCGGGTTGGTATTATTCAAAAGGGAACACAGTACCAGCTGATCTTAAGTAACTTTTATGAAAATTACTTCATTAAGTGAAGAACATAGTGAGGCTCTTTGTTAGCCTCAAACCCAGATAACACAGAGGTCCTCCTCTGCATTCAAATGTTCATTTGGTCCTTCTGGTTTCTTTCTAACAGCTGTGAATGATGCCTATTAACCCTAATCAACATAGACATTTCAGACTGAGGGCAGCTGAGTCCAGGCAGCCTACAACCTGGATGGGAATGCACAGGGAGGATACTGGTCAAACTGGGACTATAGCCTTCTGGACAAGAACTACAAAAAATTATCAACTTTTGAAGGTGTGTGCATTAGTATGTGTCACACAGGGAAAAAAAATGCATTCTTGTTAACCTCTTTGAGGTGGGCCTATATCCTGACATGCAAAGGATTGTGGGTAACTGTATAGCTCACGTATAAGCTACAGCAACAGGATTAAAAAATTAGTGAACGAACCACCTAAATAAAAACACACTTCATCTTTATTTTGTAAAGATGAAGTCACAATTATATTTTGTTAAACTTTAATTCATTAATTTAATGAATAAAATATAATATAGGCCCACCACTTTAATTTGAATAACCTTTTTTTAAACGATGAACCTCTTTATATCTTGCAAAAACAGAAAGATTTGTGAACGAAATAAAAGTTTGTCCCAAATTAAACATGCAGGCATTTTAACAACATAGCCTAACAAACAAATGTAGGCTACATGAGAGATACACAGACATACCATGCTAATGGGAGCAGTGGGCCTGATGGCTTCTACAGTTTGTCTAGTCTGGGCTTGATGTCTGACAGAGCAACACGCATATCATTCTCCACATTCAAACGTGATCTGTGTTTAGTTTTCAAGGCTTTTAAAGTGGAAAAGCCAGACTCTCACAAGTAAGTGGTTGCAAATGGAACGAGACATTTCAGAGGCCTTTCAGCTAGGGTGGCAGACTCTTGTCTTACATGCAGCCAGAAAATATTATTTGTAAGCTTTAGGTGAATGGTTTTCATACCCAGACAGGAATATTATGTTTATATTCATGTATGTTAGGTTTATTCTTTTATACATCATGTGCATTGTTGAAGGAAGGCCATCTACTCTCTCTATCTGGCTAACAAAGTAACAGTGCACATGATGTATAAAAGAATAAACCTAACCCGCGGCCCCGCTGGAGCCCCCTGGCAGCCCCCCCAGGGGGCCACTGACCCCACTTTGAAAACCAGGGGCTTATACTATTTGAATTGCACTTATGGTGACTCCTGCCTCACTTCCACTGTAGTAAAAAGTGTCCTTGCTGATTTTTTCAGACACTTAGATGTTTATGGGGCATTGCAGGCTAACAAAGCAGCCAAACGACCCCCATTCCAAAGGGGGGGACCCATTCGTCTGTTTCAATTTGCATGTTTTCTTAACAAAAACAAGGCTTTGTTGGGCTGCTGTATAAAACCTGCGCTATTCCTGACATTTTGACATTTCTACCTTGTTTCTTTCTGGATTTAGAACGAATTAGAAAATTGATAGAGCTCTAGATTAGACAATCTGTGTTTGTTACAACCCTCTTATATTGTCCTGACAGTTGGACCATGACTGAAAGAACCAGGCACATCAACAGCTCTCTAACTATGGATATGCTAGTGTTCCTAAAGTGTGCCTGTTTAAAACAGTCACTGGGCTACTTTCTTCAGCCTCCAAGACATAAAGCATCTTAGCAGAAGTGAATGACAGATTGGTTAACCTCCAGAGCTTTTTTACCCGCCTCCCTTTATCCCACCCAGAGCTTTTTGAATTCCTTGCCACATTCCAGGACTCTGCATTTTGTCTGGATTACATGCCAATATATATTATATTGTTTGTCATATTGGTGGTAGGTAGCAGAATTATTATTGTTGTTTTTAAGAGAGGAAGATCAACACTTTTATGTAGCTGAGAGCATAAGTAATGTGGGCACTGGGTAAATATAGTGATGTTCTTGACAATCCAAATGAGCCAAACTTGCATAAAAACCAGTAAAATATTTGACAGAGGACTTACATTTTGTTACCCTTAACACAGCGTTAAGTTTCTGCCAGATAATTGTTTTCATAGCAGAACAGTTAGTGAGAAGATGAGGGTTAGACTACAAGTCAAAACTCCCCCCTCTTTGACGTCAGGCTGAGGACTAGGCCAGAAAATTTCCCTATAAAAGAACAACACTCAAGGCAATCTTTTCAGTCTGCAGCTGGAGTCTTCACATCTACACCGGTTGATGTGCAGAGACTGAACCAGATCTCCAGAACTCTTCTACAGGTCAGTATTGAACTCCTTTAAACCATCATCAGCTTCATTTTAAGTGCTCAGCTGTTAATCTTCCATTCGGTCTACTAAAGCAGGGTCAGCGGCCACTTTAAGATGTTCCTCTGCTTTTACACACCTGATTCAGGCGATGACAGTTTAGCAAAAAGCCTTTTGATTAGCCATTACTGGAAATCAAGTGTGCTGAAGCAGGACAATTCTGAAATATGTAGTACGTCGGCCATTATAAATAATAACCTTTATGTTAAAGGTTTGCATGTATAAAGAAACAACACCTGTTATGCATTATTGGGTTGATGGTGATTTGCTGACCCCTAAATCTATGTAATGTCATGTCCTATCTCCGAAAATCCAGATCTTATTGTCTCTCTAGATGTCCTTCACTGGCATTTTGTGCAGCTAATGTTCTCCTTTGTTTTATCTTGTTCATTTTACTTTTATATATGAAGATCAGGGTTTAGATCTGTTCAATCAAATTCAAGCATAACTCTGAAAAAATGTCCTAAAAACTAACAGTTTGTCATCTTTCCTCAGCCATGGCGTTCTCTGGTCCGTTTCTGCTGCTACTGCTGATGTTGGTTTCCTTCCCCATCTGTAGTCAGAGTTCTCCGCAGGGATCCAAAGACCAAGAGCATCATGTTCTGATAAAGAGAGAAAACGGAAAAAAAACAGCAAAAGACATTAAAAATTTAGCAATAAAAGCAGAGCCTTTTATTAGACAACTACCTTACGTTGGACCATTTTTAGGAGCTTTCATTAATGTATTTCTAAAGGGAGAAGGAGACACAAACAAAATAATTCGAAATCTCCAAACTGGGTTCAAAGACCTAAATAATAAGCTTGATATTCAACTAATAACAACAACATGGAACATCTGGGCCAGCGGTCCGTATCAGGAAGCTGAGTCCAATATCAGATTAGCCTGGAAAATTTTGAATGAACTGTTAGATAAGTGTGAAAACCCATGTTTTAGTGAAGAGCAGAAAGAGAGAAATAAGAATGTGTTCAAAGAGCTTCATGCAAACCTGGTGTTTTCCCCTGATAAACTCCACATGTTACTGACGACGCAGGAACCTTCTTTCATGATAGACTTTAAGACTCTTGTCACGGACCACGCCAGGTGTCACGAAGACAGAATTAAAGGCTTTGTACGGCTGATTTCTGCACTCGTGTACATGAGCAACACGGTTAATATTTTCTACTACAGTCTGCATGGGATCGACAAAGCAGAGGACATGGCTAGGATGACCTTTGAAATGATGTCAGTCATGTCTGACGTCCAAAGGTTCTGCATTTCAAACCCTGAGAAATACATTGAAAAGGATGTAATCGACCTGATTGATGAAAACCAAGACCGCCAGCAGCTGGCTAAAGACATCAAGGTGTTTTTGGATAAAACGTACAGCTTGTATGACTGGTTGGTTGTTGCCTTTATTACCAGACACTCTAAATATTCAGCTTTTTACACTAGATTCCGGAATAGGCATTATTTAGAAGGGTTTACAGAGGTGACCAAGGGCGAGGTGAGTGTCGCTGTAGCCAAACAGATAAAGGGGAGCTATACCATTGCACAAACGGTCAAAGAAGATATAGAACAATGCACTAAGGAATCTAAATGTGAAGACATTATAAAAAAACTCAATAAGTGTATCGGGAATGATGGTAGAGCTCTATCTGACAAGTACACAGCTGTTCATTCATATATCAGTAAAAGCCATGATAGTGCAGATTTAGACGAGGATGAGTTTATTGATGGTGAAGATAACTCCATAGCTCGCATTTACACAGGAGAGTGTAAAAGATTACAGACTATAAAAGGTGGACACTTTAGGGTTATGATTAAAAGTGATGAAGAGCTGAATAAGAATAAGAATCTGTGTGAAAATGTAAACTGTGGTAAACCAGAACAAGGCAAATGTGTTGTTTTGGAAAATGTCCAGAAGGCAATATGTGTGTGTGAGAAAGGCTACACCGGTTCAAACTGTGAAATTAGTCAGAAAGAGTTCATAGAGGCCATCAAAATAGGGATAGGCAAAATATAAAAGTTCCCTAATCTCTGGTTCTAATTCATTTAATCCAGTCCTATCAGCAAAGCTCTTTAAAATGCATTTGACTCTTTATCAACATGGCTTCCAGTTTTAAGACATTTTAAGATGTTTGTTTTTTTTCCATGATTCTGAATATTTCTAATCATGAATTATTACTATTTTAAAGTTATGGTTTATTTACCTTTAAGACTGACCCGAAGGGCCTAGAGTGTAATTTGCAGGTTGGTCTGTCCGATCCAATCAATAAAACTTTGTGAGTCATTTATAAAATCATCTGGCATGAATTAGTAGTGTGGACCGCATGTTTCATTGTTTAGACATATTCAAATATGTTCTTTTATTTTGCCATAAATTCACAGCAACAACCAATTTGTTCAAAAGAAAATGTTAATATGATGGATATTTGTGAAACATGGAAAAAGACTTTGTGTCGGTTATTAACAACAAAACACTGGAACTGAAATGTGATCATTTTTTTCTTTTAAATGCTTTTCCTGCCAAAACACTTCGTTTTCTGACTTTGAATTGCAAAATTAATAAATACAGCTTTTGCATCATGAGGTTGGTCATTGATTCTTTATGTATCTGAATATGAAAGAAGTCAGTCTGACTTACAGCATTTATTTACATGTTTTTCTTAAGTGGTTTGGATTGTAGGATTATAAACTACAGATCTAAAAGTTTTGCATGTTTTTACATCAAGTATCCATTAATGTTTAATTACTATGATCAAGCAGATCGAGACACTTTGCAGAACAGTTTCAGGACTTAGCTTAAAGCTGCAGAAAACTATACTTCTTATCAAACTGGTGATGTTGAACTTTCTAATGGAGCTAATTTTCTTTATACAAACCCTCCGTGTAAATCTGCTAACTTTAATTCAGCTGAGAGAACCAGAACAAACTCAGGAGCTGAGCCTAATTCAGTACAATAAGAAATTAATACTTCATTTAAGAAATAAACTCTGCAGAGGCTAAAAGAGACCATAGAAACACATAAGGAGCTGCCATTTGTTGTTAAATTCCAGCAGTATCCTCAGGTTTATGTAAGACATACAAGGTAATAAAGGACTGCTTTGATTCCAACGTTCTCTTAAAGAAAACGGCTCTGAAATGTCAATAAATAGCAATTTGGATGAAGATCCACTTAGGAGCTGCTTCTGCTGCCTTCAACATTTTACTCCCTCTACAATGGAAAAATGATCTAGAAATAAAAAAATATTTCTTAAATTAAGCGTATTTACCCTTAATTTGCCAATGGAATAAGTATTTTTACTCTTAAATTAAGATAATTAGATAACATGTCTGTAATTTGGCTTCCAGGTGTTAGATTTTTAGCAGAAAAGGTGCAAAATTCTTTTACTCAATATAAATACATAAACCTTTTAGGATAAATAAACTAACTAATTATTTTAACAACAGTTTCCTGAGAGAAAAGAAAAGTTCTCATCTCAAAAACAGATAAAAACCTGCCCTGGAAAGTCCTTTAAATAAAATAATACAAGAAACGAGCTGCTGTTCATCCCAGAGTCCAGTAGATGGCAGCAGAGGAATCAATTAAACCTCCTTTTAAGGTACTTTAGCTTATATATAACAAACATCTTATTAAGTCAAGGTATAGGCTTGACCCAATCCCAAATAAATTAATAAAGTATGTTTTAATATTTTTATTTTTATTTTATTTATATTTTATTTTTTATTTTAGTTCTGATTAATTCCTCCTTAAAAAAATGGATATGAAGGGCAGCCTTTTAGGCAAGCTCTAATTTCACTTTTAATTTAAACAAACTGATCTTGATTCAAATGAGTAAATACATCAAATACCTTTTTTTTTTACTTTCTAATTTAAAAATATTATAAAAATAGTTGCTAATCAAGTGTAGGAGCACCTATACACCATAATGCAAGTAGTGTAAAGTTGTTTGCAACCTACTATAATAATAAAACTATGAATTTTATTTTCTTGGATGAAATTATGAAGAAGAAGCAGTTTATGAATTTAAACCTAAACTTATTTCAGTTAATGTTTTGTGGCTTAGTCAAAATCTGGGTTTATATCCACCTGAGATGTTGTGGCTTCACCTTAAAAAAAAACCTTATACTTTAAAAACTCTCCAATGTGACCAAATTCAC
Organism: Cyprinodon tularosa; assembly: GCF_016077235.1. Lineage (NCBI taxonomy): Eukaryota > Metazoa > Chordata > Actinopteri > Cyprinodontiformes > Cyprinodontidae > Cyprinodon > Cyprinodon tularosa. Next base: position 1,410,112 of record NW_024039297.1, on the reverse strand, counting down.
AATCATTGTGAAAAAAAATAGAATGGAGCAAAAGACTCATAAACACAAGGGTTTTCATAAAGTCTTGGTATTAGGCGTTGCTGCCTAGAACTAGTCATTAAGTTTACATTTAAGTTTAATAATTTTTTATTTGTTTCACTTAAAGCTATTTTTGCCCTGCTTTGCATGAGGAGAAGATGCTTGATAACAGCTTAGGTAGAGTGTTGGTCTCCTGACATGACATCACCTCTCATTATACAAATGCATTTTGTTTAAATCATGTAAAAATTAGAATAAATAGAATAGAAAATCTATTTATTGTCCCACAATGAGGAAATTCTGGTGTTTACAGCAGCAAAAATCCAAGTTCATATTAAATGAAGTGTAAAGCAGATTAGTCAAGTTTCCTGACTTTAAAAAGTAGTATATAACCGCCTAAAGTGAGAAAATATGAAAACAATTGTTTAAATGATCTTAACAGTTGTGACACAGTACTTTAAAAGTAAAAAAAAAATAGCTGTGGTCCAAAAAAAATGCCACTAGTTCCGTTCACATCGTTAGGCACGGACGGGGTTCGAACCCGCGATCTTCGGTTTACGAGACCGACGCCTTACCACTTGGCCACCGCGCCTACCGCCATTTTCACGAGAACACGATATTATTTAACAGCACACATCGTACGATGATTTATCGACGTATTTTTCTTTTTTATGTTATTCATTGTCAGATTGTACGGAAATCTCGTCTGTTAAGTCGATAACACATTACGGAACTCCACCGGAGATATGCCCGCTTTGACGTTCTCTCGAGACCTGTGAGCGTTCAACATGTTTTAGAAAATAAATAATAAGTATAAAATTCATTCAGTCTGTTTCTTTTGTCATATTCAAATCAAACATTACTGTTGTCGAATAACAAAAAAAACAGAACAAACGGCGATAAAATAAAAAAGATTGTTAACTAAATTCGCTCATCAGTGCCGATTTACTCTGCTTATATTTATAACTACAACAATATTTTTGAGACATAACTATATGTATTAATTTTAAGTAAAATCCAAAAATGTGAATTTTTGAAATAGGGCCTTCTATGACAAGGCAGGCTGTAGTGAGGGGGAACGTTTAGAGTGAAACACCCGGAAGTAGCCAAGGAAATCTGTGCTTCCAGTGTAATATGAGTACTCTGGGCTTCACGTTTGGAAGGTTGGAGGAATATTTATGGTCCTCAAAATATTAATGATCATTTCGCGGTGTAAGTAATTCATTATATACCGTTTATGTCTTTTAAGCTGACAGCCGGTTTTAGGCTAGCATATAGCAAACATGGCTAATTAGCACAGATACAAATGCAGCTAAAAATGTGAGTATTGTTAAAGTTCTATGTGTTTTGTCACATATTCATTACAAGTTAAATGTTCCAAGCTATTTTTTTTTAAACCTCCAGTTCAAATGTCTCAGTAGCTCTGAATATTATATAAATTAAATGGTATACTATATTTATCTTTATATTTTAAACAGAAAAAAGGTCAGACTTCTGGAAAGTGTGCAGCCAATAATACTGACCGACAGGTGCAAACATGCAGCTGACAGCTAGACGTTTTGTAAACACACGATTAATGCAAACTTTAAATCACAAAAACATTAGAAAAATACAAAAAGGACGTGTTGCAAACAATAAAATAAAAAATGCAAATCAAAATGCTGCAACTATAGAATATATATATATATATATATATATATATATATATATATATATATATATATATATATGGGATAGGTCATGATAGAGATTATTCTGGATAGAAGAGGAAAGAAAAAAGAAACACCCAAGAAAGTTAAAAAAGAGCACCAAACTTGCTTCATAAAGCAGGACTGTGCCAATCTTAGTCAGTTCCTCTCCAAAAATGTTAGAATCAACTCCCATAATTTATATTCCTTTCAAGACTGCAGATCTGAAGCAGACCAATTTCGGTGACTGCGTCATTGGGTCCTTCCGAGGCCATGAAAATAAGGAGGTTCAGCTTTAGTTTAAAACAGACCGTCCAACCTTCCCCAGCTGTCAGCACCCTTCACTCAGCACATGCTCTGTCGCCTAGCAACCGTGACCCAGCTGAGGTCGCGAGGGGTGCTGGTTCCTATCTCCAGCTGTCTATGGGCGAGAGGCGGGGTCCACCCTGGACAGGTCGCCAGTCCATCGCAGGGCAACACAGAGAAAAACAACCATTCATGCACACACAGAAGTTGGAGGAAGCCGGGGTACCCAGAGAGAACCCGCGCATGCACAGGGAGAACATGCAAACTCCATGCAGAAAGACCCCAGGCCGGGAATCAAACCCAAATCTTCTTGCTGCAAGACAAGTACCAGTGAGCCACTGAGCAGCCACTCAGTAACCATTTAAATTAATTATTTTCATTCATAAATCCCAAAAATGGCGACTTTAGTTGTTTCAGTGTAGCTTGGTTTATTGTTTTTATTGTTACATCGCTGGCTTTGCAGAATGGGATGAAATGCTAAACTGATGCTACTACAATTTACACCAGCGAGTAGGTTGGCCGCCCTCTGCAATGCCCTGGCCACCTCCTGGTGGCGCCAATGCACGAAATACAGAGAAATAATGAGGTTATCGTGTAAATGAATTTATTTAACTTAGACTTAGACTTCTTTATTTGTCATTTTGTATGCACAGGGTGCATACAGAACGAAATTGCGTTACATACAGCTTATGAACGTTGCATTGATATTTCACAATGGCACGAGTTATAGAAAAATACAAAAAGTGCAGCAGTGGTCAAAGTGTGAACAGTGCAGAGGATAAGAGACAGTGTGCAAGTTGCAGTGGTTCAGTGCAAAATGGCATTTGTGCAAAAAATGCGTTATTGAAAAATACAATGAGATGAACAATTTAAAGGGCTAAAAGTTAAAAGTTCAGCAGCATTTGATGCCCGATAATGTGCAATAGGTGCAGAGTTCGGATTGTGGATCAAAGGTTCAACAGTCTGATGGCAGTGGGGAAGAAGCTGTTGCACAACCTGGTGGATCTGCAGCGGATGCTGCGGAACCTCTTTCCAGAGGGCAGCAGGGAGAACAGTCCATGGTGGGGGTGTGAGGGGTCTTTGATGATATTACGGGCTCGGGACACACAGCGCTGTGATGAAATGTCCTTAATGGAGGGAAGAGGAGCCCCAATGATTCCTTCCGCTGTCCTCACCACCCTCCTCACATTCTTCCAGTCAGAAGCTCTGCAGCCTCCACACCACAGAGAGAGACAGCTGGTCAGAACGCTCTCTATGGTGCTTCTGTAGAAGGTTGTGAGGATGGGCGGGGGCAGGCGGGCTCTCCTCATCCTCCGCAGAAAGTACCACCAAACACTATTAGTATAATGTAAAGGGTACATTAAATTATTCAAAGTAGGGGTGGGTATTGGCAAAGAGGTCACGATTCGATTCGAATCATTATTCACATACCACGATGCGATTCTATCACGATGCATCACGATACTTGAAATATTGCGATGCATCGCGATATTTACACTGAACACTGTAAGAAAAAAATCCAGCCCTTACCAGTGGCTGACTGGCTGGGTATGATCTGGATCGTGTCTTCAATTGATACATAACTGAAAGCAACTGAATTCATACATAGCTGTATTTATTGAAACGACTTTTGGAGGTGTTGCCATGGAAACAAATACTGGACAGAAATATTACTATTACTGGTCTTAGGATTCATCAAACTTAAAATAACAAAATAAGGATAATCAGTGCCGTTTACATGGCCTCAGTGGCCCTTTAAACCAATGAAACGAAAACATTCAAATGTATATTTCCCCTTTTGCAAATGACGTGCATCATATCATTTTCATTTTTACCTTCTTTGTTTTAAAAGCCAAAATGCATCCAAGCATCTGACTTGAAATGCGATGGAGCCACGGGGCGAATTTTCATAGTGTCCTCCATGTTTTATTTCATATGACTCGTCTCAGCATCCCGCGGCCGGACATGCTAGTGACACAAAGCAGCGGGCGTCAACACATCCGCAGCGACATCTGCTGGACTGGAAGTTGTATTCCACTTGGTTTGGCTGACGTGGGCCAACCATTAATGTATTTTATTCATTTTTCTTTTTTAAATAATCGATTCTTGCCTTCAAGAATCGATGCAGTAGATCACAAAAATTAGAATCGCGATGCATCGTCATGACGATTATTTTGCACACCCTTAATTCAAAGGCTAATTTGTTTTTTTATATTCCATAACTTGATGGAACATTCAAATATTTAATAATGCATTAAATAGATAAATGTTACATTTCAGACTTCTGATGTTTTCTTTCATGTATTTTAACCAAACTACCTGTAAAATAATAATAATAATAATCCTTAATAAAACCTTCACTGTTTTCCTGTGGCTCCAGCTGAAGCTTGCTGTTTCCTCCGGGGTCTGAGGGAGCCGGCGCGACCCGCGGCTGAGCCCCGCCCACCATGCCGCTGGTGGTGGACGCCGTGTGGGCGCTGTGGAGCATCACAGCCGGCATCTACGACTACTTCCACACCAGCGCAATGGAGGAGCGGATCCACACTCTGGAGCACGTCCTGTCCATCCATCAGTTGGTGATCGCCGGCCTGTCGGCGGGCCTCATCCTGCTCATGGCCTACATCCTGCTGAGGAAACACTGACCTGCATGGCGGTCAGACCGGCGTCCAGGTTAAAGTTTGAGTCCCAAACGAAGGGAAAGTCCAGCAGTAGCTCCTTCCACAGGCCCAGTTCAGTCCAGTTTTAATGTTCATCTGCTGCTCTAATCAGCACTTTACCTGTTTGACAAGCTTGAACGTCCTGGAATTGTTATTTATTCATCCGTGTTTTAAAGCTTTACTCTGAAAGGTTTGACTGGTTCACTGGGCCGTCCGTCTCAGGTACTGGTTTTAAACCGTTTCAGTAAAGCCCCACAGCTGTCTGTGCTTCTGATGGTTTGTCCACAAACTAAAATGCATAAAAACACTGACTACAGAGATCTTTCTTCATCGGTTTTTCTCTATTTATTTATGAATTCTTGTGTGTTTAGAGTTTTTCAAAGGTTTTATAAAAAAAGGGAGACGCTGTGTTGTTTACGTCTCGTTACGCCATCGCTGCTGTTTGTTATCACTGCTCCGTTTGCTCTAATATCTGTTTGATCAATTAAAACCATGAAATCAACGGAAAAATATTGACTAATAAATATAAGTGTAATTTAATCTCTCATTTAGTTTTCATCTTTATTTTACTTTAGTCTTGTGGTTTTAATCTGCACACATAAAGCAGACTTTGCTCTTTTTTAATTCAAGGAGACTGATTATTATTCATTATTAATTTAAAATTTCCATCTTTTCTTCAAATAAAAGTCGACTTTTGGCATAGATATGCAAACTGTTTTTCTAATATTGTATTTTCTCAGTAAAAACTTTGCAAAATCATTGCAGACCTTATTACACTGTAAAAAATCTAGATCTCAATAAGTAATTTTTTTTTTTTAATTAGTGCATTTTTTTCTTGAATTGAGGAGGGAAGTGAGCAATGGAAAAACAATCTAAAAATTATTACAAATTTCTTCAATTAAGTGCATTTACCCTTAATTTGGGTTCAGTCACCTGGTGACATTGGGATGTAAAGCTGTGTCGCCTGAAACCTGCACTTCCGTTTATACAAATTAGGAAAACTGATTTCTACTCTGAATCAAGCACAAATTAATGCTGTGTCTGTATGATGCAAACCTTCGTCTTTATGAATAAGAGGGAAGTAGCATGGCAGCTACTTCCTGAAACAGATCTAGCAACCAGTGTTAAACTGCTGCTGCCTACAGAAGGCTGAACGGCTGACCCAAAACATAACGAGGACAGAAATAGCTTCAGAGTTCACACTGGTTCAACATATGTTTCCACAGAGCATCAATCTCCAGCCGGGACCAAAGAAGGTTCTGTTCAAACTCTGCTTGTTCTGCTCACATAAAGCTGGGATGAGCTTTATGTGTTTTTCTTTCCTTTTTGTTTTTTTTTGCAAATATTTCTAAAAAAAAATTTGTTTTATTTTGAAAACTCTGCAACTGAAGTTTAAATGTTCATCAGCTTGTTGAGCAAAGTGATGCAGATAGTGATGGCCTGGTGGGTAGCAAGACCCTTAACCCCACACTGCTCCCTGAGCGCCGCATAATGGCAGCCCACTGCTCCCCATGCAAGGGGGGGATTTACCATTAGGCAAAACTTGGCAGTTGCCTAGGGCCCCAAGTTCCTGGGGGCCCCATAAAGCTACTTTTACATGTGGAGTTATTTCAACTATTCCCTATTTGTGCACATTATGTTACTTTCGCTAAAAAGCCCTTCCTGTTAAAAAGGAGTTTTTCCTCTCCACTGTCGCTACAAGCATGCTTAGTGTGAGGGATTGCTGAAGAGTCAATGAGTCCATGCAATCAGCTGGTTTTCCTTAGATAGAAAACTTTGAATCAATCTGACTGGATGATCTGGTTGAACTGGAAAGTGCCTTTAGATTAAATGTGTTGTGAATTTGGCGCTATATAAATAAACTGAATTGAATTGAAAAATGCCATCAAAATGCCTTCAGTGTCCGCCATATTGGATCAGTCCATTTGCTGCACATGTTCAGAAAAGTCCAAACAGACGGCAGCAGACTAAGTTTCAAAATTGACACCTGTTTAACAAGAGATGAACTAGTGAGTATTAAACCGTTGAATATATTGATAAGTATATATTTACCATCATTTTAAAATTAAGTTTATTGTTTTCTTTTTTTTTTTTTGCTACAGATGATCAGAAATCAATTATTTAGGTGCTTTTTGTTCTTTTTTTCTCTCATGTTGAAGTGGAAAACATCCGGCTTTTGGGTATCCTTTCTAATGGAGACCTGAGAAATGGAGACGGGCATATATTTACTTTCCGCAACTATATCATACAAATAAAAAATGGAGAACAGATAAGCAGATCCTGGCTTGCCTACAGTGAAAAGAAGGACTGGGTTATTTACTTTTACCGTCGGCTTTTTGGAAAAGCAGGACGGAGCAATCAGCTAAGTGAGAATGGGCTTAGTGAGGAACAAAAGGTAGAACAGATAATGGATTTAATTTCTCTATCTGTGTAATGGGGCTGTTTTATGTGTCGTCTTCTCAATTCAGAGGGCCCCCTGCCTGTCTTTGCCTAGGGCCCCAAATTTCCTAAATCCGCCCCTGCTCAAAGCCAGAAAAGAGGGGGTCACATTTTGTTGGGATCTGACTAAATATCATCAAAACTCAAAGTAAACGTCCAGCATCTTAAAGATAAAAACATAGAATAGAAAATCCCTTTTTTGTTCCACAATGAGTAAATTCTGGTACATTATTTATAGAACAGGATAAACAGTTGAAGTATATCAGCGGTATTTATTAACTAGAGCTTTTAAGACTTACATATTATTCAAATTATTCTTAAGAATATCAGAGATGTGTCTGAATAAATCTTTTATCCCCAGGTTTGAAATCCACATAATGTTTTTGACTATATATCTCATGTTGTTAGCTTAAAGCGTACGCTGCACCTCTTCAGAAAAGACAAATATAAATAAAATAAATTAAAAATCTCATAATAGTAATTTTCCTTTGAGATTCATTGCTCTTCTTAAAGCAGGAGGCGGCAAACGTGCCTAAACGCTGCGCCTCCTGCTTCTGATGTCTATAGCAACCAATCACAGCTCAGCACTACAGCAGCAAACGCAGTGATTGGATAGAGGAATTAGAAGGCGGGATCTCTAAACACGAGTCATCGCTCTGTTGCAGAGGACGTCCCTTCAGCAGAGAGCGCAACGAGACCCGGATGTTTCAGTCTGGCCCTTCACAATAAAACACAGGTGTTATATACTGATGTTATATATGATATATAAATAATAAATCAGAAAAGTGACACGCTTGAAATTGAAGCATACATATGAAGGTTAAAAACAATGACAAAAAATTATTTTAAACTTGTTGGGAGCAATGTTAGATTTAAAGTAGTAGGGAAGTCATTAAATGTCAAATTATTCTGGCTTAAACATGTATATAAATGTACTCTTTAGAAAACCATATTGTCCAAAAAGTTAGAAAATTTCTATTTTTAAAGAAATCCTTTCTTCGTTATCTTCTGTTAGTTATACATCAGCCTGAACACCTAAATTCAGCCAATCATGTATCAACGGTATCAACGGCCATCTGTCAATCAAATGTTAATAGCCAGTAATATAATGTAGCCGGTTATATAAACAACTCGCTACAATGAAACATGCTTGTGAACCTTCCTCCACAACAATCCCGCCCCCTTGATAAACGACCAATCACATTCACTTCATTCACTCGTGTAAAGTCGGGCACCACTCGGGAAAATTTGGAAATGTAACGGTTGGACCAGCCGCTTCCCTACGACTTTAATGTCTAAGAACTGATAGAAGGAAGGATCTGCAGAAGTGCGTCTTTATGCACCTAGGATGCAACCATCTGTCATTGAAAGGAGCTCTAAGGTTCTGCATCATTATCATGTTCAGGGTGGAAGACATTTTCCAAAAGTAACTTTAACTCTGCAAGATACCTTCCGCCTCCATCCGTCTTTATTGTGGGTAAAGTGTCTCCAAACAAAAATAAGGTTATTTTATGACAGTTATGCAAAATGGACACTGCAAACAACATCTTAATTTCCAAATAAATAACAGAAGACAGCAGATTTTTCTGACAACATTTTTTGTCCTTTTAAATACAAAGAGTGTATACCAAACGAAATTTTGTTTTGTAGAGCTTTCATGACATTTTCATTCAAATGTAAACAGTGCGAGAGAAAAGACAAAAAGAAAACATGGGACTTGATCAACAGCCGATACCGCACCGCGACGTCACAAACCAGTAGGTGGCAGTAGTGTTCTTTGACAAACATGGATGCCTCCAGTAAAGCACATTCACATCAAAATTACTCTTCATTATAAACACTTATCTTTTATTGAACAGGATGTAATAAATTCATATTTAAAGGATTTTCAGAAGTTTGAATTCTGAATATGAGCGGATTTTTCTTTAACCCTCTGCACATATTGTATATTGTTGTGAATATTTTTTTCTACATTTATTTTTGCTAAATTTCTGTATTAAATTTTTGGTGTTAAAATATCAAAGTCGGAAATTCCAGACGGTATCACTGCTGCCACCATCAGGCTTAGAGGAGAGCTGCTTGTTCCAGGGTTATCGAATTACATCTCAGGGGGAATAACCAATCACCTGGGAGGGTTGCTGGGGTGGCCAGTGATTGGCTATTGGTGGCCATCTAGACCCGCCCCTTGACATTAGGCCACCACCTCAGGTTCTGGGTTCGAGCCCAACTCCCACCGACTGCCTCTCTGGGTCCCTGAGCAAGACCCTTAACCCCACACTGCTCCCCGGGCGCCGCACAATGAAAGCCCACTGCTCTTTAAGAGGATACTTTTGACAGTTTCATGACAATAAAACAATGGAGAAAGAAAAAAAGACAGATTCTCCAAAATCTGCTTTCATAACAGAAAACAGACCTGATCTAAAACCAACGGGAATCCATGAGAGGAGGATGAGAGACACAAGAACTAACATTGCAGAAAAGCTGAAAGTGTGCTTCTTTAACACCTCGGGCAGATTGCTTCACCACATTCATGTTGTAGTAGTATGCACATATTAAGAGGCCCATATAGAGGTTAGTACAATTCAATTCTATTCAGTTTATTTCTATAGCTCCAATTATCATCACACGTCATCTCAAGGAACTTTCCAGTTCAACCAGATCATCCAGTCAGATTGATTCAAAGTTTTCTATCTGAGGAAAACCAGCTGATTGCATCGACTCATTGACTCTTCAGCAATCCCTCACACTAAGCATGCTTGTAGCGACAGTGGAGAGTAAAAACTCCCTTTGAACAGGAAGAAACCTCCAGCAGAACCAGGCTCAGTGTGAGCGGCCATCTGCTGAGGCCGACTGGGGTTCAAGGAGACTGAAGCAGACATAGAAAAAGAAGCATAGATACAAAAGGCAGCTGTCAACCAGCTCCACAGGCGGCCCCGTCCAGGAAACACACAGCCAGGCAGACGAGCTCTTATGTCAGAGGATGAAGAGAGCACATCCAGGCAGTCACAGTCAGAGAAACAGGACTACACTGGAAAAAGGTCAATATCTGAACATATTTTTTAAGACATCTACATATTGGTATTACAATCCCCCCTTTTTTGCATTGATTGCTTGAAATATTCTACCACATTTATTTCTTCCATTCAACTTTGCAGCCATATACTTGAATTGAGAATTTTGTCGCTTATACTTAAGCAGGATGTCTGAAGAAAACATGTTGAAAATTTGTTTACACTGAACACTATATAACTACGAATGTCTTTGCTGAGATTGCCTGACCAATGGAGATGTGACAAAGAAAAAAAAAGGATTAAAACCAACACATTAAAATATTATTAAAAATATAAACCTGTATGTAGAAAGCTGTATTGCTGAGAATTTAAGTGATTGAGCTGGATTTTTTAGGACCACCTCATGAGTTTGGCCATATCCTTAATGTCGGTATAAAAATATTGTTTATAGTTCAATTTTATAAAGAACTATAATCTGAGTTTCCATAATTTATAAGGCCATAAAATTAAAACTAACAAAGATAAACGTCTATAATTTAATATGTTGTGATGAATTTCTGTTTTTAATCCAATGGAAGATGAAATATCAATACAATGAAACAAAATTCCATTTAGAGCAAATATGATTTTACTTTGAAAATTCAAACAGGATATAATCAGGGCTAACCCGGTTAGCTTTTTCCTACCTCAGAATCCTACTTGCTAACAGACCCTCGGTGATTATAATGCACATTTTTGGTTAATTATCCGCTTAAGAGCGATACAGTTGTTACCGGTTTAAGTGTTTTCCCTTTTTCCCCGCGTGGAGGTCGGGTTTTTAGCGTCCTTCTCGCTGAAAAGTCGATGTTGGGGCGATGCTAACCGGTTAGCCCGGGGTTTCCGCCTCAGCTCGCCCCGGAGGCTGTTCTCTTGTTCCGCGCATTCTTCGACCTGCTACCCGCTAAAACAGCCTCATCCACACCACAGCTGATCTCTAACGCTTAATCATCTTCAAATTTAATATATTAGGAAATTAAATACTCTCCAAAATGAGGACTTGAGGCGTGTTTCTAGTTTAGCGGTCGGTTTTCCTCCATCTCTGCCTCTTTTGTTTTGACAAAGGGAGGAAGAGGAGCCGAATTTCTTATTTTATTTATTCATTTTTTCACTGTGCCCCACTTCAGGCGGGGAGCCGGCTTTACTGCTCCTCTCCTGTAGCGTTTGACCTCCATGGCTCCGCACAAGCAGAGCTCCTCGGGTGGAGGCCACCACCATGTGGGTTTCGGTTCTGGAGGAAAGACCAACGGGTTGTACCAGCCGCCCTCCGCTGCAGCCAAGAAGCCCAGCATGCAGGAGATCCAGGCCGACCATGAGCTCTTCCTGCAGGCCTTTGAGAGTGAGTTCCTGCTGTCACCGACCTGCAGACACACAGACACTCATCTCAGGCTTATTGCTAAGTTTAGAGAAGGTTTCACAGCCTCCATCTGCTGCTGCTGTCAGCTGGATCTTCAACTTCCTCTCATCCCAACTGTTCAATCTTTTATTAAGCTTTTATTAAGCTTCAGGTTCAGCAGTGGAATAAAGACATTTTAGTCAATTTAGATCATTTAGATTCACAGGTTTCAATCTGAAATTATTTATACACAACTTTAGGATTTAAGAAGAACCCAATGAATGGTTTGACCAACCCAGCTGCCGTAGTTTTGCCACAACAAAAAGCAAAATAAAACATAAGAGCAATTAATTTCAGCTGTTATATACATTTTAGACACAAACATTGATTTATTTTTTTAAACATTTCCTTTAGGAAAGTGCCAGTTTGTGTATAAATGTTCAAACAATATTGCATTTAAAACCTGGTGATGTTTGTGTTTAAAAATATGGTTAAATATCTTATCTTGCTTTCTGTTGTGGCAGAACTACGGTAGCTGGGTTGGTCAAACCTGTATTGCGTTCTTCTTAAATCTTCAATTTGATTTTTAAATACAGATTATGATCTTGCAATCTATTGTTTTTCTTTTTGTTTTTTTGTAAAAGTGCAAGGAATTTCAGCTCTGACCCAGACTAATAGAGTCGAAATGAAATGATATTTTTTAATTTGCTTTCTGTTGTGGCAGAACTACGGCAGCTGGGTTGGTCAAATCCTTTATTAGGTTCTTAAATCATCAAACTGAATTTTAAATACAGATTATGATCTTGCAAATCAATGTTATTCAAGAAATTTCAGGTGTGATCAGGACTAATAGAGATGAATTGAATTAATCTTAAATTATATCATATTTTTTGAAAATGATCTGGAAATTTTTATTTGTAAATAAAGGAGAAATTGGGATTTTAATTATTCTGTCATTCAGGCCACAATATTTAGGTCAAGTTTAAATCCACGGTACAAAAACGGGTCAAATTAAAATCCAACAGATTATTTTAAAAATCTGAACCCATTTCTTTAGACGTAGGTTGTGAAAACTTTTTATTTTCAAGATTGAAAGTCTTTTTTATATATATCAATATTAAAAATTTAACCCTCCTTAGATTTGCAATTCTACATTAAAAAAAAAAAAGAATAAAGATTAAATTGGTCAACATGTAAATGAAGCCAGACTAATTTTACCTGCATAAATACAAGAAGGTAAAAGATTTTTTGGATGCCAGAATATCACTTTAAGTTCATTATTTAAGTTTATTTTTTTATTTTTACCAATAAGTTAATTGCAAAATTACAAAGCAATATTAAATATATCGGCAATGTTAATATTAAACTGAATATTAATCTGTAGATAAACGGGATTAAATGAATTTGAATTGTTGCAGCATCACATTAAATATCTTCTGCGGTCAAAACATTTGCAACGTTTCATTTTGTTGGCGTCTGAAATCCAAAATCGGCTCTTAGATTGTTTAATATCAGCCTGGCCTCCTTCAGGCGGCATCTGTTTGGTACTTTGAGAAGAGAAACTGGTTACAGTGACTCCAGTATAGATCCAGTTTGAGTCAAACCAGACCAGTAGCGTCCAGAGTGATGGTTGGATTCAGATCCAGCTGCAGGTTCTGGCCTCATTATGATGATAAAGTATCTATTCCAACCAGTGAAAGTGGCTCCAGCTCTATAACCTGCAAAACCTGATCTATAAAAGAGAGAACGTTTCTTATAATGAGCAGATTTGAGAAGTTGATTCATAAAATTGAGATTAAACACGATCAGCTAATGAAGAGTTTATACTAGAATAAGATCATTAGATATTATGCATCTGAAATAAGATGATTGTTTTGTCTTATTTTTAATGTAAATCATCTTCTTTCATCATCCAACTGTCTTATTTTCCTGCTCAAATCAGGGAAAATACAATAAATATTTTAGAAAAAAATGGACTAAAGATGAAACTTCTGCGGTGTCGCATCTGGATGATTTTAAAAGGTTACCGTTGAACCTCGACTCAAATCAAAGAATCTGTTATCTTGGTATGAGGATCATGTCAGAGAGTCAAGAAAAACGTTCCTAACTCATCTCCATCTTTTAAATAGCCCACATCTGACCAGTTAAAGTAATCTAGCTAAGGTGGTTTTAAAGCGCCAAGCAGGAGGATTTCAGATGATTTAAATTGGATGAATTTCTACCTCCTGTTTGGCCAGTTTGAGTGTTTTTTAGAGTGAAATCCTGGTTTCCTGCCTCGTCTTCAGAGTTTATCCACAGGTTGTTTGCTCGCTCAGCTTACGATTAAAGTTTTTTCATTTTTTTTGCTTTAAACCTTCCTCTCGTTATCTCTACTCCTCGTTTGAACCGTACCTTCCTGCCTGTGCTGGACTATTATTAGATTACTCAGAAACAACCTTGAAGCTCTCATCATCTTAAAGGGATTGACCTTATTTATACGTCTAGAAAATGAATACTAATTAAAATACTGTTGAAATAAATGTAAAGCTGTTGAAATAGTTTTTAAATAAATATGATTACAGTCTCCCTTTAATAAAAACCACTCTGAGTTTGCGATTGTTTCCCTCTATTATGACATTTAGAGGAAACCTCAGCAATAACTGCTGCTACTGTGGCTGTTGACAGACGGGGCGAACAATCAGATGTTTCCAAAGAAGCATTTCAGTCTCTATCAGAGAGACGAAGCAGAGTCAGGAGAACGTCGGCTGTCATCAGACGGTGAAGTGTTTGTGTCGGAGCCGCTGGCAGAGCGGAGAGCGACACAACGCAGCAGAAACACGGAGCTGGAGGAGATGATTTTAGGGCTTAAACGCCACCGGATTGCTCCTTTAGTTTAACCTTAAAATATGCATTTGTTTTTAAGACCTAATGTGTTTTTATTCATATTGGGGCTGAAACAATCAGATTATTTGTGATTAATTATTAAAATAATCAACCAATTTAGTAATTGATTAATGGTTAACTGGAGTATAGAGACTGTAAAACGTGCCTTTAGCTGACAGAGCGACCCGATTAGAGAAGTAATTATACTATAATTCTTAAAATAAATGAGTAAATATTTTGTATCAGATCAAAAACCGTTTGTTTGCGGCTATTCAGGCGAAGGGAACTTGGTGAATTTATTTAACAGTCGCCTTATGGGAAGAGGATACAACAAACGATCTAATTAGTGAGGGTGTAAACCATCATGGCGATTCGATTCAGTTTCGATTTCCTGACCCAACGATTCGATTATTTTCGATCCTCAAGAATACACCACGATACGATTCGAGTAATTGGTTCGTTTTGTTTCAAATTTGAAATAAATCAATGAAAGCTGTAAAAGTGTTATGCATTTTTTTGAGAAACTACAGCAAATAACAGAAGTAGAAAAGTTGTACTCCACCTATTCCTATTAAAACCTCATTCACTGAAAAATAATAATTCCCCTGCGTTATAGATTCTGAAAGGCCTTGCATAAAAAAATACTGCAGAAAATCAGTGCAATGAGTGCAACGCTATACCTCGGCTCCAGACGTCCCCCCCCTCCACAGACGCTCCGCTGCTCCTCTCCCAAATTGTAGCTGACCGCAGACAGGAGGCCGGCTTGGTTTGTTTTTATGACCGAAATTGCGGAAAACAACTCGTGAAGTTTGACCCGCTAGAAGAGCGAGGTGCGCGAGAACGCTGGGACCATTTTTCCACCTGGATCTCCGCTCTTTTTGGCCCTCATGTCCCTCCGTCGTCGGACTAAACTCTCCCCCACTTCCTCGCCGCCTCGGCCGTATCTAGACCCACAGTGTGTAGCTCAGACCACGCTTCAATATTGAGCATAAATCAAAAATGTCTGCATCAAGCTCACTGCAACACACTGCTGTAAGAGTATAACCAGGAAGCAAGGTAGGAGGGCAAAATAGGTTTAGCGCCACCGCAGCACGGGAGGGAGAATTACGCCCAGGAGCAAATGGATAAAAATAGACCAGAGGGAAAAAAAAAAAACATAAATCGATACTCGATACGTGTCGATGCATCGGATCGTCGGCTTTTGGATCGATGCATCGATACAAAACCGTTATTTACACCCCTACTAATTAGTCTAATTAGGGCTTACAGAGGCAGGAAACAACAGGTTCATCACACTGCTAAGCAGAATCATCTCTGGAAATCGTGCGGCGTGGTAAGGAATCTAGGATTTTTATGAACGTCTGAAATTCCCTGATAATGGAGGCTGACTGTAAGGAGATGAGGCAGTCTGCTCATGCGCCCTTTATCTGACATCCGCGCCAGAACTGAACCGTGCCGAGCCCTACGGATGAAATAGTACCACGTTGACATGGTTCCGTTGTGTCTGGCACGGTCCAGTCAGTTCTGCGTATCATTTACACTTAACAGTTATCTCGTTTCCGTGCTCGGACCGTTCTCAGCACGGTTTCAAAAGGGTCGTGGAAATGGCGCTACATCCGATTACATTAGTTAGTACAAATAATGATCCAGACTTTTCCTGTCAGTTTAGTCCTTCAGTCTGAATAGAAATAATCCATTTATGTTCCATAAGGTGTCTGTAAGATGGCTTCTCTAATCACAATCAGGTGTAACAATGCCTATTTTTATCAGTATTATTTTGCCTTTCTTCTGTTTTTTCCTCTGGTCCTAAACTGCTGAAATGTTTCTGCTGTATAAATGTTTATGTATTCATTTTAGCCGCAGCTAAGATGTCTTTCATTCTTTGATTTTAATCTAATTTCTGATGGCTTTAATTTTCAGAGTTGAAAACATCAGTTTTTGTTTTGTTTTTTTCCTGCAGAGCCGACGCAAATCTACAGGTTTCTCCGCACTAGAAACCTGATCGCTGTGAGTTTTTCCTCCTCCTCCTCCTCTTCCTCTCAAACAGCAACGTAACGGTAGATAATAACCCCCCTCCTCTCTTCATTTCTCTCCAGCCTATTTTCCTGCACAGGACGCTGACTTACATGTCGCACAGAAACTCCAGGAGTAACGCCAGAAGGTAAGATCTCTGCAGATCTGCGGGTTGAAACTTGCAGGTTAAAAAACTGGATTCCCCGTTTTCTTAGAAAGCAGGTCAACGGTTATCGTGAGTGAAAGCAGACCGACGCGGCGGCTGTGTGGCGAGGTAGATCGGTTAAGAGGAGCGTTTTTCAGTTGAGGCTGCTTTGCATACGGAGGCAGAAGCTGCAGGAAGGAGTGAAGATGGAGCTGATACACGTGGGGCTGGCTGTGGTTGGGGGCGGGGGGGTGAGAGGCTGCAGATGGCAGAGCTCAGCGATGTTTGGGTTCAGAGGATGACTGGTTTAAAGTGTGTGGATGACATCAGTGGAGTTTAGTTTAGAGAGTAAACTGTTGGAATGAGTGACGTGAAATGTGTTCGGTTTGTTGGAGCAGAAGATGTTAAAAGGATCAAGTATTCAGCGGTTCTTTGATTTCCCTCTGGAGGTTTCTGAGTTTCATTCATAACCCAAATCTGGGATTCAGACCTGCTAAAACAACCAGAACAATCTTCCAGGAAGGAGCGACAGTGAGGAGCAGCTTCACGGTTTTTATCACCTGCAGGTCGCAGCAGCCTGCCGGTAATTTCTCCACTGCTCTCCTGCTGAAGTCCGGCCCTCAAGCGGTCCGACTCGAAATCCTGACGTTTGCTGAGTCTGAATTTAGTAGCTGCGTCTCCTGAAGGCCAGGTTTGTTGGCCGATTACGTCATAGCGTGGCGCTGAGGCCTGTTTGGATCGGAAGACTCCTCGTTAAGCGGACGAAAAATGCAGCCTTCTTTTTGCACGTTTTGAAGGACGGTTCCGCTGTATCTTCCATAGCCTTAGGTTTCCCATGATCCCTTGGTAGTCTAAGCAAGCTGGCTGCTCTGTGCACCTGCATACCCCTTACAAATGGATCCCCCCCCCCGTCCCTCAGCAAGGTCTAGAACAGGGGTCACCAACGCGGTGCCTGTGGGCACCAAGGGGCCCTCAAGGACAACATGGGGGGCCCTCAGCATCTTTTGAAAACAACAATTCACCAGCGGACTAAATCTGAAATGTTATTTTTTACTGAAGCTCTTATTATGAAGCATTTTATCAGATCAATAAATTAGAACATTTGAGGATTTATATGGATCTCATAATGAGAATATCTAAAAGCAAATTAAAAATGAAAAGAAACAACAGAAATATGTTTATTATCTATGAAGTTCAGGTGAACGCCGACTCTTCCAGTTCATAGGTCAGTATTGGTAGCCCGTCCTATGAATCAGTAGCCATAAAGTAGCCCTCAGCCTTAAAAAAGTTGGTGACCCCTGATCTAGGAGCACAAGATCTATATCCAGCCATTCAGCAAAGATATTGCTACATGGCTGTAGATCTTCTTTTGGCATTTTACCAATTAGATGAACCCTTTAATGATAGATTACCTACTGGAAAAAAAGGTAACAAATTAATAAGCCTCGTTAACAATTTTATTTATGTCTATAAACTAATAAATGTAAGTGGCAGTATCAGCATTAATGCCTATAAGGTTATGTTGGACAAAAAATAATAATTCTCACTCTGAGTGTTTTTCTTGAATTTCTTATTTTGTTTGTTTTTGTTATTTTTCTTAATATTTTTAGAAAGTTGCAAAGGTAATAAGGTCTTTTCCTGGATTCTAATTAAGCTACATGCTTGAAATTTAGATTTTCAAATGATTTCCCTGAGTGCGCTTTAAAAGTTTCAGCATCTCTGCAGAGATTTACATTATCTGCAGAGAATTAAATAATAATAATAATAATAAAGAGGCAAGTTGGTTATTTAAAGGACAGCAAGGATTAATCAATGGATCATTATTTATACCTAAAACTAATACGTTCTAATCTACTAATAGGTGTTTCTGTGTGTGGACCAATAGAAACGAGTCTGCTCTCTGAGGACGTTAGAAAAGGCATTTCTATTGGTCCTCGCACCGACCTGTTAGAGGGGAACCATTCCACAATAACTGAAATTATAAAAAAAAAAAAAAAAGCTAAAAAAAAAACCCCAAAGAACTGTAAAAGCATAAGTTGATATTTCTTAGAAAGCTTACAAATTGCTCCTGAAACCTTATTATTGATTGAGAATTTCTTAAAAGTTCAATGTTTTTACTATAATTTTCTTTACATTTTTGGTTTCATTAATTCTGGAACAAATTTCTCTCCATAGCTTAATGACATTTTGTTTAGCGCCGGTGCTCGGTGTCCGATTGTTTGTGCATCAAGTCCTGAACAGTTTAAAGCTTCTTTCTGTTTCACAGGAAAACCTCCAAAGTCGACAATCTGTTGTTCAAAGTGGAAAAGATGAGAGGAGAACAGGAGACTGTCAGGTAAACTCTGCTGCTCTTTCCTTTTTATTAGTGATCTGAAAATCTGGACAGATTATCATCAGATTATCATTATTATTTTTGCTGTTATTGCTGCTAATCAGTGTTAATCCTACTCTCAAGTTTATAAATTTCCTAATGTTTAGACATCATGATGAAAAGCAGCTGCATCACAATCATCGTCACATGAGCAAACAAAAGATCCCTCCTCCTTTAACAAAACAACTAAAGCTCCTGTCACACCTTGACGATTTAGACCAGCGTATACCGGACGAACAAAAAATCTGCTGAAAACGCTGCCGTACGTTGGATAAGTTATGGGTACGTTTTGTTTAAACATGGTGAAGCACCCAAAAACACGCCGGCACACATCGACATACAGAAAGTAGGTCAAGCTAGGTTAATACCAGGATCATCCCGCTGTATGCCAGCGTATGCTCATACATGGGACATCAGTTCCAGGTCAGTTATCTGATGGTTGACAGACGTTCAGTATCAGTTCCTCATAAGTCGTGGCGTCTAGCTTATCCTAAACCTCTGACTAACTTCTGCGTAACTTATCCAGAGCTTCTCTCCAACGTATCTGACGTGTTCCAGACGAGCGCTGAACGTGTTTCTAACTTCCAGCTACTGTATAATGACGTATTGGCAGCGTTTTGGTATAAAGGGGGTTCACAGGAGGAAACCGTCAGTTCTCCTCCAGACTTCATCCCCATCATAGGGTGAGCCAGTAGGGGAGTGATGGATCCTCCCTGCGTTCACGCCCACCACCAACACACTTCCTAGCAGACATGACGCTCAATCTGCTGCCAACAAAAACCTGCTTTCTTTCTTTTTATATATATTAATTTTTTTGTGTGGCGGGCGGTAAACAGCAGCTAGGTTAATACTGTTTTATGCAGACCTCCAGGCGCATCACTGCCCCTTTTCTATTCAGTTTATTTCTATAGCTCCAATTCCCATCATGTCATCTCAGGTCACTTTCCAGTTCACCAGATCATCCAGTCAGATTGAGTCAAAGTTTTCTATCTAAGGAAAACCAGCTGATTGCATCGACTCATTGACTCTTCAGCAATCCCTCACACTAAGCATGCTTGTAGCGACAGTGGAGAGGAAAAACTCCCTTTGAACAGGAAGAAACCTCCAGCAGAACCAGGCTCAGTGTGAGCGGCCATCTGCTGAGGCCCACTGGGGTTCAAGGAGACAGAAGCAGACATAGAAAAAGAAGCATAGATACAAAAGGCAACTGTCAACCAGCTCCACAGGCGGCCCCGTCCAGGAAACACACAGCCAGGCAGACGAGCTCCGAGCCAGCTCCCATGTCAGAGGATGAAGAGAGCACATCCAGTTAGTCACAGTCAGAAAAACAGGACTACACTGGAAAACAGGCCAAGCTCCAACATCTAGAAACAAAGGTGTTGATGGCAGCAGCACAGCTGATATTTCTCTCCAGGATGGAGTCACAGCCAAACAGGAACAGACCAGATGAAGCTACTATGAGAAAAAGCAGAGAGAGCAGAAGGTTAGAGATTGAACTAACAGATTCTGCAGAATGGGAGAATAGAGATAGAATGAAGCAGAATGATGAAAAAGGGGTCCCTATGTCCTCCAGCAGTGTAAGGCTATAGCAGCAGAACTACAGAGATAGCTCAGGATAACCTGAGCCACTCTAACTAGAAGCTTTATCAAAAAGGAAAGTTTTAAGCCTAGCCTTAAAAGTAGACAGGGTGTCTGCCTCACGGACTAAAACTGGTAGTTGGTTCCACAGGAGAGGAGCCTGATAACTAAAAGATCAGGCAGCAATGCCCATGAAATGATGCACACACTGTGTGCTTTAGACATAAGTTTTGGACTCGTTATGAATACTTTAAATATTCGCCCAAAATCTGAAAAAATGCATAGAAGGTTCAGCATATGCCAGCATTTAGGAGTTTCTGGGACGTCAGGCAAACGCTGGATGAATCGGCATGGTGTGACAGGGTCTACCGTTGGTTGAGAATGTTGACCCAGTTTGACTGATATAAATCATGCATCCGTGCTTAAAATGAGTTTGAGCAGCTAAATAAGATGATCTACCAATAAATCCATTATTTTAACACACTAAATACTATCATTAGATATTATATGCATTTTAAATGAGATGTGGGATTTCTTTTAATACTTTAAATGTGAATAATCTACTTGGTCGGTGTCTTAAAACCCTGCTTATATCAGGTGAAAATGCATTTTTTCTTCTTTTAAGAAAAATTGACTGTTTGAATTCGTGCAGTTTGAGGCCTCATTGTTTTTTCCCTCTGCAGCCTGGCCTCTAACCTGCAGCTCACCTTTACTGGATTCTTCCATAAAGCTGGTGAGTCGGTCCCGTCGGGCGTTTCTCTGCGGATGACGTGATGCGCCATCTTCCTGTTTACCAGTGTTGCTTATAAAAGGTTTGGTTCTGTTTCTTCAGGAAAACCGTCTCAGGATAGCGAGAACGAGCAGACGTCCGTTTCTCTGGAGGTCCTGCTGGTTAAAGTGTGCCACAAGAAGAGGAAGGTTGGTGTCCGGGTTCGGGACCATTCTTATAGTTCCTGCTCCAGGTGTAGCTCAGGTTTCCTCTGTTATGGTTTTATTTGCAGGATGTCAGCTGTCCGGTGAAACAGGTCCCAACGGGGAAGAAGCAGGTCCCTCTGAACCCAGACCCGAGCGCCGGAGTTCAGGTCAAAGCGGGCTCCCTCCCCACCCTGCTGGTCCCCAGCAGCGAGTTCGAACCCAGCAACTCCCACATGGTCAAGTCCTACTCTCTGCTCTTCAGAGTATCGAGGCCCGGATGCTCCAGAGGACAGATGAACGGGCTGAGCAACGGGGAGAACCACCACAGCAGAGGCAAGCTGATAGGACACACACCTTTGGATGTTTTTCAGTAGTTTTCTTTTCAGTCCAGTTAATCATGAACATTTAGAGGAAATATATTTAGGGTTTAATTTTCAATTCAGTTTATTTCTATAGCTCCAATTCAAATCATGTCATCTCAAGGAACTTTCCAGTTCACTAGATCATCCAGTCAGATTGATTCAAAGTTTTCTATCTAAGGAAAACCAGCTGATTGCATCGACTCATTGACTCTTCAGCAATCCCTCACACTAAGCATGCTTGTAGCGACAGTGGAGGGGAAAAACTCCCTTTTAACAGGAAGAAACCTCCAGCAGAACCAGGCTCAGTGTGAGCGGCCATCTGCTGAGGCCCACTGGGGTTCAAGGAGACAGAAGCAGACATAGAAAAAGAAGCATAGATACAAAAGGCAACTGTCAACCAGCTCCACAGGCGGCCCCGTCCAGGAAACACACAGCCAGGCAGACGAGCTCCGAGCCAGCTCCCATGTCAGAGGATGAAGAGAGCACATCCAGTTAGTCACAGTCAGAGAAACAGGACTACACTGGAAAACAGGCCAAGCTCCAACATCTAGAAACAAAGGTGTTGATGGCAGCAGCACAGCTGATATTTCTCTCCAGGATGGAGTCACAGCCAAACAGGAACAGACCAGATGAAGCTACTATGAGGAAAAGCAGAGAGAGCAGAACGTTAGAGATTGAACTAACAGATTCTGCAGAGTGGGAGAATAGAGATAGAATGAAGCAGAATGATGAAAAAGGGGTCTTTGTCCTCCAGCAGTCTAAGCCTATAGCAGCATAACTATAGAGATAGCTCAGGATAACCCGAGCCACTCTAACTAGAAGCTTTATCAAAAAGGAAAGTTTTAAGCCTAGCCTTAAAAGTAGACAGGGTGTCTGCCTCACGGACTAAAACTGGTAGTTGGTTCCACAGGAGAGGAGCCTGATAACTAAAAGATCTGCCTCCCATTCTACTTTTAGAAATTCTAGGAACCACTAGTAAACCTGCAGATTGAGAGCGAAGTGCTCTGTTAGGAACATCAGGAACAATCAGATCTCTGATATGATTTTAAATCCAGCTGAGCAGGTGAATCAGAGCTGAAGTCGGAGCTTCAGAAATGTTTGGGTTTTTTCTCCACATTTGGACGTGATGAACAAGTTTGTTTTTGTTTGTGATTCAGATTTTTCAGAAGAGTCCGTCAACAGGAAGAGGAGGAGCTCCTCTCTCAGGGAGGAGGGAGAAACCATGTTTGTGGCTCAGATGACGGTCTTTGATAAAAACAGGTGAGAGCGAGTGCCTGTGAAGCAGGACCGCGGCGCTGCGGTCGCAGAGGCCAGAGGTGAAGATGTGGCCTCGGTGTTTGTCTGCAGGCGTCTGCAGCTGCTGGACGGGGAGTACGAGGTGTCCATGCAGGAGATGGAGGAGTGTCCTGTGGGGAAGAAGAGGGCCACCTGGGAGACCATTGTGGATGGGAAGGTAGGAGATTTATCTTTTTATACTTTATGATTTACCACATAAAACCTGCATTTTAAACAAGAAGAATTAATTTAAAAGTGTTTATTATCTTTATGTGAAACACGTCAAGAGTCAAAGCTTGGAGACGTAACAAACCGGCACTCTACTGAGAGATTCTAAGCTTGCTTTGGCTCCAGTTTGTCTTTAATCCATAAATGATTTGGAGGGTTTGAACTTAAATTAAAAACAATCAAATTTCTCTTGACGTGTTAGGGTTTTTTTTACACCCACAAAAGTATAGCATTACATTTATATCTGGGTTCCTGCGGGTCCTTAAAAAGTCTTAAAAGGCATTGAATTCTTCAAAATAAAACTAAGGCCTTAATTGGTATTAAAATGTCTTAAATCAGTTTTTCGTTGGTCTTAATTTTTAAAACATCATAAATAGGATTATTATTATTAGGATTTATTTTTGTAATCTAAATAAAACGTTAAAATTGATCATTTTTTTTTTTTTTATATAAAAAATAAAAGAACTGCTCACCATTATTGATTCCGTCCCGATAGCGGAACCAATAAAGCGTTGTTGCTGCCGGGACATTTGGGAGATGCACCATTAACTTTTTGTCTAGAAAATCTGAGCAAGTGTAAATGTAACTAAAATTGTCTCCAGCCAAGAGTTTTCTCCATGGCTAAAACCAGGGAACATCCATGAGGCTCAGTGGATTTAGTGCAAGAAGTCATTCAAGCTCAGAACGATGGGAATTAAGGCAGTGGAGTCGCACATGCGAAGCACGAAACACAAAGCGTCAAAATGGAGTTAGAGAGAAGCAGCCGGTATTTCTCAGTTTAGTTCCACCCTTGTCTCTGCAACGCCTCCACTTATCACCAAATCAAACATACTAAGAAAACCATACAAAGAAAAATAGCTGCTAAAAAGACTTGGCACTGGTTATGTTGGGGCTTTAAAACTGATTAGGTTTGTTCCCTGCTAAAACAAAGTTTGTGAATTCAGTTAAATAATTGTTCAAATATATCTGTCATTTGTGTGTTTTTAGCTTTCTTCCTGTATGGGAAGCTTTTCAACATTTGAAACATCAGTGCAGTGGTTTATGTTAAAATAAACCTTTGGGTTAAGTTGTCGCAAGCAGGTTTTTCTTGTGTTTCTTGTAAATTTGGTCTTAAATTTTTATTTCAAGTGGCATTAAAAGGTCTTGATTTTAAGTTGCCTCATGCTGATGAACCCTGAAAGGAGCAAAACGTGCAGAAATTAATGCTTAATTTTATACATATGTAAAAAATCCCAATCAGCATCCACATATGTGCCGTTTCTGTCCGAATGTTTTCGTTTTTGTAACATGGATAACTAGGATCACACAAAATAGTTTGGTATGAACTATGTTTGTTCTCTACCTCTAAACTCAGCATCATCCAGGCCTGCGATAAGATGTTGATGAGATGCATTCTTGGAAGCTGTTGTGACTGGATTTGATGAAACCTTTAAGCCTTTCGGTATAAAATAAATACATGGAGTGAGATGAGAAATCTGCTTCCTGGTTTGTTGAAGTACCAATAGTTTGCATCCAATCATTTAAGTAAACTGTTTAGATTTTGGGAATATACCGTAAATTCTCTAATATTGGCCTGTATTCCAATAGCGGCCGGGACTCTAACATTGGCCGGTCTCGCTGTCAGAGGAGGTAAATAATGGCCGGTCTCTAATACAGGCCGGGGCTATAAACGTTTTTTCTGGGCATACCTCAACATTATACTTGTGGTAGTAACATACAAGTACCACAGCCCTGCGCAGCTGGACGACAGGCCCTGACTGCTGCCCGTCTGCGCGAGGAAGAGAACAGACACGCAGCACAACATGAGGAGGAGCGCGAGTGATGAGGAGATTAAAGGGAGAGATGAAGAGGAGGAGGAAACTGAGGAGGAGGATTAAACAGAATTGGAGGATTTTTTTTTTTTTTTTTTTTTACTTCAAACCAAGCGAGACACGGTAACTGTACTTTTTCAATAAATGAACCTAGTGTTTTATAGGTTCAAATAGACACAAAATCTCATTTTTATTCATTCCACTGGTAGTCTGTTTTGCTCAAATAGCAATAGAGGCCTGTCTCTAATACTGGCCTCTATCCAATAAAGGCCTGGACCGCGATGCACTTGAGTGAAATAAAGGCCCGGGCCTATATTAGAGAATTTACGGTATAAAAAGTATTCTGCTCTAATTTGTAGTTGCAGATCTGTCATTACTATATTTTATACTATATTTGATTTCCCGATCAGGAATCGTGAGGTCAGGAGAAAACCAAACATGTTTGTTGGCAAACCGCTCAGGATTCTTCTTTTTTTTTTTCTTCCTCTCAGATGTAAAGCCCATAGCATGGCGGGGGTGCAATGAGTGAAATCTTTCTGTCAAACTGACAGACCGTAGCAGCCACGTTAGCTCAGCCATGTCTTTGTCCAAATACGTCGTCTCCTTTTCTTTTTAGGGCTTTCAGCACAAAATTGCCCAAATATCCAAGGCAGCGCGTTTCACTCTAGTGAGCTTCATATTCCTCTTCTGCTCCTTTGGCTTCCAGATAGACGAGTCCGAGTAGCGCCATCTCACTGCGGAGCTGAGTCCCACCTGGTTTTTAGACGTACAGTGTGAGCAGGTAGATCGCATCAGAGCGTCGGGTCGCAGCGTGAGAACAAACATCGTGAACTGAGAACTTTTAAACCTCGTTTCGTCGTACAGTTTGAGCTGTAGCTGCATGTATGTAACGGTGTATTCCCGACTTAATGTTCTATAAAACGTCTGATTGTGACGTTTCCTATTATCTGAGTCTCTTTGGCCCCAAAATCAGATATCGCTCATTGGGGGGAAAAATTAAATAAAATCTAGATAAGTCATTTTTTCTTAAAATAAGTGCATTTGTTCTTGGATTGAGGTGAAAAAGAAGACATTTTGCCAATGGAACAAGATAATTTACACTTAAAATAAGAAAACACAACTGCATAGTCTTATTTCAAGTGCATTTTATCTAATTACATTATTTTAAGAGTAAAAATACTCATTTCATTGGCAAACTATTTCATTTACCTGCTCAAATTAAGGGTAAATACTCTTAATTTAAGACATTTTTACTCATTTCTCGATCGTTGTTTTCAGTGCTGCCTCTCTCCGTCTCTGCAGCGTTTGCCTCCATTCGAGAGTTTCTCTCAGGGTCCGACGCTGCAGTTCACCCTGCGTTGGACCACAGATTCCTCTGATTGCTCCACGGCTCCTGTGGCCAAACCTTTGGCCACCCGCAACTCTGATGCCAACCAGGACACCCGACCGAGCACACAGAGAGCCACACACACCCAGGGTGAGGAAACCTGGTGCCGCCTTCATTAATCTGACCCGTCTGAGGGGGAACGGCGAGGATGATGATGATGTTTGTCCACTTCCCTCCAGCTGTGAAGGAATCCATGAGCACTGACGTTCCAACCAGGAGAGAGCCCATCTCAGCGGAGCCCCGGCAGAAGCTACGGATCGTCTATCATGTCAGAGGGTCTCCCACATCAGACGCCGTCTCTCTGAACCGACTCAAACCTAACGGCCTGTTTTCTTTCTTCTAGTTCCGGTACAGCAACAACAAACATCAGACGGAGGCCAGAGACGACCTCCACTGCCCCTGGTGCACGCTGAACTGCAGGAAGCTCTACAGCCTGCTGAAGCACCTCAAGCTGTCGCACTCCCGCTTCATCTTCAACTACGCGGTGAGAAAAATGGAGACACGAGGTGCCTCTTTCTGGTCTGAACTTTAAACCGCCGCAATCCCCTCGTTTTCAGGCCGATTCTTCGCCTTGAATCATCTGCAGGGCAGAGTTCCTGAAAACTGTTGAGGAAGTTTCATGATCGTTAGACATCTGACGGAAGTTCCAGTCCAATACAGATACAATTTCAGCAAAAAAAACTGATATCAGACTCTGATAAAAACACAACGCTTCTGTTTTGTAACGAACTGTTTAATAAACGGGTCAGTTGTTTTTGGCTCCAATATCACAGGAACGAACCTTGACTCTGTTTGATTCCTGCTGATCTGGTCAAAATCAGGCTCAGTCAGTTTACAGAGTTGCAAAATTTGCATCTGTTCAGACTTAAAAACGTTACGGTTACAGTTTAAACTAGGGCTGCAACAACGAATCGATAAAATCGATAAAAATCGACTTTTAAAAGCGTTGGCAACGAATTTCATCATCGATTAGTTGTGTCGCGCGATTATTGCGTCATCCGCCGCGCCGTCATCACTGCCTCTTGACTGAAAGAGGAAGAAAAAAAATATGGCAGAGCGAGTCAGCGCCGCAGGTGCAGTGTTGCCAACTCAGCGACTTTTCAGACCCCTCCAGCGACTATTTTTCAAAAAAGCGACTAGCGACAAATCTGGCGACTTTTTACGGTGTCACTGGCGGCTTTTAGAGACTCTTACGTGAAAGCATGTATCATTCCTACTCTGCCGTGGGGCGCCTCCCCCATCCCAACCCCGTTTTCCCACAGGAGTCCCTCTCAGCGCTGCAGTCAGAGCCTCAGCGTCGAGACTGCAAATGAAGCGCGCATGCGCCAGGATTGACGGCGCAAATTGATCACAATAATTAAAATAGCCGGCGCTTTGTAAAGCGAAAAAAGTGATAACATGCAACTTTTGTAAAAACAAATTAACATGGCACGGAACCACCATGTTTGTTTGGTTTTAAAGTGGGGAAACGTAACGTTAGTTTCTCAGGTAGCTCATCTGATGCTTTCCTTACCGTGTTAGTAGGTTACAGACAGTGATAAGGTTGGCTACTTATTTTACTTTTAATTTCATTTGAATTAGCTTAAGCAGCGTTTATATTTACTTTATAAATAAATGAACTTGCAAATTATGAGGGCAGGGCTTTTAAAGTTTAAATCTTCTGGCAAAGATAAAGTAAAGAAGATCCTGCAATTTATGGAAGTAAAGCAGAATAAAATCCAGCAAGATCAGTAATATGTCAATTAATTATATGCCACATTCCCATGTAAATATCTGTCTTTGGAGGATGTGTTTTTTAGCACCCCTAGTTCTCTCATTTTTATTCCAAATACAATTTATAATTTGAATCACAGGGCTATTTTTATCTATATGGTTCAGTATTTTCTCAAGTAGCAACTTTAACTGCTATACTTTCCTGTCTTAAAAGGCAGAACTCTTCTAGTCTAAAAAAACCTCATTTGTTGAAATGGGGGGGCCTATTGTTTGAGCCCCTTAGGGGCTTTTAAAAACAAAAATGTCTTTTTTTGCACTTTATGAAACAAAGTAGCCTATATTTTGTGGATGTACAGCTACATTTTTCATGTAAGTTTGCGTAGTTTTAACACAAACATTTATTTTTCATATTGCACCAGTACAGTTAATGAGCAACCTGTACTTGTGTGCTTGTTTGTTCTGTCTAAAATGTTTATTTTGGAATAAAGAGGTTAATATAAAAATAATTTTTTGTCCGATTCATCGATTAATCGAAAAAATAATCGTCCGATTCATCGATTTTTAAAATAATCGTTAGTTGCAGCCCTAGTTTAAACTAAGGCGATATGAAGTAAATCTAATATATTTGGGCCTTATCGCGATACACGATATTTTACAGCAGCTAAAAGATAAGAAAAAAAAAGTCACACAAATGTGGACCTTAGAAAGATGTATAAGAATAACATAATAATGAAGAGCTAAAAAATTAATAAAATACTGCACTGTAAAGTGTTTAAACAATATAAAACTGTTCACCTGGAGAATAAAAAAACAATATATGGACATTTTTCCAGTAATGAATATTTGAAAATAGCAGCAACATCAGAGATGTGCAGAATGACAGCAGCAGGTTATTTAACTGACTAAAGGTAGAAACTGGTTGAGGTTGTTGGGAACAGTGGTGGTTCTAGAGTCGTCCAGCTGCTGGGAGGAAGGATCTGTGATAACGCTCCCTGGTGCCTTTAAGGGGCAGCAGTCTGTCACTGAAGGAGCTCGGGTGGGAGACATTATCCAACAGAGATGTTTATTTAGTTAAGCCGGTTCGTACACTGTGCGATT
The DNA here is from genome assembly GCF_016077235.1 of Cyprinodon tularosa. Taxonomy (NCBI): domain Eukaryota; kingdom Metazoa; phylum Chordata; class Actinopteri; order Cyprinodontiformes; family Cyprinodontidae; genus Cyprinodon; species Cyprinodon tularosa. The sequence continues at coordinate 1,380,863 of NW_024039297.1, read as the reverse complement.
TTCGCAGATCTATGCTGCGTGCTCCCGTTCTCCCTGAGTCCAGACTTTCCTGTGGTTTTCTCAAGAACATACGTGACGAGGAAACGAGTCCGTATTCGCGTTCTAGTGAATTGAGAAATGGCCAAGTTTCCCTAAAGAAGGCTTCTCCGCCCACTTGCTTCCTCAGGAACATCCTGTTTGGGTTCTGGTAGAAAAAGCAGCCATGTTGGTTCAGTAAAGGCGCGATATTTGTGTCCCGACTGCCTGGGCGTTTGTATCTCCGGGAAAAGCTCGGCGAGTGACGCGTTTCCGTGTCTCTGCTGCTTCCAGCCTGCACCTAAAGGAGCGAATATCGAGGTCTCCATCAACGATTGCTACGACGGCTCCTACGCAGGAAACCCGCAGGACATCCACAACCAGCCCGGCTTCGCCTTCAGCAGGAACGGACCCGTCAAGAGGACCGCCGTCACCAGACTCCTGGTCTGCAGGTAACCACCGCCGCCCCCCCCAGCCTTAGGATTCCCATCCTGCTGGGACCGGGCTCACCTGCCGCCTCTCCACCACGCAGACCCAAGAGAACCGAACCCAGCCTGTCAGAGTTCCTGGAGCTGGAGGACAGCGACCGGGAGCAGAACCAGAGGACGTTCACCAGCGGACACAACCGGCTCTACTTCCACAGCGACAGCTGCATGCCCATGAGGCCCCAGGAGATGGAGGAGGACAGCGAGGACGAGAGGGACCCCGATTGGCTGAAGGAGAAGACGGTGAAGGTGGGTCAGAACCCGCTCATCCGGCTCATTTTCTTCAGGCGTCTAAACTTTCTGCTTCTTTCCTGAGAAGGGAGAAAGAAGCGATGTTTTTATCCCGGCTCTTCAGCTGTTTTCTCTGCTCCTGTGAACTGTTGGGTTTGTCTTTACTGTTTTCTAACGTTTCCAGATTGGCGTGACCAGAATCACGCCAGATCCAGCCCCGGCGACGCTCACCTTTCTGCTGCTGGTCTGTTAACGTCCCGTTAACCCCTGGATCCCACCGGTTCCACCCGCCGCGGGTTCATTCAGGAACCCTGCAGGCACATTGGGGGGGGGCGTTGCTAAGAATCAGAGATCAGAAGGCGGGAAATTTAAACGTGTAATCGGGCCGCTAAAGCCGGTGGAGTCCAGGGGTCACAGCCGGTTCAGATGTGACCCAACCTGGGTTCAGTTGCTTCTTTATTAACTTGGATCTCATCAACTTCATTTAAACTCCAGTTTAGAGGAAGTTTGGTTGTTTTAAGTAAAAAGATTGTTTGATTGACGCCAAACAGCCAATCAGAGGCGAGTCTGACCGATCTTTCACCCATCAGAACCAAATAGAAGCTTTACGGCAGTAAAATGAACCTCTGCTTTCAATCTGAACCCGATGTGTCGCCTGACTTCTCTGCTCCTCCCCGCAGCAAATCGAGGAGTTCACCGACGTCAACGAGGGCGAGAAGGAGATCATGAAGCTGTGGAACCTTCACGTCATGAAGCACGGGTGAGAGCGGTGCTGCTGTTCGGTCCGACTCAGATGAGACTGTTTGATAGAGAAGATTTGGTGGAAACTAGATTAAAGCTGAGAATCCATCATTTTCAGGTTAGCTCCTCCCAGCCAGTAGGTGGCGCCATCAGCTGCTGCTGGGCAGGGATGAAAATACTAAACGGAACTGATATCTGGGAAGGTCTAAGCTCCGCCTTTCGCTCTTCAACTACTGTTCCTATTGGTGCTCAATCCTTTCATGCTGACGTTGGCATGGTAACAGTTTCTGAACCTATTAACCTCTCAAAATCCATCCAATCGCTGCAACTGACATCGTAGACATCGTTAGAAAGCTTTGATTCTATTCTATTTACACAGCGAGTACCGAAGCAGCATGTAAAAAATGTAAACATGACAAAACAGCCACATACCTTTGAAGGCGTCCAGAAGCCGGTTTATAAATCCAATCTTCAGTTGTTTATACTCTATTCATCCACAGATTAAAAATAATCCAGATTATTCATAATAAAAACATTCAATGACGAGAAAATCCCCTCATAACGTTCGGTTTTTGACGTCAAAAGTTGGATGGTCATAGCTAATGCTTAGCATCTTGCTAAGAAGACTTACTTCCTTGTCTGTTAGCCCACCATGTTTGATATGGTTCTTTACGTCGTCTTCTTGCCTATAAGACAAAAATGTCTTCTTTGTCTGACTCCATTTGAGTCGGGGACAGCCAAGGAAGTCTTAAAAGCGCTCCCAGCCAATGACTCACAGAGTAGAGCGATATTACGCCTCATAGAGTCCTGCTGTTATTGGTTAATGCTACGTTTAGACGGCAAGCAGCAAAAGCAGCTAGTTTCCATGCTAAGTCAATGGCTGAAGAGCATCAAGTCGCAGCAAAAGGTGCTGCAGCGCATTTTGATCTTCTAAGCATCTGAGACGCTTCAGAAGCAGCAGCTGCTTGAGAAATTGAACTTTTGCTGCTGGATGCGCCGCATCAACCAATCAGAGAAGCTGATCTGGGAGCTGGCAGGGAGTCAGACGCAGCACTGCTGATGCAGAGCGCTATGATCGCTCCTCTGAAACAGTTTATTAACGTCTAAATTAACTTGTAGAAACCTGCCGGCAGAATATGTTGGCTTTTATTATTCTGCTGCCAGCAGTTTGGATTATGTACATGAAAAACGCCTTCCAGCCCCAAACAGTAGGGGAAAACCCCCAAGAGGCGAGCGGGCCTGAGGCAGCTGCTGCTGGGGATTCCCAGTGACAGCGCAGCGGCTCCCACAGAGAAATAATCTTTGAAGGCAGGAATGGTAATCTGGATGAACGTAGCGTAAGACCAGATGGGCTGTTTGGCTTAGTAGCGAATGAAATAAGGCACACACAGACATCCTCATAAAATGGCCACAAAAACACATCAACGACCAAAAATATGAAACTTGGATGTTAAGGAGTCTTTTGGGTTGATTTAGAACACAATTCTGGCCCAATATTAAAAATAACCCTAAAAAATACAACTTGCCTAATAATTCTGCACACAGATTAAATGTGCTCATTATCAGGCGATATTGTCCCAAAAATCCTCTTAGAATCTGTGTTTTTTTCCGTTATCTTCTGCAGGCCAGTTAGTTCTACGTCAGCCTGAACACCTAAATTCGGCCAATCATATATCAACGGTCATCTGTCAATCAAATGTTTTCGGTCGTAGCATCTTGATTCATATGTCGCAGCTAATATCCGCAACGGTAGAAATGTGAATCCTTTCCTTTCCCATTGAGTTGCGTCCCAGTGTTCACGGGGATGGACGTCTGTGTCTTCAGCAGGCGTAGAGCTAACAGAACTGGCAGCGTTGCGAGGCAAGGGCTCAAACACGTACGGCTGGAAGCCTTCTACACCAAACCAAGCTTCTGCCGCCCTGGCGTCCTCTTCCACAACATCTTCATCCCCGCTTTCCTCCTCTAAATAAAAAATGGATGACGGAGGAGACTCATCCACGACCTCCGACACTAAACTCTCCTCCTCTTGCATGTTTCCTCTGTCCATAGCGTTCCTTGACAGCGTCGTTTCTAAGTCACCAATTTAGTGCTACTTGGTCCCAATGGAATTTCCCATTGGGAACCTGCTAGCACTAAGTTGCTAACTGGTTAGCAAGATGCTTCCAACAAACCGGCTACAACGAAACTTGCTTACGAACCTTCCGCCACAACAATCCCGCCCCTTTTATAAACGACCAATCACAATATTTTATTCACTCCTGTAAAGTCGTGAAACCACTCGGGAGAATTCTGAAATGCAACGTTTGGAACGGCCGCTTTTAGACTTTAGAGGTGTCTAAAAATGTCTTTAAATTAATATTTAATCGTTTTTAGGAGAAACGAATGAAATGAGCTCATCCTTTCCTCTTTTTCCTTCCAGTTTTATCGCCGACAACCAGATGAAAGAGGCCTGCCTGCTGTTCGCGAAGCACAACGCCGCCGCCATCGTGGAGCGAAACCTGTGCCGCAACTTCCTGCTGCACCTCATCAGCATGCACGACTTCAACCTGATAAACACCAGGACCATCAACGACGCCATGGCCTGGATCCACGACCTCCAGAACCAGTCAGCCAAGAGGGACAACGGCCAGGAGGAAGAGGAGGAGGAAGAGGAGGAGGACTGGGAGACGGCTGTGGAGTCTCAGCCGGATCCGGATCCCGAAGCTGCAGAGTTTAAACTCTGCGTCGAAGAGAACCAAAACAAGCTGGACGAGCAGTAAGAGGAGGAGGAGGAGGAGGCGCCATGCAGCAGAACCATGAACTGGAGCCAGAGACGGGAAGCTCCCAGTCTGCTCACACTTTGAACGCCTGTTTTTTTTTTTTTCTTTTCTCTATGATCCGTTGACGAGGCTTCAGGAAATTTTCAGGAATTTTATTTTGGATGTTTTTAAGGGTTTTAACTCTGAGGTGCTAAACTTTTCCAGGAGTGAAAAACAACCGCAGCCTGTTTGTTCTTCCACTAACGACCAAACTTGAATCAGAGTCGATGAAATGAATCCGATTTCACGGTTTTTATTTTCAGCCCGCGCTTCAGGGATCAGAGCTGGAGGAAGAGGAGCAGCTCTCAGGCGCCGTGATGTCACCGCCGACTCCTCCTCCAGGGAAAAAAAAAACTCAGCTTTAAAAATGTCAATAAATTCTTTTATTTGCTTTTTTTTTATTTTTTTTTTGCAAAGCGAAGCCCTGATGGATCAGCTTAGGACGCGCCGTTAAAGTCCCGCCGTTTGGTTCTGGGTCGTGGTCAAACATATCCCGGTCCAAACTGGAACGTTCCGGTTCTTTTTGACCTCAAAAAAAAAGGAAAAAATGAGCTGAACCTGAAGAAAAAGCAGCTTCCTGGTTTTTATCACTGGTGCTAAAACGAGTTTCACTCCTCAGAGGCGACTGTCCCACAGCGCCACCTACTGCCAGCACTCCCAACATTCTCTAAGCCCTGAACTGCCTGCAGCTCCCTGCTGTCTGATCAAGGTGCTCCATCGTCTCTGGACGTTTGTACATAAAGCCGTAGGTGGGAACTATTTAGCTTTTTCCTTCCTTCCATGAAGCGTCGTGTTTGGTTTTAGCCTCCCGGACAAAAGGAGATTCACTCTCTGCTTGCTCCCCCCCCATTGTCTCTAACTTTATTTTTTTTTTTTTTTAAGACTGCTGCAGCCAGAACCTCCTCCGCCTTTAGACAGTCTGGACGCTGATGCTGCCTTAACACTTTAACCGACCCGGCAGAAGCGGCGTTAAAAAAAAACGACGCCGACCTGGAAAAGCTCCACTGATGCCTCCCGAGTTTCCGCTTTAATCCAGACTGACTGTTGTTTTTGTTTTTTAGCTTTTGACTGGATCGTTTTGTTTTTGTTTCTTCACAACACCAGCAGCGTTTTGCACAAGACGGGAGGAGCCATGTCAAATAATAATAATTATAATAAAAATTAAAAAACTGGTCTAAAATATTGCTGTAAAAAAAAAAAAAAACAGAAAAAACGGCTTGATGATATAAACTGTGGAATCATGGTTTTCTAATAAAGTAAAAATGTGAAGAAGATTGTCCTGTTTTGGTTTTTAAATTGTTTTTTTTCCACAATGGTTCCTTCACTTCCAACAAATACATATTAACCTTTATTGTTGTAGCTCTACTTCACCACTAGATGGCAGAGCAGAGGGAAGATTGGCAGCACAAATTAACATATTTAGAAATTTAAACTTTAAAATGTTGGGTTCACCCGATAGAAAAGGCTAAAACGGGCTCATATTTAGGGTCAACGCCGCCGCCATGATTACTTCTTTCATTTTAAACTTAGACTTTACTGTCTTTTTTTTTAGACTGAGCATATTAAAAAAGAAATTTCATTAATTACAGCTCTCAAGACATTTTCATATTTAAAGTACAGCAGTGATAGAAATAAGACTATCATTTAAAGTTTCAAACATTCAGCGCTTTTTAAAAAAAATATCTCTGGAGAGATCTGAGCAAATTCAGAAGCTTCAACAATAAAAATATCTAGTAAAAAAAATGATAAAAGTATTAAAATGGTAAAAAGGCTTCATAACTGATGAGTAACTGATCCTCTGATTTATTTTAAAAGAAACATTTAAATAAAACAAACTGTTGGCAAATTCTGGGATTGTAAAAAACGTAAAAAAAAAAAAAGTTTCTGAATATTCTATTCAGTTTATTTCTATAGCTCCAATTCATATCATGTCATCTCAGGTCACTTTCCAGTTCACCAGATCATCCAGTCAGATTGATTCAAAGTTTTCTATCTAAGGAAAACCAGCTGATTGCATCGACTCATTGAGTCTTCAGCAATCGCTCACACTAAGCATGCTTGTAGCGACAGTGGAGAGGAAAAACTCCCTTTGAACAGGAAGAAACCTCCAGCAGAACCAGGCTCAGTGTGAGCGGCCATCTGCTGAGGCCCACTGGGGTTCAAGGAGACAGAAGCAGACATAGAAAAAGAAGCATAGATACAAAAGGCAGCTGGATATTTTGTGGGATTTTTTTTTTTTTTTTTATCATTTGGTTAAACTAATAAATTCTTTTCCAATCGCCTCCCTATTCAGGTTTCATTTAGTCTGACGCCTTTGGATCCACTTCCACGGTGACCTCACTGATTAAAGGTTCCACCCTGATCTGCTCTGGTTCAGTGTTTTTGCTTCCTGGTTCCTAAACTGCTCCTTCCTAATGTTGCCAAAACACAGCGCAGCATTTAATGCTTGATGTTGGTAAAACAGCAGCAAACAGAAGCACACTGAAAATATCCTCAATAAAGCTTTAGCTTCCTGGGACAGAAGCTTATTGTGGCCGAATCATCTTTAGTTGTCATGTTGCCTCTGAGCTGCATGATGCTTCAGGAAGAGGAAAGGATTCTGTTTTCTGTTTCTGAGTCTCTTTTTAAACATTGCTCCTTTAAGGAAAGTAAAACTAGATTTCCTATAAATAAAAATATGATTTAAAAGACCTTTTATTTTCTGTAATTCATATCCTAAAGCTTTAACTCCAACTGCAATCGATTAAAACCTCCCCAGTTTGCTACACAATTGTTTAAAGGAAAAGTCGCTCATATTCAGAATTCAAACTTCTGAAAGTTCTTTAAATGTGAAATGATTCCATCCTGTTCAATAAATGATCAGTGTTTTTAATTCAGAGTAATTTTCATGTGAATGTGCTTTTACTGGAGGCATCCATGTTTGTCAAAGAACACTACTGCCACCTACTGGTTAGTGACGTCACGGTGCGGTATCGGCTGTTGATCAAGTCCCAGTGCTGTATCTGGTGTTTGTCACAACGCGCTATTATCCAAGTCATCTTGAAAACATTCTTCTTCCAAATGTTGGCTACATATTACGGGTTTTTTCTCTGGCCAGAAGTGCGATGGCAAATCCTCCCTCTTCAAGTTGGCGATCCAACGACCAACCCGTCCGTGGAGGATCAGGAATCAGAAAGGTGGAATAACTCTTTTTTTCACTTTTACCCGATGTATTCCAGCATCCAGCTGCCATGCACGTGGGCATTGTCAGTTTCACTATAGCTCTGGTGAATTTCAATGGTGAAGTCCTCTGGAAATCTTCAATAATTGTTGTTGATTGCAGATGTGTCTAGTAGTTCCCATTGATTTAGCTTGTAAAGCGGGGAGAATGGCGCTAGGCTTACCGCACCGTGACGTCACTGCCGGAAGATGGCAGGAGGGAGGGGCTACTATATTTGGGCAAAAATGGCCGCTGATTTTTTTACTGATTAACGCCAAATTCATTAAATCACCATGAAAGTATTAGTTTTGGGTATAAATAATAATCATTGATTCTTCCTCGCTGACCGGACTGTTCCTTTAAGATTTGTGGCAGTAGTGTTCTTTGACAAACATGGATGCCTCCAGTAAAGCACATTCACATGAAAATTACTCTGGATTAAAAACACTGATCATTTATTGAACAGGATGGAATCATTTCAGATTTAAAGAACTTTCAGAAGTTTGAATATGAGCGGACTTTTCCTTTAAAGTCTGTTTTTATTTCTTGTGCTTTTTTAACCATGTTTTCCTTCCACTAAACTTTCTAGTCTTATCAGCTGATAAAGGCCTTTATGAAAAACCAAACCCTTGTGAAAAAAGTCTGAAAGTTTACGTGTTGGTAAGTTTTTTTAATTTTTCGCTCATTAATTCCCTAAATAATTTTGCTTTTGTTAATAAAGTATAATTTTCATCACAATTCATATTTTGTTTGCATGAAATGATAAAAATCCAGAGAGCAGGAAGAAAAGATGGAAGAGTTTTTTTTCTTCATCAGGAGGAAGATTTCATTGAACAAAAACTGGTGAGAACACAAATGCAATACACAGTTTCGACCAACAGGTGTCACCGTTAAACCCCTCCCCCCCCAAACAGAGAGGAAAGGCTTCATTTCTGAGGTTCTGTTGGTTGATTTCAGGACATTTGTACCATCGGCTGAACCGGTTGTTTCCGGTTCCAATCGTCCTGCGTCAGGATTTAGAAAACATCCACAGATAAATCCGTTTTTATTCTTTTAAGCGACAGGAAAATGTCCTTTATGGAGAACGGATCCCGTTTCTTCCAGCGATGAGGCCTTCCTATGGTTTTCCTCTGACCTGCATCCTCATTTCAGATATTACATAAAACTACACAAAAACACACCGAAACCTTTTCGCTGATGTTTTCCAGACTCCCTGAAGATAAAAAAAAAATAGATTCACAGAAAGACAGGAACAAGTTTTTAACAAAAACTTGTTAAAGAGGGAAAACAAAGAGCAGAAATTGAAATGCAGGTGAATGTTGTGGCTCTGGGAGATGTGAACACTGTTAGGATTGTCACAGCAGGAAGCTTTGGAGCTCTAATGGTCTCCATAAACACATTTTGTTCTGGCAGGATCAAAGAGAAAGAAACAGATAAATTAGATACAAATATTTCACATCTTTAACACCAAGGGGTCGTTTTTCTCCAAACAGATGCAGGAATAAAAAAAAAGACATTTTGATAAAAGTCTTCTGCTAAAGAATCAGGGATGAACATCGGCTGACAGAAGCTAACAGAACTTTTCCTTTAAAGTATTCCAATAAAACTAGACATGTTTATCGCAAGAACCGAAATTTAAATAAAGATTATAGAATTGGGATTAACAAAAACGGCACAATGTTGTAGTTTCTCTTTAGCGTGTGACCGTTGCTTTCAGCTAGCAAAAAAACGGACGCAACATTCACAGTGAACCAAAAAAAATAATAAAAACAGCTAAAACCAGGCAGCTTAAACTTCTACTGTCCTCCTGAAAAGCTGCGCGACTGTTCTACGGTTAAACTGAAAAAAATTGCATAGATTTATAGTTTAATAAAAATGTCCGACAATAGAGACTGCTGAAGCTGTAAACAACTCGCTCTGTGAGAGGATCCTGGGTTTAAACGAGCAAAAACTGACAAAATATCTAGAAAGAAGTAAAAATGACTTTAATTAAGTGCATTTACCATTTCATAAGCAGATAAATATGATGATCTGCAAATAGAATGAGTGTTTTTACTCTTAAAATAAGATAATTAGGTTATATGCACAAGTCAATTTTCTTATTTTAAATGTAAATTGTCTTGTTCCATTGGAAAAATGTTTCACAAACCTCCTCAATTGAAGAACAAATGCACTTAATTTAAGAAAAATAGAATTTTCCAGATTTGGATTTTTTTCCAGTGTGTAAAAACTGTCTGCACTGGAAAAAAAGTGTAATCTAAATAAGTCATTTTTTTCTTAAAATAAGGGCCTTTTGTCTTAAATTGACACTTTGTCAATGGAACAAGACAATTTATATTTAAAATAAGAAAATTTCAAGTGCATAAAACCTAATTATCTTATTTTAACAGTAGACAGACCGATCCAATTGGCAAATCATCTTATTTACCTGCTCAAATTAATGCTAAATACACTCAATTAAAGAAATGTTAACTTATATCCAGATAATTTTTACAGTGTGTCCTCTTTGCAGGAAACTAACAAGCAAGGAAAAGTCTCACCTCATCAAGGCGGACATTTTCTCCCATAAGAATCAGCTATTTTACACATAAAAAAGAAATTAGGCTTAAAGACATTCTAGATTTCTCCTTCCTTTAACTTTGGGACACCTCAGGGTTCAATACTGGGGTCACTATTATTAGCATGTCACTGGAGAAAAACATTATGACTGCTTTCTTTACCTTATTACTAATCCCAGCATCTTATTCTAGTTATAAATCTATTTTACTGAGAACGGTTAATATTGTAACTCTACTTTTAATAACACAGGTAAGAATTTAATTGTTAAAAATCAACTATGTTTCTTAAGTGAAATCAGAAAAGGTGACCTGAATAATCCTCCTTTTCTTTTCTGAGTTACAAAAAAATAAGAGTTTTTTTTCTAATCCAGATTTGAATCTATAATTAACTGTGGGACACCTCAGGGTTCACTATTCGGGTCACTTAATGAATAACATTAGCCTCATTAGCTCCAACGTCTCAGTGACTTTCAAGCATAAAATTTCGCTTCCTTATAAACATTAACAAAAGTATTTGGAGTTTAACTAAAAGAAATGTTAAAAAAAAATCACTTTTCTCGTTATGATGGTGAAATAAAACAAGTCAGGAACTTTTGTGAAAATATGATTCAATGCGAATCCCGTTTTCTCTCCTTATAATCACTAAGAATTTTTTTTTTTTTTATTTTTTTTTTATACCTTATTAAACCTGGGATCCCTCAGGGTACCATATTTGGGCCGTATGATTTCCCCCGTTAACAAATCAGATTAGCCGTCTCAATGAAAGGCAGATTAAGGAACCGGCAGGATAAAAGTCGTGTTTGGCTAGCTGTTCCATTTGGTCTAAATCAGAACTATTTACTGCAATGGAGTGAAAGCTAAAGGCAAGAATCAACTATTTGAAACGTTTTTTGAGTTGAACAAAAGAGGAAGATTCCAGATTAAAGTGGATTAAATCTTTCTTCCTCCAAAGGGATCAGATATTTGATATCCATAGAGCGGGAAAGGGGAGCAGAATTCCACTTCAGATGCTCTAATTGACTACGGGATCCCTCAGGGTACAATATTAGGCCCACTATGATTTCCCCCTTGATGAAGGATGATCGTTTTTTTTGTTTTGGTAAAATTTCTCTTTTTCATTTTTCCTGATCATTCAATTACATTTTGTGAATTATTTCATGGCAGTTTCCAAGCAGTTAAGACAAAAACAGTAAAGATCTCCAATGTGTTCTTTAGATTAAGACTTCCATCACAGGGTCGGTACGTTTTGAGTTTAAAGTATTTTTGAGCGGATATAAATTTGGCGCAGTAACTTTAAACCTTCTGATTGAAACAAAAATTAAAATAGTGAAAGATCTATGTAACTGAAAACCATTAAAACTGATCTTTAAAGAAAAGTTGTATTTTTGATTTAATTAGTTAATAGAAAATCATGAAGGGAAAATAAAGGGGCGGGTTTTGATGTGCGAAACGTTGCGCTCCATCAGCGTGGTGGAGGTCGCTGCGATCCCAGGGGTCCTGGATGCCTGAGGACCGGATGCTCACCGTCAAAAGACAAGAGAAGGTTAAAAAAAAAAAAAAATGGAACGATTCATCTTCCTAAAACACGAGGACTTTCCAGCCGGAGTGGACGAAGGAGCAGCCGAAGAAGAGGCAGTCTACCGCCTGGTCCACCAGCCAATCAAAGACCACCTCCCTGTTCCCGGAGCCGATGGTCACCCTCAGCTTAAAATGGCCGCCCTCGCTCAGGTTGTTGTTGCTGATGGGGAGCAGGTTGACCACCTCCATGTCAAAGGTCACGGCCGAGCCCACGGTGATGGCTGGAAGCTGATTGGTCATCTCTTTACCGTTGACGAAAACGGCGCCTGAAATGGAGGAGGGGATACGAGACGCAGCAGTTAGAAATCATAAATCTGTTTTTTTAAAATGAAATGCAGAACAAATGAAGAGGTTTAGGTTAGAAATCAATGCTAGCAGCTGCTTCTAGAGTCCAGCTCAGATTAGAAGTGAACTCAGCCAACCGTTGGTGGAGATGCAGACGGCCTGGTCTCTCTGCAGAGACTCCTCGCCGCTCTGAGCGTCGATGCAAACCCCCAGGCTGTCCAGCCGGCTGAGCTGACCTGCTGCAGAGATCCTGCAAACGTGCAAACCGTCAGCAAAGCACAGAGTCTTTGAGGGAGGGGGGGTTAGAGAAACGATGTGAACGTTCAGGCGTACTTAAAGGTCAGCGTCTGCCCGCAGAAGTAGGTGGGGGCGTTGGAGTAAAGGACGGTGCTGCGGCCCTGGGAGGAGTCGTTCCGCAGGGCGATGTTTTTCCTGCTGCTCAGGATGTAGCCTTCTGTCCCTGAACGCCACTCTGCAGAAACACAGAAGCACAGCTTCAGCCCGCTGCTCTGTCAGATCAGCATACCCCATCAGATCAGCATACCCAGGCTGACAGACAATCCACCCCCCCAAAAAAAGAAACCAGATTCATCAGTGTGATGCAGCCTGGAGGCTCCGCCTACCGTGTGCAGCCAGGGTGGTGTAGCCCGTCTGCGGGATGCTCCAGGGACTCCACTCGGTGCGGCCCTCTCCACGGGCGCAGACCCGAAACAGGTAGTCTGTGTGAGGATCCAGGTGGAGAACCAGGAACTCACAGTCCCGACCAATGTAGGCGTCCTCGTACTGGCTCCCCCCGCTGCCCGACCGCCGGTACTGCAGCCGATAATCTGCAGCAGCAAAGTCCTCGTCCACCTGGAGTATAACACATTCATAAAATCTGTTGTAGGACGCATTGATGCTAACATAGAAAGGGGAAGCGCTGCAGAGTAAATAAAGTTTACATCAACACGAGGGCTGTTTCTCACTGTGTACTTGTGCATATTCGTGTGCACCTGAAATATCCTCAGCCTCAGCCCTAGTACTGTTCCAATTTACTAGAACAGCAGACCGAGAACAGACAAAGTCCTCGGATGTCCCATCCCTCTTTACCCAGCATGCATCAGAGCAGACTTGTCCGTTCTCCAGACTGAGAGCTGTCCCAGCATGCACTGCGGCTGCAGCAGCTTCCAGGTTAGCGCTCACAGAGCTCAGAGTACTAAGTTAAAAGTTCTCTTTTTTGTTGTTGCTGTTCAATAAAAGTACGTTTTAAGAGCATCTGAGGCGAGAATATTATACTTTAAGCGTCACTATAAATGCGTAATGTAGCCAGGGCTAACGTTAGCCCGTCTACAGCGGTCAGGGCTAACGTTAGCTTGTCTGCAGAGGCCAGGGCTAAGGTTAGCTTGTCTGCAGAGGCCAGGGCTAATGTTAGCCCATCTGCAGAGGCCAGGGCTAACGTTAGCCCCTCTGCAGAGGCCAGAGCTAATGTTAGCCCGTCTGCAGAGGCCAGGGCTAACGTTAGCTTGTCTGCAGAGGCCAGGGCTAACGTTAGCCCGTCTGCAGAGGCCAGAGCTAACGTTAGCCCGTCTGCAGAGGCCAGAGCTAATGTTAGCCCGTCTGCAGAGGCCAGAGCTAATGTTAGCCCGTCTGCAGAGGCCAGAGCTAATGTTAGCCCGTCTGCAGAGGCCAGAGCTAATGTTAGCCCGTCTGCAGAGGCCAGAGCTAATGTTAGCCCGTCTGCAGAGGCCAGAGCTAACGTTAGCCCGTCTGCAGAGGCCAGGGCTAACGTTAGCCCGTCTGCAGAGGCCAGAGCTAACGTTAGCCCGTCTGCAGAGGCCAGGGCTAACGTTAGCCCGTCTGCAGAGGCCAGAGCTAATGTTAGCCCGTCTGCAGAGGCCAGAGGTAACGTTAGCCCGTCTGCAGAGGCCAGAGGTAACGTTAGCCCGTCTGCAGAGGCCAGAGCTAACGTTAGCCCGTCTGCAGAGGCCAGGGCTAACGTTAGCCCGTCTGCAGAGGCCAGAGCTAATGTTAGCCCGTCTGCAGAGGCCAGAGCTAATGTTAGCCCGTCTGCAGAGGCCAGAGCTAACGTTAGCCCGTCTGCAGCTCGTCAAGTACCGCCGGCTCTGATAGAGGTTTTTTTTTTTGTTTACTTTATTTGGCAAAATGTTCATTTGATTTGTGTTTATCTGACTGTGTTCATTATTATTCCTCCACTAAATGAAAAAAGTCAGAATTTATTATCATCTAGAGACTATTAATAACAGGAGGTGAAAAGCAGCTCCAATCATGGCTGCAGCCATATCCAGAATTCCTGGTTTTCCAGCCACTTTTCTTGAAATTTCCATTTTCCCATTCTCTAGCTTTTTCTCTGCCTCAAGCTTCTTTTTCGAACATACGATTTAACGATAAACCGGAAGCAATTTCGCGCAAATATATTGCATTATAATATATCGGACGAAATTGTTTTTAGAATTTTTTTTTTTTAATAAAGCATTTGAAATGCCACAATAATCAAATTTAATTACTTTTAATGCAAATTAAGGGCTTTAAATAATTATAATTTAATGACTTTTAATGACCCACATAAACCATCAAAATGGCGGCTGTTGGAGTTGTAGTGTTACGCTGATGAAGAGGACGTAACGTCCGCTCTCACCTTACACCAGCGGACCAGGACGCTGCCCGGCCTCTCCTGCAGCTCCTCTATCTGGACGGGCGGATGGGAGGAGACGCAGCCGTGGCGGGACACCCGGTCCCTCAGCAGGCTCAGGAGCGAGTCGTCAAGCTGGGCTGAAACACACGGGACGTCCACCAACGCGGGAACCTCAGGAAGACTGGAAGACAGCAGAGATGAGCTTATCAGCGGCGCTGGGCGACCTGTGGAGGAATCCAGAGTCTCTGTGCTACCTGTCCAGCTGGATGTGCAGGGCTTTCTTCGTAAAGCTGCCCAGTTTGTCCTCCTTCTCCCCGAGGCCACATCGCAGAGCTGCTTCTCCTGCATCGAGAATATTCCTAATTATCCCTTCATAGAACAAGTTAGCGTCTAATCGATGCGTTTCTGAGTTTCATCACCTTCCCTCAGCAGCTCGTCGGCCTGTCCCACGCCGTGCTCGATGAGGCTCTGACAGTCATCCAGAGGTTTGATGCTGTCGGCCTCGATGGCGTCGACCTCGGCCAGCAGGCCGGCCAGTCGCTCCGACAGCAGGCGACCCGCCGCCGCCTGCAGCTCGGTGAAGTGCCTCTTGAGAGCCTCGCGGGCCTGACCTGAGCTGCCTCGAATCTGAGGAGGAACAAGAAGGACGAACTTCTAAATGTTCTTCATTTTAACCTTGAATTCATCAAACAGAGAAAGGTTATGTTCTCATTAGCTGCCGCTGTCTGAACGCACCTACAGCAGCCATCTTTCTCTGAAACCTGGTTTACACTCAGAAACCAGGACGACTGCGTGTGTCGCAGTTAACCCAGATATGCCCCGCCCCTTCAGCAGACACTCTGCTGCTCCTCCCCAAAACTGTAATTGACTGCAGACAGGAGGCCTCCGATTGGTCAAATCTACATCCGCTCTACTCTATGCGTATTTCCTGTTTGGTTCCTTACCGGCTTGTTTTGTTTGTATGACCGCCATTTTGGAAAACGACTGAAGATGTACCAGCTAGCAGAGCGAGGGACGCGAGAACGCTGCACTGCAAAAACGATCTTAAAAGCAGTAAAAATGTCTTAAATTAAGTGTATTTGCCCTTAATTTGAGCAGGTAAATAAGATGATTTACCAATGGAATTAGTATTATTACAGGGTTCCTACAGCATAAGGCAACTTAAATTCAAGACTTTTTAAGACTTTTTAATGCCACTTGAAATAAAAATTTAAGACCAAATTCACAAGAAACACAAAAAAAACCCTGCTTGCATCAACTTAACCCAAAGGTTTATTTTAACATAAACCACTGCACTAATGTTTCAAATGTTGAAAAGCTTCCCATACAGGAAGAAAGCTAAAAACACACAAATGACAGATATATTTTAACAATTATTTAACTGAATTCACAAACTGTGTTTTAGCAGGGAACAAAACAAATCAGTTTTTAAGCCACAACATAACCAGTGCTAAGTCTTTTTTGCAGCTATTTTTCTTTGTATGGTTTTCTTAGTATGTTTGATTTGGTGATAAGTGGAGGCGTTGCAGAGACAAGGGTGGAACTAAAGTGAGAAATACCGGCTGTTTCTCTGTAACTCCATTTTGACGCTTTGTGTTTCGTGCTTCGCATGTGCGACTCCACTGCCTTAATTCCCATCGTTCTGAGCTTGAATGACTTCTTGCACTAAATCCACTGAGCCTCATGTATGTTCCCTGGTTTTAGCCATGGAGAAAACTCTTGGCTGGAGACAATTTTGGTTACATTTACACTTGCTCAGATTTTCCAGACAAAACGTTAATGGTGCATCTCCCAAATGTCCCGGCCGCAACAACGCTTTATTGGTTCCGCTATCGGGACGGAACCAATAATGGAGAGCCGTTATTTTTTTTTATAAAATAAAAAATTGTCAATTTTAATGTTTTATTTAGATTACAAACATAAATCGTAATAAAAATAATCCTATTTATGATGTTTAAAAATTAAGACCTACGAAAGACTGATTTAAGACATTTTAATACCAATTAAGGCCTTAGTTTTATTTGAAGAATTCAATGCCTTTTAAGACTTTTTAAGGACCTGCGGGAACCTTTAGCCTGGGTGCCATTCCGAACTTAGTCCCGCCCACAAAGTTTGAGTTCGGGGAAGTTCGGTCTGGCATTGCTCCATAGTAGCGCGAGTATTATCGCCCACTCTCTGGCGATCCAATCAAATTGTCAGGGCGGGCTTTATACGATGATGGACAGATGATCAACAGTAACGTAATCAACCACGTGACCAATGCGCGCTTGGGTGACAACAACAATGGCTGCCGCTGGAGAGTTGAGGTGAGTAGATTCTGCTATTAGGTCTGTTCTAGAAGATATCGACAGCAAATTAATTTTAAAAGAGGAACAGAGAAACGCGATCAAGGCTCATCTTCTTATTCTAGGCGTGCAACTGCATGCTTTGATTTTTGTTGACAACAACTATGCGTCGCTTAACATACGTCACGCACTCCGTTGCTCTTATTGGTTGTAGGTCTATCCAATTGAGTGCAGGGGCATTTTTTTTCCTGGTTCGTTCGAAACACGCCCCATAATCACAGCTCTATGGAGCAGCATCAGACTCATTCTGACTAGAATTGAGTCGGACTACGTCAGGCTAGCGGGAACCCTGTTTTACTCTTAAAATAAGATAATTCGATAATATGAACTTGAAATAGGACAATGTAATTGCGTTTTCCTATTTTAAATGGAAACTGTTTTATTCCATTGGCAAAATGTATATTTTATCTCCTCAATTCAAGAACAAATTCACTTAATTTAAGAAAAAATGACCTAGATTTAGTTTTTTTTTCCAGTGTTGGGACCCTTTTTCCACCTGGATCCCTGCTCTTTTTGGCCCTCATGTACCTCCGTTGTCACACAAACTTGCCCTTTTTTCCACTTCCCCCCCACACCTCTAGACCCACAGCTAGTTCCTGATGGTCCCTCTGGCGTTGTGGCGTGGAATAAGAGCGCAGACCACGCTTCAATATCGGGCATAAATCAAAAATATCTGCACCAGCCCTTAAGACTTTCTGATTGTTTGAATTAACCTATTAAACATTATATTGTCCCTGAAAATTATCTCATGTCTTCTTTATGAAATTTCCCCCTCTAGTCGAGCAAACATGCTTCCCATAATCAGGACAAACGGTTTGTTGGAACAAAGAAAAAATTATCTGCATTCCACCTCAAAATGCAGGATATAACATTTCAGAGTCTAAATTTAAACATTTTCCAGTGATTGTGTCCACCCTATGAAATATTCCTAGCTTGGTTGATCGTATATTGATATGCGTTCGGGTTTCTGACAGGTTTTATTTAATCAGCAGCAGCTGACGGCTACCTTTCTGTCTCTAATGTTTGAGAAGCAGATTATTCATCGGATACGTTAATCGGATCCAGATCAGAGGCCGTCTCCGTCACCTATCAGCCACTACAGCACAAACTACACATTCTGTAACCACAGATCTATATGGGGAACCTGGACAGGAAGTTAGCTGAAGTGTAAGCTATTTTTTGGTTCCTCTAACTCGAACTCAGAGAGCTGAAGGGATTTCACAATGAGCGTACAGAGAGGTAGGAAGCGGAAGGTTGATTGACAGCTGCAGCGCTGATAAACCAGGAAGGCGGTGCCTGCCAGAGTGGAAACACACAGAAAGCGCTCCTGTCTGGGTCGCTGCAGAGCATCGCCGTGTCCGTGTCTCTTCCTGTGGATCATCGGCGCCGCAAAAACCAACACAGATCAATATTCTGAGGGTGTGTTGGAAAATAATCAGCTTTTACACAATGCAGAAATAGTTTCTGACTGTTTTGACTCCTCCCCCTGAGATGCTGCAGTGATAGCATTGTCTGGGATCTCAAACATCCTGCTATCTCCTGCTCGCTCCCACTCTCACTGCGCTGATGTGTTTCCTTGACTCCTGCCGCCTGAAGCTGCGATTTATGGGAAGGAAAAGCGTCCAAGATGATGCACAGCTGGGACTGGGTGGAGGAGACTGGGATCAACGAGAGCTCTGGATCAGATGGATCATTAGTCCTGAGGTTTTACACATCTGCTCCAGTCTGATGTTCTTCCTCCAAACACATTTAGCTGTTTTATCCACAAACTAACAGCAGAACAAACTGGTCCCCCTGGTTAATGTGGAGGAGGAAATCTAACTGGCCTTATAAACCAGTTTAACAGACAGAAAACTATTTTATTACACCAGTTCTGATCTTTTGCCTCCAGACTCTTATGCTAGGTTCACACCGGATGCAGCAGGAGCAGCAAAATCGCGTCTGCTGCTTCATTTTTGCTGCTTGTACCAGCTTCTGACGCGCGGCTGAAGCAGCTTTGCTGCTCTGGCTGCGCGGTGCAAAATTGTGTCTGACGCGCGTTGGGCGGAGCTACTCTATCCTTTCTCTGCCTTGCAGCTATATTTGCTGTGATCAGTGGGAATAAAGTAGTTTTAATATGTTTTAAAGTGAGAAAATCCAACTGAAAACTTAATCATTGCAGTCAGATCATCCAGATTACCATCCTGCCTTCCAATATTATTTCTGTGGGAGCCGCTCAGACCCCCACATACCAGCGGTGCGCCGTCAGTAGGAATCCCATTATCAGCAGCCTCTGGCCGGGTCGCCTCCACGCGGTTTGCCGCCGCGGCTGGAAGGCGGTTTTCATGTACATAATCCAAACTGCAGGCACCAGGATAATAAAATCGAACATATTCTGTCGGCAGGTTTCAGCATTTTAATTTAATTTAGACGTTAATAAACAGTTTCAGAGGAGCGATCACAGCGCTCTGTATCATCAGCGATCTGTGTCTCTCCCTGCCAGCTCCCAGATCAGCTTCTCTGATTGGTTGATGCGGCGCGTCGAGCAGCAAAAGTTTAATTTTTCCATCTGGAGCAGCAGCGCGTCAGATGCTTAAACGCTCCCGACGTGCTGCTTCAGCTGCTCAGACGTGCTGCGGGACCTTTTGCTGCAGCTTGACGCGCGTCAACCATTAACTTTGCATGTAAACTCGCTGCTTCTGCCGCGCCTGCTGCGTCCGGTGTGAACGCAGCATTAAGCCCCGCTAGACTTTAGAAACCGTGCTGACATTGATCCGAGCGTTAACCGAGATAACTGTTAAATGTAAATGGTACGCACAACCCAACCACGCTAAACTGGTACTAGTGCTGGTGAAAACACTCATCCAGGTCGTAGTCATTCCAAAAAAGTAAAAAAAAAAAAAAAAAAGAACTTTCTTTCTAAGTCTAAAGACGTTTCTCTTCCATCTAGGAAGTTTTTTCAATTCAAAATGTCAGAAATAGCGTTTAGTTCGAATGAAACGAATGAACGGGTCCCCCCCTTTGGAATGGGGGTCATTTAGCTTGTTTTGTTAGCCTGCAATGCTCCATACCTGTCTATGTCTCTGAAAGGGGGGTCGTTAGAGGGAATTGTTGTCCTGGCTGAAACAGGTGAGGTGTTTTGGTCCTCTGTAAATGGGTGGGGGATGCAATGATGCTTTTTTAACTTTAGGAATGACTATGAATCTTCTGGATTCCTGGATGACTGAGAATCTTCACCAGAACTCTAACCATCAGCCATCATTGCCCTAATAATGTCTGCTTTTTTTATTCCCTGGTTTTTATACCAGTTAATAATCACTGAGTGCTGCTGTGCGTCTCTCCTATGTCAGTGAAATGCGACTGCAAATCAGATGTCTCAGAGCAACAGATCTGATGATGTTACACCAAGAGGCGGGACACAGGAGCAGTGGCAGAAAGGGAAAAAAACAGACTGAAAACACTCACGGAAATTATTGGTAGGGACTGTCCCCACCAGTCCTCCAGAAAGTGAACTGATTGTCTCAGGAATCTGTCCACCTGAACCAGCGGGCTTGGTTTGGGTTTTAAAAAACAAACAAACCAAAACCGTTTCATTTCCGAATTCCCCCGAGTGCTGCCCGACTTTACACGAGTGAATAAAGTTAATGTGATTGGTCAATTATCAAGGGGGCGGGATTGTTGTGGTGGAAGGTTCGCAAGCTTTTTTGGTGTGGCTGGTTTGTGGGAAGCATCTTGCTAACCAGTTAGCATCTTAGTGCTAGCAGGTTCCAAATGGGAAATTCCATTGGGACCAAGTAGCACTAAATTGGTGACTTAGAAACGACGCTGTCAAGGAACGCTATGGACAGAGGAAACATGCAAGAGGAGGAGAGTTTAGTGTCGGAGGTCGTGGATGAGTCTCCTCCGTCATCCATTTTTTATTTAGAGGAGGAAAGCGGGGACGAAGATGTTGTGGAAGAGGACGCCAGGGCGGCAGAAGCTTGGTTTGGTGTAGAAGGCTTCCAGCCGTACATGTTTGAGCCCTTGCCTCGCAACGCTGCCAGTTCTGTTAGCTCTACGCCTGCCGAAGACACAGACGTCCATCCCCGTGAACACTGGGACGCAACTCAATGGGAAAGGAAAGGATTCTGATTTCAACCGTTGCGTATATTAGCTGCGACATATGAATCAAGATGCTATGACAAAAAACATTTGATTGACAGATGACCGTTAATATAAGATTGGATGAATTTAGGTCTGGCCGGCATAAAATAACAGAAAAAAACGCCACAGATTTTAAGACAGATTTTTTTTTTTTTTTATAGAAATTTTCTAACTTTTGGGACAATAAAATCTGATAAAGAGTACATTTATATATATGTTTAAGCCAGAATGATTTGACATGAAATATGATTTTAAAGCACAAAGAACAAATTCAGGTTCAGCAAACAGGACCATCTCTGTTTATCCCTCCTTATCTCATGTGTTTGGGACCAGAAATCTGCAGCCATCTCTCCTCTGAGGCAAGAAGTCGCTGAGCAGAAACAGGAAATAGCTGCATTGTTTATTGGTGAGCAGCTGGACGGGTAGATCTACACAGCAGGGGGAAGGAAGAGATAGCAGACCCAATATACTCCCCTGAGATTATTTTGGGTCAGCAGCTCCCCTTTAAGCCGTCCCTCTGAGTGAGGCGACAGAAAAAGAAGCGTAACGCAGAGAAAGGGTGAAGGGCGGCAGCGGGTACCTGTTTGCGCGCCTGGTTGAGGCCGTGCAGACGCTGCTGGAGCTCGCTGCGGTAGTTCTGGGCCGCCTCGATGCTCTCCTTCGCCTCCTGCAGCAGCAGGTCCACCTCCACAGACATCCTGCCGCCCCCTGACACCAGCAGCACAGATTGTCATTTAAAACAAACCAAAACAAAACCTGAAAGCAAACATGTGTAAAATGATAGCAGCATAATGTCAGACGGCGGCTATCATGTCCTGCAGAACCGGTTTCATATTCACTGCATTCTAACATCTCTGTTGTGTCTCTGATGAAAGGATATGAATTCAGTCATAACAAAGGACAGGCGATACAGCAGGACCAAAAAATAAACATTTAACATATCACTACAGCTCATTCACTAAAAGGGAAAGTCAATACGACCTGCTCACCGAATAGAAACGCACCGATCCAATACGCGGAGCGGAAATTAGGATCTGGTTCTGATGACGCCGATAAAGTTGTTTCTTTTTTCCCCAATTTAATTTAATTTAGTTTATTTCTATGGCACCAATTCACAACACGTCATCTCAAGGCACTTTACAATTAAACAGATTATAGTCGGGCTCAGAAAGGATTAATAAGAATTAATCAGTTATTCAGTGGAGAAAATATTAAGACATTTAAGCAATTACAGGACAAATATGGATTATGCTCAAAAGATTTCTATAAGTATTTACAATTAAGAGATTATCTTCTATCACATAAAGAATGGCCTAAATTGAAACAAAATACTTCACCTTTGGAAATATTTTTGATAAAATGTGTGGAGGAAAATAATAAGAGGAAGATCATATCTAATCTATATAAACATTTACAAATGCATTTCTCTGACAGCTCTATAGACATAAAGCAATAGTGGGAACTAGAAATGAATATTGTTATTGAAGATGAGGAGTGGGAGGAGATTTGTGAGAAAGGTTTTAAGATCACCCACAGTCCAAATTGGAAAGAATTGGACTGGAAATTAAAAATGAGATTCTTCAAAACACCTTTCAGTATTTCAAAATACGACAGAAATGCTACAAATGTGTGTTGGAGGAATTGCAATCAGATTGGGGATCACACTCACATTTTTTGGGACTGCCCAGTACTGATTCCATTCTGGCAGGGGGTTCAGACAGAAATTAAAAATATACTCAAGTTTACGTTACCACTGAACCCACTGCATTATATACTGGGTTTGACCCCAGGAGATGATATTGGGAAAAAGGAAGTCCAGTTACTACAGATTCTGCTACTAGTAGCAAGAAAAATGATAACTTTGTCTTGGCTCAAGCCTTTGCCTCCCACCCTTCAACAGTGGCAAGACAGATTGAAGAATGTGTATATCATGGAAAAGATAACAGCAAAACTTCATGTAAAAATGGACATTTTTCTGAGTGTTTGGACCCCAGCTATTTCCCACTTTGGATGGCCACTTTGATAAAGATGCTAAAACTGCTAATCCCCTTGACATGTCTCTCTCTTTTAATGAAAGACACTGGATATAAACATTTCTCTTTCATGTGAGCCGATGAGAACCTCTAAATGTCAATTGCCAAAATGGACTTAAGTGTTTGCGGAGACCCCCCCCGTTTTTTTTGTTTGTTTGTTTGTTTGTTTTTTGTTTTGTTTTTCTTTATGTAAGTACATGCATAAATATACATATGTATATGTTCTGGATTCCTAATAATCTTAAATAAAGAATGTTAAAAAAAAAGAGATTATAGTCAAAATGATTGTATGCTGTATGATTTTATTCCCTTTTCAGGCAGACGTTCCAGTAGAGCAGGGAATATTAGCCCGAACCCGACGGGACCCGAGAGGTCCTGCCGGGTTCGGGCTGTACTTTTTATTATTTCATTCGGGCCGGGCCGGGCTCGGGCTTTAAAACGTTATATGCGCGGCAAATAAATGATCATGTGATAACGTTCGATCTATACGCGATGATTGCAAAATGGATGATACAGAAGTGAAACGGAGATTAACCCTTAATGCGCACAATTGAAAAATGTCGGGCTGCAAATGGGTCGGGCTCTACGAAGCTGTCAATCATAACGGGCCGGGCCGGGCACGGGCCTGGTTCTTTCGGACTCGGGTCGGTTTCGGGCTGACTTTCAAGGCCTGTTTCATGCTCTACTTTCCAGCCATGTGAGAATTTTTTGGGCCGACTTTCAGCCTGATGGTGCGTGGTATAGTGTACAGGGGGTAACGAGGGGCGATGAGCCGCTAACGACCACCACCCCATCAGGAACGGTGAGGTCGGGAGAAAATTAAACATGTTTGAAATTCAGTCGGCCATCATAAGGTGGTCCTGGGCAAATCGCTCAGTGTGCAAACAAGGATTCTTCTTTTTCTTCTTCTTCCTCTCAGATGTAAACACAGGAGCATGGTGGGGGGGTGTGAGTGATATTGACAGACTGTAGTCGCCATGTTGAGTTCGAGGCTTTATAGAGTGGACCAAAAACAAAGCCTTGTTTTGGTTTAGAAAACATGCAAATAGAACCAGAAGAACGGCTCCCCCCCCCCCTGGAATGGGAGTAGTTTGGCTTCTTTGTTAGCCTGCAATGCCCCATACCTGTCTATGTCTCTGCAACAGGTGAGGTGGTTTGGTGCTCTGTAAAGGGATGCAATGAGGATGCAATGATATATTTTTACTTTTTTTTAGGACTGACAATGACCTGATGACAATCTTCACCAGAACTCTAACCATCAGCCAACATCGCATTAATAATTTCTGCTTTTTTATTCCCTGGTTTTATTGACAATTCTCTGCCACAAGTACAGAGCAGTGAAGTTAACCTCTGCATTTAACCCCTCCCCTAGGGGAGCAGTGGACTGCCACTGTGTGGCTCCTGGGGAGCAGTGTGGGGGCTCTTTCCTCAGGGACCCAGAGTGTCAGTCTGTGGGAGTGGGGCTCAAACTCAGACCCTCAGTATTTCAAGCTCTATGCCCTAACCACTAGGCCGCCACTCCCATGATATAATAATACCAATAAAAAGCAATTAATATAATATTAAATATGGTTTAAAAAATAACACTAAGAAATGAAAGTGCTTAAATGCAACAATTTGATCAAAAATATAGATTTTCAAAGATAATACCTATAAATCTGAGAGAGAGAGACATTTGACAATTATGACAAATATAATAGTGTAAAAAATAAAATCTAATAAAACAAAGTAAAGTTAATTTTCAATTAAAACTTTTTTCAAAAATTTCATTTCTGGATTTGCATTTTTTTTTTCAGTTTTTAATTCCCGTTTACAAAATATGCTCTTTGTTTACAAAATTAATGGAGCAATGTTCACTCCATACAAATGATAATCAGAGCACCTGCTGGTTTTCTGCTTTTGCTACAATAGAAGCTAAAAAAACAAAACAAAAAAACAGACGACAACAACCTGTAGAACATTTTCACAGCCGTCTACCGGAAAAAAAAAATCTCACTTCCTGGTTTTAACCACACAACTACAAACCTCCCTATTAGGTAAAGAATCCGTCCAACATGGCAGCAGCAGGTACCTCTGCGCTGAATCCATTTCACCGACTTTCCTCTCTGGGACACAACTGTACAGATTAGTGAATTTCCGCCTTTAAAAGATAATCAAATGTCACAGAAATAACCTCGAGTCTATTTGGTTGTTTTGGCTGCGCATCGATGTCAAAGCTACCGGCTGGGCGGGAAACGATAACACATGGAACAAAGCAACGTCAACAGCTGCTTTATATCTTTAAAGTCTGAAGGAAAGCGACTCAGCATTATGAGCAGAGAGGAAAGCAAAGGCAGCCTGGCAAACATCGGCCAGGACAGTTTTACAAACAAATATTTGAACCATTTAAAAAAACTAACAGATTTACACAAAGCTATAAAAGTGCAAATATTTAGTGGAAATAAGAAGCTAATCTGCACTGAAATAAACCAGACGATCCATCCGTGTTTATCCATCTATGCATTGTTGGACGGAGCAAAAGAAAAAAAAATGGATTCTTTAATGTTTTTAACCTAAAACCTTCCAGTTATCATTAAACCCTTTTCTCCACCTGCCAGCCTGATTCTCAGGATTCAGACTCTGATTTTAAACCAGGAAAAGATAAATTAGATGCATTTCTGATTATAAAAAGCCCATCAGTCTGTAAAGTGATGGAAAACGTCGTGGTTTTTGCGTTTTTTCGCAGCAGCAACAGCAGCTTTGAACCGTTTCATCGTCTCTTGTGCTGTTTTCACGTCGCCTGAAGTGAAAGCGCCGCCGCTGCTCTGCGGTCGGCCCCTCGCTTCCTTCACAGCATCTGAAGAGGAAGTCGCCAGCAGGCATCGAGCTTCTGCCGTTTTCAGAGAGAGAAATCTCCTGCAGAGACGGGCCGTTGCTGACCACGCCCCCCCCATCAATGACCAGAGATGGCCGCTTCCTCCTGGACGACCATCTCACGGTCCCCGCATCTCCATCCAGCAGAGCATCCTGGGATTATGGAACCAAGTTTGGTCCAAATATTGTCGCAAGCTAGGAAAACATTTTGTAAATGGAAATTTAAAAATAAATGTACTTTTTTTTATCATAAAAAAAGGTTTGAAGGTAAATTTACTGTTTTCTCAATTTTTTTATTCAAAATCTTATATTTTATTTTATGTTTTTAGAGATTTTATATTTTCAACTTATTTATTTTTAACACGTTTTTTAACTGATTCTATATCTTCAAAGATTTTTTTATTTCAGTTTTTCAGACTGAGTTTTACGAATTGCAATCTTTTAAAAAAAGCGTGAATGAAAAGAATAATCGGCTTTTATTCTGAAACTCTACAGTTAGTCTATGACCTCATGCTGATTAAACAGACAATTAATGGCGAGTATAAATGACTAATTTAAGGAAAACACAACAAAAACTATAATTTTTTCTTACTTTCATCTCTCCCCGTAATAAAATATGTAAACTATGCAGAGGATGGTAGGAAGGTTTTCTACTGAACTGCGGAAAGTTGCTTTTATCTTGCAGATTCATTTCATTATTTATTTTTTAGATTTAAAAAAAAAAAATTTTATCTGGGGAACTCTGCTGCCTGAAAACATTAAAATAGGTCCAAACTATATTTCTAATATTTTCCCTTAAGGGACGATAAAGGTTAGCTTTTGTCTCATTAGCATAATATTTAGGGCTGAAGCAATTAATCTGATTAATCGGATTACCGTATATTTCGGACTATAAGTAGCACTTTTTTTTCCATGGTTTGGCTGGCCATGCGACTTATACTCTGGTGCGACATATATACGTTTTTTTCCACCACGAGAGGGCGCTATGTAGCTTTGCACGCGACAACATGTATTCTATTAAAACCACTGAAAGAAAAAACGTTCCAACTTATCAGAACAAAAAACAAATTAGCATGAAAACAACGACTGAATAGAAATATGCCACCCAAAAGAAACTGATATACTGTTGAATTCAAGCTGAAAGTATTTAGTCAAAAATGGCAATAGAGCAGCTGAAAAACTGGTAAGGGACTGGAGAAAAGCGAAGGAAAAGTTAAAGGTTATGAAAAAGACAAAAAAAAGCTAACAAAGGGCTAAAGGCCCAAATGGGTCCTCGAACAGCGCGCTGCGGGTCGAGGCCTTTCAACTGTACGACTGGCGCGTTATCACTGCTTCTCAGATGCTTGTTCATAAAATAAAATAATGCGTTCTTCCAGCAGTAGCCTACCACGCGTTATCAGAACACAGATTCCATGGATAGAATAACCTTTCAAAAAGGTACAACGTTTAATCCGGTGCGACGTACATTCGTTTTTTTTCTTCATAATGCATTGTTTGGCTGATGCGACTTAAACTCCAGAGCGACGTGTATATGAAAAATACGGTAATCGTGATTACTCAACGCGGCCAACCCGGATTCAAATCCGGCCTGTGGTCCTTTGCCGCATGTCTCTGTTCCTCTCTCATACCCCCTTTCCTGTCAGCCTACTGTCCAAAAAACAACAAACAAAGAAAAAACAAACGACTATTGCTGTAAAAACATAAACAATAATCAATTTATCATTAAAGCCGTAGGGAAGCGGCCGTTCCAACCGTTGCATTTCCGAATTCTCCCGAGTGGTGCCCGACTTTACATGAGTGAATAAAGTGAATGTGATTGGTCGTTTATCAAGGGGGCGGGATTGTTGTGGAGCAAGGTTCACAAGCAAGTTTGGTTGTGGACGGTTTGTGGGGAGCATCTTGCTAACCAGTTAGCAACTTAGTGCTAGCAGGTTCCCAATGGGAAATTCCATTGGGACCAAGTAGCACTAAATTGGTGACTTAGAAACAACGCTGTCAAGGAACGCTATGGACAGAGGAAACATGCAAGAGGAGGAGAGTTTAGTGTCGGAGGTCGTGGATGAGTCTCCTCCGTCATCCATTTTTTATTTAGAGGAGGAAAGCGGGGACGAAGATGTTGTGGTAGAGGACGCCAGGGCGGCAGAAGCTTGGTTTGGTGTAGAAGGCTTCCAGCCGTACATGTTTGAGCCCTTGCCTCGCAACGCTGCCAGTTCTGTTAGCTCTACGCCTGCCGAAGACACAGACGTCCATCCCCGTGAACACTGGGACGCAACTCAATGGGAAAGGATTCTGATTTCAACCGTTGCGTATATTAGCTGCGACACATGAATCTAGATGCTATGACCGAAAACATTTGATTGATAGATGATCGTTGATATATGATTGGCTGAATTTAGGTGTTCAGGCTGACGTAGAACTAACTGGCCTGCAGAAGATAACGGAAAAAAAACCCAGATTTTAAGACAGAATTTTTTTGGGACGATATGGTCTGATAAAGAGTACATTTATATGTTTAAAACAGAATGATTTGAAATTTAAATATGATTTCTCTAAGACTTTAAAGCCAGTTCCTGACAGGGGATGGACTATTTCTGGGTTAGACTGAGAGCAGATAGCTCACACAGTCCTTATATTTTCCTCTCACTTTCATCCCATTTTTTTGATATCCAGATAAATAAGAGAAACTTTACATCAACCACCTGGTTTAAACACCTAAAGTTTGTCTGAGGAAGGAGTTTATCGTTGTAATGTTTAAAAAAAAACGATTGACGGGGTAAAACTAAATGAGGCGTCGCACACAGATTTGGATAACTCCTCCGTATCTGAGTTTACACTGACATGAATGCAAATACGGGGCGATATATGCAGGCATGCAGTCGCTGGCTCAGTGGCTGCGACATAAACAACACCCACTGCTGTAACGTGGCCTCTCTCTCCTGACAGAGGTCGTTCAGGAGCAGCAGAACAAGAGCAGAGAAGATCCAAACTCCCAGCCGGTTGCTGCAGGCTGCTCCTCATTGGAAGCGTGACAAGAAACAACTGGATTTCTGCTTCACGCCGTCAGAGTCGATGTCCCAGTAAAAGATTCAGAGTATTTAGGTCAGCCTGAATGAAGCGGATCCCTGCTGCCCTGTTTTCTCAGCTCCGATAGGCTGTTTGAATTATGAGCTTACAACCAAAACATGTAGAGGATACAACTAAAAGCTGCGGGAAGACGACGGCCTGCTGGGAATTTCACCATTTATCTATTAGCGGCTCTTTTCCCCCCTAACAGCGCATTCAAACTGCTAAATCACTCACAAACTGCCGATGCACTGCAGTTAAAGATTGTTTTGGTCTCAGAAACCTCCTGCAACACATCCTCTGACTAACGGGAAAGTTATGACAGGCACTCTGCTGCAAACTCTCACAATTATTATTACTGCAATGACGAAACCAGACGACAGAAACAGAACATGTCTAAACTCGATCAGGTCGACTTCCGTGTTTTTCAGCCATTTGTTAAGTTAACCCTCCACCCACCGCTCACATCCACCATAATAAATCAGCATTATTTCATTTATAGCAAGAATGCAATAGGAGGTGCCTTTTTGTTGAACCCAGAGAACAGAACTCCATAAGAAAAACGAGCCTTTTAATGTTTCCTCCGGTATTTACAAACTGTGGCATCTCTTAATACAAAAAACAACTTTGATTTTAAATAAATAAAATGTTTAGAAACATTTGGCTCACATTCTGTAGGGAAACCAACAAAATGATTCATAAGAGGCGACGTAAAAAACAACCGGAGGAACAAGCTGATCTGAAGTTGGCATCTGAGCAAAGAGCTGCATCTGTTTAGAAACCTAAACTTTAGTTAAAATCTAGTTTATCTTGATGATTTAAAAACTAACTAAACTTTTTTTAAAGCTGCCAATTATACTTTAATGCAGTTTTAATTTTTTGTTGATCAATAATCAAGTATGGAACAATAATAAAAACTTAAAGTCAATTCAAAACCTGCTGGTTTATTCTAAAAAATCCATTATTGCTAAACTTTTACTGCAACAGATGCGACAATATTGATATTTATTCATATTATCAGGTCTGTATTGTGCTTAGGCATCTCTAAACAACAGAGATACTTTAAAACAGTTTCAGAAACATTAGAGCACTTATTTAGAATAGAAATAGTGATCTTAATGCTATTCATTACTCAAGTCAAAGTTATTATAAACACAGATGGTATTTAGCTGTATATGATACTGTATTTAATGTATTTGGGAACTTGACAGCATTGATTTCAGATTGAAAACTGCAACTTTAAGCCTGAAACTGTCCCCATGACACAAACCCTTATTTAAATAATCTTGTTTTAGTAGTTTTAGAAAATACTAATGATCAGAAACAC
Source organism: Cyprinodon tularosa (assembly GCF_016077235.1). Taxonomy (NCBI): domain Eukaryota; kingdom Metazoa; phylum Chordata; class Actinopteri; order Cyprinodontiformes; family Cyprinodontidae; genus Cyprinodon; species Cyprinodon tularosa. The sequence continues at coordinate 1,350,598 of NW_024039297.1, read as the reverse complement.
TGTAGCTGAGAGAAATATCAGCTGTGCTGCTGCCATCAACACCTTTGTTTCTAGATGCTGGAGCTTGGCCTGTTTTCCAGTGTAGTCCTGTTTCTCTGACTGTGACTAACTGGATGTGCTCTCTTCATCCTCTGACATGGGAGCTGGCTCGGAGCTCGTCTGCCTGGCTGTGTGTTTCCTGGACGGGGCCGCCTGTGGAGCTGGTTGACAGTTGCCTTTTGTATCTATGCTTCTTTTTCTATGTCTGCTTCTGTCTCCTTGAACCCCAGTGGGCCTCAGCAGATGGCCGCTCACACTGAGCCTGGTTCTGCTGGAGGTATCTTCCTGTTCAAAGGGAGTTTTTCCTCTCCACTGTCGCTACAAGCATGCTTAGTGTGAGGGATTGCTGAAGAGTCAATGAGTCGATGCAATCAGCTGGTTTTCCATAGATAGAAAACTTTGAATCAATCTGACTGGATGATCTGGTGAACTGGAAAGTGACCTGAGATGACATGATGTGAATTGGTGCTATAGAAATAAACTGAATAGAATTGAAGCTCCAAAGCATCAGCTTTTCAATGTGATCTAAGGCACTAAAATGCATGTAACCGCTAATAAATATATTATTAAAGAACATGTGTGCAGTTTTAAACATCTATTCCAGATTTGACCTGTGATCTAAAGCAGATTCTGATTTCTTTAAAAATGGTGAAATTGCCCTTTATTCAGCAGCACTATCGGAAGCAATCAATCACATACCAACTTCAGCACCGTGCTCGATAAAAAGTTGAGATCTTTCAGTTCAAAATAAGATTACAGGAAAACAGTTATTCTAAATAAGTGGTACCCCACACTTTAAATATCTATCACATAAAGTTTTTCGTAAGTTTCTAGGTCAGATGTAGAGCCTTGGTTAGCTTGTTTAGGGCAAAAAGACAATGAAAATCGACTCATGGCTGAAAGAACAAGAACAACAGCTCCATCAACCACGGAGAGAGAAAAAAAAACAACAACTACAATGATACGCTTTGGTTTAAAACAAAGAAAAATGTCTAAAACAAACCTGTCTCAGTGCTTAATGGCCGCCATTTAATCTTAAATGTCACAGGTCCGTTCGGAGCCGCTGCCGCTGAGCCGCAAATGCCAAACTTTAGCTAAAAGTGACACTTCCGAGACTTTAAGGTAAACAGCCAATCAGGACGCAGATCCTGCAAAGTGACACCAACGCTCAGCCAATTGGATTACGAGGTAGCGCTTTTGGCCCGCCCTAAAGAAACGGTCCTTGTGAGAAGACTTGAGCTGACGAAATAATTTGATGAATGGCCAAATCTATTTTCGATGCTTTACCTCAGAATATAATATATATTTTTTTATTTAGTCATATGAAAATATAAGGAAAATATCAACAAAAAGCAATTTTATATGAACAATAAAATGAAGTAGAATATAAATACCTTAATTATCCTAAAGTGGGAAAATCAGCAGCAAAGTGAAAGGCGAATAGAAGCATTATTATACAATAATAAAAAATAAAATGTTGCTCAGCAACTGCGAATTCACAACAAATTAAAAAAAACATGCATAATGTATTTTAAGAGATTAAAAACAAATTAAAAACATCATAATATTTGCAAATAACAGTAGGAGTGTTAATATTGTGTTTGCTGGTGGCAGATATGGATATTAAAGGAAAATAATTCAAACTTCTGAAAGTACTTTAAATATGAAATTATTACAATCTGTTCAATAAAAAGTGTTTTTAATTCAGAGTAATTTTCATGTGAATGTGTTTTACTGGAGGCATCCATGTTTGTCAAAGAACACTACTGCCACCTACTGGTTAGTGACGTCACGGTGCGGTATCGGCTGTTGATCAAGTCCCAGTGCTGTATCTTGTGTTTTTCACAACGCGCTATTATCCAAGTCATCTTGAAAACATTCTTCCAAATGTCGGCTACATATTACGGGTTTTTTCTCTGGCCAGAAGTTCGATGGCAAATCCTCCCTCTTCAAGTTGGCGATCCAACGACCAACTCGTCCGTGGAGGATCAGGAATCAGAAAGGTGGAATAACTCTTTTTTTCCACTTTTCCCCGATGTATTCCAGCATCCAGCTGCCATGCACGTGGGCATTGTCAGTTTCACTATAGCTCTGGTGAATTTCAATGGTGAAGTCCTCTGGAAATCTTCAATAATTGTTGTTGATTGCAGATGTGTCTAGTAGTTCCCATTGATTTAGCTTGGAAAGCGGGGAGAATGGCGCTAGGCTTACCGCACCGTGACGTCACTGCTGGAAGATGGCGGGAGGGAGGGGCTACTGAACTCAGTGATCGCAACGAAAATTATTGTTTTGATTTTTTTACTGATTAACTCTAAATTCATTAAATCACTGTGAACATATTCGTTTTAGGTAATGATCCGTTGATTATTCCGTGCTGACTGAACTTTTCCTTTAAGTCTACTAACTGGTGGAAGGGAGGACCTTTGATAACACTCCTTAGTGCACTCAGGGTGCTGTCACGTTTGGGTGGAGGTGTTTGAGGAGCCAAATGCAGAGACCAGGAGGCAGAGGTGAGTCTTGCAGGTTTAATGAGGCAAAAATATCCAAAATACAAACACAGAAAGTCAGGATCTAGCGGACATCAGGGAAAACACACATGAGGAGCCAAGGAAAGATGAGGAACCAGCCCTGAGGAACTGCACAGGGAGAGTATATATGGGAGACAGAACAAAGAATGGACTAATGAGCTGATTGGGAGCAGGAGTGGATGGAAGCAGCTAGAAGGGAGCCAAGGGGAAAGGAAACAAACACAAGGGGGCAACAGAGAGTAACTGAAGAAATACAAAGCACACAAAAATATAACTAAAAACAACTAGAATAACACAAAATGTAAATGAACCCAATGAACTCAAAAACACAGAAAGACAAGAATAAAAAGTATAACCGAAAACTATAAAGAAAAATTAAACAGAACCAAAAAGTGCAGTCATGGCAGGTGCACCTTTATGCGTGCAATAGAATTCCTCCAGAATGTCACCTTTTTCCACCCGTTTATGTGGAATAAAATTACTGGAAAGACCTGTTTTTACTGTCAGCTCAAAGGAATGATTAAAACTGAAATTCAAACCTAGTGACAGCTAAACCTGTTTTATATTGCAGTAAAATACATATATAAAAATGTATACAAAGGGATGCATTGTTTGTTATTTTGATGACCTTCTAAGCAGTAATCTGTTAAATGTGTGTTTTAAATTGCTTTATGGCTGAAAGTGTTTAGTAAACAGAGAACTTCCTCAAAGCTCAGCTGTGATTCTGTGGGAAGCAGCGACCTCTAGCGGTTTGCTGTGGGTTTAGTTCTTTTTTTGCAGGTTAGATTCACACATCTATCAATCAAAATAAAGAAAATCGATGTAGGCTTTCATAGAAAAATCATAAACATTAAAACATCCGCAGTGTTTATTTGCATTCCTTCTGTCGCAACCCCCCCATCCCAACACAAAAACATGTTTTGTCCTGTTTTGCAGCAGCAGGTCTTCCCTCTGTGCTGTCTTGAGATGTAAGCTGGATTGGAGAGCGTCCATAAGCAACAAATGTAAAGTCCTACCACAAGTTTTAATTAGATTACATCATTGACTATGTCATTTTAACCTAACTATATTTTAGTCTAAACAGTTTTTAAAGAACTTCAACACGATGCGTCTGCAGGGTTCCTCCTTCTTCTTCATGATCCTGATTTTTTCTCTGGTGTTCTCTAATAACGAGTGACCAAAAATACTAACTGCTAAATGCCAGAATGATGAGAGGTCAACTCTTTATTTTCTGCAAGGACACAAGTTAGACCAGTACTAACGCAGCTGTTTTTACAGAGTCACTGCTGTGTCTGTTTCTTATGGCATTGGCTCAAAAAGGGATTTTTCTGTTGCATCATGGGAAAATGAAAAGAAAAATAAGTTTTATTGTCATCAATGTACAGCATAAAACAAAATGTTTTTTGGAAGCATCCCTTTTTTTTAGTCAGATACAATTTAAAAAAGATAAATAAATGGTCTGTGTTAAGATTAGTGCAAAACAAGTGTGCAGTAATCCATATCTCAGACTTTGAGGTTGTGGTGCAGCAGTTTGTTTTTCACCACTGTTGGGAAAGAGCTGTGTTTGGGTCCGCTGGTGCTGGTGCACGCTCCTTTGGCCCTGAGTCTGCCTCAGGGAAGGCTGGTAAAAAGAGAGCATTGTTCCGGATCCTCCTTGCCCAAAGAGAGTAATATCCTCTATTTGACAGCGGGGAGCCATGATTCCCTGCTCTGGTTTCTTCTTGGATGCAGTGCAGCAGGCATGGCTATACGTCCACCAGTCAGGACGCTGTCAGATGTTTTTCATTAGAGGTGGAAGGAGTTGGTTCCTTCTTAGGTTTCTAAAAAAGAAAGATACTTCTTGGCCTTATTGATTATATAATTCAATTCAGTTTTTTCTATCTAAGGAAAACCAGCTGATTGCATCGACTCATTGACTCTTCAGCAATCCCTCACACTAAGCATGCTTGTAGCGACAGTGGAGAGGAAAAACAGGAAGAAACCTCCAGCAGAACCAGGCTCAGTGTGAGCGGCCATCTGCTGAGGCCCACTGGGGTTCAAGGAGACAGAAGCAGACATAGAAAAAGAAGCATAGATACAAAAGGCAACTGTAAAAGGTGGCCCCGTCCAGGAAACACACAGCCAGGCAGACGAGCTCCGAGCCAGCTCCCATGTCAGAGGATGAAGAGAGCACATCCAGTTAGTCACAGTCAGAGAAACAGGACTACACTGGAAAACAGGCCAAGCTCCAACATCAGGAGGAGAGTTTAGTGTCATCCATTTTTTATTTAGAGGAGGAAAGCGGGGACGAAGATGTTGTGGAAGAGGACGCCAGGGCGGCAGAAGCTTGGTTTGGTGTAGAAGGCTTCCAGCCGTACATGTTTGAGCCCTTGCCTCGCAACGCTGCCAGTTCTGTTAGCTCTACGCCTGCCGAAGACACAGACGTCCATCCCCGTGAACACTGGGACGCAACTCAATGGGAAAGGAAAGGATTCTGATTTTAACCGTTGCGTATATTAGCTGCGACACATAAATCAAGATGCTATGACTGAAAAAATGTTATTGACAGATGACCGTTGATATATGATTGGCCGAATTTAGGTGTTCAGGCTGTTGTAGAACTAACTGGCCTGCAGAAGATAACGGGGGGAAAAAACACAGATTTTAATACAGGATTTTTTCAAATTAGAAATTTTCTAACTTTTGGGACAATATGGTCTGATAAAGAGAACATTTATATAAATATTTAAGCCAGAATGATTTGAAATTTAAATATGATTTCACTAAGACTTTAAGGCTTGCTAGAAGCATACCACAGTGGTTAACACTCCAGTGTTGAAATGCTGACAGCAGAACCCTATTAAGCCTCCACCTATGAGCCACACCTGTGAATCCTCAGCCAATCCTGACCTCAGATGCCACCTATGAATGAAGCAGCATCTATTATATGTTTGTATTTCTTTAAAATACTAGAAAATATAAATAACTTAGTTTTTATAACACATGGATTTATGCATTTTAACCGGATGTTATGGATAATGAATCCTCAGAAACTGAATGGCTTTCCTGCTGCGCTCCTGTGCGCCTCTGACCTGAGCTCGCCTTCAGGCTCAAAGCTCCGCACATGCAAGCTGATCCTGGTGACGCAGTAAAACGGTTCCCTGAATGGACCGGGACAATCCCTCAGATTACAGGCTGACCTACAGGATTTGTTTCAGGAGATGCACCTGCCTCCACCGGAAACCGACCAGAAGCAGAAGGTGTGGGGTTATTTTATCCTCCCGGTAGATTCCAGCATAAAGCGATTTTTATTTTTGGGAGATTTATTACTTAGATTTAATATTTTCCTGTGAGGTTTAATACAGAGGGATCCAGTTTGGATGGTTTTACGCAGATACTCTGGATGAATTGTTCTCAGATGATGTGCGGCTGGTAAAGGTGTGAGTTTGTCATCAGTTTTCTCCAATCTGATAATGAATAATATTCCTGCTTCCGGTGGAAACCTCAGCTTTAATCCTCCCAGATTCCCACGCAAAGATGGATTGCGCCCTGACAGCCAGCCGGGGACGTCGCGGCCTCACTGGATGAATTTTTCTGCTATGTTTGCGTCTTTTTGGCTGAACTGAAAAAAAAAAGTAAAGAAAGCGTCACCGTTTGTCCCTCCGCCGGTGCCTAAAATGAGGAGGACGGTTCTTAAAGAAGCCGCAAAGCGCTTCCCCTGGGTGGCCAACGTCACCCTGTACGGCTGCCTGTTTGCCGGCGGGGACCTGGCGCACCAGCTCATCGCGCAGAGGGAGCGCATCGACTGGAAACACACGCGCAATGTGGCCATCGTGGCCATCACCTTCCAGGGGAACTTTAACTACTTCTGGCTGCGCGCTCTGGAGAAACGTTTTCCTGGGAAATCCGCAGGGATGGTTTTCCGCAAACTGCTGCTGGACCAAAGCTTTGCGTCACCTTTGGCTACCAGCGTCTTCTATACAGGTGAGAAACAACCTGAATGGATTTAAATATTATAGAAAAGTTTATCTGGTTTTAGGTCAGTAAAAAATTAAACCATCTGCCTGATATTATTCATTTATAATAAAATTAGAATATAACAAAATACAAAGAATACATTATTTTTATAACATCTTACTGATACAAGGTTAACCGGGGAAGGGGGGGGCAAAAGTTCCTGTCAGGAAACGGTGTTTGTTTGGCGAACCCAAATGCAGAGACCAGTAGGCAGAGGTGAATTTAAGTGGGTTTATTAAGGTTCACAAAAATCCAACAGAAAATACCAAACGTACCAGAACCAAGGAGACATCAGGGGTAAACCAAAAACTCTAGGAGCCAGGGAGAGATGAGGAAGGCAGGCAGATGTTAGACGAGGATCCAGCAACAGGAACTGAAGAGGGAGGGCTTTTAAAGGGGACAGAGACAAAGAGAGGGCTAACGAGGGGATTGAAAACAGGTGAGAACAGAGCAGAAAACAGAGCAAGGGAAAGAGGACACAAGAGGGCAGCAGAGGACAACAAATGGAAAAACCAAGAAAAACAGGAACTAACAAACCAAGACTCTGACAGTTCCTGGGGGCCCATAAAACTCTGTTTACATGTTTGGTTGATACAACTATTCCTTACTTGTGCACATTAATTATGTTTTTGATAAAAATCCTTTCACTAAAATGCCATCAGAACGCTGATAATATTAAGTGTGTCTCAGCCCCCTTCCTTCAGTGTCCACCATATTGGATCAGTCCATTTGCTGCACATGTTCAGAAAGGTCCAAACAGACAGCAGCAAACCATTTGAAAACAAACCATGCAAAGAGCAGTGTTGCCAACTTAGCGCTTTAGTCGCTATATTTAGCCACTTTTCAGACCCCTCTAGCACTTTGATTTCTAAAAAGCTCCTAGCGCCAAATCTAGCGACTTTTTTCTGCTACTGGAGACTTTGGAGACAACATCTAAAAGCAGCGAACTCTGCTCTCCAGAGCGAGTAGATTGGTAACTCCGCCTCCTGCTCTCCTCTATCTTGTCTGCTGTCATGATTCATGCAGCTATTATTTCATCCAAATGAAAAATGGAGAACAGATAAGCAGATCATGGCTTGTCTACAGTGAAAAGAAGGACTGGGTTATTTACTTTGGCCTTTTTGGAAACACAGGAAGGAGCAATCAGCTAAGTGAGCTTAGTGCTTGGAAAAAATCTTTCATTCCTTTAGAGACAGCATGAAAAGTCAGCTGAGTACAAAACATAGAGAGGAAAACAAGAAGAAAAGGTGATATAATATATCATTTATCTCATAAAATATTTTTATTCTCTAATAAAAATATTCTAGCATTTTGAGAACCTGTATTTTTTATTTTTTCTAATCACTTATTGTCGTTTGTGAAATAGTCTGAAATAAATTCCTTTTCATTCAGTGGGACGTCACTGGGGACACAGATGAATGAATAGTTCTGTGCTATCTCTATAAACAAAGGTGTTGATGGCAGCAGCACAGCTGATATTTCTCTCCAGGATGGAGTCACAGCCAAACAGGAACAGACCAGATGAAGCTACTATGAGAAAAAGCAGAGAGAGCAGAACGTTAGAGATTGAACTAACAGATTCTGCAGAGTGGGAGAATAGAGATAGAATGAAGCAGACTGATGAAAAAGGGGTCCCTATGTCCTCCAGCAGTCTAAGCCTATAGCAGCAGAACTATAGAGATAGCTCAGGATAACCTGAGCCACTCTAACTAGAAGCTTTATCAAAAAGGAAAGTTTTAAGCCTAGCCTTAAAAGTAGACAGGGTGTCTGCCTCACGGACTAAAACTGGTAGTTGGTTCCACAGGAGAGGAGCCTGAGAACTAAAAGAAGGCTGAAGTACCCGGTTCAATTCCAACAGCCTGCACTCTGGGTTCCCGAGCAAGACCCTTAAGCCCCACACTGCTCCCCTTGCGGGGATGGGTTAAATGCTGAGCGTGAATTTCCCCATTGTGGGAGAATAAAGATTTAAAATATATCAATTAACATGCTTTTCATGGGATGTTGATATGTTATAAATCTCGCCTCACACACCTCTTTTTAAACATTATCAGTTAGTTTAAAACTCCCTGAAAACCACGAGTCCAAAAGGACTTAACTTGGTTTTCGTATGAGACAAAGACACCAGACTTTCTCCACCTCAAACACTGATTGGAGAATCCTGAACCAGTTTGAACATTTCTTCTGCCCTGCAGGCGTCAGCTTCCTGGAAGGTAAGGAGGACATCTTTGAGGACTGGAGGGAGAAATTCTTCAACACCTGGAGGGTAAGAAAGTAGAAAGTCACCTTCCCCTCCTCCACACATGGTGGCCACATCTCTGTCAGCCTGCAGCCAGATTAACCCACATGTGCCGCTGATGGTGCGTAGAGTAAATCAGGCGGCGGATAATAATGTCACTGAGTTCCAGGTTGCGTAGGAGGAGGGATCCTGGCGCAGCGTCAGGATGCAGATTAACGACCCGTTAGTGCCTGTGGTTACATAATCCAGGAGACCAGTGGTGAATAGTAATCGATACGAATAAAAATCAATTAAAATCTCATAAATAACAGAGATTTGTTGTCTTTAAACCACTTTTCAGGTGTTTTTTTTTTTTCAGATGGGATAGGCCATGTTAATCATCATGAGCTCTAAATTCCCAATGTAAATATGCCAGAGTTAGGCATGGAGGCTAATCTGGACCTGTAGTCCCAGGGCAAGTTGATGCTTACAGATATTACACACAATAAAAATAAATATTAAAGCACCTTCAGTTAATGATTTTGGAATATTTGCCTTTTCAATCAATGAATCAATCAATTTCTTTATTGTCAACTACAATTTGCACTGTAATCGAGATTTCATTGGGGGGCTGAGAGGGGGGAACAGTTTACTGAGGCCATGCAAGCCGCAGAACGCAGCCTTTGGCGCGTTCCTATGCCTCCCGAGGGCCACAACCCGTAAGCGGTTCCCTATAGCACTGAATTTATATCTGTGGAAAGATAGGAGCCACATTGGGGAGGGAGAGGAGAAAAAAAAACATATTTCAACATTTATCTTTGACATGATAGAGTTTGAGATATCCAAAAACCAGTGGCGGCTGGTGAAAACTATTTTTGGTGGGGCTGATATAGCCTGGTGTATGTCTCCAACTAATCCAGAATAAGAATTCAAATAAACAATTGGACAATAAATACAATTTAACAGTAATGATTTAATTTACTATATAATAACAGTAACAGTGATGATTTTGGTCACAATAACCATGACAGGAAATTTTCATATCCTACAACAGGGATGTTCTTCTGGCAAACGGGTAGATAAATAGGGATCTCACCGAATTTGGTGGAAGCTGCATCTCGCTCGTTATGTTCGCCATCGTCCCTCTAATTTTCGGCACCTGCTCATTGGGTGCAGAAGCCTGTTAAAGGGCAGTATTTTCAGCGCCCCAAGACCATAAAATTCTGAGACGCTGATTGGCCAATAAATTATTAAATTCACCTAGCGATAGTACATGATTGGCAGATTCTCTGCACATGTGGGGCAGTCTGATCAGCGCCCCAAGACAGAGACGGTAGGAGTCTGTCTGTGGAAATCCACAAATGAATGACAGTAGGTAGGGAAATGTAGTTTATATAAATTGTTTTGCTTATAGGTACACACTCTAGAGAGTAAAACTAACATTTATGAGTTAATTTTTAAAAATATATTTTACGTTTCTCTCTTCTTATCAGGGAGGGCGGAGCCCCAGCGCCCCCTATGGGCCAGCCGCCACTGCAAAAAACCTCAACACAAGAAAAGCACATATAAAATACAAGACAAACATTTCAGCAGAAGGAAAACATCGGAGGCTGGAGCCACATGAAAGTCAATCTGACATTAGTTGTGTGTGTATGACAGGTCATTGTCCCTATTGAGATGGAGGTTTATCAACCGGCTCTACAGTTCTGGATGGATCCATAGATGCTCGTAGGTAGGGGAGGGGGGGAGCAGTTCTTTTTTGCCCTTTCGACATAACATCCTGGGAAGATTTTGATAGGGGGGAAAATCCAAAATAACACTTATTGTTTTGAGAGCAGGCTGCACAGGAATTTTCTGTCAGACTTGAGTCTTTTCTTGCTGGCTCTACGTGGCGAATCCAAAATTCCAAATTTGTTGGGCTTTTCCCCCTTGAAGCAAGCATGCACATCCAAGATATTATCTCATCTCACCTCCCAGGCTTAAGTTTTTTATGGTGTCTATTATGGAAGGTGCACCGGTTCCTCCTGCAGTAAAACAACCCCACATCAAGCTCCTCCCACCACCGTGCTTCACAGTTAGGATGCGCTGTAAACCTGAAAAGGTTACAAGAACTAAACATTTTTGAGGCAATCTTTTGCCTCAAAAATCACACATAATCAGAATTTGTTTTTTTTTTTTATAGTTCTCCATTTAGATTTCAGTTAGATTCAAATAGTTAAAGGAGAATTCCGGTTTTTAACACTTTTAGCCCATTTTCTGTAGTGTCCAGGATGAAATCGAATGATCGACACCAAAATTTTGACGATTGGTCCTGTCTCTGCTTTTTGGCTCATGCAGAATCCCCCCCTGGCTGCTTCAGAATGGCTTCCATAGTGCATGTCCGATAATGTCCTTAAAACAACCTAAACGTTCTTTTTTTAAAATATGCTACTCACCGGGTCGTCAGCGCTGTTCAATGACGTTCCAAAAAAAGTTTCGTGAAGAAAAACCGTTCCTGTCTTGTTTTATTTAGCATTTTGTAAATCCCAGAACTATTTTTTCCGATACATCGCAACCGCTTATAAACTTCCGCTTCCGGTTCGAATCTGAAGCGTTGCACACTCCAGACCACTAGTTGGCGACGGTATCCTCTACCGTCAAACTCAAAGTCCAATATGTCCTCCTCAAGAATCCACCTTTCGTATTCCATTTTCAGAGTTTTTTAAAGTGTTTAAAAGAGACGTTAGCACCTCGACGTCGGAGTACACAGAGTGAAGCATAAACACTTGGGCCTTGCGAAAAGACTACAACTAAGCGTAAACAGGCCCCATTTCCGTTTCCGGTGGCGGAGGGATATTGACTATTCCAATTTAACTCAATGGGATTTACAAAATGCTAAATAAAACACTACAGGAACGTTTTTTCTTTACAAAACTTTTTTTGGAACGTCATTGAACAGCGCTGACGACCCGGTGAGTAGCATATTTTAAAAAAAGAACGTTTAAGGTTGTTTTAAGGACATTATCGGACATGCACTATGGAAGCCATTCTGAATCAGCCAGGGGGGGATTCTGCATGAGCCAAAAAGCAGAGACAGGACCAATTGTCAAAATTTTGGTGTCGATCATTCGATTTCATCCTGGACACTACAGAAAATGGGCTAAAAGTGTTAAAAAACGGAATTCTCCTTTAAGTTAATCAAGGCTAAAAGTCGTTCTTTTGGTTTTAACAGCCATTTATCGTGGACACGTCTTACAAAGTCCAAAAAATAAAATAAAATGCCGTCAGAACTAAGATGGGAAGCAGAAACCCAAATTAGCTCAAAACAAATATAAAGGTTTACACAAATAAAGACAAGTAAAGCAATACAAATCGGAACGTTCTCTGGCGAAACTTCTTGGAAAACAGTCCCAGTGATGCAAATAATTGTGTTGAGCAATCTTTCCCATGGGCAACAACGTGACATGCAGAACAAAATATAGGTTCCTCCTTACATTTTAATTTGATTTTGAATCAAACTAAAGAAACATGAACAACATGAATTTACTGAAAGTTATTTATTTATTTATAATTGAACATTTCAAGTTAATACTATACTAGTATGTATGAACTCTTGTTTTTAACTAATACTAAAATAATGAGTTGACCAAAATGGCAGCTACAACCATAAAATATTTGATTTACTCAAAGTTTTTGTTTAAGTTTCCTCTATCTATCTATCTATCTATCTATCTATCTATCTATCTATCTATCTATCTATCTATCTATCTATCTAGAATGAAGCAGAATGATGAAAAAGGGGTCCCTATGTCCTCCAGCAGTCTAAGCCTATAGCAGCATAATTATAGAGATAGCGTAACCGGGTGTCATTACCGCCAGCGTGAATAACGATCTTACTGTATTTAATGTTTCTGATTATGGAGCTGCCAATCACCAGAGTGGGCTTCTCAGTGGGTGTGTCACTGAGTGGGGAAAATCGGTTAGAAAAGTGAACGGGTTGGTGGTGACAAGTGGGCAGAGATCCACGACTACGCTTTCTGCGTACAGTTACCCAATCGCCTGGCTGCTCAGGCGCTGCTGGAGGACAGCTACGTAGGGGGGCCTACTTTAACTCCTGGATGTTCAACAGCCTGAAGTCTGGATTCTAACTCTTACCCCCTCGCCTCCAAAACTACAAAAATACTACACTTATTACACATTATCACTAAAGGAGGCAGAGGAATAACTGAACATCTGACACAGAGAGAGAGAAGCCATAGTGATGCTAAGCTAGCGCTAGCCTAGGCTACCTACTCCTTACTACCAGAAATAAACCCATATGTGTCATGATGGGTTCTCAAATGGAGACCCAGTTATGCAGAACACCACAAGGCGGACACGAGGATAAAAGTTCAACAGTTTATTAAGCACAACACAATATGAACTGGGATCTGGTTCGGGCCTGGGTCCTGGTTTCACTGGAGTCTGCGTGAGAGACAGAGCTGTTATGAACTGCTGGCAGGGTTTGGTTTACAAGTGAGCTCGGATAGTACCTTGAGGGTTCTTGAGTAAATCTCCTTGGGGGAGTTTCTGTTGGTTCTGGAGGAGAGTTTATCAGCAGAGTCCGTAGCTGCTTCAGCGTCTCACGTCTAGCTTGGACAGACCTTAGTTTGGTTCTTCCAGCTCTAGTCCTGAGCTGCTTGGGATTTCTCAGAAAGTCTTCAGGGTTTTGGCTCAGAGGGTCGGCTCGGCAGGTTAGCTCTCCAAGAGCTTTCACAGAAGAGACTCGGGTTTCCTGGGAACACAGAGAGAGAAGTTAGAATCCAATCTGGATTCAAGGTCATGGAGATTCACTAGGAGCAAGGCTTTAGCGCTGACCAACTGGAACAACACTGCGGCGTTGAGGTAAGGTCTGAAGACAGCTTATGTAGTGGATCCTCTGATGGTCTTGATGAGCTGCACCTGTGCAGGAGGCTCCCTCAGAGGATCCACGGCGGACTCTGCTGGAGAAAGATGGGATTTTCTCCAGCTCCCAACAGTACCCCCCCCTCAACGACCGCCCCTTGGCGGTCCGGAGGAAGTGGACGGACAGGAACGCTCGTACTCCTCTATGAGTGTAGGATCGAGGATGTACGAGCCTGGGACCCACTGACAATCTTCAGGCCCGTAGCCCTCCCAGTCGACGAGGTACTGCCATCCGCGACCTCGTCGACGGGAGTCTACGATGCGGCGCACCGTGAAGGCCGGATGGCCATCGACCTCCAGGGCGGGTGGTGGGGAGTCGGACGGTGGGCACAGAGGGCTCGAGGAAACAGGTTTGATCTGGGAAACATGGAAAGTGGGATGGATACGGAGGGAGTGAGGAAGCTGCAGACGAACAGAGGAGGGGTTGATGATACGAGAAACCTTGAAAGGCCCAATGAATCTCGGGGAGAGTTTTCGAGACATCCCCTTGAGGGGGATGTCTCGAGTGGAGAGCCAAACTTCTTGGCCCACAGAATACTCAGGGGCGGGGCGTCTCTTAGCGTCAGCGAAACGCTTGACTGACTCGGTTGACTGGTTGAGTGTAGCGATTGTTTCCCTCCATATCCTCTGGCAGCGACGGATGTGATGGTTAACGGACAGCACCGATATCTCTCTCTCATCTGCAGGGAAAAGAGGTGGTTGGTAACCGAGACTGACCTGGAACGGGGACTGTCCAGTGGATGCAGAACGGAGAGAGTTATGGGCATATTCTATCCACGGGAGGTATTGACTCCAATCCACAGGGTTGTTGGAAGTGAGACAGCGGAGGGTGGATTCCAGTTGCTGGTTCATGCGTTCTGTCTGGCCGTTTGATTGAGGATGGTAACCTGAAGTGAGGGATGGTTTGCAGCCGAGAGCAGAACAGAAGGCCTTCCATACCTGCGAAATGAATTGTGGACCTCTGTCCGAAAGGATCTCCTGGGGGATGCCATGAAGCCGGAAAACATGTTTTATTAATAGCTGAGCAGTCTGGAAGGCCGTGGGAAGTTTCCTGAGGGGAACCAGATGGCAGGACTTCGAGAAACGATCAACAATGGTTAAAATAGTGGACATACCTCGGGAGACAGGGAGGCCGGTGACAAAATCTATAGCTATATGAGACCATGGGCGCGAGGGAACAGGAAGAGGTTGAAGCAGGCCAGAAGGAGGTTGGTGTGAGGCTTTGTTGCGGGCACAGGTGGGGCAAGCCAACACATACTCCTTAACGTCTCTGTGGAGTTTGGGCCACCAGAAGCGCCTGGAGATGAGAGCTATAGTCCTACTCACTCCTGGATGAGCGGTGAATTTGGCGGCGTGCATCCACTGGATGAGACGAGACCTGACTGAAGATGGGACATATGTGCGGTTAGGAGGACCGGTACCTGGGTCTGGTTCAGTGGCTAGGGCCGAGTTGATGAGGTCCGATATCTCCCAGTTGACCACTCCAATGGTACATGAGGCTGGGAGGATGGGTTCAGGTGTCTCAGGATGATCCACAGAGTAGAGACGAGAGAGAGAATCGGGCTTCACGTTCTTGGATCCGGGTCTGTAGGAAATGATAAGGTTGAAACGTGAGAAGAAGATTGACCACCTGGATTGGCGAGGATTTGCCTGTTTAGTTGACTGGATGTGAGCCAGATTCTTGTGGTCTGTCCACACAAGAACTGGATGCTCAGCTCCCTCCAGCCAATGCCTCCATTCCTCCAACGCCAGCTTAATAGCCAGGAGCTCACGGTCGCCCACGTCATAATTCTGTTCAGCTGAGGAAAGCCTACGGGAGAAGAAAGCACAGGGGTGTATCTTTTGATCAGAATCGAGCCTCTGGGAGAGAACTGCTCCAACTCCGGAGTCAGAAGCATCCACCTCTAGGATGAACTGTTTTGCTGGATCAGGTTGGATGAGAACAGGAGCTCTGGAAAACAATGATTTTAGTTTTTCAAATGCTGCTTGAGCCTCAGGGGTCCACTGAAAAGTTCGTTTGATGGAGGTGAGAGAGGTTAATGGAAGGGCGGTTTGACTGTAGTTTCTTATGAAACGTCGATAGAAGTTAGCGAATCCAAGAAACCTCTATAGCTGTTTTCGGTTCTCAGGGACTGGCCAGTCTAAAACAGCTTTGATCTTATCCTCAGAAGGTTTTACCTGACCGCCCTCGAGCACAAACCCCAAAAAGGTGACTGACGGTTGATGGAATTCGCACTTCTCGGCTTTCACGAACAGCTTATTTTCCAGAAGTCTCTGTAAGACAAGGCGAACATGTCTCTTGTGTTCATTGAGGTCCTTGGAATAAATGAGAATGTCATCAATGTACACAAAAACAAACACGTTGAGGAAATCTCTGAGAATATCGTTTACTAGGGCCTGAAAACAGGCAGGTGCATTGGTTAAACCAAAGGGCATTACCAGATATTCGAATTGACCCAAAGGAGTCTTAAAGGCAGTCTTCCATTCATCGCCCTCTCGTATCCTCAGAAGATGATAAGCGTTTCTTAAGTCCAACTTAGTAAACACTGTAGCTCCCTACACAGGTTCAAAAGCAGAAGCAAGAAGAGGCAGAGGGTATTTATTTTTAATTGTGATCTGGTTTAAACCCCGATAATCAATGCATGGCCTCAGGGAACCATCCTTCTTGCCCACGAAGAAGAACCCTGCACCCAGCGGAGAGGAAGAAGGACGAATAATTCCAGCAGCTAATGATTCATTGATGTATTTCTCCATAGTTTCTCTTTCAGGCTTGGAAATGTTATACAGTCTGCTGCTAGGAAGAGGAGCGCCAGGTAAAAGCTCAATGGCGCAATCATATGGTCTGTGTGGAGGTAGGGACGTAGCACTGACCTTACTGAAGACAGGGGCTAAGTCGTGATACTCAGAGGGAACTGAAGAAAGGTCAGGAGAGTCCATCTCCCCCCCACCACTAGGAGACCCCACCATAGGGGCAGCTGAACGAAGGCATGTTTCGTGGCACGTAGTGGACCATGATTCCAGGAGACGTTTAGTCCAGTTGATGTGAGGATTATGCTTCTCCAACCACTCAAACCCGAGGACTAATGGGGAACATGCAGAGGGGAAAACAAAGAAGGTTATTGTCTCTCGGTGGTTACCTGATAGAAGTAGCTCGAGGGGCTGGGTTTGATGGGTTACACGGTGGAGTCTTTTTCCGTCGATGGCTGAAACACTGAGAGGCTGGGAGAGGGGAACGGTCTTTATGTGAAGTTGCTGGACGAGGTTAGAGTCTATTAAATTACACTCACAGCCTGAGTCGATGAAGGCGGAAAAAGAAAGACTCTGGTTATCACAGAACAGGGTGGCTGGAAGCATCAAACGAGGAGATTTTGTTGTGTTTAATTGGCCCGCCAGACTCCTCAGATCCACTGGCGGGCCCCGGCTTTTGATCTTGCCGGGCAGGAGGCGATAAAGTGTCCACTCTCACCGCAGTAGATACAAAGTTTACTTAGGAACCGCCTCTGTCTCTCCTCAGGAGTGAGCCTAGTGTGTCCCACCTGCATGGGTTCGGAGTCCCTTTCTCCCGAATGAGAGGCTTGAACAGGCAAAGGAAGAGACTGGGGCTTAGGCCTCTGAGTGGGCATCTGCTCTGTAGAAGGAGAACACACAGTCACGTTAAGAGAGGCAGGAGAGAAATTATTCTGCTTCTTAGAACTGTTTCTGGCTCGAATCCTATTATCAAGTCTGATGGAGAGGCGGATTAAATCTTCGAGGGAAGCAGGTTCGTCGAGGGTTGCTAGTTCATCTTTAATCTGTTCATTTAATGCCATGAAGAAAGCTCCCTTTAAGGCGCTTTGATTCCATCCGGAAGCTGCCGCCTTAACCCGGAAGTTAATCGAAAAATCTGCCACAGATGAATTTCCCTGTTTGAGGCTGAAAAGAGCTCTGGAATCAATAGTTTGGTCAGTCTCCTGGTTAAAAACCTGGGTAAATTCAGCGATGAAATCAGAAAAAGGGTAATCTAAACTGTCGTCAGAGGCAAACCTTGCCTGAGCCCATTCCAAGGCTCTTCCTGTTAATTGAGAAAGAACGAACGTTATTTTCTTGTGATCTGTAGAAAAACAGCCTGGAGAATTCTGGAAGATCAACCGGCACTGAAATAAAAATCCTTTGCAATCTTTCATGTTACCGGAGAACCGCTCAGGTAGACTAGGACGAAATTCTGATGACGTCACAGGTTGTGACCTCGGGGGAGGGACTGGACCCGGAAATGGTTGCTGTACAGATGCTGCATTAGCGCTATTCAGGAAATTAGCACAACTCTGTAGCATTTGGTTATGAGTCCCAACTAAATGGT
Source organism: Cyprinodon tularosa (assembly GCF_016077235.1). Lineage (NCBI taxonomy): Eukaryota > Metazoa > Chordata > Actinopteri > Cyprinodontiformes > Cyprinodontidae > Cyprinodon > Cyprinodon tularosa. The sequence continues at coordinate 1,332,561 of NW_024039297.1, read as the reverse complement.
ATAACTCACGGAGCGTTTGGGTTTGCCCCTGAAGTTGGGCATCCTGTTCCTCCAAACGACGGGTGAGGTGATCTGCTGGGCCTTGTGTTTGGCCGCAGTGTTCTGTCATGATGGGTTCTCAAATGGAGACCCAGTTATGCAGAACACCACAAGGCGGACACGAGGATAAAAGTTCAACAGTTTATTAAGCACAACACAATATGAACTGGGATCTGGTTCGGGCCTGGGTCCTGGTTTCACTGGAGTCTGCGTGAGAGACAGAGCTGTTATGAACTGCTGGCAGGGTTTGGTTTACAAGTGAGCTCGGATAGTACCTTGAGGGTTCTTGAGTAAATCTCCTTGGGGGAGTTTCTGTTGGTTCTGGAGGAGAGTTTATCAGCAGAGTCCGTAGCTGCTTCAGCGTCTCACGTCTAGCTTGGACAGACCTTAGTTTGGTTCTTCCAGCTCTAGTCCTGAGCTGCTTGGGATTTCTCAGAAAGTCTTCAGGGTTTTGGCTCAGAGGGTCGGCTCGGCAGGTTAGCTCTCCAAGAGCTTTCACAGAAGAGACTCGGGTTTCCTGGGAACACAGAGAGAGAAGTTAGAATCCAATCTGGATTCAAGGTCATGGAGATTCACTAGGAGCAAGGCTTTAGCGCTGACCAACTGGAACAACACTGCGGCGTTGAGGTAAGGTCTGAAGATAGCTTATGTAGTGGATCCTCTGATGGTCTTGATGAGCTGCACCTGTGCAGGAGGCTCCCTCAGAGGATCCACGGCGGACTCTGCTGGAGAAAGATGGGATTTTCTCCGGCTCCCAACAATATGAAAGCGACAAGTGCTCAGTAGAGAAGTGCAGCAGAAGGCGCCATGTTTGAAAGTGTTTCTGGACAGTTAGAGTTACTTATTATGGTGGATTATCATAATTTAATGAGCAGACTTTTATACAGCACTAAGCTTTGCTCATATCCAGCTTTAATATAACTTATAGTGCCTCTATTGACCTGTTATATCTTTTATACAGATTATTAAATATATTCATGCGAATGAAACCAATGTAGATGACCCCTCCCTCCCTCAAGAAGAAAAAAGAATGGACACCTGGATGAATATCTCTCTAATAATTGACACTAGATTCTCTTCTTGACATTAACCCTCTCCGTTTATCTGGGCTTGGGACCAGGAGCACATTAAGACTGTGGACCCCATGGGGCAGGATTATTATGTCAATGTGTGTGAATGTAAATGTGTTTTGGGAATTTGTTTTTACCATTTTTTAAATTAGTTTAAGATTAGTTACAATACAGAGAAAAACCTGTGCCGCTTTACACATACAAACTTTAAGAGAAGGAAAAAAAAAGGAATAACAATAAAATCCACATGAATAAGGAACAAGTAGTCAATCCTCCCACGTCCAAAGGAGACGTCCATTGGAACAAAATACATTTCTTGACAAGAAATTGAAGAATTGTAAACAAGGATTTAGAGTGTGCCCCCATATGATTAGGGTAAACGTTTAGAAGATAAAACACAGGAGATAAAAGGAAGCGTACCCCCAAAAGCTTTTCAATCACCAAATGAACGTCCCTCCAGAAGGACCTTAATAAATCACATGACCAGAATAGATGGAAAAAAGTATATTTATGCCTCAAGCGATTGCAACATAGATTTGAACGGACTGGGAACATTCTCTGAAGACGAACAGGGGTATAGGAGGACCTATAGAAAAGCTTGAAATTCAGTTCTTGATGTTTTTTAGGCCCGAGCAGCAAAGCGCTGCGAAGGCCTATTGTATTTCTAAAGTTTCTTTTTATTATTATTATTCTTTTCTCACTATGAACGCATTTTATGGGGACTTCGCATATTCAAAAACTATGAAAACGTGGCAGTAAATTGTCCCCCGCGTGAAATAGCCGGTCTATAATGGAATCCAAAATGGCCGCCACCAAATTACGCCAAAGCGCCCTCTAAAGTAAGTTGGGGGAAACCGTAAGTCACAGAGACGTGAAATTTGGCACACAAGTAGATCTCCTCAAATCATGAAAAAAAAGTCTCTTGGAGGTCGGCCATTTTGGGTCAAAGTGCGATTTTTGGCCATTTTTCATAGCATTTTTACATTTACAGAATATAGTTTTGTATTTATCGTAAATATTTTTATATATGAATACATTTGACTGTGACAAAAGAGGGGTGGGCTAGCTGGGGCACCCAGAGAAAACCCACACAGGCACGGGAGAGTATGGCAGCTCCATGCAGAAAGGTCTCCTTCTGCAAAGGAACGGCGCTGACCACTGTCCCACCGTGCAGCCTCACTCTGTTTACCAGGGTCTAATCAATACCAAGGTAGGAATCTACCTCAGAAAAAGGCCCTGGTATGGAGGCAGTGCTTTTTTATTCATAGGGAACCATAGAGTTTATAGAGGGTGACGGCTAAATATTATGGACTGGATTCAGTGAATGGCTCTGGGGAGTTAAGGGTTAAAGGAAGAATTATGAAAGTTAAGGGTGATGGTTATAGGGAAGGGGGGTGGGGGTTGGGGAGTTAATGGAAAATAAAAACAAGGTTAAAAGACCATAACATTAAAAACAGTAAAAAGACAATCATTCAAATCAATACATTTGAAGGCATACGTAGCCTATAAAAAAAAATCTAAAAATCAGCAATTGTAAGCATTTCTAAAAAGGAAAGTTTTCAATCCATTCTTCAAACAATCCACCGTCTGTGGGGCCCTAAGGTGGTAGAGACTGACACGGGAGTGGATTTTCACTCCTGTCCCGTCCCACTCCCACAGAAAAAAATGGTGTCCCGTCCCGATCCCGGGCCAGAGTAGAAATCTAAATCCTGTCCCGTCCCACTCCTGGTGAAATTACTCCCACTCCCATCCCGTTCCCATTCAGAATGACTCCCGCTCCCGCACCACTCCCATTCTTGTTTTTTTTGAGCGCGGGTGAAAAACTCAGAGCGGAAGTTACTATTGGTTTGCTCCCGTCTGCTCCCGTTAATGTTTAATCCTGTACCGTCCCAATCCCGTGATCGTTACTAATACTGACTCCCATCCCACGGGAATCCCACGGGAATCCCGTGACCCATGGGATTCCCAAAATAATGTCAGTCTCTATAAGGTGGTTTAAAGTTTAAAGTTTTGGTTGGAGGACAGTTTCTTGAGTTTTCTGAAGAAGTTGATAATTCTTTGCATTTGTTTTCTTTTCTTTTTTGGTTTTCTTTCTTGGGATTTTTCAATCTTCTGTTGCAGATTTTTCAGCTCCTCCATAAGGCTCTCTGTTGACGTTTTCTTCTCCTCCTCCATCTCTGTCAGAGCCTTCTTAGCGTTTGCAACTGTCTCTTGAAGGCAGGCCTTCTCTGTTTGCCACTGTTGCCTTTCACCATGCAGAACCTCCTGAAGGTCGTTCAAAGCTGCTTCCATATCTCTAATGACGTTCTTCTGCTGAACAGTCCTGAGCAGCAGAGCAGCAACAGTCCTGCCCAGGCGACGGGACTTTTCACAGGCCAAGGGCTGCGTTTGCTTCTTCATATCTTGTTCCATCTTCAGCAAAGCAGCCTTTAAGGAACTGGTTTCCTGCTCTTTCTCAGCTAAGGAGGTCTCGGCCTCCTTTGTTCTGGCTTTCTCAGCAAGCAGACTCGTTTCCAGTTCCATGACTTTTCTTGCAGCATCCTGAATTAATTGGTTGTTTTCCTGCTCTTTCAGACGCAGAGAAGCGTTTTCCTTTTCTAACTCACTTTTCTGTAACCCCACCTGCTTTTCCAGCTGCTCCACCTCATCTCTTTGCTGTTGGTTGGCCATAAGATTGGATTTTTCTTCCTCCCACTGCTGCCGCTGTTCCTCCAAATCTTTCTTCATTTTGACCAAAGCAGCCTTGAGTTCACTGGTTTCCTGCTCTTTTTGGGCTAAGCCGATCTCAGCCTCCTTTGCTTTTTCCGTCTCAGCAAGAACAGCTGCCTCCATTTTCTGAGGTAAGACAGAGAGAATCTTAATTCGTTCTAATAATCTGGTGTTTTCTTGTCGAACTGCTGCTCTTCCCTCTTCTGTTAACTTAAAGCCAAGCTCAGCCTCCTTTACTACCATCCTCCTCAGTTTTTTCGATGATTTGATGTTTTCTTGTTGATTTGCTACGATGTGCTTTAATTTTGAGTTTATGCAGATCACAGCTTCCTGCACACTTTGCTTCATACAAACTACCACAGTCTCCAGTAGCCAAGCTTTGTCGTTGGCAGATTGACGCACTGCCTGCAGTTTTTCAAGCTCAGCGGCGTGTCTCTGCAGATTTTCTGATAATCTCATATTTTCTTGTTGAAGCGCGGCCATTTTTTCATCCTGCAGTACCTTTTCCCTTTCAGCCGTTAGCTCAGACTCCAGCTGCCTAGCTGTCTCATTGGTATGTCCAAACCCTGCATCCATTTCCTGAGACACAGCAGCCGAACACGCATTTCCAGAACAGTTTGCAGCTATGCTACCAGATGTAACTTCCATTGTATTTTCTACATTAGCTTGCATCAACATGTCGGCTTTAACTGAAGGCACCACGTTTAACTTACCTGATTTACCAACAAAGAAAGAGCAGTTGTTTCCCATTTAAAGGCAACAATAGTTTGTTCGTCGGTTAAAAACACAAAAGCTTTATTTTCAACAAGAAAAGCTGTTTTTCTGATGACTGGACTGATTTGCTCTGTGGGGAAAAAAACTGTTGGAGGGAGAGAGGGAAGCCATAGTGATGCTAAGCTAGTGCTAGCCTAGGCTAGCTACTCCTTACTACCAGAAATAAAACCGTGTGAAACTGAGAAGTGCTATCTATCTACCTATAAACAAAACAGCTAAAACATGGGTAAAAATAACATTCACACAATCAAATCAATAACATTGGGTAAAAGATAAAAAAAATAAAATAAAATGAAATAAAGCCCACTGTGTTGCTAGATGTTAAAAGCTAAGGAGAAAAGGTGAGTTTTGACAAGAGATTTAAAAGAGATCTGGAAGGATGTAGAATAAGGTGACCAGATTTCTGAAATCAAATCTGGGGACATTTCTTGCTCGTGGATAAAAATCAATACATCTTATCGAGATGAAATTAGGAAACGGGGACAGTAATGGTTTCATATATTTTTACATATTTATTAATATTTAAACAACAAAAATCAAGTGTAAAAGCCAGGAATGTGCCTTTCCAAACGTTTAGTATATCCTAAGATTAATAACATGAATAGTGTTATTAGTAGAAAACTAGAACTGTGTCTCTGGGTTGGGGCAAAGTGGTGGGGGTGGGAGCGGAGGGGTCAAGGGTCATTAGCAGGGCTTTCCAATTTTGGGGGCCCAATGAGCTCTGCCGCCTCCTAAGGGGAGAGTGACATGAGGAAAAGAAATTTAGATAAGTAAATACAAATATTTATTCTATGCCTGTGGCTGTCTGTTGAGACAGAGTTTCCCCACCTCTTCAAAAAAGTGCAACAAATACTTATTCTGTTTACATCTACTGAACATACCTATAAGAAATATTTTTTTTCTTCATTAACATAAAAAAACAAGTAGTAGTCAAGCCTGCAGGTAAAGGTTCATATATGTTTCTTACTGTCACCTAGCCACATCAGGGGCCTGTGTGTCTCAAAGTAGCAGGTTCATTTTTCCTACTAACCTGAGTATACAGCCACTCTGTGTTCCACAGCATACTTTGCACACTACATCACTCAATATGTTAGTTTATCACTCAAATCATGTCAACGCTTTATCACTTGAACTTTATTAATACATATTATACATTTTAAATGTTTGAAACAGAAATATTAACTGAACAGGGTCTGAGGCAGTGGCCCTGGTAATTTGGGTAAAATAATATAAGAGAAGACATAGCAAGTAAAAAGCAAAATAACCTTTTTAAATATCTTAAACAAGTTTAACCATTGAACAGCAGAATAGGCTTAACATCAACACAATGTATATAATCCAAGAATAGTCCATATTTATAAACAGCAATAACATATACATATATAATTTCCTTCTTTTCACAGCTTCTGTATTGTGCATTAAGGCTTCCTCTTATGTTTCCTGCTCTCTGCTTTACTCCTCAAAGTAAATTTTTCTCCCTTCTTGTCAACCGTTTTTTCTATCAGAGTTCCTAGTTTCCTCCTCTCTCATTCAATCTCCTTTCTGTCTTTCTATCTTCTTCCTCACTCCTCCAGCATCAATCTTACATTATTCTAAAACAGAGACATTATATAATCAAAATCACCTCCAAAAAAATTTGGATGTGCAACATGAAAACTTATTATTATTAATATCTCATCTAAATACTAAAAATGCTAATTACCACAATATTAGGAGCTATAAGCAAAAACCACATAATAAATGAACATTAAACAGGTGGTTATCTCTTCCTCCATCATTCTCAGATCATGTAGATCTTGTCTTATTCAGTTCTCCTGTTATTGACATATATATCCAAACTGAGCAGTAAAAAAGCACACCAAAAACTGGAAGTCTATGCTCATAAATCACAACCATAAATCATCAAAACAAATTGAAATAACTCTACTTATAATAACTATCTGAAATATAAACTAAAGGTCACCTATCCATTCTAAATCATCTTTATACAAACCCTTGTTGATCCCTGGAGAACCAGCGTACCAGATTAGCGCCTTACAAGGAGTTTTCAATCATTTTGCTACATTTTAACCCAGCGTCTTTTACTCATGCTCAACTCGTGGTCTTGTCTTACTTTTTATTATTGTTTTAACCTGGACACAAACCAAACATTTATCACAAGATCAGCCCGATCAGAATAAAATTAATTGATTAACACACTTACCATGACTCAGCGTAGCTCCCCATCAGTTGCCACAGGTTGTAAAAAACGAACTTCCACTTCTTTTTCTTCTTCTGTTTTAAAAGTGATGCGCTCTTCTTCTTCTTTGTGTTTTAATGGCAGCTGACATCCAAAAGGATCATTACCGCCCTTCTAGTGGTGCGCTCTGTTCCTTATCTTTATGTTATCAGCAGCGCAACCAGCTACCGTAATACCTATTTTTGCGCGCAACAGCTCTACCGTAATAACAGTCTACACGCAACATTTTTCGCCTCTGTAAAATCGGGGACATTTCCGGGGACAGCTTTAGCCGGGGACAGGTGGTCCAAAACGGGGACAGTCCCCGGAAATCGGGGACTTCTGGTCACCCTAATGTAGAAGCTCAGAGGCAAGACAGTTCAGTGATTTACAAGCAAATAGAATCATTTAAGATTTTAATTCAGTTTATTTCTATAGAGCCAATTCAAACATGACAGGTCCTGATTAAAAATAACACCAAGATTTTTTACTTTATTATCAGAAATCAGTTTAATCCCATCCAAATGAAGTGACTGACTAATCAGCTTCTTTTTCAGAGACTCTGGTCCAAAGACTATAATTTCTGTTTTGTCTGCATTCAGAAGCAGAAAGTTAAGAGTCAACCATGTTTTTATGTCTTCAGACATGCCTGTAATCTATGTAATGGGTTAGCTTCATCTGGATTATAGACAGATATAGCTGGGTATCATCAGCATAACAGTGGAAATTAATCCCATGCTGTCTAATAATTCTACCAATTGGGAGCATGTATAAAGTAAAGAGAATTGGTCCTAGCACTGATCCCTGTGGTACTCCACAGGTAACCTTTGAGCATGTTGAAGATCTATCATTAACATGAACAAACTGAATTCGATCAGATAGATAAGATCTGAGGCCATGAGAATATCATTAGTGACTTTCACCAGAGCTGTTTCAGTGCTATGATGAGCTCTAACGCCAGACTGAAACTCTTCAAAATGTTCATTATGGTGGAAGTGATCGCAAACTTGTTTGGCAACTACTTTCTCAAGAATTTTAGATAAGAAAGGAAGATTGGATATAGGTCTATAATTGACCAAGTCATCTGGGTCAAGAGACGGTTTCTTAAGCAGAGGTTTAATTCCAGCAACCTTAAAAGCCTTAGGTACATATCCCTGTAACAGAGATAGATTAATCACATCTAAAATGGAGGAGGAGATCAAAGGGAATACCTCCTTAAATAACCTGGTTGGAACTGGATCTAACATACAAGTTGAAGGCTTAGATGAAGACAATAATTTTGCTAACTCAGAAAGTTCAACTGGATCAAAGCAGTCTAAACCCGGCTCAGATTCCATGATTACCTCAGATATAATAGCGGATAGAGGAGTGCTATTGATCCTATTTTTAATAAGATCAATCTTATTTATAAAGAATCCCATAAAATCATTACTTCTAAGAGCAGGTGGAATGGACGGTTCAACAGAGCTATGGCTCTGGGTGAGTTTGGCAACTGTATTAAAAAGAAATCTAGGATTATTCTTATCCTCCTCTATTAATGAGGAGAAATATGCTGCTCTTGTTTTACAAAGGGTCCTCTTATACAGCAGTAAACTATTTTTCCAGACTAGGAAGGACTGTGGAGCGATATTTTCTCTCCAGTTTCATAGCATTTTGCTTCCAAGTGCGCAGCTCTGCATTAAACCAAGGAGCAAGCTTTCTATTTTTAAGGGTTTTCATTTTCAAAGGAGCTGCGTTGTCTAAGGCAATACGCATAGAACTAGCAACCCCATCAACAAAATCATCAACCTGTGAAGGGGAATAAGCTATGCTTTTGCACTCTGCAGCACTGCTCAGCGACACAGAGGAGAGAGAAAGTGAAGCAGATTCTTTAAAATGTATAACTGCACTATCTGATAAAGATCTACTAAAATGTAACCTACTTTTGGGGGAGGAGAACTCTGTTAAAGTAATCCTGAAGGTTATTAGAAAGTGGTCAGAGAGGACAGGGTTGTGAGGAAATACTGTTATTTCTTCACATTCTATGCCATATGCTAGCCTCGTGAGACCATCCTGATCTCGCAAGCTTTCAAGGTTTCACTCGCTGATCAGTCTGGCTACTCTCTGTTAAAGAAAATTTGGAGCCGTGCACCAAACGAACGTCCAATCAGTGTTGGCTTTGAGGCGGGTTGAGGTGTGATGCAACGAGAAGCGCGACAGTTCAGCCGATGAAACTAGCGTTAGCGTGGCTATGGAGCAAGTTTTATTGGAATTACAGAGTATTTCTTTACTGAAATATAATATCCTTTGCCGACATGTTGCTTATTTGTTGAGCTAACGAGCCTTTACCTGCAGCAGCAAGACTAGCCTGGCTTGTGGTTGTGTTTTTGTCGTCGCTCTGTTAGTACGTCATATGCTTTGTTGATCTGATTGGTTTATTTGGCCCGTCTATCACCAACATAGGCCAATCAGCTAACTAGTATTTTCGCCCCTTCCCAAAATTACTTCAATGGAAGGTTTCCAGATGGATATGCGGAGCAAATCCATCTGACAGAGTCCGGTTACCGTATGTCAGCACAAGATCCAAAGTATGAAGATGAGAATGTGTGGGACTATTCACATTTTGAACAAAGCCAATAGTGTCTAAGATAGCATTAAAGGCTGCTCTTAAGCTATCGCCTTCAATGTCAGCATGGATGTTAAAATCTCCCACTATGATGACCCTGTCACTATTTAATACCAAATCAGAAAGGAACTCTGAAAACTCATCTAAAAATTTGTTTATGAAGGTTCTCAGTCATCCAGGTCATAAAAAAAACAACTTTAAACAGAGGTGGTGGACTCAGATTCCAGCTTCGAAAAATATACAATTCAATCATAGACATGATCCCTTCCAGATATCACCAAACCCCCCCACCCCATCACAGAGGAACGAGGGACCTACCCGCTCCAGCCGGTGAACAATACCTCCTTAACGACCGACCCTTAACAATCATAGACAGGTTTCAGGTATTACAGGAGACAACCCCCCCCTTAATGGCAATCCCCCCTTTAACGACCGACCCCTAGATCATAGACAGGTTCAGATATTAGAGGCTAACAATGGAACTAAACGACCCATTCATCGGTTACCATTTGCATGTTTCCAAGCAATATAAGGCCTTGTCCATATAAGGCCCCGTCCACACGAAGTCAAAACGAACACGAAACGCTGATTTTTTCCAAAACGTTTGCCGTAAAGACGGAGACGTAAAATAAATGTGAGCGTCCACACGAATGCATGAAAACGCTGCAAAATGTATGCCAGGCCTGTAAGTGGCGCTGTGGTGCCAAAGCAAAAATAAGCGACGAAATGTTGGGCATGCGCACTAATATTTATACATAGTTGCCCTGCGGGTCCATTTTCGTGGTTAAGTCAAATTCAGGTGCTGAACTATGTCGTCGATATTGCTCTGTTCTTCCTGGAGATATTCCAGAAGAAGAAGATTCTGTTGTAAGCCCGACAGCAGGGTGAGTAGCATTAGCAGCAACGGCGCCATTGTTGTTGTGATACTGGTCGCGCATGCGTGTGTAGAGGCGACGCTATGACGCATGCGTGTAAAAAAAAATATGCGGTTAGAGCGTAAAGATGGAAACGCGAAAACAGCGTTTCCAAATCTTCCCACTCTGAAGGCTGAATAAAAAAAAGATCGTTTACAGACCCCCGAAACGCCGGCTTCGTGTGGATGAGAGGCTGGTTTGGTGAAAAATTTGTGCGTTTAGGCCAGGGTTCGTCTTCGTGTGGACGGGGCCTAAGACTCAAACTCACTGCGGATCCAGACATTTGAATTGAGAAAGCTTCCTGGAGAGGTGGTGAAACGTCTTCAAATCTTGAAAACCAAGTCCAGTGGATATTTTTTGAATTTTTACAGAAATCATCTAAAAATTCAGAGTAAGGACATGGTGGACGATACAAATTTACAAAAAGAAGAGGTTTTCTTGCTTTTTGAAATATGGATCAGGGAAATTAAGGGTTAAATGTTCAAAAGAGTTGTAAGTATTAACTGCCTTCGGAGTAATCAATAAGTCAGACTGGAAGATTGTTGCTACTCCTCCCCCTCGCCCAGAACTTCTTTCTACACATTTGTATATACATGTAGTGATATATGTCTTTGAATTTTTGCAAGATTTCTTAATTTAAAGGAATATTCACAATTTATGTGTTTTCAGACTGGACTCATGTACTGGCCTTTCATGCAGGTAATTATTAATTATTTCTTTTGTTGTTAATTTATTCCATTTAAATAATTTGTTAAACATATTAAATAAGACATAAGGCACTAGTTTGTTTGCTTGTTTGTTTATGATGATGCCCATAAGCTGTTGCCGTGACAACGGCTGCTCCTCCTGGCGGGTGGCATCATAAAAAAAACAAGGCAGCATCAATACATCAGGAGGTTTCTGAAAGTTACAGGCTCTTCGGAATTACTCTAAAAATCTGACAGAAATATACTGATATTAGCAAACTGAATTTGTACTTCTGAATACTTAAGTGTTTTCCAAAAATACTTCAATACTTTAACATGAGTAGATGTTTCACAGGGTAACTTTTACTTGTAGTTGAGTAAGATTTGACTGTGAGTATCAATACTTTTATTAAAATACTACAAATACTACTACTTACTTTACTAGTAATACTATATCTGTCTGTTTATATCAACCAATTAACATTAAAACTATAGAAATATAACTCTCAGATAATAAACCTGTACCCTTATAGACAGCTTTTCTTTCCTTATATATGTATGTATGTATGTATGTATGTAGAATTTTTTCTTCTCTGTTTCCCTCCAGTTTCTGAACTTCGCCCTGATGCCGCTGCACATGCGGACAGCCTTCATGGGCTGCTGCGCCTTCCTCTGGGCCTCCTTTCTATGTTTCTCACGGCAGAACGGGGACGGCACCGCCACCGTGGCCCTGGCATTCATCATGGACCCCCGGAAAACGCTGGAGGAGATGCGGGAGGCTCGATTAGCCCGCAAGAGGCACAGAATCCAGAGAGAGAACTGATGGAGATGCTGCCATGATAGCCTTTGATTTTCAGCTGAGGAAAACAACCTGCATGCTTCTGCTCCAGCAGCATCCAGCAGCTGAAAGGCAACAGACCCACTAAGGACCAACTCTGTCTCATGCACAGAACGCATAAGGACATAAAACATGCAGCAACGTCTGATAAAAAACTGTAAAGTTGCTTCAGCTTAATCAAACTGATAAATCGTGACATACCCATATATGGACTGACACAGCCGCTGAAAGTTTAGGGATTGAAACCGTTTATGCAGTAAAATTGATGCCAGGCAGCTGAAAAAAGCACAACATAAAAACAAAAAAACATGAATATGGGGCGACCAGTTTAATTAAAGGAAGGAGGATGCAGAAATGCATTAAATAAATGACCCATTTTGAGAAGTATTTTTCTCATGAAGGCATACATTTATCTGCATGCTATCATATAAGCCCATATTGGCTTTAAAATTGAATATCACCCATTCCACCAATGTAATTCACCGATATATAACACACTGTTTATTTGACAAAAACACCGGTGGCAGAGGTCAGGTTTGTGTTAATCAATGAAATACTGCTGTAACTATATGTTATTTAATGAAATTACTTTCAAACGATGCTTTCCTCTGTGAACAAATGCCCCACTGGCGGTTTGAAAGTGTGGTTCCTGCTCACATCTCGGTCAAACAGACAACTCTGCTCACACGTGGAGTAAATTCACAACTACTTCCTTTAAAAAAGATTTTTGAAATCAAAATCATTCAACTCCAAGTCAAACATATTTCAGTTAAAAACCCTTAACTGTAGTAAAGAAACTCAACTAAATTAAGCTATTATTTACAAAAAGGAGATTATGGTTAAAAAACAAAATTAATCAAATGATATAACGATTTTTACGGTTTCACATGGATTTATGTTTGAGAACCAAAGTTTAAATTAAACGTTTTGAAATGAGGACAAATTAGCATTTAAATTAGGCCTTAATTAAAATGTCCATCCATCCATCCCTTTTTCTCTCTTGTTTATTCCGTCAGGGTCACGATGGTCCCTACCTCCAGCACTCCATGTGCTAGAGGCGGGGCTTCACCCTGGATAGGTCGCCAGTCTGTCACAGGGCAACACAGAGACAAATAAAGACACACAACATTTAGAGAAGCATATGAAACAAACATTTGTGTTCCTAGACTGTGAGAAGAAGCCGGAGTACCCGGAGAGAACCCAGCCATGCAGAGGTAGAACATGCAAATTCCATGCAGAAAGCACCTTCCTGCTAACCTGACTCCGCCAGATGGATTTGCTCCGCATATCCATATCCATTGAAGTAATTTTGGGAAGGGGCGAAAATACTGGTTAGCTGATTGGCCTATGTTGGTGATAGACGGGCCAAATAAACCAATGAGATCAACAAAGCACATGACGTACTAACAGCCAGGCTACTCTTGCCGAAACCAGTCGGGAGAAGAGCAAAAACATCTTTTCCTCTGAGAAAAGCCTCCAGAGCAGTGTTTTGCTCTTCTTTCAGTGAAGAAATACTCTTTAATTCCGATAAAACTTGCTCGATAGCCACGCTAACGCTAGTTTCATCGGCTGAAGCCGCCATGTTCTTTAGACTGAACTGTCGCGCTTCTCGTTGCGTCACACCTCAACCCGCCTCAAAGCCAACGCTGATTGGACGTTCGTTTGGTGAACGGCTGCAAATTTTCTTTAACGGAGAGTCTCAAGACTGATTAGCGAGTGAAACCTTGAAAGCTTGCGAGATCAGGATGGTCTCACGAGGCTACCTTCCTGCTGCAAGGCAACAGCGTTCCTCCAGTCATCTGCAGTTGGGATGTGTTCAACCCAATTCATAATGAAAATCCTAGAGGTGAATAAAAACAGTCGACTGTTTAGTTGCTTTAATCAAAAATCAATAACCATTTCAATTAATTGATTCTTAACCTTCTGTCATTTCTGAGGGAATAAATAGGGTTAGGGCCCTTTTAGCTTCTTTTTGCTAGGTTTGCTTTATTAAGACAATGGAAAGACAAAGCTGGTAGGTAAACACTGGTGCTACGTTCACATTGCGTGCTGCTTCATTTTTGATGCTCGTACCAGTTTAGTTCTGATGCACGGCTGTTCTTCTCTCGCTGTGCAGTCGAAAAGTGGATCTGATGCGCGTTGGGCGGAGCTACCCTATCCTTTATTTCCCTGGAACAATGGCAGCTATATTAGCTGTGAGAATCTATGTTGAAGTGAGAAAGTCCTCCTGAAAACATGGTCTGTGCAGTCAGTTCATCCAGATTACCATCCTGCCTTCAAAGATTATTTCTCTGTGAGAGCCGCTCAGACCCCCACATACCGGCGCTGCGCTGTCACTGGGAATCCCCAGCAGCAGCTGCCTCAGGCCCGCTCGCCTCTTGGGGGTTTTCCCCTACTGTTCGTGGCGGCTGGAATTAGATGTTAGCGTTTTTCAGGTACATAATCCAAACTGCAGGCACCAGGATAATAAAATCAAACATATTTTGCTGACAGGTTTCTACATTTTAAGTTAATTTAGGCATTATTATAAAGTTCCAGAGGAGTGATCATAGCGCTCTGCATCAGCAGTGCTGTGTCTGACTCCCTGCCAGACTGAAACTGAAAAGTTAATTATGGTGTAAGTGATCGCAAACTTGTTTGGCAACTACTTTCTCAAGAATTTTAGATAATACAGGAAGATTGGATATAGGTCCATAATTGACCAAGTCATCTGGGTCAAGAGACGGTTTCTTAAGCAGAGGTTTAATTCCAGTAACTTTAAAAGCCTTTGGTACATATCCCTGTAACAGAGATAGATTAATCACATCTAAAACGGAGGAGGAGATCAAAGGGAATACCTCCTTAAATAACCTGGTTGGAACTGGATCTAACATACACGTTGACGGCTTAGATGAAGACAATAATTTTGCTAACTCAGAAAGTTCAACTGGATCAAAGCAGTCTAAACCCGGTTCAGATGCCATGACTACCTCAGATACAATCGCGGACAGAGGAGCGCTATTGATCCTATTTTTAATAAGATCAATCTTATTTATAAAGAATCCCATAAAATCATTGCTGCTAAGAGCAGGTGGAATGGACGGTTCAACAGAGCTATGGCTCTGGGTGAGTTTGGCAACTGTATTAAAAAGAAATCTAGGATTATTCTTATTTTCCTCTATTAATGAGGAGAAATATGCTGCTCTTGCTTTACAAAGGGTCATCTTATACAGCAGTGAACTATTTTTACTGCTGTATAAGAGCAGCGTGTAGCATAGCTGTTACAGTTAGCTGACCTGTGTCTGGTTTTTCGCCCAGGTCTGTGCCAATAAAAAAACTGTGAATTTGGGATTTTGAATTGAATTCTAGATCTGAAGGTTAAATTAGTCAAAAATAAATTTTCAATGCAATGAAATACAGCTTTAAATAAAATGAATTATGATTCACATTTTTAAATCCAGTTTGAATTTAGTGAAATTCACTTTAAAACACAGTACTACATTTCTTTTTGAATTTTGCACATAGAGATTCACTTTCTGATGCTGATAGTTTACAAGACAGCGACATTAGAAACTGAGCCGCTGTGCTTAACCCCATGGCTGTAGTTGGTAGCTGGTCCTGGGCTCCTTCTGCATCTTGGATGTTCTCCTAGTGCATGCATGGGTTCTTTCTGGGTACTCCAGCTTCCCCACACAGTCCAGCAAATATCTGTCCAGTCACTGGGCCTCTAAATTACCCTTAAATGCAGTGAAAGTGTGTGTCCATGGTTACTTTTCCTGTTGCCCTCTGATTAACCCGCCACTCCAGCGATGCCTACTGGAAATATGCACCAGCCTAGCTACGTCCATATAAGGACACATAGGACAGTATTGCTGGTTAAATGGATAGCCAAAGGGCCAGGCTCTGCTTTGTTTAGAAATACAAATTAAAACGACAGATATCAAGCTTATGTAGGACAATAAAAAAGCCAATAAAACCCAGGGAGTAACAAACATCACAATTCATTCATCTGATCCAGCTATGATAAATTGCCAAATGGTTTGGACTTTTAAAGCACTTTTAAATTCACTTGACCAAAGTTTTTGATATTAATTGGAATCAGTCTTTCACCCATTCATTCCACCAATGACGGTGGTAAGCCAGGTTGTAGCCACAGCCTTTTACTTTGACTTTCAGCTCATTAAACCCACATGCATTGGGGGGGGATCCAGACTACTTAAACATCTGCTGTTATATGGAGTGACTTTTGTTCCATCAGTGTTACAAGCAAAGAACAGATTTTGCTAATTCAATTCAGTTTATTTCTATAGCACCAATTCACATCATATCTTCTCAGGTCACTATCCAGTTCACCAGATCATCCAGTCAGATTGATTCAAAGTTTTCTATCTAAGGAAAACCAGCTGATTGCATCGACTCAAAGGCAATCCCCTCAGGTTTTATAGAGTGGACCAAAAACGAAGCCTTGTTTTGTTTTTTTCAAGGTTCAAACTATCATCCATTCTCATTACAGACACTACATTTCACCATTTTTGTTTGTTTTTCTGAAATTTAAAGCTACAGTACTTTACCTTTTTCCTTTCATCTTACTTGAACCATGTGATTGGTTGCCATCAGCCTGTATACCTTATTGTGTGTTTACCCGAGCTAAGTTTTAAGTCTCATGAATGTGTTTTGTTGCTGAATTATAGCAGAAAGGAAAACATTTGCCGTACATCCAACTAGACTTGAACTGGTGCAAAAATCAGATGCATTTTTTCCCCCTCGTCTTCTTTTCATGATAAAAGGAAACTAACTTGTTACCAATAAACTGGTCAAACAGCTTCGTCCTCCATTGTTCAGTGCTTTGCTTCTGACTTTAGACCAAAGAAAGCATTTTAAAGTCTATTCTACATGTGAATCTTTTAGTTAAAATGAAGCATAGCATCACGGCCACAGGAAGCAGAAGTGTGTTGATCAAAATCTGAAGGAAGTTTCCTCAAACCATTCCTGAAATGTTTATTTTTGTGACCTGCTAGCTGATGCAGGCAACAGTAATTAGAAAAACTCTTGTTAATTCAAATTACTTTATTATCCCTAAAGAGGCAATTAAGAAGCAGCAGGAGCACAGTCTTATAACGTCATGCTGTAGTGTCTAATTTATCTTATTTATCTGCATATTTGTGGATTTTTTTAAATCGGATATTATGTTAAAGGAAAACTTTGGTCAGCGAGGAATAATCAATGGATCATTATTTATACGTAAAACGGATACGTTCGCAGTGATTTAATGAATATAGCGTTAATTTGCGATCACTGAGTCTGGGAGCGGCCATTTTTGCCCAGATATAGTAACCCCTCCCTCCTGCCATCTTCCAGCAGTGACGTCACGGTGCGGTAAGCCTAGCGCCATTCTCCCCGCTTTACAAGCTAAATCAATGGGAACTACTAGACACATCTGCAATCAACAACAATTATTGAAGATTTCCAGAGGACTTCACCATTGAAATTCACCAGAGCTATAGTGAAACTGACAATGCCCACGTGCATGGCAGCTGGATGCTGGAATACATCGGGTAAAAGTGAAAAAAAGAGTTATTCCACCTTTCTGATTCGCGATCCTCCACGGACGGGTTGGTCGTTGGATCGCCAACTTGAAGAGGGAGGATTTGCCATCGAACTTCTGGCCAGAGAAAAAACCCGTAATATGTAGCCAACATTTGGAAGAAGAATGTTTTCAAGATGACTTGGATAATAGCGCGTTGTGACAAACACCAGATACAGCACTGGGACTTGATCAACGGCCGATACCGCACCGTGACAATGTCACAAACCAGTAGGTGGCAGTAGTGTTCTTTGACAAACATGGATGCCTCCAGTGAATAGTACGGTGGCCCTGAAGTGCAAACTGCAACTACAAATCTAAAAGTGCAACTACATTAAGGAAAACACAATTACATTAACCTACTGGAAAAGGTAGGTACCAGTGGGAAATATGAGACATTGCTGATTGGACGACGGCGCCGTTTGACCCTTGAACCGGAAGTCATTCTGCCTCCTGCGGCTTTTGAAAACATGGATATTGTCGTTGCCCCAAACATAGCTGCCGTTATCCAGGAATATTTTGAATCAGGACATACGTACGAGGTGATACTGGATATGCTCAAGACTAATAACGAAATTTCAGTTAGTTTGCGTACACTGAAGACACACTTAAAAGAAGCTGGACTGTTCAGACGACGCAACTTCCGGTTCAAGGGTCGAACGGCGCTGTCGTCCAATCAGCGATGTCTCATGTTTCCCACTGGTACCTACCTTTTCCGGTAGGTTAATGTAATTGTGTTTTTCTTAATGTAGTTGCGCTTTGCTTTATGTAGTTGCGATTTCCTTAATGTAGTTGCGCTTTGCTTTATGTAGTTGTGTTTTCCTCAATGTAGTTGCGCTTTGCTTTATGTAGTTGCGATTTCCTTAATGTAGTTGCGCCTTGCTTTATGTAGTTTTGTTTTCCTTAATGTAGTTGCGCTTGGCTTTATGTAGTTGTGTTTTCCTCAATGTAGTTGCGCTTTGCTTTATGTAGTTGCAATTTCCTTAATGTAGTTGCGCTTTGCTTTATGTAGTTGCGATTTCCTTAATGTAGTTGCGCTTTGCTTTATGTAGTTTTGTTTTCCTTAATGTAGTTGCGCTTTGCTTTATGTAGTTGCAATTTCCTTAATGTAGTTGCGCTTTGCTTTATATAGTTGTGTTTTTTCCTTAATGTAGTTGCGCTTTGCTTTATGTAGTTTTGTTTTTCTTAATGTAGTTAAGCTTTGCTTTATGTAGTTTTGTTTTTCTTAATGTAGTTGCGCTTTGCTTTATGTAGTTCTTTTTTTCTTAATGTAGTTGCACTTTGCTTTATGTAGTTGCGATTTCCTTAATGTAGTTGCGCTTTGCTTTATGTAGTTTTGTTTTTCTTAATGTAGTTGCGCTTTGCTTTATGTAGTTGAGATTTCCTTAATGTAGTTGCGCTTTTAGATTTGTAGTTGCAGTTTGCACTTTAGGGCCACCGTAGAACAGGGCTGCCAACCATCCCTTGAAAAAGGGAATTGTTCCGTATTCAGAAATAGAAGTATCAGTCTCGTATTACTGTGAGAGTAAAAAAAATAGTCAGGAAACAGGTAATGGAAAATGAAAAACAAGGGCACGTTAGACACATAACTTACGGTAAATTTGTTCCTGGGCCCTGTCCTGTGTTGTGACCAATTAGCTGACAACAATTATGTAACGATGCAGAATCCCCTCATCCCATTGGTCGAGCCAAGTGTCCCTCATGGAAAAGATATCAGGAGACAACAGAGCAGAATGGGGGACGAACGGATTAATTTAAACGCCGATGCTGCTTTTGGGGGCGGAGCACCTTCGCCTGGTGATGCTCCTCCGAAAAAAAAAGGATTAAGAAATATAGGGAGAAATGGGAAAAACAAATACCAGTGATAATGAATATAAAGCACACTGAAAATATGCATCTAATTCAATGCAGATTGGAGTCAAATAGTTTTAAAAAATACTAATTTCACACACAAAGGTAGGCTAAAGAAAATCACCACGTGAGGAGGAGTGAAGGCAATCATTTCAGCTGGAACGCACATGAGGCGTCCATTTTTATTTTTTCAGAGTTGGCAACCCTACCAGTAAAACACATTCAAATGAAAATTACTCTTACTTAAATAAACTTATCATGTAATAATTTCATATTTAAAGTACTTTCAAAAGTTTGAATTCTGAATATATGCAGACTTTTCAACACCCATTAAAGTTTTTTGACACTGATCTAGTTAATTAATCTAAAGCATTATATTTATAAACAATTTCCCTCTAATATCAGTGAATATCAGAAGATAACATCTGAAGTTTATTCGAAGTTTTGACACATTGTGAAAAAATACATGCAGCTCAGATATAAAGCAGGGGAGGATAGGTTTGGTGGATTGGCATCATGGGGATTAACTGGGATCAGATATCTAATCCCTCAGGGAAGGACGCAGCTGACCCAGATTCACCTCTGACCCAATCCAGCCGGAAGTGAACTTCTCCAATCAGAGTCAAGGATTGTGTGAAGTAAAGGCTAACAATAAAAACATAAAAGAACCAAACTGAGCCTGTGCTACACTTATTATGGTAATTATTCATGTCTGACTCATTTAATCTCAGTAATAAAAAGAATCAGATGATTAAAATGTTTTGCACATGTTATAGAAAATAGTGGAAATTGTTGGGATCCATGGTTTGCCCTCCTGAGGGCGGTGTGGATCCCATTCTGTGGGCTTCTGTTTTCTGTTTGGATCCAGGGGTTTGCCCTCCAGAGGGCGATATGGATCCTTCCCTGGGAGCTGGTTCTCAGCGCACAGCTGTTTCCCATCAGCTCTGCTCATTAACCTCTCCCCATATAAGCTGTGTGACAGCCTCCCTCTGAGCCGGATCGTAGCATGTGTTACCCACAGCCATGTTCAGCCTTGTGTTTCCTAGCCATGTTTGCCACGCCTTGCTATGCCCGTTTCTGACTCAGGGACTCTGCTGAACTCTGCCTGTCTGAACCTGTAAACCAGTGAGTTTGAGCCTGTAACCTGTACCAGTGTTCTAATCGGTTTTCTGTCTTCTCTGCCTTCCAGGGTAGAACCCTGTGAGTCACCAATAAATATTGAACTTTGATCCTGCCTCTGAGTCTGTGGAGTTCTGCATCCTTGGGCTAGCAAACCAACCACGCACCATGACAGAACGATCCGGCCATCAGACTAGCCCAGCAGACTCCCAGCACGCTCTCCTGGTGAGGCCCGCTCTGCGCCGTCAGCTGCCTCCCGAATTGGAGGAGCTGCTGCTACTCTATTATAAGATAGCGGCCGCCTTGGACCCTGAGCCTGCTTCGTGCCCTCCTGAGACCCCTGAGCGGAACTTAAGGGAGGGGATGCACCGGAGTTTTTGGTGGGATGTTCGAGAGTTCGAAATGGAGCTGAATCGAATTGTCGAGGAGTCGGATCGTCAAGTGCAGGAGACCAGGGGGCGTCTAAGGATCCCTGCTCCTGATTCGAAGCCACAATGGGCGGCCTCCTCAGTCCCTGATTCGGAACCGCAGCCGATGGTTTCCCCAGCTCCTGATGCGAAGCCGCAATCTGCAGGCTCCTCTGTTCCTGACCGGGGTCCGCAACCAGCGGGCTCCCCTGTACCTGATGTGAAGCCGCAATGGGCGGCCTCTTCTGATCCGGAGCCGCAATCTGCAGCCCCCTGTGTTCTTGTGGAGCCACAGTCGGTGGTCTCCCCTGCTCCAGGGGTGGAGCTGCAGTCGACGCTTTCCTCTGAGCCTCCTCCTGAGCTGCAGTCGACGCTTTCCTCTGAGCCTTCCCCTGAGCCACAGTCGTCGGTTGCTGCTGAGCCTGTTGCTGTGTCGCTGAAGCTGAGACGGCGTCCTCCTCGACGCTTCCCGCAGCAGCTGAGTCGGCGTTCACCTCGACGCTCCCCGCAGCAGCTGAGTCGGCGTTCACCTCGACGCTCCCCGCAGCAGTTGAGACGGCGTTCTCCTCGTTGCTCCCCGCAGAAGCAGAGACGGCGTCCACCTCGACGCTTCCCGCAGCGGCTGAGTCGGCGTTCACCTCGACGCTCCCCGCAGCAGCTGAGACGGCGTTTTCCTCGTTGCTCCCCGCAGAGGCAGAGACGGCGTCCAACTCGGAGCTTCCTACAGCAGCAGAAACAGCGTCCTCCTCCGCGCTTCCTGCTGCAGCAGAGAAGGCGCCCTCCTCCATGGCCCCTGCAGTTTTTGAGACGCCTGCCATACGGCCGGCCACCTGAGACTCTGTCCTGCTGCCGGTCACGCGGCTGGCCACCTGAGACTCTGTCCTGCTGCCGGTCACACGGCCGGCCACCTGAGACTCTGTCCTGCTGCCGGTCACACGGCCGGCCACCTGAGACTCTGCCTTGTCCCCGGCCCCACGGCCGACCACCCGAGACTATATCCTGCTGCCGGTTCCACGGCAGGCCACCTGAGATTTAGCCCTGCTACCGGCCCCACGGCCGGTCCCCTGAGACTTTCCTGTCCTCGCCCACCCCGGGTGGGTTGTTTTGATTTTTAGACTCTGTTCTGTTTTTTGTACCTGGCCCCCCGTGCCTGTTTTCCCCCTCTGTTCGCCCTAGGTGGGTTGTTTTGGTTTCTGGTTTTTTGTTTTTGGGCGTCTGGTATCCGCCCTTGGGGGGGGGTACTGTTGGGATCCATGGTTTGCCCTCCTGAGGGCGGTGTGGATCCCATTCTGTGGGCTTCTGTTTTCTGTTTGGATCCAGGGGTTTGCCCTCCAGAGGGCGATATGGATCCTTCCCTGGGAGCTGGTTCTCAGCGCACAGCTGTTTCCCATCAGCTCTGCTCATTAACCTCTCCCCATATAAGCTGTGTGACAGCCTCCCTCTGAGCCGGATCGTAGCATGTGTTACCCACAGCCATGTTCAGCCTTGTGTTTCCTAGCCATGTTTGCCACGCCTTGCTATGCCCGTTTCTGACTCAGGGACTCTGCTGAACTCTGCCTGTCTGAACCTGTAAACCAGTGAGTTTGAGCCTGTAACCTGTACCAGTGTTCTAATCGGTTTTCTGTCTTCTCTGCCTTCCAGGGTAGAACCCTGTGAGTCACCAATAAATATTGAACTTTGATCCTGCCTCTGAGTCTGTGGAGTTCTGCATCCTTGGGCTAGCAAACCAACCACGCACCATGACAGAAATAGTTTCTGATGCAGTTTTTTTGCAGGAAGTTTAAATCTATGAATCTAATTAATGATGGTTCATCATGTTGCATTTAAACTGCTATTTTTCCTGGATTAACTATAAAACTTATTGTTAAAAACTACAACTTTTTAAAAACATAATTGTGGTTGTTAATCGTAATTATTGTGGTGAAAAGACTTTTTCAATTAAATTTTTTTGGTTATTTTTTACTGTTAAACAATACACCAGTCATCTCCAGCTATCTAATAATAATAATAATAATAATAATACATTTTATTTAAAAAGGCGCCTTTCTGGACACTCAAGGTCACCGTACAAAAGCATAAAAAACACATTGTCAGAAACAAAATAAAAACATTTAAAAAATACATAGGCTGTGACAGTGGAATTGATATTTAAAGAGAATACGCAATCTTAAAAAGAGGAGTTTTGAGTTGGATTTTAAAATGGAGAATTGAGTCCGTGTTTCTAAGTTGTTATCTATTTATTACAACAGCATAGTCTGGCTAGACATCAATTCCACAGGATATACAGACAGGAATGATTTGTTCTTCCTTTATCACACACAACCCCCAAAAGGAAGAAATTAACATGGAAAGATAAGAAGCATAACTTTGGAAGAGGATTAGGGCCAGTGGAAAAAAAAAATATGTTAACCCCTTACACCCTGAGGGGGTATAAATAAATATCTGCCTGACAAAAACACACAAAAGTAAATAACTTATAGCCTCACAGCTATTAGATTTAAGAAGAAACTTTTGGTACGTCTGTAAAGGTAAGATGTCATAGAATGGTTTTCTGGTGTCAGCACCATTGTAGCTTTGACCCTGCCTGAAATATTAGGGACAAAATACTAAATATTTTGCATTTTTTGAACCTTGCCAAAATTTTCTTTGAAATAAACATTGCAAAACACTACCAAAATATTATTTATAGCACAAAAAAGTAGTACAGACTTTTAAATCTAAATGTTGTGTAAAAATATACCAAATTTGGACTCAATCAGATGAATCATATTTATTTTAGAATGGTATTAGTGAGAAATTTCTTAGGCGGAGAGGCCATTTTGGCACATTTATGCAAAAATGTCACCAAACTGTGCCAAATGTGTTTTTTACATTAATATTGGGGGTTTGTTAAAATTACGAGGTCACGTAGCAGCTGGACCCACCGGTGGGTCCGTAGGGTTCTAGGGGTTAACTGATTTTAAACATTTTTTTCAATGTAATATGAGAAAAAAGTCAGAATTCTTACTTTAATCTCAGAATTCTGACTTTGTTTTCCCAATTTTGACTTTTGATTGAATGGAATTGAGTAACCCCAGTTGAAAATTGTCCAAATAGCGACAAGATTGCTTAATAATTGACTAATTAATAAAATTGAAAACAAAGTTCAGATATTAATTAATATTCAGTTACTGTTTCTCTTGCGAAACCTTCCTTTGTAAAAGAATTAACTCTATGATTCTTGCATTTATTTGGAATTAAAAAATACGTGCAGAAGGACTGAAAAGAGGATTGTTTTCCTCATTCGACTCTATCTTGCACTGCAAAAAAATGTAAATCTAAATAAGTCATTTTTTCTTAAAATAAGTGTTTATCTTGTTCTATTGGGAAAGTGTAGCACTAATCTTCTCAATTCAAGAAAACAATTTACATTTTAAATTAAGAAAAAACAATCGTATTGTCCTATTTCAAGTGCATATTATCTAATTACCTTATTTTAAGAGTAAAAATACTCATTCGATTGGCAGATCATCTTATTTACCTGCTCAAATTAAGGGTTAATATGCTTAATTTAAGACATTTGTACTTATTTCTATGATGTTTTTGCAGTGTGATGTCTACCTTACTGACATCTTACACCACAGCTTGATTATACAGATCACTAATCTAATCCATGCAGCTGAAAATCAGGAGGTTATGATTTATGCTCCCAATATCAACAAACCCATCATTCATCCAGTGGCAGTTCCAGAAAGAAATTATAGGGGGGCAGGGACCCATGAAAAACTAATAGGCACCAAACACAGCTCAGGGTCAACCTGCAGTGGAAACAATCTAAATCTAGATAAGTCATTTTTTCTTAAAAAAAAGTGTTTTTTTTTTTCTTCAATTGAGGTGGCAAGGCAAGGCAAATTTATTTGTATAGCACAATTCATTACAAAGACAATGCAAAGTGCTTTACATGAATAAAATATAGGAAAATAAAACAAATTCAAAGAAAGTAGAAAAAAATAAATAAAATAAAATAAAAAACTGCAGAAACAAAAAATATATATATATATATATTAAAAACAGTTGGACTAAAGAAAATAAAAAAGTTTACTAATGATGTTTTATTTGAACTGTTTAAGTAGAGCAGTCGAAGGCAATCTTAAACAAATGTGTTTTTAGTTTTGATTTAAAGGAACTGGTAGTGAGACACTTTGCCACTGGAAGAAGACAATTTACATTTAAAATAAGAAAAAAACTATTGCATTGTCTTATTTCAAGTGTTACCTTATTTTAAGAGTAAAAATCCTTATTCCATTGGCAAATCATCTTATTTTCCTGCTGAAATCAAGAGAAAATACACTTATTTTAAGACAATTTTACTTCTTTCTAGATCGTTTTTGCAGTGCATAGCCTACTGATCACCATGAACCAACCTGAAAATGACTGAAGCACAATATCTAGATTTTCAGAATAAATCATTTAAGACAGACCAGATGTTCTGAAGGCATTGCTATTAAAAGTAGAAACATTTTATATACAAATGCTGTTTAAATTAATCTATGGTTCTAATTATTATACACATTAAATGACTGAAACAGTTGTTCTTTACCTTTAACTACATAGAAAACTCCTAGATGACTAGAGAACCAAACTTTACTCCATAAACCATTAAAACTAATTAATCAGAGAGAACAGAGTCTGCATTAAACCTCTTTGGTTGTAATATGTTGTTGTGAATAATTAATTCCTGTAAAATAAAGTGTCACAGCAGGACATCCCACATGATGGTATCACTGCTGCCACCTCTGGTGTAGAGGGGAACTGCTTGGTCTATAGGCAGGGAGGTTTGAACCATCGATCGCTTTCACCTGTTAGAGTGGCGCCATCTTGGGGCGGTCGACAGCTATGTGTTGAGCAGGCACAGAATCAACTTTAACTTTCTGAATATTGAACTAATTTTCACAGTTTTTGTTTTTTGGCGATAAACAAACAAATGGTTGAGTGTATTTACATATTATCGGTGGGGTTAAGAGTAACAGAGTATTCTGATAGGATGGAGGTATCTTGCAAAGCACAGCCACTCATATATTTTCATAATTTGTTTATTACTGTATTCAGATGTACACAGGTATGCAAAAATATACACACAAATATCTCTCGCTCTATGTATATATAAATATATATATTTATAATTTGTATCAATAAAAATATAAATATATATTTATAATTTACAAATATAAACACTGCATCTGAAGAATAGATAATCAATATAGAGCTGTGGACATTTTTACAGTATTTTTACAATATTTCTATATATAATATTTTTTACAAATATTGTAAAATACAGTAAACATCTGTATATTGATTATTCATTCTTCAGATGCACAGTGTTTATATTTGTAAAAACAGTACGGTATTTTATTATTTTATTTTTTATATTTATTTTATGTGAATGTTATTTTTACCCATGTTTTATAAAAACAAATTTTATTTATACTTTTTTATTATTAATTTATTTTTCTTAACAGCATTTTGGTCAGCTGTGGTTGTTTTTAAGTGCTTAACAAATTAAATTGGATATTTTTTTTCAACTTAATCTATTATTTTTATGAACTTTTTAAGGTCCACATTTGTGCGATCACTTTTGCTATAAACCTTTGCTGCTGTAACACCACAATTTACCCACTGTGGGACAACAAAGGGAGTTTTTATTCTATGTGGTGTATTTATGCTGTTTATTTAGTAATGTCTTCCAACAGTCTGTTGATTAAAACAAAAATACTCTGCACAGTGATGAGGCATCCTTCTTCTGTTCTACTGAAAGCAGCAGGTTAGGGTAGCAGGTCGACCATACCAAGATAGCGCCCTAATTCCTGCGCCACGACAGTCAATCCGGGGTCTAACCACCTGATAGGCCCAAGACTGTCATTAATTATTCGATATTTAATCTATATATAATAATGCATCAATTTACCAAATAGTAATCTAAAGAAATTAAACATAAATAAACAATATACACTATATTGCCAAAAGTATTTGCTCACCTGCCTTGACTCACATATGAGCTTAAGTGACATCCCGTTCCTAATCCATAGGGTTCAATATGACGTCGGTCCACCCTTTGCAGCTAGAACAGCTTCAACTCTTCTGGGAAGGCTGTCCACAAGGTTTAGGAGTGTGTTTATGGGAATTTTTGACCATTCTTCCAGAAACGCATTTGTGAGGTCGCACACTGATGTTGGACGAGAAGGCCTGGCTCTCAGTCTCCGCTCTAATTCATCCCAAAGGTGTTCTATCGGGTTGAGGTCAGGACTCTGTGCAGGCCAGTCAAGTTCATCCACACCAGACTCTGTCATCCATGTCTTTATGGACCTTGCTTTGTGCACTGGTGCACAGTCATGTTGGAAGAGGAAGGGGCCAGCTCCAAACTGTTCCCACAAAGTTGGGAGCATGGAATTGTCCAAAATGTCTTGGTATGCTGAAGCATTCAGAGTTCCTTTCACTGGAACTAAGGGGCCAAGCCCAGCTCCTGAAAAACAACCTCACACCATAATCCCCCCTCCACCAAACTTTACACTTGGCACAATGCAGTCAGACAAGTACCGTTCTCCTGGCAACCGCCAAACCCAGACCCGTCCATCAGATTGCCAGATGGAGAAGCGCGATTCGTCACTCCAGAGAACGCGTCTCCACTGCTCTAGAGTCCAGTGGCGGCGTGCTTTACACCACCGCATCCGACGCTTTGCATTGCACTTGGTGATGTATGGCTTGGATGCAGCTGCTCGACCATGGAAACCCATTCCATGAAGCTCTCTGCGCACTGTTCTTGAGCTAATCTGAAGGCCACATGAAGTTTGGAGGTCTGTAGTGATTGACTCTGCAGAAAGTTGGCGACCTCTTCGCACTATGCGCGTCAGCATCCGCTGACCCCGCTCCGTCAGTTTACGTGGCCTACCACTTCGTGGCTGAGTTGCTGTCGTTCCCAAACACTTCCATTTTCTTATAATACAGCTGACAGTTGACTGTGGAATATTTAGGAGCGAGGAAATTTCACGACTGGATTTGTTGCACAGGTGGCATCCTATCACAGTTCCACGCTGGAATTCACTGAGCTCCTGAGAGCGACCCATTCTTTCACAAATGTTTGTAAAAACAGTCTGCATGCCTAGGTGCTTGAATTTATACACCTGTGGCCATGGAAGTGATTGGAACACCTGATTCCAATAATTTGGATGGGTGAGCAAATACTTTTGGCAATATAGTGTATGTCTCCCCCAAAAGCTGTTTAGAAATTGGTTTCTTCTGCATGAGTTTATTATTTTATGTATTTTATACTTAAGCCTTTACAATCCAACATTTTGCCAACAGTTGTATGTTTGTTTGATCAAATATTTCTTTAAAAATAACAAATCAGAGGCTATAATCAGTTGCACAGTATTTATTTAGCATTTTTACCATTTATTTTCTACATCTGAGTTATTTATTTCACTATGTTTATTTCTAAAGCCTCTGAAGTTGAACGTATCTTACCTGGTATGTTACCTGCCTCCATATAACTGATCATGTTGGGCCCCCATGACCCAAACTACCTGGACTGAACTTCCTGCATATTTTTCTGCTCTTTTTTCTTTATCTTCTGCACAGCTATAAGTGCATGTTTGTATACTTTCAAAATCACCCAACTCAGTGTCATGTTTGGTTAATCTCAGTGTGTCATTTTGAAATCTGGACTGTATCTTTACACTAAACGTTTCTCTTTGCCCCTTCTTATACAGATGAATTTCCCAACTTTCTATAAGTTTACCTATATAGAATATTTCTATTCTATTTTATTTTATTCTATTCTATGTGATATTATGTGTTTCACCTGTAGACTGTAATTAATTTATTTGGAAAGTCATTTCCAAGGTTAAACAAGCCAAGTTTTGTTTTCACAACACTTTTAACAGTATTAAAACCTAAAAGGTTAACTAATTATGAAAATTAAATTAGAACATAAATAAGAACCGTTTTATTTGGAATTAAAACTCCCACTTTTTTCTGAAAATCGTTGTTCTTTGTACCTACTGCGTTAAAACAGCACCACACTCTGGTTAATCATCAAAACTAATACAAACATCCCTGTGTCCATTCCTCCCACTCTGATTGGACAACAAAGTCTATAGCCCGCCCGTTTTATGTGATTGGCAGAAGAGCGTCCAATCATGTCAGAGACCAAGAACGTCATCTGACTTGTTATTGGTCAGTCGATAGGGACAAAATGAATGGCAACATTTATTGTTCGACTCCTTCCCGAAGCGGCGAGCAACTTTGTGACTTCCAACTCAAGGCAAGTCTGATTTATTACTTTAAATCGATCTTTTTGTCCTAAAGTCTCCTCGAACTGTTGGTTTATGGTTAAAGTGACATTTTTTGGAACGTTTTGAGTGATGTTTAGGTGAATAAAAGAGTTTAAAATAGCGTATAAGAGGTAAACGGGTCAATGTTGGGATTTAAACGGTTAAACTCCGTTAGCCGGAGCAGCTAGCGATAACTTTAGTTTTACTCCTTCAATTTTCTCATTATTCTACCTTTGGTTTTATAGATAATATTTACTCATTACTAACTTTAAAAATAGTTTGGGTTTGTCACTATTAACAGTCGAGCGGTTGTGAATTTTCGTTATTTTTAGCTAGCTTTCTGTTGGTTCCGTATTTTGGACCTCCTCTTTATTAAATACATTATTTAAAATATAAATACTCTATAAAAATTTCACTTAAAATGTATTTTTGTGTGTTAATTAAACTCATCGTTCGGCAGCCACTAATAATAAACCAAACTAATAATTTCATGACTATTTTCTGATGTAAATGGTTAAAAATTATATAAGTTTCTTTTATAAATAAATCAAAATGATATCTGATCACTTTAGAGGAAGGAAAAATTAAAAACTTTACACTGTTTTCTATTAATCAAAGTATAAATAATAATATCTTATCAAATAACAGATTAAATAGCTCTATTTGAAAGATAATAATTTATCACTAATTTGCTTTCAGCTAATAGGAGGAGATTGAAACAAATAGAGAAAATAGGAATAAAAAAGATGGATTTATTGTGCTTAAAGTTTTGGATTTTAAATAGTCTGACCGATCCCTGATATTTTTGGTTCTGATTCTTGAAGTAGATTCTGCTTTTCTTTCTTCAATTTGCAAAAAACCCCAAAAAATTACAATTAATGCTAAAAAATGTTAGAAATTATATTTAAATTTCAATCCTTCTGGCTTAAACATGTGTATAAATGTGCTCTTTATCAGACCATATTGTCCCAAAAGTTAAAAAAAAATTCTATTCTTATAAAAATCCTGTTTTGTTTTTCCATTATCTTCTGCAGGCCAGTTAGTTCTACATCAGCCTGAACACCTAAATTCATCCAATCATATATCAAGGGTCATCTGCCAATCAAATGTTTTCGCTCATAGCATCTTGATTCATGTGTCGCAGCTAATATACGCAACGGTTGAAATCAGAATCCTTTCCTTTCCCATTGAGTTGCGTCCCAGTGTCCACGGGGATGGACGTCTGTGTCTTCAGCAGGCGTAGAGCTAACAGAACTGGCAGCGTTGCGAGGCAAGGGCTCAAACATGTACGGCTGGAAGCCTTCTACACCAAACCAAGCTTCTGCCGCCCTGGCGTCCTCTTCCACAACATCTTCGTCCCCGCTTTCCTCCTCTAAATAAAAAATGGACGACGGAGGAGACTCATCCACGACCTCCGACACTAAACTCTCCTCCTCTTGCATGTTTCCTCTGTCCATAGCGTTCCTTGACAGTGTCGTTTCTAAGTCACCAATTTAGTGCTACTTGGTCCCAATGGAATTTCCCATTGGGAACCTGCTAGCACTAAGTTGCTAACTGGTTAGCAACTGCAACCGTTGGAACAGCCGCTTCTCTATAACTTTAAATGAATCTTTATAAATGTAAACAAAAAAACCCTAAAATAAATCCACAATAGATGGCTAGCAGAGGGAACAGCAGGTTTAGGGTTATTAGCTTGTATAGGGTTAGACTGATGTCAAAATATGTGATATTGAAATCAGATTATAAAAAACCTGCAATCGGCCGATGTTTAATTTAATCTGAAAAACTCACACTAAGAGAAAAGACAATTAGAAGAAATTTATTGATACAATTACTTTTTCTTTGGTGCTCAGACCTTGGCAGGAAACATAGCGCTTAATTTTGATAGATATGCATGAACAGGAGCAAAGAAAAGGGCTGTTTCCCCCCCAGGCCTGAAACTGGTGGTGGAGTGGAGAAAGATGAAGTTGGTCAGTCTGTAGACTGCTGGTTAGAGAGACGGTCTGCTGAGCTTTATGGGGAGATCCAGTGGACTCTGTGAGCTGATACTAGAGCTTCACTCAGGGACCTGGAAGATGGAAGTCCAGCTGGATAACACAGGATGAGAGAACCTGTCTATTAGGAGCAAGCATGAAGCGACAGTGGAGAGGAAAAACCTCTACCAGAACCAGGCTAAACATGGCGGTCTTCTGCCAGACCGACTGAGATGAGACAGGGAACGCAGTGAGAGTCCAGGAGGAATGAAACTCTGATGAAGCTTTAGCTACGATGGTGGAGGAGGGGCTGGAGGGGGGTTTAAACGGGGTCATCTGCATGAAGTCACAGCGCATCCACCGCCTGCACACTAGGAGATGACGAGTTGCGTATCGGAGGCTTTTTAAGATTAACTTTGGATGCTGATTGGCTTTCGTTGAGGTGTGGTTCAAAGCTGATTGGCTGTGTCGTCGGTGGTTATAGGAGAGCAACCAGTTTCTTCAGTTGAACGTCCGCCTGGGCTCCATTTTCCAAATTACTTCTGAGGATGTCTCCATTTTTAATGGTGTAGGTAAAAAACCCTGACATACACTGTGGGGAATCTAATAACACTTGAAGTTTAAGGACCGGTTGGGATTTTCCTACCATTTGCATCGTTTAGTCAAGGCCATAGTTTGCAGAGATGTTGATCTAAAAGATCTCATTGTTCATGCAAACCATGACCCAGTGAAGGCAGCCAGCCGAGAACAATAACAGCGTTTCAAAAACTGCACATTTGTTCCAACTTGAATAAAAGAGATGAAAAGCAGAAGAAGCTGCTGTTCTGGTTCTACAATAATCTCTGGTTTTGTACATATTTCTGAATTAAGTTGGTTTGTTTGACAAAACGTTTAGTTTTTCTCTGAATAAAACATCTTTGCTTCCAAGTGGAAACGACCTGAAGAAGCTGAACTTGGTCTTTAGGCTACAGTTCTATGTTACCGGATGAAGAGTCCAAATAAATATTTGCTATAAAGATTTGAGAAAGTCTGGCCTGAATCCAGAACAAAAGATAGACTAATATATATTCTTAAATATCTATTATTTTACCATCAGTCGAACCGCCCCAACTGCATTATTCTCTCGGCCAGATCAAATCAAACAAAACAACTGGTATCAACGTCTGATACCAAATCATGCTAATATCAGTAAAAAATGTCCTCAGCCTGATTCTGTCTCTATCCAGATCTAGATCTGACAGAATATCTAGGTGGTCACCTGAGGAGGGCTAAAGAAGACCAAAATACTGACTTTGACTTAGACCTCTTTAAATGTCGTTTCGTTTAGTACAGCTTTCAGACAGTAAATGAACATTTCCATTTTTTCAAAGTGCAGTAGTGATCAAAAGTGAGGGAGAAAAAAGAAAGAATTTATGGAAAGCATTAAGCTTGATTCCTTATCCTACCATTATTCATGGTTTTGTGTTTCTAACCTTAGTTTACATTTTAGTTTAGTGATTAACTAAACCTTCTCTTGTTTATTCCCATCACAAAAACCTGTTTTTCATCAGGTCTGTATAAAGAGCCTCACTTTATTTTTGACTTTTTTTTTATTATCTGCTCCTTTATTCTATCATTTTAATTCTATTCAGTTTATTTCTATAGCTCCAATTCACATCATGTCATCTCAGGTCACTTTCCAGTTCACCAGATCATCCAGTCAGATTGATTCAAAGTTTTCTATCTAAGGAAAACCAGCTGATTGCATCGAGGCATTGACTCTTCAGCAATCCCTCACACTAAGCATGCTTGTAGCGACAGTGGAGAGGAAAAACTCCCTTTGAACAGGAAGATACCTCCAGCAGAACCAGGCTCAGTGTGAGCGGCCATCTGCTGAGGCCCACTGGGGTTCAAGGAGACAGAAGCAGACATAGAAAAACAAGCATAGATACAAAAAGCAGCTGTAAAATGCGGCCCGGTCCAGGAAACACACAGCCAGGCAGACGAGCTCAGAGCCAGCTCCCATGTCAGAGGATGAAGAGAGCACATCCAGTTAGTCACAGTCAGAGAAACAGGACTACACTGAAAAACAGGCCGATCTCCAACATCTATAAACAAAGGTGTTGATGGAAGCAGCACAGCTGATATTTCTCTCCAGGATGGAGTCACAGCCAAACAGGAACAGACCAGATGAAGCTACTATGAGAAAAAGCAGAGAGAGCAGAACGTTAGAGATTGAACTAACAGATTCTGCAGAGTGGGAGAATAGAGATAGAATGAAGCAGAATGATGAAAAAGGGGTCCCTATGTCCTCCAGCAGTCTAAGCCTATAGCAGCAGAACTATAGAGATAGCTCAGGATAACCTGAGCCACTCTAACTAGAAGCTTTATCAAAAAGGAAAGTTTTAAACCTACACTGCAAAAACGATCTAGAAATAAGTGAAAATGTTTTTAATTAAGTGAATTTACTCTTAATTTGAGCAGGTAAATAAGATCATTTGTCAGTGGAACGAGTATTTTTACTCTTAGAATAAGATAATTAGAAAATATGCACTTAAAATGAGACAATGTAATTATGTTGTCTTTATTAGATCTTTATTTGTAAAAATGTCTAAAGACCACGCTTTGTTTTCCTTCTGCACATTCCTCCCATGATGGAAGAACAACTTGTCCTGCTGATGAAGTCCATGGAGGGTTGATGCGTCTCGGTTTATTTTTAAGCGCTGTTTTGGTATTTGGCCACCAGCCCTCAGTCCCTAATCCGTATCCATCGACGTAAAGAGCAGATGTTTGACAAACCTGGGAAATGTCTGTTTTTCCTAGTTTCCAGAACCCGTTCAGTGGTTCCCCCACAGTAACTTCAGCCACCGTGACCAAAATCTGTGAAATCTGATCAGAGAGATTCCCTGAATCATTTTTGTCTTTTTTTTTTTTCCCAGGAACTGCTTTGGGTTTAGGACAGAAGAGCCGGCCGTGATCCGTGACCGAGCTGGCGATGGAGGATCAGGAACCGCCTCAGTTCGGATCTGTAGAGGAGGAGCTGGAATATTGGAAGGAGCAGGCGGCCAAACAGCAGCAGATGTGGGTTCATCTTCCTAGTTTCACTGAAAGTATTTAACGCACAACTTTAAAGGAGAAGTCCTGTCAGTGAGGAATGATCGATGGATCATTCTCTATACCTAAAACTAATATTCTGATGGTGATTTAATTAATTTAGCATTAATCAGTAATAAGATAAAAATAAAAAAACAATTTTCGTCCCGATCACTGAGTCTGGGAGCGGCCATCTTTGCCCAAATCTAGTAACCCCTCCCTCCTGCCATCTTCCAGCAGTGACGTCACGGTGCGGTAAGCCTAGCGCCATTCTCCCCGCTTTACAAGCTAAATCAATGGGAACTACTAGACACATCTGCAATCAACAACAATTATTGAAGATTTCCAGAGGACTTCACCATTGAAATTCACCAGAGCTATAGTGAAACTGACAATGCCCACGTGCATGGCAGCTGGATGCTGGAATACATCGGGTAAAAGTGGAAAAAAAGAGTTATTCCATCTTTCTGATTCCTGATCCTCCACGGACGGGTTGGTCGTTGGATCGCCAACTTGAAGAGGGAGGATTTGCCATCGAACTTCTGGCCAGAGAAAAAACCCGTAATATGTAGCCAACATTTGGAAGAAGAATGTTTTCAAGATGACTTGGATAATAGCGCGTTGTGACAAACACCAGATACAGCACTGGGACTTGATCAACAGCCGATACCGCACCGTGACGTCACTAACCAGTAGGTGGCAGTAGTGTTCTTTGACAAACATGGATGCCTCCAGTAAAGCACATTCACATGAAAATTACTCCGAATTAAAAACACTGATCATTTATTGAACAGGATGGAATCATTTCACATTTAAAGAACTTTCAGAAGTTTGAATTCTGAATATGAACGACTTTTCCTTTAATCCTTCCTCTTCAGGTTTCCACATGTTTTCCAGCGCATTACTCATTCTGGGAAGGTTCTGTTCCATCCCTTTGGAATGGGGGCCGTTTGGCTTCTTTTGTTAGCCCCATACCTGTCTATGTTTCTGAAAGGGCTAACAAAAGAAGTCAAATGACCCCCATTCCAAAGGGGGGGACCCGTTCATCCGTTTCTATTTGCATGTTTTCTAAACAAAATCAAGGCTCTGTTAGGCTGCTGGATAAAACCTGGAACTAAAGGCTATTTCTGACATTTTGTATTGAAAAATCTTCCTGGATGGAAGAGAAACGTCTTCAGACCTGGAAACAAAGTCCAGTGGATTGTTTTTTTTTTCTTTTTTTTTACTTTTTTGGAATGATTATGACCTGGATGACTGAGGATCTTCACCAGCATATAAATTATGATATTTTTATGCAAAGGTTACAGTAAAGTCCTGCAATAATAGAAAGATTTAGAGGTTAAGAAAAAATGAAAAGCACATAGGAAAAAATATAAAAGCTTGTGTTTAATGCATAGAAAATACTTTTTTAAAATCTGAATTGTGATTGAAAATAAACACAATTTTTGGCAAAAATCTTTCAGCTGATCTTCAGGACAGCAGAGTGAACGCAGCACCGACCTCATGGTGAGGAGGGCGCTCCCTCTTCTAATCAGCAGCTGCAGCATCTCCTTCTCTAACCCCCCACCCCCATGGTTTGGCTCTTCTGCTCACAAAGTTTTAAAGTTTCCCATCATTCACCAGTTTCTGGGTGTATTGAATCTTAAAACCAACAACTTTTAATTCAGTTCAGTTTATTTATATGGCGGCAATTTTCATCAAGTCATCTCAAGTCACGTCACAGAGACAATTCAACCAGATCGTACTACAGACTGGTTCAGTAAATTCTACAGTTTTCTATCTAAGGAAAACCAGTTGCTTGCATCGACTCATTGACTCTTCAGCAATCCCTCACACTAAGCATGCTTGTAGCGACAGTGGAGAGGAAAAACTCCCTTTGAACAGGAAGAAACCTCCAGCAGAACCAGGCTCAGTGTGAGCGGCCATCTGCTGAGGCCCACTGGGGTTCAAGGAGACAGAAGCAGGCATAGGCCACATTGAAACTGCTGAGATCGTTCCGAGCGCTGTAGCTGAGATAACTGAGCTTAAATGAAACGCACAGGTGAACTGGACCGTGCCAGACACAACCAAACCGCGCTAACATGGTAGTAGTTCATCAGTAGGACTCAACGTGGTTCAGTTCTGGCTCGGTTCTCAGATAACATATACCCCATTTCCACTACCCTTGAAAAACCGATCCATGCCGAGACCGGTCCGAGCTTGGATCAGTTAACCAGGCCGAGCTCGGTTCTGACGACCGTTCACACATCACGCTATCTCGGTTCCTCGACTCCTCGCCTCCTAGTGACGATCTGCGGTATTACTGCCAGTATTGAAGGAGGAAATCAGGCAGTTTGTGGCGGTAATGCACTGAAAGTTGTTCGCCAACCGCCATAAAACATAAGAAGAAGAAGAAGACAAAAAAGGAGAGAATCAAGCAAATCAAAATGGCGGCGCCCGTCACTTTCAGAAAGTTATGCTTGATTATTTTTGCTGTACTTCGGTGTTTGCAGAGGGTCAAGCGAACACAGCAAAGTTTCCTGAATTTACTTGAGAAAGTCGGCTTAACTTAGTTGTTCTTCTGTTTTGTGTTGGTTGGAAAGCAACTTCCGGAGGGGCATTACCGCCACCTACTGGAATGGAGTGTGAATCGCGATGTGCAGCCAGACGAAGATGAAGTGTTCTGCTCATGCGCTCTTGTTATCAGAGAACCGAGCCAGGGAAAAACCGAGCCGAGCCCACCTCTGGAACTGGTCTGCAGTTAGCTCGGTTCGGTTCAGTTTGCTTTCCATTTACACACCATAAGTTTTTTCAGTTACTGAGCTCGGGCCGGTCTCAGCACGGTTTTTCAAGGGTAGTGTAAATGGGGTAAAAGAGTGCATGAGCAGACCGCGTCATCTCCTTACAGCCAGCCTACGTAATCAGGAAATTTGAGACATTCATAAAAATCCTAGCTTTCTTACCGTGCCGCACGATTTCCAGTGATGATTCTGCTTAGCAGTGTGATGAACCTCAATGTCTGTCATTGTTTCCTGCGTCTGGAAGCCCTGATTAGACTATCGTTTGTTGTTTCCATTTCCCAAAAGCTGAATCTGTCAAGGAAATTCACCAAAGGCTGCCTTCTTCGCTTGACTCTCCACAAACTTCCTGAAAGTTACGGGCGCCGCCATGTTGGTTTGCTTGTTTTACTCTAGAGAGCAGTAGTACCATAGATCGCCACTAGGAGGCGAGGAACCTCGCTAGCGTGGGGTGTAAACAGTCGTAAGTAACTGAGCTTGGCACAGATCGGCTTTAGGCGGTAGTTTAAATGGGGCTCTAGAGTCACATTAAAAAGCAGATACTGCTGTTGTGTGGAAAACGCCTCCTGTTGTTTCCTCTGGTTTAATGAAACAGAATCCAAAGGCGACACGTTAACCACGGTGCTATACTTTATCCTGCGTCTCCTTTTGGTCCGCAGAGCTGCAGAGGCTCAGGAGGAGCTGCAGGAGTTCCAGCAGATGAGTCGGGACTACGAGGTGGAGCTGGAGACGGAGCTGAAGCAGTGCGAGGCCAGGAACCGCGAGCTTCTCACCACCAATAACCGTCTGCGGATGGAGCTGGAAAATTACAAGGTAGCTGCTGGAAGACGAGGCTGTAAAGCTGTCGGTGATCACAGATCAATGGGGGTTGAAGGGATTAAAACGTGTTTGAATTAATGCAAACATTTTCTAAGGACCTGCAGTTATACTTACCTTTAACCTGCAGGGCAGGATTTCACCATCTAACACAGAGGTAACCAATTAAAGATCAGCAGGGTTTGAGTAAAGAAAATCATCAACCGGTTAAGGTCTGGGGACGTTTTCAATTATAATCGGGTGCTTTAAACTGAATTTAACACTGAAATAAAATGAGGTGTTTAAGCAACCATACATTGACTTTTTATATAAAAAAAATACTTTTTTCTATTTTAAAATCTAAAGTGTTTTTTGAAGTAGAGAACAACAATCTTTCAGTTTGATTTATAGACAATTTCCTGATTCCCATATTTTCTCAAACAGCTGAAATGATCGTTTGTTACTTTTCTTTCTTTTTTCCGTCTTAATGTTGGCAGTGGGCTTTAGGCTGCCCTGCAAGGCTTACAGGGTTCCCGCAGATCCTTAAAAAGTCTTAAAAAGCTTTGAATTCTTCAATATAAAATCAAGGCCTTAATTGGTATTAAAATGTCCTAAATCAGTCTTTTATAGGTCTTAAAATTGTTACCACATCATAAATAGGATTTTATTTTTGTAAGCGATATCAAACAATAAAATAATTGACAATATTTTTCTTACATTTACCGAACCGCTCGCTGTAACCATTATTGGTTCTGTCCCGATAGCGGAACCAATAAAAAAGATGCTGCGGCTGGACCTTGGGATGATGTGACTTTAACTTTTTATCTGGACAAAGCAGGGAAGTTTTAAATTACGAAAGATTGGCTATCCATCCAAGAGGAATATATATTAAGCACGATGGGAATCAAGGCAGCGGAGACACATGTGGGAAGCGTGAAACTCAAAGTGTCCAAATCAAGTTATGGAGAAGCAGTATTTCTGCTTTCTGTTCCACCCCTGTCTCTGCAACGCCTCCACAGTATCTCTCACATCACCAACGGCACCAGTAGAACCAAATCTCAGGAAAATGTTTGGTGGTACGCCACTAATGAAAGGGAACAAAACAAAGTTAGTTAATTCAGTTCAGTAGTTGTTAAAAATAACTGTTATTTGTTTGTTTTTAGCTTTCTTCCTATATGGAAAGTCTTATGAAACATACTGGGCCAAAAAATGTATGCTTTATGTTAAAATAAACATTTCGGGGTAAATCTGTCACTACCAGGATTTTCTTGTGTTTATTGTAAAGTTGGTTTTAAATTTTTATTTTTAGTGGCATTAAAAGGTCTTAAAAAGTCTTAAATTTAACTTGCCTTATGCTGTAGGTAACCTAACTCCGCCAGATGGATTTGCTCCGCATATCCATCTGGAAACCTTCCGTTGAAGTAATTTTGGGAAGGGGCGAAAATACTGGTTAGCTGATTGGCCTATGGTGGTGATAGACGGGCCAAATAAACCAATCAGATCAACAAAGCATATGACGTACTAACAGAGCGACGACGAAAACACAACCACAAGCCAGGCTACTCTTGCCGAAACCAGTCGGGAGAAGAGCAAAAACATCTTTTCCTCTGAGAAAAGCCTCCAGAGCAGTGTTTTGCTCTTTCAGTGAAGTAATTCCGATAAAACTTGCTCGATAGCCACGCTAACGCTAGTTTCATCGGCTGAAGCCGCCATGTTCTTTAGACTGAACGGTCGAGCTTCTCGTTGCGTCACACCTCAACCCGCCTCAAAGCCAACGCTGATTGGACGTTCGTTTGGTGAACGGCTCCAATTTTTCTTTAACGGAGAGTCTCCAGACTGATCTGCGAGTGAAACCTTGAAAGCTCGCGAGATCAGGATGGTCTCACGAGGCTATGCCGTAGGAACCATGGCTTTAAACCTGGGTTTGAATGGAGATTAAATATCTTATTGTTGATTCTGTTCATGGTGGAGAATCCTGCTTCACAGCAGCAGGTTGAGCCAAACATCCTCTAAATGTGCAGGGTCATCTTTGAGCACGCATTTCACTTTTCTTTCACCAGTTCACCGCAGTTCTTCCAGCAGTCCACACTTTCTCTGCTCTCTTTTTCTCATGGTCTTCTCCTTCTTTCCCATCGCCCGGCTTGCCACAGGTTTGCCTGCTGTGTCTAAAAGTAGCAGCAGCAGCAACCCAGACTGACAGCTCATTGGCTCATTTGGATCACGTGCAGCCTGGAGCCGGACGCTCCCCAGGGCTTTACCGTATTAACAGGAGAAGAGGCGCAGGTGAAGTTAGACACTGCCGTCAGACAACATGCAGTAATTTATAAATGTTATCAGGTTTGGTCTGGATTATCCAGCAGGTGGATCTGGATCGCGGTCCGCTAAATCTAACATGTTCGGTACCGGAGCTGCTCTCAGCTGCAGGAGTTGGTCTAATTTGCATGGAACCAGCCGCCCGCTGAGCGGCTTGCATCTAACTGGGGATTTTCATATCAGTCAGCTGATAATAAAGCCAGTTTGCCTGCAGTGAATGCGTTTCTCTCCAGTTCTCTGCCTTCACAGAGGATCGATTCACGGCTGAAAAGGCAGCTGACAGCTCCTCCTCCTCCTCTCTGTGTCTGGAGGCGATGCTTGTTCTAACTCTTCATCTGATCACTTTATAATCAGGCTCAGAGTGGCGACACTTGTAGCGCCTGCTGCTTTATTAGCAAACACATGTTTGATGTTTTTTTTTTTCTTTAGCTCGATCCAGAAGCGACTCTTGTTTGCAGTAAACAGACTCAAAGTTTTGGGTTTGGATCAGGACAAAATCTGTCGCTATAAAATAAAAAGCTCAGTCCTCAATCAGCTTGATTTTTATTTTTGGTATTCTTTATTTTATACTTTATTTTATTTCATGTTTGATCAAAAAATAAGCCAGATGTGAAAATAATTAAAGGTCTTTAAAGGTCAAACAGAAAGAAGTGTGTTCAGAGCAGTTTTATGGTGCGTGATGGTAGATTATCCTTTCCTTTCTCTATCTGGCTGGTCTAAATTGCACTAAAAATGCTCCAAGTGATAAAAATGGAGAGACTTTTACAGTACGCTGGGCGCCTCTAGCGATCTGAGAGCAGTAAAACGTCATGAAACCCAGCTGTGACGTCGGTGTAGTCAAACGTCCTCCGGCGGGTGTACAGAAAGGATCTGAAAGGATGCTTAAAACATCATTACAATGGTCTACTGTACTGCTGCCAATTTTAGGAAAAGTTTAGGATTGGGAAAA
This sequence comes from Cyprinodon tularosa, assembly GCF_016077235.1. NCBI lineage: Eukaryota > Metazoa > Chordata > Actinopteri > Cyprinodontiformes > Cyprinodontidae > Cyprinodon > Cyprinodon tularosa. Next base: position 1,291,580 of record NW_024039297.1, on the reverse strand, counting down.
GAAATGTTAAATTATCCAAAGGTTTGATAAATAGTAAATAGATTAGACAAAAATCTACCGGACAATCTGTGGCATCCAAACCAATACATCACAGCATCCGCTGGATTCAATTTACCAAAGTATCAACGGTTTGTTTTCTCTGTTTTATAGCTTTAATAAACTGCCTGATGGCAATAAAGCTGATTTTTTTATTTTTTTATTTCATAAAACAACAAACCTTAGGTGAATGCACAGTTCAGACCCATCCAGGCACAGCAGCAGATCACAGCCTGCTATCCAGAACCGCCAGCACCGCACACAGGGCTCCAACGCTGACCGCCAGCCTTCACGCCGAAAATGTTCTGAAAGATAATGAACTTCTAGCGGCTTCTAGGAGTTTAGCGTCATTTGCTATCTTAATGAATTATGTTATGCTATAAACAACAAAATACTGAAAATGTAATTTTATGCATACTGTTAAATGAGAAAGTAAAAGTATGTGGTTTTCTATTTGAACTTTAAAAGCAGATTTTCTTACTCTTATTATTTGGAGATTCTTAAAAGCAAACCTATTAAAGCTGCTTTTTGAACTACTTTTTATTGATCTTTTATTTTCATTTATTAGCTGCAGTAATGAGCAACCAGCTGCAGCCTAATGGAGCGACGGACAGAAGGGTCTGAGAATGAAGCAGGCTGACAGACAGGGAGGCAAGGATGAAGAGATGAGATTTAGCTGAACTGAAATCACTTAGATGGAAAGTACAGATGCAGCTTAACTGTTTTCCTTGGTTGCAAACCAGCAGGAAACTCCTCTGATTTATGCCCAGGAGATAAACCTCTCTGTCCCGTTTATCAACTCCTTTGGGGAAAAAACCTAAAGATATTAAAGTAAACGATGCACCTGCCTGGAAGAAAGACCCTCCCCTTCCCTGTTCCACCACCTCTCTCTGGTTATGGCCCAGGTTATGAGCTGCTGCAGCGTCGGTATCACGCCTCCTCTGGCGATTCTACTCTTCTTTGGGAAGGCTGAAGAGTCTGAGACGTATCAGAGTTTAAAACAGTCATTAGAATGCATGTTTTAAGATATTAGCTAAACTAGGAACAGTAGCTGTCACTGTGCAGATTAGCATGAGGCTGATCAGAGGTAGATGGGTTGATCAGCAATGAATGCTGTGAAGCCTCTTCCCAGAGGGCAGCAGGGAGAACAGTCCATGGTGGGGGGGTGAGGAGTCAATTACCCCGTTTACACTACCCTTAAAAAACTGAGCCGAGACCGGTCCGAGCTCAGTAACTGAGATAACTTGTCGTGTGTGAACGGAAACAACCTGAACTGAACCGAGATAGACATAACCGGACCGCGCTAACTGCAGACCAGTTCCCGAGGTGGGTTCGGCTCGGTTTTTTCCTGGCTCGGTTCTCTGATAACAAGAGCGCTTGAGCAGAACGCGTCATCGCCGACTGGCTGAACATGCCGATTCACACTCCATTCAAGTACATCCGCGCAAGGTTGCCGTCTTCGCCTGACCCACCGCAAACACGGAAGTACAGCAATAATAATCAAGCATAACTTTCTGAATGTGACGGGCGCCGCCATTTTGATTTGCTTGATTCCCTCCTCCTTCGTCTTCTTCTTCTTGGGTTTTACGGCGGTTGACAAACAGCGTTTGGTGCATTACCGCCACCAGCTGCTTGAGTCCCTCCTTCAATCCTAGCAGTAATACCGCACATCGTCACTAGGAGGCGAGGAGTCGAGATAACCGAGATAAGTGTGACGTGTGAACGGTCGTCAAAACTGAGCTTGGCCTGGTTACCGATCCAAGCTCGGACCGGTCTCGGCCTGGATCGGTTTTTCAAGGGTAGTGTAAATGGGGCTATAGATGATGTCACGGGCTCGGGACACGCAGCGCTGGGATGAAATGTTTAATGGAGCTATGATGCTAACCGATGCCTGTAGCGTCTGAGCTGGAGCTCTTTGGTTTTCCTCATTTCTTAGAGCTTTACGCCCTGACCTGGACTAGCTGGACGTCCGCTCCTATGACGCCTGCTAAATGTTTGCCTTATGTTTCCGTCTTTAAGGAGCTCAGATGGTTCAGAAAGAAGCCGTTAGCTTCAAGGCAGCAGCTTATCATCGCTGAGATTTTTTGCCTGAGCCTTGACAGCACACAGCTGGACGCTTAGAGGCAGCAAAACGCCAGCTCTGACATCATGGTAACGTTTTAGGTTTGATTGAAATCTGAGCCTATTATGGCGCCCTTTAGATGCTTGTGTCGTTCAACACAGGAAGCGTTTGAATCATCTAACTCTGGATGCAACGTTGAGGGAACAGAAAATGGATGTTAGATGTTATCGGAGTAGAAAAGCCTCTTATCTGACAGAATGTGGGAGGAATTTGGCCGAACATGTTGAAGCTTCACACCGCTGTCATTTAACGCTCCGCTGCTTCGTTCTTCTGATGTTTAACTTTCTGTGGAACCGCCGTGGAAATCTGCCCAGTAGCTGCCCTCATCAGCTGACTCTCTGCCGCCATTTATCAAAAAGACATTTTTTATTCTACTTTCTTGAAGGACAAGTATGAGACGCAGCACTCGGAGGCGTGCCGCCAGATCTCCAGCCTGGAGGGCGACCTGGTGGAGACCACGGCCATCAGAGATCAGCTGCAGAAGTACATCAGAGAGCTGGAGCAGGCCAACGACGACCTGGAGAGGGCCAAGAGGTTAGCGGGGGGCAGCAGGGAGGGAGGGAGGGGCGTCTGTGGGAGCAGATTCTAACGATGTTCTCCTGATCCCAGAGCCACCATCATGTCTCTGGAGGACTTTGAGCAGAGGATGAACCAGGTGATAGAGAGGAACGCCTTCCTGGAGAGCGAGCTGGACGAGAAGGAGAACCTCCTGGAGTCTGTGCAGAGACTGAAGGACGAAGCCAGAGGTGACGTTCTGAGGAGAAGCCGTCCTGCTTTCAGGTGAAGCTCTCTGACTCGCTGTGTTTTTTGGATGCAGATCTTCGGCAGGAGCTCGCCGTGCAGCAGAAGCAGCAGGTCCAGGACAGGAAGCCTTCCATCAAAGAGCCTTCATCCTCCTCTTCCTCGGCGGCCTTTCCCACCCCACCGCTCACCCCCCCAGACAGGAGAACGGAAGATAAGAGCACGGCCTCGTCCGCCCTCCATCCTCTTCCTCCCTCCGCTACTCCGTCCAGACCTGCGGCGTCCTCGGAGGTCTTCAGCACCCCCCCGCCGTCCGTCAGCAGAGGTCAGGCTCCGCCTTAAACCGTTTCTTTTTCCCTCAGAGTCCAGATGTTCACTGTTTGGTTTGGTTCTCAGCTGAAAGTCTTTCTGGGACTCCTCTCACCACGTCGGCCAGAATCTCCGCCCTCAACATCGTCGGCGAGCTGCTGAGGAAAGTCGGGGTAAGATCTAGAGTTTGTTTCTATCAGGGTTCCTGCGGGTCCTTAAAAAGTCTTCAAAGGCCTTGAATTCTTCAAAATAAAACTAAGGCCTTAATTGGTATTAAAATTAAATTAAAAAAAAATCATAAATAGGATTATTTTTATTACGATTTATTTTTGTAATCTAAATAAAACGTTAAAATAGACTTTTTTTGGGGACGGAACCAATAACGGCTCGCCATTATTGGTTCCGTCCCGATAGCGGAACCAATAAAGCGTTGTTGCTGCCGGGACATTTGGGAGATGCACCATTAACTTTTTGTCTGGAAAATATGAGCAAGTGTAAATGTAACCAAAATTGTCTCCAGCCAAGAGTTTTCTCCATGGCTAAAACCAGGGAACATACATGAGGCTCAGTGGATTTAGTGCAAGAAGTCATTCAAGCTCAGAACGATGGGAATTAAGGCAGTGGAGTCGCACATGCGAAGCACGAAACACAAAGCGTCAAAATGGAGTTAGAGAGAAACAGCCGGTATTTCTCAGTTTAGTTCCACCCTTGTCTCTGCAACGCCTCCACTTATCACCAAATCAAACATACTAAGAAAACCATACAAAGAAAAATAGCTGCAAAAAAGACTTAGCACTGGTTATGTTGGGGCTTTAAAACTGATTTGTTTTGTTCCCTGCTAAAACAAAGTTTGTGAATTCAGTTAAATAATTGTTCAAATATATCTGTCATTTGTGTGTTTTTAGCTTTCTTCCTGTATGGGAAGCTTTTCAACATTTGAAACATTAGTGCAGTGGTTTATGTTAAAATAAACCTTTGGGTAAAGTTGATGCAAGCTGGGGTTTTCTTGTGTTTCTTGTGAATTTGGTCTTAAATTTTTATTTCAAGTGGCATTAAAAAGTCTTAAAAAGTCTTGGATTTAAGTTGCCTTATGCTGTAGGAACCCTGTTCTATGTTGGTGGAAACTCTAGATTAGTTCACCTCCTGCAGCCTGATCCTCTTCTTATGTCCCACTGACTGAAAAAGTAAAAAAAAGGACAGATGGTGATGTCACCTCGCCATGACGTCACGCAGATACTTTGCTGACACAGAAAATAGTGTTTTGGGCTTTTAAATAAAAACTTTATCGTATTTAATGTCAAATCATTCTGGCTTAAACATGCAGTATTTACGGAGGACCAATCATAACACAATTAAAAATAAATAAATAAGCATACAATTAATTGCTCCCAAAAATACAATAAATAAATAAATTTAGGTAGAAATTAAATTATACAGATGGACATCAATGTATATATCTCTTTTAATTAGCTTCTGTATTTATTCGCCTTTGTTATAATTGCATTATTTATTCTCCGTGATATTCTTCAACTTTATTTATTTATTTTTGTCTGTATTATTCTTTCTTTGTATTTTATTTCTTCCATGCTGTTTATTTCTGCCTTTCTTATTTACATTTCTGCCGCATTATGCAAATGAGTAGGGGTGATTCTTAGAGGGTGATTCTTTAAGACACACCTTGATCGCCTTTAGGCAATCTTTTTTGCCTGAAGGCGACTGTGAATGAGTTAAAAAATCAGAATACTGGACCCTTAAATTTAATTCAGAATGGTCTTTAAAAAGTTTTTCTAAATTCCTGTATTTCAGTCGATGAAATCTGCAGAAACCCTGATCTACCACGAAGCTCAGGAGGCTTTCTAAATGTTTCCTGTGCGTCGCTGCTCTGCTGTAGCTGATGGGGGATTGCTGATCCTGAGCTTTATTCCTCTCTTCCAGAGCCTGGAGTCTAAGCTGGCATCTTGTCGGGATTTTGTCAACGAGCAGACGGCGAACCGCAGACGCCTCAGCAGCGGATCTGGATCAGCACCGGCTCAGAGCGACCCGTCAGAGAACCATCCTACCAACGGCCTCTACAGCAAGGGGTGAGGCGTTGCGCTCTGCTGCTGAGTGAGGACCAGAGTCCGCTTCACTCACAGCTTTCCCTTTTTCTGCAGGCTGGTCAAGAGGTTAGACTTTGGAGCAGGACCCAAGCTGCTGCTGTGAAGTAAAGCCATCGCCGTCATCGTCTTCCTCCCTGTGGGCGTGGACGACCCAAACCTCACTGGACCGAGACGCGATGGACCACACTAGAACCAGAGTGTTTTCATGAATTCGTAGGACTTCCTTTTCAGCACTTGCACTTCTGTTGGACTCAGACTCTGGACTTTTGGTTCCTGCTGCTTCGGTCTGGATCTGATGTTGTGTTTTTATGGTTTCAGACTAAATAAGAAGCAAAATCCCAGAGTTTATTAGAAATGTTTGAAAGTTTGCTTCCGATTCTGGGAAACTGAATTTAACCTGCAGATGTTCTGCTTAATGACCGTCCATGTTCCCTCTGTGGTCTCCATCTTTAGTTTCCATGTTCCTAATAAGTCCTGAGGGGAACGTTGATGTCTTTTAGGTGAAGATCTAGAAGCTTCCGTCTGAAAGGGAACACATTCGGTTCCTTTAACACATTCTGTTCTAAAGCTCAGTGAGACAGAACCCATGACTGAAGCTCTGGGAAACAACAACACAGTTTAGAGAAGGATCACTGTTCATTGGTCAACTTCCAGGTGGTTGCTATAGCGACTCCCGCCTTTCTTGGTCGCCATGGTCACCTTTCTCCTTCTCAGTAGTGATGATTTATTTGTCTTTTTGTTTCAACCATCAGGATTTCTGCCCTTATTTTTAGGTCACTCTGGTGAATTTTGTCACTATTTTTGTTTTAGCTATCGGTTTCCACGGTAACTTCGGCTACTTTTTCTGTTTGGAAAGAGAGGGTGAAAAGGAGCGCAGAAAAATATAGATAAACAGTGTTTCCCTAATTTTTAAGTGGTTTTAAATTTTATTATTGCCATGAATTTGTAGTCCCCGCCCCCAACTTTTGCAACTGTTTGGTTGCCATAGCAACTTTTACTAGACACTTTTTAGGCACGAACATGAACACCTTGAAACAGAACCCAGATTGGGATTATATCCTTTCTTTTATTAAATGGTTATTTACATCAGTATAATAATTGCCTCTTGCCCTGTTCTGGTTACCATGGTAATTTCTTCCTGCCCTTTTCTGGTTGCCATGGTTTTTCCATGGTGGTTCCCGCCGTTTTCTCTGGTTACCATGGTAATTTCTGCCTGTCTTTTTCTGGTTGCCATGGTGGTTCCCGCCGTTTTCTCTGGTTACCATGGTAATTTCTTCCTCTCTTTTTCTGGTTGCCATGGTGGTTCCCGCCGTTTTCTCTGGTTACCATGGTAATTTCTTCCTGTCTTTTTCTGGTTGCCATGGTGGTTCCCGCCGTTTTCTCTGGTTACCATGGTAATTTCTGCCTGTCTTTTTCTGGTTGCCATGGTGGTTCCCGCCGTTTTCTCTGGTTACCATGGTAATTTCTTCCTGTCTTTTTCTGGTTGCCATGGTGGTTCCCACCCGTTTTCTCTGGTTACCATGGTAATTTCTGCCTGTCTTTTTCTGGTTGCCATGGTTGTTCCCACCCGTTTTCTCTGGTTACCATGGTAATTTCTGCCTGTCTTTTTCTGGTTGCCATGGTGGTTCCCGCCGTTTTCTCTGGTTACCATGGTAATTTCTTCCTGCCTTTTTCTGGTTGCCATGGTGGTTCCCACCCGTTTTCTCTGGTTGCCATGGTAATATCCAAAGGGGCAGGCAGAGAGCACATTTCAGGATGTAGAAAACACTTTAAAAACGTCTCGTTTGCGTCGTCGTTGATAGACGTCGTCATTCGCTGTGTAAAAACAGTTTTTTCATATTTTGTTTCTAACTGTGAATGTCATAATCCTTTGCTTTAAACTGATGTAAATGTAAAGTGTGTTTTCACTATTTACTCACTGTTTTGCAGAGGAAGTTGAGCTAATCTGGTGGAGCTAGGTTCTAAAATGATCCTGGATGTTAGATTCTGTAGGAACTGGTAAAAATGACACTGGAAAAAGGAGAAATAAAATGCTTGTATTCTGATGCATTTTGTACTTTTGAAGAGTGAAAACTAAAATTAGAACCTAAACTAAGCAAAATGTCTCATTTAAACCATATTTGAGTTGTGATTGTGTTGAAAAGGCTGAAGTTGCAATTATCTGTGACACTAAAATCTTTCCAGCTACTGAGTCGATCGCTGCATCCTTCATCCTTTTAGCTCCAGCCTTTAACCGTCCACAGAACATGACCAAGGTTTTTTCTAATGTTTGTTTCAGTTAGACTTGGACTCAATTAGATTTATCCCGTGGGATTACTTCTGCAGGGAAAGTCTGGTTCCAGTAGCTTATATAGAGCGCAAAGAGTTAAAGCAAGATGTCATTAAAGATAAAAATACAACAGACAATATAAAGAGTGAAATGTACCAAAAAGAAAAAAGTTTGAATGTCCTGGAATATGTTTCCCTTAGATGTAGAAATATCTGCAGAGTAGAGACCTAAGGAAAGACCACACAGTAGGTGGCTTGGATTGTTGCACTCTGAGGGATCACTCCTCCTACCCCTGATATCATCCCATCTACGTTTCAGATGAAAGAAACTGGGTTTGTTCAAATAATGGTTCAATGTGCTAAAACATGGCTGCGGGAAGGGCACCCCCTAGTGGCGAGAGGAGACTTTGCACAATTTTATAAATTTCTTATGAATGTTTTGGAAAATTATTTCGACTTTTTTTGTTTTACCATTACATCTATTTGGATTTTAATTTAATTATATTTTTAGGCCTAATCATCAACATAAGTTCCCCAAAGTTGCGTTGTCATGGTGACGTCAACCAAGCCATTGGTCGGCGAGGTATCCCGCTCGCTGCAGCAGACTAGTAAATTACAGAGTCCAATGATAGAAACACATTTCAGATTTTTTCGGAAAACCACCACCAGCGAAGAAGAACTCTGGTACCTTAACCACGATACCTGAGAGCAGGAGGCAGCAGACTGTCCACGCGGCGCCCGCCTGTGATGGCAGGTGCAACAGCAGCCCCAGCACCTGCAACCCAACCTAGCATGATTGGATTGGACAAGTCCTTCCCGCCAACATCCAGTTTAAAATTTCCTGCTTGGTGTCGAGGTAATGAAACGTTCTCAGGTTCAGTGGCACCGGCTTGGTTTGCAGCGGCTGCATTATGTGAAACAGACTGATCATAGTTTGTGTTTCATTTGTCTGAAAGCAGTTAGAAAATTGTCATACCTAGAGAAAAATTTAAGAAAGACGACATTTGATAATGTCGGCTTTTCAAATTGGCGTAAAGCCACTGAATTTTTCTTATTATTGTGAAGTTTAATTAATAGCGCATATAGTCACCTGGTTCATGATTAATGATGTCTTTGTGTTACAGGCCCTGATTGGACTGAAGTGTATATGACAAGAAAGTATTGAATCTCAATCTATTTAATTTTATTCATTGTATTTTAAATAGGCCTTAAGACGCTGTTCAAAATGACTTCCAGTGGCCCTGAGCTCAAATGTTTCTACATCTGATAAATGTTTGCTGAGCGAAGCTTTCTGAGGAGCTTCTATTAGCTTCTCCTTCATCCATGGACAATAATTGACTGACAGACCTTCATATTCTGCAGAACATCTGTTTATAAAGTCCTCTGTGAATTCAGCCTGCATTTTCTCTGACTGTGACTAACTGGATGTGCTCTCTTCATCCTCTGACATGGGAGCTGGCTCGGAGCTCGTCTGCCTGGCTGTGTGTTTCCTGGACGGGGCCGCCTGTGGAGCTGGTTGACAGTTGCCTTTTGTATCTATGCTTCTTTTTCTATGTCTGCTTCTGTCTCCTTGAACCCCAGTGGGCCTCAGCAGATGGCCGCTCACACTGAGCCTGGTTCTGCTGGAGGTTTCTTCCTGTTCAAAGGGAGTTTTTCCTCTCCACTGTCGCTACAAGCATGCTTAGTGTGAGGGATTGCTGAAGAGTCAATGAGTCGATGCAATCAGCTGGTTTTCCTTAGATAGAAAACTTTGAATCAATCTGACTGGATGATCTGGTGAACTGGAAAGTGACCTGAGATGACATGATGTGAATTGGAGCTATAGAAATAAACTGAATAGAATTTAAATTATGTCTATGAAATAAATATTAAGGCTGACTAATCAATTTTATTGAATTCATGTGTTTATGAGAATTTAAATATTGTAAAACTCTTGATTTTTTTCTCCCTTCAATGCTCTCCTCTCTCATGTTAGCATCAGTTCATCATGTTTAGTTCTGAGGAACCAGCTCCCTGTGTTTCCACTGCAGGCTCTAAGTTTGTTAATATATTCTCATTGTTCTGAAACATGAATATTTGACATGTTTTGCAGCCAAGTTTTCCTTTTTTATTAAGATGGTGAATGGCCGCCTCCAATTACCATGGAGCTGAGGCGTGTGCAAAAGGTGCGTTCATGTACCGCACATGCAACATACATGCAGGTCATTCATGGCTGTTTAAATCAGGCTCCCCCACCGAGAGGGGAAGACTGATAATAAAGCTAGTGTTTTAATGTCAGTCTATGTCATTTCTGTCATATTTGTTATGAAAATGCAGGTAAGAAAAAAAATCCACTGATCTGATTCAGTTGGAAAAATCAGAGGTTTGATTTTAAGGCCATAAGTTTGAGCCCTGAATAATATCTATATTAATTTATATGTTTTTCCTCCGGAAGAGGATTAGGGCCACTGAAAAAAAAAACATTTAACTGATTTTTAAATTTGATTTCAGTTTAAAATGGGAAAAAGTCAGAATTCTGACTTTTTTCTCAGAATTCTGACCTTTTTCTCAGAATTTTGACTTTAATCTCAGAATTCTGACTTTTTTCTCAGAATTCTGACCTTTTTCTCAGAATTTTGACTTTAATCTCAGAATTCTGACTTTTTTCTCAGAATTCTGACTTTTTTCTCAGAATTCTGACCTTTTTCTCAGAATTTTGACTTTAATCTCAGAATTCTGACTTTTTTCTCAGAATTCTGAGAAAAAAAGTCAGAATTCTGACTTTAATCTCAGAATTCTGACTTTAATCTCAGAATTCTGACTTTAATCTCAGAATTCTGACTTTTTTCTCAGAATTCTGACTTTAATCTCAGTATTCTGACTTTAATCTCAGAATTCTGACTTTAATCTCAGAATTCTGACTTTTTTCTCAGAATTCTGACTTTAATCTCAGAATTCTGACTTTAATCTCAGTATTCTGACTTTAATCTCAGAATTCTGGATTTTAATGTAGATGGGCACCATAAAGGCAGAGATGTGGAGCTCTCAGCTTCACTGACAAAGATGTGAGTTGTTTGAGGTGGCCAGTGACACATTGGTGGAAAATGACGGTATTAGGCAACTTTTTACGTGCCTGAGGGGTCCCCTCATTAATGGAGGAGCAGAAGGTCATTACAACAAGAGAGCTAGTCTCTAAAACAGACATGGCTAGGGCTTGATCCTAACATGTTTGTTAGCTGTCAGAATTCTGAGATTAACCCTGTAATGCCAAATGTATCATATTTGATACATACGGTTTCTGAAATGTTTTGCTTCTGACACCTTTTGCATAATTTAATGGTAAAAAAATTTGCTCAAAATCCTATTGTACACAATCAGATATGCCTGATAACAGCCAGTAGAAGACTACACAAAAAATAATCTTGACTTATCGCATAGTAATAAATTATTAATATCAAAAATTTATTTCTGTTTTTTCTTTTTACATATTTTGTTAAAAGGGCAAATAAGTACTTCAAACCAAAAAAAAAAGGAATTTTCTGTTTTGTTTTATCCTTGGATCAGGCTTTAAAGGGTTAAAGACAGAATTCTGAGAAAAAAGTCAGAATTCTGACTTTTTTCCCATTTTAAACTGAAATAAAATTAAAAAATCAGTTAACTTTTTTTTCTTTTTCAGTGGCCCTAATCCTCTTCCATATTTTCCTTTCAAAGTCAAACATGGAAAATATTTGCATTGATGAATGGAGGAAGAATTTGTTTGATGAACAGTTGGATGGATGGAAAATCTTGGATGAAGGAACTGATGGATTAATGTTAATGGAGGACCAGAGAGGTGGATGTGGGAAAGGAAGAGTATGTGGTTGGAAAATTAACATTTCTCTTATTTTATATATTGATTTATGCTTTTTACTCACTATTAAAGTTTCACCTACAAATTCTGATTGAAAACAAAACAATAATTAAAATCATAAAATAATTTTCCTTTCTTTTTTCTTAAATATTGCTCCTGATCGCTGAACTCCGCTTTCATCTTAGCTGCCCCCCAACTGAGGTCCATCGACCTTCTGAAGTTTTTTCAGTGAGGAAGGAAATAATGAAACAAGAGAAAAACACACTGAGCTCCAGCAGTACTCTTTATTTATTGGAAACAATCAGATTTTACATAATTTATTCAGAAATATTGTTTAAATACTTTATTAACCAATAACTTTTATTTTTTAATTAATATATATAATTTAAATAACTTAAAATGTAATGCTGTGATCTATTTCAAATATGTTTAATCTTTAGAAGGAATCAACATTCAGTGTAGGAAGGTTTCTGCATCCCAACATAAATAAAGCGTGTCACTCGTCAGGGAGCCCCGCCCCCTGCTGGTCCAGCTGAGGGGAGGCAGTGGGAGGAGAGGGGGAGGGGGGCTCCTCTTCCTGCAGATCCAAAGAGTTCTCCTTGACCCTCCGGCTGACCCCGGGTCCCAGAGCCGGGCTCCTGAACCCAACGCTGTTCCGAGTGACGCCGAACGCCGGATCTCCACCGCCACGCCTGAGGACGCCCCACGCATCAGGAGGAAGAGAGAAGAAGAAGATGAAGCACAGAGAGATAGACCAAGGTTAAAGCCCCCCCCCACCCCCACCCATTAGAGAGAGAAGCTGAAGGAAATGAAGAGCTGCTGGTTTTCAGGACAGATCAGAAATATCTGAAGGAAGCAGAGGAGCAGCGAGAGGCAGAGAATCATCTGTTAGCTTCAGAGGAAAAAACTCAATAAGAGAAACTCTGGAAATTCAGCTTCAAAGGAGAATCCTAAAAAACTACAAGATATAAAAACACTGAAAAACTGCTGAAGCTTCGAAAACATCTTTAAATTCATCCTGGCTGCTGGTTTGGTCTCTGAGTGCAGCCACAGATTAAAGTTCTGTTTGGATTAAACCAATCCAGGGTTTAGGTCCCGCTGAAGTCAGCTGGATTATAAACGCCTCAGTTATCGTATTGAGGGAAGTTTGTTCCATTAAAAAAATGGAAATTAGAAAAACAAATTAATCCAAAACTGAAAAACCTTTAATCAAAGGTTTTAGTTGATAAGCTTTCTTCTCAGAGTTTTTAGTTTTTTTATTTCTTGTAACAGATTTTGTATTTTCTAATTTTATTTTATTCTGTTTTGTGAATTTACTCATTTCATTTTTTGTTTTCCAGATCACACTGTCTTCATGGAGGCGGCAGGATTTATTCATTTCTATAGGCTGCCTGGACGTTAAAATCATTTTGATTGGTCGAGAGCGAGCGTTTATATTTGGCTTAGGCCATTACTCACTATGTGTACTTGTGCGTTCTCGTAAAAAACGTCATCATCCTCAGCCCTAGTACCGTTCCAATTCACAAGAACAGCAGACCGAGAGCGGACAGTCCCAGGATGTTGTTCTGGCTCCTCCCTCTTTACCCAGCATGCATCAGAGCAGACTTCTCCGTTCTCCTGACTGACAGCTGTCGCAGCATGCAGAAGTTCAGATGTTGAGACAACTGTGGCAACCAGCGGAGCTCAGAGGCTAACTGCAGACGGGCTAACGTTAGCCCGTCTGCAGCAGCCAGAGCAGCCAGGGCTAACGTTAGCCCGTCTGCAGCAGCCAGAGCTAACGTTAGCCCGTCTGCAGCAGCCAGAGCAGCCAGGGCTAACGTTAGCCCGTCTGCAGCAGCCAGAGCTAACGTTAGCCCGTCTGCAGCAGCCAGAGCTAATGTTAGCCCGTCTGCAGCAGCCAGAGCTAATGTTAGCCCGTCTGCAGCAGCCAGAGCTAACGTTAGCCCGTCTGCAGCAGCCAGAGCAGCCAGAGCTAACGTCAGCCCGTCTGCAGCAGCCAGAGCAGCCAGAGCTAACGTTAGCCCGTCTGCAGCAGCCAGAGCAGCCAGAGCTAACGTTAGCCCGTCTGCAGCAGCCAGAGCAGCCAGAGCTAACGTTAGCCCGTCTGCTGCAGCCAGAGCAGCCAGAGCTAACGTTAGCCCGTCTGCAGCAGCCAGAGCAGCCAGAGCTAACGTTAGCCCGTCTGCAGCAGCCAGAGCTAACGTCAGCCCGTCTGCAGCAGCCAGAGCAGCCAGAGCTAACGTTAGCCCGTCTGCAGCAGCCAGAGCTAACGTCAGCCCGTCTGCAGCAGCCAGAGCAGCCAGAGCTAACGTTAGCCCGTCTGCAGCAGCCAGAGCTAACGTTAGCCCGTCTGCAGCAGCCAGAGCTAACGTCAGCCCGTCTGCAGCAGCCAGAGCAGCCAGAGCTAACGTTAGTCTGTCTGCAGCAGCCAGAGCAGCCAGAGCTAACGTTAGCCCGTCTGCAGCAGCCAGAGCAGCCAGAGCTAACGTTAGCCCGTCTGCAGCAGCCAGAGCAGCCAGAGCTAACGTTAGCCCATCTGCAGCAGCCAGAGCAGCCAGAGCTAACGTTAGCCCGTCTGCAGCAGCCAGAGCAGCCAGAGCTAACGTTAGCCCGTCTGCAGCAGCCAGAGCAGCCAGAGCTAACGTTAGCCCGTCTGCAGCAAAATTTTCATTTGATTTATGTTTATTTGACTGTGTTCATTATTATTCCCCCAATAAATGAAATAAAGTCCTAATTTATTATCATGTAGAGACTATTAATAACAGGAGGTGAAATGCAGCTCCAGACTAGCTGTGAATGTGGTGATGTCATCAGTACGCTGCTGTTCTAATTGACCCAGATCTATGCTGCTTTCTCCTGTTCTCCCAGAGTCCAGACTTTCCTGGGTTCTTCTTTTTAAGAACATAATTAGCGAGAACATGAGTCCGTATTCGCGTTCTAGTGAATGGAGAAATTGCCCAGAGTGATCTGTGAAAGAGGCATTGGACTGGCAGCCAGTACAGAATGGGAGTGGCTGAACGTCAGTGCGCCATCTACTGGCTGGGAGGAGTAAATCTTTAAGTTTTAATGTAAAGAAAATAAAGCAACGACAAAGACTAAGGGGGAACATTTCTCTGGTTTTTGTGGCGTTTAATAATCTAGAATCAACTTTCATTTTAGAAAATAATCTAAAAAACATTTTTTTATTTATAATTGTTTTTGTGCCTTTTATTTGAGCAGGTAAAGGAAAATGAAGAAAGACTGTCAGCGGGAATCAAACCGAGGACCTTCTTTCATCTCATGAATATAAATATGTAAACCATCCTGACCGCATGTGAGCTGCCTGGAGGTGTGCTTGGTTTCACCTCCTGGGTCACCCTGCCTGATCTTCACCTCAGTTTGCTCCTGAGGGACGACACCTCCCTGCTGAGGGCGTCGTTGGTCTCCGTGGCCTCGTCCAGCTCCCGCTGCAGCTTCCTGCGGGCCGCCGCCACGCGCTGCGCCTCCTCCTCCATCTCCTCCAGCTGATGCTTCAGCTGCTTCACTCGGACGTTGCTCTTCTCCATCTGCAGGAGAACCAATCGCTGTTAAGAGGAGACCCCACCTTTTATTGGGGCGTGGCCTCCGCTTGGTCGCCATGGTTACCTGCTCCTTGAACTGCTGCGCCTGCTTCCTCTCGTCCTCCATCTGGATGCTCAGATCCTTCAGCTTCTTCTCTTTCTGCCGCAGGTTCTTGCCGTTGGCCTGCCGCTCTCTGAAAGGTTCCACATGGTTTTTGGCTCCTCCCCTTTTTCGCTACCTTATCTGAGGTTTTTAGTCTGCGGCGTTACCTGCTCTCCGCCTCCAGCTGCTCCTCGGCCTCCCTCAGCTTGGCCTCCAAAGCGGCGACGCAGGACTTGAGCTTGGAGCGGCTCTGGCTCTCCACCTCCTGCACTTTGACCTTCAGCTCCCGGTTCTGTCTCTCCAGCTGCTGCCTGGACGCCTCCCTGCTCTGAGAGGAAGACCTCTCAGCCGCAAGCTCCGCCCCCAACTGCTCCACCTGTGAAGCCAAGCACGAGGCCGGTCAGCTGACGGCTGGGGTCCCTTCCACCCGCTTTGTCCCTGATATCCTGGGAACCTACGAGCTGCTGGCTCTTCCTCAGCCGCTCGTTGAACGTCTCCACGCTGGCCTGCTCCTCCTCCAGCTCCTCCTCCAGCTGACAGATCTTCGTCTCTAGACGGCGCTTTTCATCGGACTGGATCCACCTGGAAGGATCAGAGGTCGAACAACTTATCTTACACCTTGCATATTTACAGATGAGATTTTAATGGATCTGAAGCGTCTTTTAGCCTCGTTTTGGTTCATTCTGGTGAAGTTAGACCTGATCCAGCGAGGAAACCCCTCCTACTTCGTCCTCTCCTCCAGTTAGACAGAGGGGGAGGAGCCAGAGCTGCTGCTTCTGCACAGGGAGGGGCTTTTAGTGCTCCAATTAATGCTTTAAAAATATGCTACGGAAATATTCTCATACAAATTCATCCGAAGATCTAATTAAAAAGATCAAAATGAGGCAAACTCAAAGGTTCATAAAGCCGTTTTTCTAACTTTAAGCCTTACTGTGTCAGCATGTAAATAATAAAATAAATCAGATGTTAAATAAAACATCCTTAAAAACATAAAGAGGGGAAAAAAAATCAGATGAAAGATTCCAGTAAGCTCCGCATGGTTTTATTCTCTGAAGCATTATCTTAGACCTGGCCTCAACAAATCTATAGGACAAATTATCTGACCTAAAGTTCAGGCTCCGCCCAAACATTGAGGCCCCGCCCACATGCTTCACACACAAATGGAGTGAAATTGTTCCATTATCGTTGCAAAGAACATCTGTAAAGTTGTAGTGAAGTCATATTTAAATGTCAAAGCATTCTGACTTAAACATGTATATAAATGTTCTCTTTATCCGATTATATTCGCCCAAAATGTAGAAAATTTATATTTAAAAAAAAAAAAACAACCCTGTCTTAAAATCTGTGTTTTTCGTTATCTTCTGCAGGCCAGTTAGTTCTACGTCAGCCTGAACACCTAAATTCATCCAATCATATATCAAAGGTCATCTGTCAATCAAATTTTTTCGGTCATAGCATCTTGATTCATGTGTCGCAGCTAATATACGCAACAGTTGAAACCAGAATCCTTTCCTTTCCCATTGAGTTGCGTCCCAGTGTTCACGGGGATGGACGTCTGTGTCTTCAGCAGGCGTAGAGCTAACAGAACTGGCAGCGTTGCGAGGCAAGGGCTCAAACATGTACGGCTCTAAGTTGCTAACTGGTTAGCCACAACCAAACTTGCTTGCGAACCTTCCGCCACAACAATCCCGCCCCCTTGATAAACGTCCAATCACATTCACTTTATTCACTCGTGTAAAGTTGGGCACCACTCAGGAGAATTCGGAAATGCGACGGTTGGAACAGCTGCTTCCCTACGACTTTAATAAATTTAAATTTGAAAAACCGAAATAATCCAGAGATGAAAAATGTTTTAATCAATAAAAGGTTTGAAGACTAACTTCACTGTTTTCTAATTACTGCTGCCTTGAAGCAAGAAGGTTCCGGAGTCTTTCTACATTGAGTTAGCATGTTCTCCCTGAGCATGCCTGGGTTTTCTCCGGGTACTCCTGCTTCCTCCCACAGTCCAAAAACACGCCTGTTAGGTTCATTGGCTTCTCTAAATTCTCGCTAAGCCGGGCGTACGCTGTACGATTTTCTCAATCCTTGCACACAGCTAAAGCTCAAACTGTACAATGGAACCGCAGGGTTTAAAAGTTCACAGTTTGTTTCCACGCTGTGCGACCCGACGCTCTGATGCGATCTACCTGCTCACACTGTACGTCTAAAAACCAGGTGGGACTCAGCTCCGCAGTGAGATGGCGCTACTCGGACTCGTCTATTCGGAAGCCAAAACAGTAGCAGAGGAACATGAAGCTCACTAGAGTGAAACGCGCTGCCTTGGATATTTGGGCAATTTTATGCTGAAAGCCCTAAAAAGAAAAGGAGACGACGTATTTGGACAAAGACATGGCTGAGCTAACATGGCTGCTACGGTCTGTCAGTTTGACAGAAAGAACTCCATTTCACTCATTGCCCCCCCGCCATGATGCTGGGTTTTCCTCTGAGAGGAAGAAGAAGAAGAATCTTTGTTTGCACACTGAGCGATTTTTCCACGACCACCTTACGACGGCCGACTGAATTTCAAACATGTTTGATTTTCTCCCTACCTTAAGATTCCTGATGGGGAGGTGGTCGTTAGCGGCTAATCGCCCCTCCTTACCCCCTCTGTACACCACACCACGCACCATCAGAATCAAAGTCTGCCCGATTGAAAAATTCTTGCACGAGTGGAAAATCGGCCTGAAAAGAGCAAAAAATCGTACAGCGTTCGCCCGGCTTTAGGTGTGAGTGTTAATGGTCGTTTGTCCTTTTGTCTCTGTGTTTTCCTGCGATGGACTGGCGGCCTGTCCAGGTGGACAGCTGAAGATGGGCACCAGCCCCCCTCTGAACCCCAGCAGGGATAAGCGTAACAGAAAATGGATGAATGGATGATTTCAACATTTTTTGATCCTTTTTAACAGATTTTTTTCAAACTTTGTTTCTTTTGCTGGAGTTTAATGAGTTGCATTATTTTCATGCACTGCTGCTTTCGTTGGGGTTAAACTGGGAAGACTGGGATAATGTTGGAGGGAGCGTCTATATGCCATCTGGACAGGGAATGCCTCGCGTCCCAGCGGACGTAAACTGACCTTCCAGAGGAGTTGGACGCCAGTTCCTCGGACAGCTCGTCTCTCGTCGTCTCCGCCTGCTTCCGACCTCTCTCAGCAGCTGCCAACAGCTGGACGGATCAGAAAAGATCAGAAACCATTTAACATCTGTCACTGAAGCATCAAATATCTGGAACCCAGAGAGTCGGAATATTTCTGTCTGTGTTATTAGGGTCAAAGGTCGGCTCAGGCTGCAGGAATGAACGATAAGAGGTTATTTTCCTAATATGGTCAAAGGAAGCAGGCGGCAGCACCTCATGCAGCTGGAGGATCTCCGCCTCCATCATCTTGGATCTGCGCTCCGACTCCCTGGCGGAGGAGAGCACCTCCTTCTGAGCGGCACGGGAGTCGTCCAGCTCCCTCTGGAGGTCCTTCATCTGCCCCTGTCAGCACAGCGAGCAGCATCAGAACCAAACCACGCCTCTCCTTCCTACCAGAGAACATCCGTCTGAATGCACACCTGGACTTTGCGGAGCTGCTTCAGCGTCTCCTCACGCCCCCTGCTGGTGGCTTCCAGCTGGTCCTCCATGTCTTTCAGCTCCCCCTCCAGCTTCCTCTTAGCGCCGGACGCCTGACCTCGCTGCTTCCTCTCCTCCTCAAGCTCCGCCTCCAGATCTCGCACCTGATGAGGTCAATAAGGCATTTTAAATCTGCCTTTTTTCGTACGTCGAATTTTAAACTGAACTTTTTTACACATTGAATTCCTTTCACTGAATTTTTGGTCAGAAAAAAAGCAAGTTTGCCGCCGGCCGCTTCTTCCGGATCAAACCAAGAGCCTTGGCAGACGGGGGTGCTGCACTAGCTGTGATTGGCTCAGTTATTTCACCCAGTCCCATTAGATGAGAAACTCTGTCTGTCTATTAGCAGCTACCTGACGTTTTGTAATCACATCGATTTAACACGAAAATCTCCTCATTCAGCTTCATTCAGTCAGGAACAAAGCTCCGCCCAACTGCTGAGTCACATGACCAAATGAGCTCATTTCATTGGCTAGAAGCTGCTCGACTGCATCGAATGTAGATTGCTTTGGCCTGAGTTCACCAAAAGGTCGACACATTTGCAGCTGAAATTTTTAAAAGCTGATTTTTTTAACAGCTGATTTTTTTTGCAGATGAAAATTTTGCAGCTGAATTTTTTTTAAAGCTGATTTTTTTAACAGCTGAATTTTTGGCAGCTGATTTTTGTTTTGCAGCTGATTTTTTGGCAGCTGAATTTTTTTATAGCTGATTTTTCCAGCTTAATTTTTTCCAGCTGATTTTTTCCAGGTGATTTTTTTACAGCTGATTTTTTTTGCAGCTGATTTTTTGGCAGCTGATTTTTTTTATAGCTGATTTTTCCAGCTTAATTTTTTACCGCTGAATTTTTCCAGGTGATTTTTTTGCAGCTGATTTTTTTAAAGCAAATTTTTACTAGACATACATTCAGTGTAAGGAATTCAATGTGTAAAAAAAACTTAGTGTTTAACATTCAGTGTACAAAAAAAGGGCAGATTCCAATCAGACAAATGAAGTTACGGAAGAGGATTAGGGCCACTGAAAAAAAAAAAAAAAAAAGTAAACTGATTTTTACATTTTATTTCAGTTTAACATGGGAAAAAAGTCAGAATTCTGAGAAAAAAGTCAGAATTCTGAGAAAAAAAGTCAGAATTCTGAGATTAAAGTCAGAATTCTGACTTTTTTCCCATGTTAAACTGAAATAAAATGTAAAAATCTGTTTACTTTTTTTTTTCCAGTGGCCCTAATCCTCTTCCGTATGAAGTGAATCATCTGCTGTGCCTTGATTTTTTTATTTCTACCATTTTGAGCCCCATCAATAGCGCCCCCTGGAGAAAACCACTGCTTTCTACTTCTTGGAGCTGCACCTGTCTGAGGAGCTGCTTCCTCTTCTCCTCGCCCATCTCCTCGCGGGCCTGCAGCTCCCGCTCATGCTGCGCTCTCAGCGCCTGGCTGTTGACCTCCAGACGCAGCTTGGCGTCCTCCGCCACCTGCAGCTCGTCCTCCAGCTCCTCGATCTGCGTCCTCATCTCCTCCACGAAGGCCTCCAGGCCGCGCTTTGCCTTCTCCAGGTCGTGAACCTGACAGATCATCACAGGTCAGCTCCGCCTGTCTCCACTAACAGGACGTTTGGTGTTCAGGTGTCTGATTCTTACGCTCTTCCCCACGTCGTCTTTGGAGCTGATGAGATCCTCCATCTCAGCTCGGAGCGTCTTCATGGCCTTCTCGGCCTCCTCCAGCACCGCCTGCTTCTCCTCCAGCGCCCGGCTCAGAGCTAACACCCTGGTCTCCTTCTCCCTGACATCCGCCTCAGCTCGGTCCCGCTCCTCTGCGAACTTGGCCGACACGGCGCGCTCCTCAGCCAGCATCTGAGGATAAACAAGCAGTTATTTAACTTCACTGCAGCTCTGATCCCAGAGTGTTATATTAAGTTTAAAATTATTAAATTTCAGAAAATTAAACACATTTTAAAGAGGAAATGTGGGCTGTGAGGTTTTTTGAGAATTACATGAAATATTCTGAGTGATGTTTGCAGAATTTGCAATAAATAAAAAATTAAAAAAGCCAAGAAAAAGTTTAAT
The DNA here is from genome assembly GCF_016077235.1 of Cyprinodon tularosa. Classification (NCBI taxonomy): domain Eukaryota; kingdom Metazoa; phylum Chordata; class Actinopteri; order Cyprinodontiformes; family Cyprinodontidae; genus Cyprinodon; species Cyprinodon tularosa. The sequence continues at coordinate 1,270,831 of NW_024039297.1, read as the reverse complement.
TTTACTGAATTACATGAATAAGTAATTTTATTTATTTTCCCTTTTTATCAAATTAGAGCTGCGAAATTTCAGATTTTACATTTTATTACTGTTATTAGATGTGTTTTCTTTTCTCACAGATTGGTCTGAACTTGAGAAGGATTTCTGTCGCCCCCTGCTGGAGGACTTGCAGTATTACATGAAGTTCCTCCAGAGAGCAGAGATCAGACACATTTATTTTAATGTATTTCACTGTTTGTTTACCCCTTTATAGGACAAGTAAGCATTTTTAATCCCTTGTATACCCCTTACAAATGGAGTCCACCTCCATTTAAATACATTTTTGCCATCAAAATATCCATATTTTTTTAGAATGTCACAATAATAAGGTGTTGTCCTGGAATCGAGTAACACTTTTCACTTAAAATGTTGATTTCCGGTTTACCAGGAAAAAGATGCCAAGGGCCCGCCTTCCTCCTAAGAAAAGGTGGTAATCACCATAGCAACCAGTCATCTCCTATTTCCAGCCCGACCTGATCAAACTTCCTCTGCTTCTTCTCCAGGTTGGAGACCAGCTGCCGCTGGCTGTCCAGGTCCATGAGGACGTCCTCCAGCTCCTGCTGCAGCCGACTGCGGCTCTTCTCCAGCTTGTCGTAGGCCGCGGCCTTCTCCTCGTACTCGCTGTTGGCGGCGTCCAGGTCGCGCTGCAGCCGTTTCTTCCCCTCCTCCAGCATCTCCACCGTGGACGACATCTCGTCCAGCTTCTTCTTGTGGTCGGACAACTAGGAGGTAGGAGGACAAGGAGGAGCTCAGAAAGGTTTCAGATCTACTGCTGGTTTCATTAGGAAACGTTTTGATAAAACAGACCAGCAAAGGCAACATCACTGTCAACAAATCCTAGAAATGTGGCCTTAGACGTGTTTAAAGTCAAGTTTCCTGATTGTTAATCCTACAGTAGATAACAGAAATGTACCAACTTCTGGTAAAATCTCAGGTTTTATTAAACGGGACAAAAACGAGCCATGAGAAGAAGATTTAAAATGTTTTGTTTCTCTTTTATATGTCACATGCAAACTAAAAACTAGTTTAAAAAAATCAACATTGACATCTTACATCATATTTATGCTGCAGAAATATAACAAAGGTCAAACAAAGGACACTAAAGCTCTCAGAGGATGAGAGAACATGATGTAATCATTGCTTTGTTTGCTAAAGTGAGGTTTTCTAATAATATGAAACTAATCTGATTCATTTATTTTTAATCCTCCTCTCATGAAGAGGATGTTTGACGTCTTCTCAGACTCACTACGACGCTAAAGACAACCATCCTCCCCCTCAGTTCTCTAGGATGTTTCCAGCAAAGTAACCCATTATTATGATGCTGCCACCACCGTGTAGCTGTGGGGTTTTAGTGAAAATCAGCAAACGTTTGCTTCCTTCAGACTGTAACGGATCCCCCTCCATGTTTTAGGCTATGTTCACACTGCAGGCATTAATGCTCACTTCTGCGTGGTCGTTCATATTTCCTAATATATGCGATTGATTGTATGTGATCTCCTGTGTGATCTGCATTCACACAACTGATGTTTACAGTTGCCTTTTGTATCTATGCTTCTTTTTCTATGTCTGCTTCTGTCTCCTTGAACCCCAGTGGGCCTCAGCAGATGGCCGCTCACACTGAGCCTGGTTCTGCTGGAGGTTTCTTCCTGTTCAAAGGGAGTTTTTCCTCTCCACTGTCGCTACAAGCATGCTCAGTGTGAGGGATTGCTGAAGAGTCAATGAGTCGATGCAATCAGCTGGTTTTCCTTAGATAGAAAACTTTGAATCAATCTGACTGGATGATCTGGTGAACTGGAAATTGGCTCTATAGAAATAAACTGAATTGAAATAATTTAATGTTTCATCAATTTATGAAATATAAAAAACTAATTAGCCTTTGAATAATTTAATATACCATTTACATTATATTAATAGTTTTTGGTGTTTAATAAATTCATTTACATGGTACTGTCATTATTTCTCTCTGGTTCATGGAATCTGTGCATAAAACTCATCATGAAACTTTCTTGGAACAGACAGCTGTCGTTCTCAGTGAGAGGCAGCCAATCAGACGTCAGGGTTTCTATGAAATCGGTTCTAGTTCCGCCCACTAAGTTTGATTGTTAAAGTTCATAATTATATTTTTTAAGGAAAGCTCCTGCTGCAGCCATTTGTTGAAAGTTTCAGATTGAGCTGCTCTTTCTGGACATAATTAGGGACACAAATAAGAGACATGTCTGTTTGTCAGAATCCAGGATTAAATTTTTCAAAGTCAATCAGCAAGAGTTTAAAACAGTTAAGTTGTCAATCCTGAGTGTTAGAAAAATGTAAATGCTTTACTATATTTGCTCCGCATATCCATGTGGAAACCTTCCGTTGAAGTAATTTTGGGAAGGGGCGAAAATACTGGTTAGTTGATTGGCCTATGTTGGTGATAGACGGGCCAAATAAACCAATCAGATCAACGAAGCATATGACGTGCTAACAGAGCGACGACGAAGAGGAGCCAATTGATAGATCAAACTCTTGGTGAAACCAGTCGGGAGAAGAGCAAAAACATCTTTTCCTCTGAGAAAAGCCTCCAGAGCAGTGTTTTGCTCTTCTTTCAGTGAAGAAATACTCTGTAATTCCGATAAAACTTGCTCGATAGCCACGCTAACGCTAGTTTTATCGGCTGAAGCCGCCATGTTCTTTAGACTGAACCGTCGCGCTTCTCGTTGCGTCAACCCGCCTCAAAGCCAACGCTGATTGGACGTTCGTTTGGTGAACGGCTCCAAATTTTCTCCAGACTGATCTGCGAGTGAAACCTTGAAAGCTCGCGAGATCACGATGGTCTCACGAGGCTACTGTCTTCATGCTCCTGACCTGCATGTTGAGGCTGGAAAGCTGCCGTTCTACGACGCGTTTGGCCTCCGTCTCTTCCTCTAGCTGCTCCGTCAGGCTGTTCCTGTCCTCCTCCATCTGACGCAGACGCCCCGACACGTTCAGCTTCTGACGCGTCTCCTCCGATAGCAGCTCCTGGAGGAAAAGGACAGGTTGTGATCTGGGACCGTCGGAGCTTCAGTCAACAGGTGTGACTTTCACCTGTGCGTCCTGGAGCTGAGAGGACAGACTGGAGACGTCTTTACTCAGCTTGATGTTCTTCCCCTCCGCGTCGTTCAGCAGGCCAGTCACGCTCTCTAGCTCCATCTAACACAGCAGATCTTTGTGGGTTAGTTTCACTTTTTCTACATTAAGAAGATCTGTTTGGTTAAATTAAACGTCTTAGGATCAACCATAGCTCATCGACGTCATATGCATGTCATGAGGTTTTTAACTCACGTTTAACTTTGTCACTCGCTCTCCGAGCTCATTTCTCTGCCGTTCGCTTTCGTTAAATCTGGAGTTTAGGTCAGTCAGCTGAGCTTCCACCTTCTTCTTCTTGTGCTCTACATCTTGTTTGGAGCTGGCGAGGGATCTGAGCTCAGCGCTTAGGTCTGCACTTTCCTTCTCCAGGGCTTGTTTAGCTTTCTCCAGACTGGCTCTCACCTGGAGGGAATCAGATGAACAGGGATCAGTGAGATGTTAGGTAAAGCTAAAGTTTATCGTGGTGAATTGAACCGACCTTTTTGGCCTGCTCCAGCTGCTCCGCCAGCTCCTCAACAGCCTGGCTGTGTTTCCCTCGGAGCTCCTGGATCTGGGCTTCGTGGCTCCGCCCCTCATCTTCCATGGCTTTCTTTAGCATGGCTACCTCCTGCTCTCGTTTGGCTCTATCAATGAGCGAGAAGAATAAAAGAAATAAAACCTCAGCTGTTTGTTCGCCCGGATAAAGCTTTACGCAGATGATATCACGTTTTATTGTTGGATATTTTTATCCAACATAATATTTCTTTGAAATCAAACTCATTGATAGAAGGTTGGTGAGTGTGGTGGATCGTTACAGGTGTGATACAGACCGTAGCTCCTGCTGAGCAGCGGTGGTATCTAAACTGTCCTCCAGCTCAGAGCGCAGCGCGTTTAGCTCCTCGCCAAGGTCCCGTCGGGCCGCCTCAGCCTTCCCCCGCGCCGTCCTCTCCGCCTCCAGGTCCTCCTGTACTTCCGAAAGCAGCGATTCCAACTCGCGAATCTTCTTGACCGCCGTTGCACGCTGAGTGCTCTCCTCTTCCAAACTACAGACCCAGAAATGAATGCTTAGGAAGCGATTAGGACTGAGCACATTTTGGCTCCTTGGAGGATTGTGTGTATTTTCATCTCACCGGGTCTGTGTAGCCTGCAGCTCTTCTTCTTTGGCGGCTAATTGGGCTCGCAGCTCGGCTAGCTGGGCCTGCAGGTCGGCGTATTGCTCCTGTAGGTCGGCCAGCTCTGCATCGACCTTCTTCTTTGCCTTTTCCACGTCCTGACGAGACTTCTCCTCCTTCTTCATGCGAACTAAATACATTCAGAAAAAGATGCTAATTATGCGAATAACTATTTCTAAATTATTGCTTTCTTGTTACAGTGTGTGGCACAATTATTTTTGAATACCAACTTTTTTATTGAATCATTTTTCGACAGTAGTCGAAAAAAAACATGCGGCAAAGGACCACAGGTCGGATTTGAACCCGGGTCGGCGACCCACTGCTCCACCTGCACGCCCTGAACTAGATATTTCTGAAGGAAATATCTAGTTCAGGGCCCATAATTATTTCTGATCGTTATTCGCTGCCATAAAGTCTCCCAAAGACTCACCTTCCAGGTCGGAGATCATCGACTCATACTTGGCCTTCAGTTTGCCCAGATTCTTTGACTTCTCCTCCTCTTCAGCCAGGTTGGAGCTCATATCAGCCAAACGCTCCTCCAGAAGCTTCCGCTCCTGACAGCAGAGACGGACGGTCAGCAGGAGGCGCAGCTGGAACATCCTGGAACAGGAGGAGCTCTTACCTTCTGCAGCTTGTTGTTCTGATCCTCCATCAGCATCATGTCCTCCTCCATTTTCTTCACCTTCCCCTCCACAGCCGTTTTCTCCAGCTGGAGCTTCTGCCGAGCGTCCTCCTCCAGCGAGATGTGGGCCTCCATCAGCTGCAGGACACAGGATCAGACACCAGCAGACCCTTAATGCAGGAATTCTTACGCAGTTGTTTAAAAAATATATATTTCTCTCATGTTTTAGTCAGATATTAGATTAAATAGAGGTTAATCATTTTAAAATTGCAACTTAAGGTTTTAAGTTTGAAGTTTATTAGGGAAAAAACTCAACTCAGTGTGTTGTCCATTATGAATTTCCTTGTGATTAACTCCAAAAAAAGAAAATTTAAATCAATCCACTCGCCTTCCTCTGGCAGTAAACCGGCCCTCACAGGTTAAATGATGTCTAACCTGTAGCTGCTGCTCCATGTCCTTCTTCTCCTGCTGCAGGGAGATGCTGCGCTCCTCCTCCTCCTCCAGACGCGCCTCCATCTCGTGCAGCACCTCCTCCAGCTCCTGCTTCTTGGCCTCCAGGCGTACCCTCATCTCCTCGGCCTCGGCGTACAGCTCGGCCTCGGCCTGAAGCTTCAGCTCCAGCTGCGCCCGCTCCTCGGCCAGCTGCAGGCAGAGGCATCCCTTTTATAGCCTCTGATTGGCTCAGCCAGACGCTGCGTTTGACTCACCTGTGTGTGTTTCTGGCTGATTTCCTTCAGTTCAGCTTCAGTCTTAGCCGCAACCTCTCTCACCGCCTTCAGCTCTTCCTCCTTTTGACCCATTTCCTCCTCCTGCCTGGTCACCTGCAGCAGAGGCTTCACCTGGTTCACAAACAGACATGAAAATTAAACTTGGGTGGAGCGAACGTAAAGGTTCGACTCTGTAGAGAGTCTAAGTCCAGCGTGGAGCTGTTTGATCAGAGGAGAACCTTGGTGAAGAGCCTCCACCACTGCCAGTTCTTCAGTTTGAGGTAACAGGCACAGTTCCTCTGGAGGACCTTCATGGCAGTCAGCTGCTGCTGGCGTTTACTAAACGCTCTGCAGAGAACCAGCACCACACGTTACTTTCTGGATGGATCTGGGACGCCCAAACCCTGAAGAGTCCCTCTTACTTGCGTCCCAAAAAGCCTCGTGCTCGTGCCTGGAAGGCGATGATGACGACGGTCAGTTTGAGGTCCCGTTCCTCCTCCAGCTGAGCCAGAACTCCGGTCCTGAAGAACATCTTACTCTGACCGATTCGGTACAGGTTTGGGTCCAGATCCAAATGCTTCACCTGAGGACCGAAGCATAACTGAATCTATTCTTTGCTTTTCATGTCGGCGGCTTTTAGGAAAAGACTCACCATCAGACAGCACGCCTGCTTTCCATCCATGAAGCCTTTAGGGATGGCGTTGGCGGCAAGAATCTCATACCTGCAGACAGGATGAGAAGGTCGGCTCATTTTCAACCCTGGGGTGCAGCTCTTCAGTAAAAGCTTTTAAACCTTTACTATGGCTGCACGACATGGGAATTCTGGTATATAGGTGCCAAAAAAGGGGAGAAAGGAGAAGGGGGGATCTAATAAAATAATAATACAGAGAAAACATGTTAAATGGTTCAATCCACCGACTCTTTGGAACCAAGGTCATTTATCCCATTAGAAACTTTCCCATCTCCATTTAATTCATTTATTTAATAAAGTTGTTTTCTTTCCTTTTACCATTTTATTTCTGTAGCTAAAACTAGATTTCAAATACATTTTTTTATTTCTCTTATTAACCCTTTAAAGCTACAGTGTGTAATAATTACAGGGATATAAAGTCAGAAATTGAATATATTATACATAACTATGTTATTTATCATCACCTATGAGCTCAGCCTTTTAACCATAACATTTGCGTTGCCTTAGAATTCGTTATTTATAATTATATAGGAGCGGGTCTCGCAGCCATGGAGGCTGACATCTTTGCGCTACGGCAGCGCAGAGGCAACAAACTAGCGATTGCGAGATCTCCCATGACGCTCAAAAATAACTACGGCAAGTTGAGAGAGATGAACTGAGACGGTGTAGGTACCAGATTGACTCGGGCTGCCAGATTGACTCGGGGGCCTGCGCCTTTTGATGACGTCACAATACATAATTGTTTTAACGTTTGCACAATTGCGCAAAACATTTTGATTGGTCTGGACAGCTTACTAAAGTAATTATAGCGGGGTGTAGGTTTTATTCGAAAGCGGGATTGCTGTTTGTAAACGGACAATTTTACGAAGACATTCTCCATGGTCCCTGCGCCTTCTGATGACGTCACCGAATTCGCCATGGGCCTTGCGCCTCCCGATGACGTGACATTATGGCAATGCCACTCAAACAAACTACATTGAGCCCGCGGTCTGCATTTGTAACGAGAATAAATTCAGGAGAATGAAGCTAAAGGGATACAAAAAATAAACTTGTAATATTACAAAACCAAAAATACTACGAATACAAAGTATATTCAGAGATTAAAGTCCCTCTGATACTGTTTAAGTGACTGAGAAACTGCAGATTTGCCACATTTAAGATGGCGGACGCTCTGACGCATCTCAAAAGGCGCAGGCCCCCGAGTCAATCTGGCAGCCCGAGTCAATCTGGTACCTACAACGGTACTGAACAGTAGATGGCAGTATTATGCCTGAGAAGCGTTTAGTCTGCCTGAAACCAAAGAAGAAGAAGAAGCAGGTATACTGCGCCTCGGTAACAAGAAAGGTGAACAAGGCGGCAGGCGTGAGTGACTTTGCAAACTGTTTGGCCAAACATCAGACGAATGGAGGATCATGCCGACTCTGTATCACAACGAAAAGCGGCGGACACCGAACCCCCGTCATCTAAGAAGCGGAAACACGACGAGAATAAACGCAAGCGTGACAAAAAACGCGGATCAACATTGGCACGGCATTTACACGATGGAAGTCACTGATGGAGGAAAAAGGTTTTCAAAGTGACGCTCAAGTCGCCAGTTTTCTGTTGGACAGGTAATTAATCCTACACACACAATTGTCTTTTTATACACGTAATACCCCACCCCCACATCCCGTTTCAACCAAACTATTGTCAAGATGTCTGGTAGCATTACCTAGATAAGGCCACAGCTTCATAAAATTACCACAGCTGATAGTGGCGTGTGTGAGTGTGAGAGAGACAGATATATGAAGCTGCATATTAGCGAGCTACGGATATATACCTCGGTTACTTCTCTCCGGCTCCTTTGGAGATCTTCAAGCCTTTCCTCCACTGCTGTAGGCACCTCTCCCTCGGCTGGCCCTAGCTGCACGCTCACCCCGGCCTCTCTGCCCTCTTCCTCTCCCTCTTCCTTGCCTTGTAACCCCCGTGCCACAAACAAGACTTAGACTCTGTAAACGGGGAATATATATTCTACCAGCGAACACAATCTCGCTGTTAAACTAATGACTACAATTACTTCGTCTGTTTATATCACCATGCAAAGCAGCTCACCAAAACGTCACAACGATGTAGAAAAAATAACGGGTATATTTATTATCTAAAGTCTACATGAAATCTATACCCTACACAGACTAATGAAATACTATCTGTAAAATTATCTATGTAAACAAACCTCATCACTTGAGAAAGTAGGTGATGCGGACGTCGTGGAAGACATTTTGTCCCGTAACGCTCGCCGTACAGTTGGGGGGGAGAAGCGGTGGGGGGGGGGATGTTCATGTTGCTGCAGTCTGCAGTCTGAGCGCTAGATGTCGCTGAAAATTACACACTGTAGCTTTAAAGCCCGATCCAAGAATAAAACAAAACAGAAAATAACTTTTTTTTGGTTTGAAGTCCTTATTTGGCCTTTTAACAAAATATGTAAAAAGAAAAAACAGAAAAATATATTTTTGATATTAATAATTTATTTCTATGCGATAAGTCAAGATTATTTTTTGTGTAGTCTTCTACTGGCTGTTATCAGGTATATCTGATTGTGAACAATAGGATTTTGAGCAAAGTTTTTACCATTAAATTATGCAAAAGGTGTCAGAAGCAAAACATTTCAGAAACCGTATGTATCAAATACGATACATTTGGCATTACATGGTTAAAGGTGTAGTGGAGGACGTTCTTTTTCCGGATGGTAAATAATCTAAATAAGTGGTCCTCCTAATATGTTTACGTAAGGCCGTCCTACGTGAGTCTGACATAGTGGATAAATTGCAAATCTTCTCTTGGAAAATAAGCTTTTACGAGCGATGCTAACAGCAACTAGGAGAAATAGGCTCGTGCACTTTCTTGCATGCATTTAATAAGCGTTCTCTATCCGGAGCGGGTCTTTTCAAAAATTTGGGAAAATTCTCCACTATACCTTTAAGTTAAAGATTTGTTCTCACCTGATTTCCATATAAAATGTCTGGTAATAGTGTCACCTTTGGACAGCTGCTGCTACTCACGCTAGGAGGGAGATGCTATTCTATAGCTGCTACGGATGTCAACTGTCAGACGGTGGTCCGTAAAAATTAAAAAAATATCCACTGGACTTGGTTTCCAAGATTTGAAGACGTTTTCAAATCTTGGAAACCAAGTCCAGTGGATATTTTTTTATTTTTAAGGAATGACTATGACCTGAATGACTGAGAATCTTCATCAGCATGTCAGACGGTGTGTTCTAAAGGGGGAACTGTCCAGTGTCCTGATTGCTGCACTGACCACATTGATGGCCAATCGTACTCTGAACCAGGAGATCTCAACTGGATCAGATAAAAACCTTTTATTCTCATCAGGGGGATTTAACTGTTTAGCTTTTTAAATCAGCAATGAAAAAAAAGCATTTCTAGGAATTTATGATGTAAAATTTTCAAGTACTTGTCTATATATACTGTTATCAACGTGCTGGTGAAGATTCCCAGTCATCCAGGTCAGAATCATTCCAGAAAAAGTAAAAAAAAACAATCCACTGGACTTTTTCCCCCAAGTTTAAAGACGTTTCTCTTCCATCCAGGAAGCCTTTTCAATTTAAAATGTCAGAAATAGCGTTTAGTTCCAGGTTTTATCCAGCAGCCCAACAAAGCCTGGTTTTAGTTTAGAAAACATGCGAATTGAAACAGACGAACGGGTCCCTCCCTCTGGAATGGGGGTCGTTTGGCTTATTTGTTAGCCTGTAATATCAGAAACCTGTCTATGTCTTTAAAAGGTTGTTTAGTTTCTCTAATATAAAGATCAGAACATTCCTCACTGCATTGAACTGCAGACAGTTATCAACTATTATACAAATATAGCTCAATATTTTTGGACTATATGGTTGTCAGCGTATCACTACCCTCCAGTAGTGAAACAGAGAATCTTCTGATCCATCTTCACTAAGCAACTCATATGATAATATTTATAACTATGTATTGTTTACTAAGCTATTATTTTAAATAAAACAAAACATTCCATGTTTTTGCAAATTCAAAGCAGAGAAATGTGCTGCTGGAAGCAGAACTCGGATCATATTTCCAGGACAGATCTGCTACAGACGACAGAAAGGATGTAAAGATGTTTGTTTTCTCAGCAAAGTTATTATTAATATTTCACACAATGCAGTTTATTATGCATGTTATAATTATTGATAGAAATCCGTAATTTCTGTATTTTTTCATAAATCGCCGTCATCGATGAGCCAGAAATGAGCCGATCGTGCTGCCAGTACAGATCTGATAGTGAAGGGCAGCAATGTGTGGCGTTAGCAAAGCTGGCTAATGCTAGTACCACGGCTGAGATGATTAATCTGATTAATCGTTTAAAAAAATAATCGGCGACTAATTTAATAATTGATTTATTGTTGATTGGAGTATAGAGACTCAACAACATGCTTTTAGCTGACAAAGCAACCCACTTATAGCGGTAATTATATCAGAATTGTAAATAGAAATATGTAAACATTTTGCATTTAAGATGAAAACCATTTCATCTGTCAATACGCTCTATCCAGAACTCCTCATGTGGGAAAAGTTTTAGTTTCACCTAATTTAATTTTGTAAAATCTTCTTTAAGGAAAGTTTTTCTATCCGACTATTAGTAGATTAAATGAAAAAATAATCGATAGATTAAATCGATTTGCAAAATAATCGTTAGTTGCAGCCCTAGCTAGCACCCGTCCACCTTTTTGACTTCTAACACTTAAAAGATATCAGCTAGATTTCACACTCCAGATGGTTCTGAAGGTTTTAACTGATTTCCAGGTGATGAAACCTTCCGGTAAAAAGCTCCTTACCTCTGTCTAAACTCCTGGAAAACGATGCGGTTCGGAAACCCCTGCCTGCAGATCCGAATGCCTTCCAGGACCCCGTTACACCTGAGCTGCTCCAGCACCAGGTGGGCGTCCATCTTCCCCGCCTGCAGAAGGAAGTGAGAGTAAAAATCAAACAGGAAGTGCCTCCTGTCAGCAGCCAGGGGGCAGATCTAACCGCGGCTCACCCTTTTCTCGTGGTTGGGGATGATGCAGCGGACGAAGTTGGGCTGCGTGTTGTGCAGCGTGGTCATCAGTTTGCCCAGCGACTCCTTGTAGAGCTGACCCACCGTGCGAAACATCCCCTTCTTGGACTTGGTGGGCACCGAACTCTCCGACATCTTGGTGAGGGTATCCAGGCCCACCACTCGATCCACTGAAAGGAAGACGTACCATGCTGTAACCATGGTAACAGGCAGCTTATGTGTGAGTGTAGGTGTCATGGGACCAACCGTCTTTCCACAGGTCCTGGATGAAGTTGCTGGAGGAGTTGTTGAGCAGCGCCGTCACGTTGTCGTTCAGAGGATCCATGTTCTTAGTCAGCCAGCTGGCGGCGTTATAATCCACCTGCAGACAGGAAGCAGAAGCTCTGCAGGTCAAAGGGGAAACTCTAAAGGGGTTGACGTTAAGGATTTTTACCACTTGCCCAAAGGGCAAGTGACTTTCACATTTCATTTGCCCGGAAACAATTTTTACTTGCCCATTATAATGTTTGATAAATATAGTTCCTAATATTCATTTTTGTATATATATCAATGAAAGATGTTTGTTTTTTAAATGTTTTTTGTAATTCAGTATTTTTTAAGTTTCCAGGTTCCTGGTGTGTATCTGCATGCGTCAGATAATGAACTCAAGCCTACATTACCGTGTTAACATGCTTTTCAATCCTTCCTTCACATTCTTTTCAAACTAAACTTTGCTTTAAACTGTTGTGTGCTTGGAAAAATATAAATTGTAATGTTAAAAACAATTAATCACAAGACAGAAATCAATGTCACAAATGAATAACTTTTATTTTAGAGTCACCGTATGTTTATACAAGATAATACTATTAATATAATGTGACTTTTCTAGAGAATCATTATACATAGTTATTTTATTCAGGGTTTCCACAGTCTGACATCATTTCAGAATTCCCTGACTTTTAACGACTCAGGATCAGTTCTCCCTGACAAAATAAATGCAGCCGTTTGTCGTTTTGGTAACTGCATCAAAATTACCGCCAGGTGGACAAAAATCACGCCATCTGGCGGAAAATCACGCGCCTTTTTCAAATCACGCGAGAATGTGTACAAAACAACAAAAATGGCGCCGGCAACGCTTTTGGGTCGTTTTCATCGAATGTTGGTGATTTTAAAGTAATTTTGAGTGATAAATAATTTGTACTCTCTCAACAATAAAAACTACTTTCCCTGCTCTACTTTAGAGACACAGCTACTGGTAGATACTGGAGATTCCTGTGGGTTCTGGCTGAAAGCGACAAGCTGTTACATAAATCTTCAAGCGTTATTGGTCGGGGTTAATCTGCTCAGCTGACAGAGGAGGATGTTTTACATATACAGTGATATATCTGTGGTCACGGTTTTCGGTTCGGTTCGGTTCGATACATGTTGATTGTTACACTGAAATCCCATAAAAATTTATGAAATTAATGAAAAAATCCCCCAAAAAAGAATGGATTGTAATTATTTTAAATGATCCGCGGAAACCCTGGATCATTTCCGTATGTTTTGCTGCTTTGAATTTAATCATCTGGCGCATGCCCTCTACCATCTCCAAGGAACTCAGAGCGGAGCGGACGGGAGCCACAGTGGAGGCTGTAGGCTTTGCTTTGAGCAGCCGGTCTGGAGCGCAGCGGGGCGGAGCGCTGACGGAGTATGAGGGATTTCAGGGTTAGCATGACATGTTGGTCGTGTTGCTGTTAGCATAAACAAAACGTGTTGCACAATGCTTGCACGCTGTTGCACTTTTATCCACATCTTTCTTTCCTCCGTCATCGTAGGTCACTCTAAATGCAAAGTGGTCCCATACAGCAGACCTATAAAGTGCTGCTGGCGCGTCTTCCAACTCCTGTTCTTTCCCACTCGCCATACCCACACAATTCTCCACAACAACTGATTTTTTCTGCTACACCCGGCTACGCTGCTTCGCTTCTTCTTCTTCTTGTTTACTACTGGTGGTTGGCTTTGGTCGCAGTTCCGCCACCTTCTGCTCTGGAGTGTAAACGCTTCGCCTATGAGAAAAAGGAACCGAACGAAACACACGCGAACCGAACGATTCTGACGGTTTTCATAAATCGTCCCATCCCTAATATAGATTTATATATTGCTGATCCAACACGCCTCAATCAGCATCTAAACTGCATCTTCACCATGTAGCTGAGCTCTACAGAGTCCTGCTGACTAAAGGATCCAGCTCGGCTTACGCAGAGAATCATCTGAATGATGATGACACCGGAGGTGCAGAAGGTCCAGGAACTCCTGCCTGCCTGGAGGAAGAACATAAAGAGCAGAGGTTCTGGGTCTGAGGTTCTGGTTACCTTCCCAGCGTAGTGCAGCACGGTGAACATCAGCTTGTCCTTGTGCTGTTTGGGTTTGGAGAACTTGACGTGGCCTGTGTGGGTGTTCATCAGCTTGTCCACAAACGACTGGTCGGTGGCCTTCGGGAACCAGCACTCCTCGTCCAGCAGCGCCAGGATGCCTGGAGGATTGTTCTGGAATGACGCAGAACATAAAGATCTTAGCTTTACATCATTTCCAGGTGTCTCTGGCTTCCATGAAGCCGATCTCACCGGCCTCTCGATGAGCTCGATGCAGGGCTGCAGGTCCAGGCCGAAGTCGATGAAGTTCCACTCTATGCCCTCTCTCTTGTACTCCTCCTGCTCCATGATGAACATGGTGTGGTTGAAGAGCTGCTGCAGCCGCTCGTTGGTGTAGTTGATGCAGAGCTGCTCAAACGAGTTGTCCTGCAGGAGGGAGACGCTTCCGAGTTCAGAAGGCAGAAATCCATGAAACCAACAAACAACGTTCCTCTGCAGGACGTCACCTCGAAGATCTCAAAGCCAGCGATGTCCAGGATCCCCAGGAAGGACGACGACTGTCTTTTGCTCTTGTCCAGCGTCTTGTTGACCCTGGCGAGGATCCAGCGGAACAGGCGTTCATACATGGCCTTCGCCAGAGCCTCCACTGCAAAGTCAGCCTGGAAGCGACGGCGGATTTTAGGAGAACGCTTTCCGAGAGATGACGCTGACTGATGCCTGAAACGGATCAGTACCTGCTGTTTGGTCTGGGCCTTCTGCACCACCTCCCGCCCCACCTTGATCCTGGGTGTGAGGATGGCGCGGGTGAAGTCGGTCACGCTGATGCCCTGCAGGTGGCAGACCTTCTGAGCCGCTGCGTGTTGTTGGAAAGGAGAAGGAGTCAGAGAAGCTGCAGGTTTTCCTCACACACCTGGTGATGCAGAGTTGCTATGGTTACCGGTGTTGTCGGGCATGGTGGCCTGCTCGCTGTTCCTCTCCTTCTCTAACTTGATGTTCCCCAACTGGAGAACAGTGGAAACCACCTTCAACATCCCTGAAGGTTTAGAACAAGTGATTAGTTACTCTGCTAAACCATCAATCCATCCATCAACCCTCCATCCATCCCTGTAGTGCACTCCAGCAGCATGATTTCCCAGAATCCCCTTGGGTTTACTAAAATCCTGATCTTATATGCCAAGATTTAAGATCATTTCCCATCCTTGTGGTCCTGAGATATGGATCATGTTTAGTAGTGATGGGTCGGGCAACACCGATGCGTCGGCGCATGTGTCGGTCTCATAGAGCGAAACCTGTGTCGACGTGTGTATCGCTACGGAAAAGTCACGTGACTGAAACAGTACCTGTATCGGTCACGTGACCGATGTTTCGAACTGATTTATAAGCCTTTATAAGGAAGCCTTTATAAGGAAGCGCATCTGCCAACGAGATGCATCTGCCAAAACAATCTTGCGTGTTTTGCGAATATAAAATTTATCAGAAATTATGGAGCTTCCTCATGCAAAAAGAAAGGTTTCTGCCGTGTGGGACCACTTTGATGTCATTTCGGAAAATAAGGTATTTGTTTTCATTTCCTTGTTTCATCCTGTTCCTCTCAGAGTTTCCACTTGATTCATGTACTAACATACTATTTTTTTTTTTTTTTTTTTAAGATGACCTTTGGGAACATTTTGATCTCGAAGTGGGGAGGCAGACCAAAAGTGCCACAGCTGATGCCATCCTTGAGGTGCAGAGAAACATGGCAGAGGGCAATATTGCGAGGTCCCAGGATCCTCTTTTATATTGGAAAAACCAAAGGACTGTTTATCCAAACCTCTTCCGCCTGGCCTTAAAATTTTTGTGCACTCCAGCTTCATCTGTGCCGTGTGAGCGGGTGTTTTCCACAGCTGGAGAACTAATATCAAAAAAGACTGGATTTCAAAACGTTGCAACAACTTATTTTTTTGAATAAAAATTTGTAAAAAAAATACCAGTGAACAAGCATCTTCATTTACTACATGTTTACTTAGAGATTATTACATTATGATGCAGGTTCTCATTATTCATTGACTGTGTCTAAAATATCAAATATGTTTTAATAATAATACAATGCATCATACAATGAATTGCATCATATTAGTGTATATAATAGGTCATCAAATCAGTGTCAGTTAACTCTGTCAACTAGGTTGCCTGTAGGGATTTTTAATGTCCAGCAGGTGTCAGTATTCAGTGACACAGTATCGACACAGTATCAATACAGTTTGGTAATGTGTCGAAACATTTCATGACGCCTCATCAACCCATCACTACTGTTTAGAAACAGTCCAACGGGATTTTGACATAGTGGTTCAGTGTGTGTTCATCACTTGTCCCATATTCTTTTTTTTTTTCTGATTCTTAATGCTTAAATTTAAACATTAGTTTGCAACTTTGCTTCACTTACTATCACGGATTAAAGCTATTACTTCTGGATTATTGGTTGATATTCTTTATTTTGTTTCAAAGTAAATTCATGGTATTTGTTTTCCTTTTTACTCACCATTGTTTTTCCCAGTATTTCCTGCTAAATTGATAGATGATGATGATGTCATTGATTACCCTGCTGGGTTCTGACAATTAGAGGGTTTTCTTTGGAATAATGCTTTGTTTGTTTTTCTTTTTAAGTAACTTTTTTTGTTATCTTGTATCATATTGTTTATTTTGCGGACTCTTTCTTTATGTAGATGAGTTTGTAAATTAGATTAATAATTTTATTCTTGTTTTGTTTTGCTAATTGTTAATATAAGGACTGAGCTCTTGGAAGCTCAGAAATGGTTGTCAGAGTGAAAAGTGCTGAATAAAAGACAAAGGAGAAATATGGAACCAGTGGCCTTCTTTAGAGTTTCAAAGAACAACAATTTAAAAAGAGCAGCTAAATTACCAAGAAACACCGGGAACGGTTAGAGGGGGTCTATAGGTACCTAATCTCTCCTCCTCAGTGAAGCCCATGATCTCCATGGCTTCCAGAGTCTCGTCAAACAGCTGGTCGTCCTCCTGACCTGGAATCTCCACGTGACCCGCTCTCAGGAAGCGGTAGCTGTTGAAGTCCTCCAACAGAAGCTCCTCTGCAGGAACACAGAGAATCACAATCACCATCCAAAAACCCAGAGATGATCCCCTCTCTACCCCGTCCTGCAGGTCGGTCCTTCTCACCCCTCATCTTGTCTTTAGCTCCAGCCACCATGTAGTAGAAGATGTGGAAAGCTCTCTCAGTTTGGGCCTGACGGATGCAGCGCGACTTCTCAAGCAGATCTGTTCAGTTTGGGTGGGGTTAAGCAGACAATCCTTCATGTTGGTTCATTTAGGAAGACAGAGGAAATAAAAAAGCTCAGAAAAAGGATACAGGTGTCAATGTTGGCTCCAACGAGGAAGCCGGTCACGTCAAAGTTCAGCTTGATGAATTTCCCCTGTGGAAGGAGAGCAGCTGTGAAACATCTCTGAAGTTTATCTGTCAGGACGTAAGAACGCTGATGATCTGAAGCTCATTCTAAGTTAAACCCAAATGCAAAAGCTTGGAGAGAAATCCTAAAACTTGAAACCTTCTATTTTAATGTCTGAGAAGAAAAAAAAAAAGTACAAATCTGGAGGAGTTGTCGTTCTTGATGGTCTTGGCGTTGCCAAAGGCCTCCAGGATGGGGTTGGCCTGCAGCAGCTGCTTCTCCAGCTCCCCCTGCAGGTCAGAAACAGGCGGGACGTTATCCAGCAGGCGAGGGTTCATCCAAACAAACAACCCAGATGAGTTTTACTCACATAGGCCAAAGATCCTGACTGCTGCTGCAAGAAGAGTCAGAAAAACAAGCCGTTAAAAATATGTTTATTCATCTGGTTTATTTAACTTGAACCGACTGAAACAGCGGAGCGGAAAAAGCCAGAAATGAATCTTCAGCCCGAAAGGTCATTTCTAGATGAAACACGACTATAACCCTTAGTAGGAGGCGATATTAAGCTCTACACTGGGAAAAAAAAATCTAGAAAAGTTATTTTTTCTTAAAATAAGTGCATTTTTTCTTAGATTCAGGAGATAAAAGAGACATTTTGCCAATAGACCAAGACAATTTACACTTAAAATAAGAAAAACACAATTGCATTGTCTTATTTTAAGTGCATATCATCTAATTATCTTATTTTAATAGTAAAACTACTCATTCCATTGGCAAACTATCTCATTTACCTGCTCTAATTTAGGGGAAATACACTAAATTTCAGAAGTTTTTACTTATTTCTAGATCATTTTTCCAGTGTATCTGTTTTTTTTTGGCAGTTATTCCTCATTCAGAGGGAAGCAACAGAAGAGCAGAGACCCCAGCAGCTGCAGCAGGAGGAGAAACCAGCACCAAGGAGTCTGTCCTCACCTTGGCCACAGCTGCAGCGACCGAGTCCTGTGACATACAGGAAAATTCAGAATTTAAGGATTTTAGATGGGTAAAACACGGAAGCTTTCACAGCCAACTTTGCGTTTGATTAAACCGGATTTTAAGAGAGGATCTCTGGATCAGAGAAGGTGGAGGAGCAGAAACTCAGACACCTTCTACCCTGATGACGTCCAATCATCCCTGACTTTAGTGCTGCGTCGGATCCAGGAGAGTTTGGGACCAGGAAACAGTCTGGGATGGATGGAGGACCAGCCAAGGTGAAATAAGACCTGACGTCACCAAACGGCCGCTTCATCAGGTTCCTCTGAGACCTCGCTGTACAACACTTCCTGAAGATTCCCTGCAGGATTAGGATCAGCTGACTGAGGTCCACTGAGAGGTCAGTGCAGGGGGGTTACCATTAGGCAACACTAGGCAGCTGCCTAGGGCCCCAAGTTCCTGGGGGCCCCATAAAACTCTGTTTCCATGTATGGTTAATACAACTATTCCTTATCTGTGCACATTAAATATGTTTTTGATAAAAATCCTTTTGCTAAAATTCCATCAGAACGCTGATAATATTAAGTGTGTCTCAGCCCCCCCCCCCTTCAGTGTCCACCATATTGGATCAGTCTATTTGCTGCACATGTTCAGAAAGGTCCAAACAGACAGCAGCAAACCATTTGAAAACAAACGATGCAAAGAGCAGTGTTGCCAACTTAGCGCTTTAGTCGCTATATTTAGCCACTTTTCAGACCCCTCTAGCACTTTGATTTCTAAAAAGCTCCTAGCGCCAAATCTAGAGACTTTTTTCTGCTACTGGAGACTTTGGAGACAACATCTAAAAGCAGCGAACTCTGCTCTCCAGAGCGAGTAGATTGGTAACCCCACCTCCTGCTCTCCTCTATCTTGTCTGCTGTCATGATTCATGCAGCTATTATTTCATCCAAATGAAAAATGGAGAACAGATAAGCAGATCATGGCTTGTCTACAGTGAAAAGAAGGACTGGGTTATTTACTTTGGCCTTTTTGGAAACACAGGAAGGAGCAATCAGCTAAGTGAGCTTAGTGCTTGGAAAAAATCTTTCATTCCTTTAGAGACAGCATGAAAAGTCAGCTGAGTACAAAACATAGAGAGGAAAACAAGAAGAAACGGGACAAGAAGAGAGGGACACAATAGTAGCCCACTTCCTGGCACTGGAGTGACCCCCTCCTCCTGGGCGTGCATATTTTTTTCCTCTGACTCCACCCTTTCACAGATTTACAGGGTCTGACCAGGAGATGGCGCTTTCCTTTTAGATGCTAATGTCCACAAATTATGACAGAATATTTAGGAAAGTGGGGGAATTTAAAATGGCTACTACTGTGGATCCCCTGAGAGAAATTGGCAGCATCACCCTGTAGCTAAATGAACCACACTGGAAAAATCCAAATCTAGATAAGTCATTTTTTCTTAAAATAAATGCATTTGTTCTTGGATTGAGGAGGTAAAGAAGACATTTTGCCAATGGAACAAGACAATTTACACTTAAAATAAGAAAGCACAACTGCATTGTCTTTTTTCAAGTACATATCTAATTATTTTATTTTAAGAGTAAAAATACTCATTCCATTGGCAAACTATCTCAATTACCTACTCAAATTAAGGGTAAATACACTTAATTTAAGACATTATTACTTATTTCTAGATTGTTTTTCCAATGCAGTTCCAAAAAAAGCTGAAAAACACTTCAATCTGCATGTTTTCTAAGCCATAACGAGGCTTTATTTTGGGCTACTCTATAAAAACCTGGAGCTCAAAGCTACTCCAGACATTTTGAATTTAAAAGCTTCCTGGATGGGAAGAAAAATGTCTTCAAACTTGAAAAAAAAACAAGTCCAGTGGATTGTTTTTTTTTTACTTTTGGAATGACTGTGACCTGGATGACAGAGAATCTTCCCCAGCATAAATAAACCAGTCTAAGTTCTGGTTTCAGACCAGTCTGGGCCAGCAGGTCCAGAAGTCCTGGAATTCCCATTAAAGATGAGGAAACATTCACCCTCTGGATGAAATCCTCCATCAGAGAACCAGAAACATGTCTGATCAGCTGAGGGTCAGAGCTAACAGCTGTTAGCTTAGTTAGCTCTGAAGCTGAACTCTGGGTCACATGACCCATTCAGAGACGGATCAACCCTCTGAGGTCACAGAGGAGCATCGATTCGCACTAAATGCTGAACATTGACCTAAATACTTACTTATTTATTTAAAAAATAAAAAAAACAACAAAACATAAATGTTAAACAGGAAGGTACTTTTAGGTTACTTTCAGTGAAACTAGAGGGAGAAGGGGTATGAAAAATAAGTTTACCCCTTTTCAGACAATTTACAGTAAGAATTAATCAATGACAGACATTAGGGTAAATATAATGCTTGTTAATGATAAACATTGTTTAGTGCATTTCTATTTATGTTTATTCAATTATTTAAATCGAATCGGAACAAGAAATTTAAGTTAATGTTTACCAAACCAGTATTTCTGAAATTGATTTAATTATTGTTATTATTTGATCATTTCTGAAATTGGAATTGTTTTATTTATTACTATTCGTTCCTTTGATTTATTTATTTTATTTGTTAATTTGTTACTATTATTATTGTCTGAAATAAATAAATATTCATTCATAAAAATATTCATTCAAAATCATTTAATATTTCTCAAAT
Source organism: Cyprinodon tularosa (assembly GCF_016077235.1). Taxonomy (NCBI): domain Eukaryota; kingdom Metazoa; phylum Chordata; class Actinopteri; order Cyprinodontiformes; family Cyprinodontidae; genus Cyprinodon; species Cyprinodon tularosa. The sequence continues at coordinate 1,250,051 of NW_024039297.1, read as the reverse complement.
TATACTGATAGTTTGGTCAAATGTTGCAAACTGTTATTTTAAACTGAAAAGTCAATCTTTTTTATATTAATCTTGTGTGTATCTGTGAGTTTTCTTCTTTACTTATTTTATTCGTTTTTATTCGTGCGCACGAAATACTTATTAATAATATTAATATCATTCCTCGACAACTGGGTAAGCAAATCGAGTGCGCCTTCTCTAAGGTCTAAGGCGCGCTCGATTTGCTTACCCAGTCGGTCTCCGCCAGTCACGTTACATTTGTTGCTAAGACGCCATTTTAGGTGGAAAAGGCGTAGTGTAAACAACCGCAGCATAGCTAAACGAAGGACTAAAGGCCCGTTTACATAGCAGCCTGTCCAAAATAAATCATTACAGTTAACATAAGCCTGAAAACAGGGGCGGATTTATTGATATTATTAAGTATTTCGTGCGCACGTTATACTTATTGCGTGGCCGCAAAATACTACTTCGTGGCCACAATTAAACATTTTTTTTTGACCATGTCATCAGAGGGGCTCCGTAAGAAGATACTGTAGGAGGGAGAGAAAAACTAAAGTTTCTCTGTGAGACAAATGAAAAAAGCAAAACAAACACATTTTTCCTATTTAATGCAAATTTCTACTTACAGGGTTGATGTCTTTCTTGCCTTTATGAGACGAGGCGACGACGGCCAGGTACTGAATCACCTTCTTGGTGTTTTCTGTCTTCCCGGCTCCAGATTCCCCACTAATTGGAAAAAAATAAACATTTTTGACTCTTTAACAGGCAGAAAACATCTGATTATTTGATCAAAAAAATGTTTCTCTAAAAAGAAAGTTCTTTAAATGTGAAATGATTCCATCCTGTTCAATAAATGATCAGTGTTTTTAATTCAGAGTAATTTTCATGTGAATGTGCTTTACTGGAGGCATCCATGTTTGTCAAAGAACACTACTGCCACCTACTGGTTAGTGACGTCACGGTGCGGTATCGGCTGTTGATCAAGTCCCAGTGCTGTATCTGGTGTTTGTCACAACGCGCTATTATCCAAGTCATCTTGAAAACATTCTTCTTCCAAATGTTGGCTACATATTACGGGTTTTTTCTCTGGCCAGAAGTTCGATGGCAAATCCTCCCTCTTCAAGTTGGCGATCCAACGACCAACCCGTCCGTGGAGGATCAGGAATCAGAAAGGTGGAATAACTCTTTTTTTCACTTTTACCCGATGTATTCCAGCATCCAGCTGCCATGCACGTGGGCATTGTCAGTTTCACTATAGCTCTGGTGAATTTCAATGGTGAAGTCCTCTGGAAATCTTCAATAATTGTTGTTGATTGCAGATGTGTCTAGTAGTTCCCATTGATTTAGCTTGGAAAGCGGGGAGAATGGCGCTAGGCTTACCGCACCGTGACGTCACTGCTGGAAGATGGCAGGAGGGAGGGGTTACTATATTTGGGCAAAAATGGCTGCTCCCAGACTCGGTGATGGCAAGAAAAATAATTATTGTTTTAATTTTTTTACTGATTAACACTAATTTCATACAATCACTGCAAACGTTTTAGTTTTAGGTATAAATAAAGATCCATTGATTATTCCTGCTGACTGAACTTTTCCTTTAACAAGTTTAGCTCCTCAGATTTAAATATCTTTCAAAAAATAAGCTGAGCAGGTAAATAAGAGAATCTGGCAATAAAATTAGTATTTATTTAAAGAAAGTAAGATATTTTGATATTATGAAACTAAATTAAGAAAATAGGTAAGTGTATATTTCTTATTTTAAATGTAAATCATCTTGTTCAACTTAATCTCTTATTTATCGGCTCAAATCCAGGGAAAATGTTTTTATTTCAGAAACAATGAACTGATGTTTTTATTTTTTGCAGTGGTGTGAAAACTAACTAAAGGTTTTATGTCAGAGAGGATTAAAAATATCTTAAATAAAAGTGTGAACTCTGCTTTCTGTTGTGCTCTGCCTCCTTGAATTAAGGATTTATGGTGAAATGATGTAATATATGGCGTTTTGACTCACGTGCAGAGAATAGATTGATCCTCACGGTCTGTGAAGAGAGAGAGAGAGAGAGAGAATGAAGCTGAGCAGAGAAACCCTCCTCTTGCTCAAATGAAGGTAAATATCTCTGAGATTATCCTCCGTGGCTCTAAATATAGCAGGTGGATGCAGGACTCTGTCTGCTCCATGTATGGCTGTTCTGGGGCTGAATGGAAAGTTGGGAGCTAGTTTGAGGTCGGCACGCTCTGAGGCGTCAGGCAGGTCCGCTCACGGCCAGCAGCACGCCTCACTCATCCATGATGGATGCAGTCAGCTTCCAGATGAGTGAGGATGCTTGGCCGTAGAAACCCCCCCCCTCAGAACTGCTGAGTGGGGGGTTCTCTGAGGAGCAGCTAGACGTCTTAGAAGCGCTTATTTCTGCAGGAATAACAAATTTTTATCTTCCATGTTGGCCTTCAGAAGTTATAAACCCAGCAGACGATGAATAAAGCATTTTAAAGCTCTACGAAAGCCCTGAAAGGGAAACAAAGACATTTTTATTTCCCCTTAGGCTTTGACAACACTATAAAAAAAAAAAGAAGAAAACATTAGTTTTGTTTTTTTTTGGGCATAAAAAATATATCCAGATGTGAAAACCTGAAAAACGAAGCATTAAAGGGAAAATAATAAGTTAAAGCAGAAAACGATGCTGGTCATCACAGATAGAAGTTCTGCTAACGTTCATGGTTTTGTCATGAAATGTGGGGAAACCATCTTTTGAATTTGGCTGCCTGAGAAGTTTAGGAATCCCATGTCTAACCAGTCCCAATATGTACTACTGATTTTTTCCTGGAATAAATTCAGAAGCTGATATTGCTCCCCCCCCTCCCCAATTTACATAATAAAAAGGACAAAATAACAAACATTGCCATTTTTTCTCAGTTTAGATACAAATAAAACAATTAAATCCAACCTTATTATTCAGGTATGAATCAATACTTATTTCAAAAAAGTTAAAAAACAATCTACTGGACTTTTTTCCTCAAGTTTAAAGACATTTCTCTTCCCTTCAAGGAAGATTTTTTAATTTAAAATGTCAGAAATAGCGTTTAGTTCCGGGTTTAACCAGCAGTCCAACAAAGCCTTGTTTTTGTTTAGAAAACATGCAAATTAAGACGGATGAACGGGTCCCCCTCTTTGGAATGGGAGTCGTGTTATCTTAAGGAATGGCTGCTGGATGTGCTAATCCCATAACAGTACAAGAGAATGATATAAATATTCTCCTAAATTATCAGTTGATTGATGCATCAGTCTATTTCTAATCACGATACAAAACCCCCGCAAATATCTCTAAAACTTAAACTTTTAGGTTTCAAAGCTAGCGGGTTTTTTGCTACAGGAGGGACTGGTGCACTTTACATTTTTTATTAGGAAACAACCTTATGAGGAAACATTAAAGCAAATTCCCAGAAATTAACTAAAAAGTAAAAAATTGGGATGAATAAAAGAAAAGCTTCATTATTCATAAACTGGTTTAAAGATGGAGAGATGCATAAACCTGCCTAGGTTAGACCTGACCTGTCCCATCAGAGGAAACAGGCTGAAAGTCCAGCTTTGCTAAAAGGTTTGAATACCTGCATAAATCTATGCAGATAAACCCTCCAGAACCTGATGAAAGAGGAACAGGGGTCACCTTGCAGCATGTTCCTGTAGGCGTTATCGGTGATGGAGTAGATATGCGGCGGCACCTCATGGCGTTTCTTGCCCTTGTACATCTCGATGATCTTCTCAGAGTATATTGGCAGCATCTTGTAGGGATTCACCACCACACAGAACAGACCTGAGTACGTCTGGAGAGGGAAGGAATCACAGTTGTTTGTAATGATATTCCAAGTGGGATTAATATTAAATTTATATTCATTTTTTCCTGTATTAGACCTAAAAGTTAACCTGTTTTCTGTAGTAAAACTGTAATAAAACTCTTAGAACATCCATCATTAACCTGATCTGTATTTGTGTGGAAAACTTTTTTATAACAATAGATAAATAAATGATTAATGCTCTAATTTTTGCTCCTTGTCTTAATGTTCTTACAAAGACTGCAGGGACTCAAAACTCAAATTTTACCGTTTCAGTAAAATGTTTTGTCTTTTCAGACCCAAAAGCAAAGAAATTAATCTATGGCCTTTTCTCAATATGTGCATATGCCGCCAGACAGGCTAACGTTAGCCCGTCTGCTGCGGTCAGGGCTAACGCTAGCCCATCTCCAGCGGCAAGGGATAACGTTAGCCCATCTGCAGCATCCAGGGCTAACGTTAGCCTGTCTGCAGTGGCCATTGCTAACGTTGGCCCGTCTGCAGTAGCCAGGGCTAACATTAGTCCGTCTGCAGCATCCAGTGCTAACGTTGGCCTGTCTGCAGTGGCCAGGCCTAACATTAGCCCGTCTGCAGCATCCAGTGCTAACGTTGGCCCGTCTGCAGCATCCATGGCTAACATTGGCCCGTCTGCAGCATCCAGTGCTAACGTTGGCCCGTCTGCAGCATCCAGGGCTAACATTGGCCCGTCTGCAGCATCCAGTGCTAAGGTTGGCCCGTCTGCAGCATCCAGTGCTAAGGTTGGCCCGTCTGCAGCATCCAGGGCTAACGTTGGCCCGTCTGCAGCATCCAGTGCTAACGTTGGCCCGTCTGCAGTGGCCAGGCCTAACATTAGCCCGTCTGCAGCATCCAGTGCTAACGTTGGCCCGTCTGCAGCCTCCATGGCTAACATTGGCCCGTCTGCAGCATCCAGTGCTAACGTTGGCCCGTCTGCAGCATCCAGTGCTAACGGCCCGTCTGCAGCATCCAGTGCTAAGGTTGGCCCGTCTGCAGCATCCAGTGCTAACGGCCCGTCTGCAGCATCCAGTGCTAACGTTGGCCCGTCTGCAGCGGCCAGGCCTAACATTAGCCCGTCTGCAGCATCCAGGGCTAACGTTAGCCCGTCTGCAGTGGCCAGGCCTAACATTAGCCCGTCTGCAGCATCCAGTGCTAACGTTGGCCCGTCTGCAGCATCCATGGCTAACATTGGCCCATCTGCAGCATCCAGTGCTAACGTTGGCCCGTCTGCAGCATCCAGGGCTAACATTGGCCCGTCTGCAGCATCCAGTGCTAAGGTTGGCCCGTCTGCAGCATCCAGTGCTAAGGTTGGCCCGTCTGCAGCATCCAGGGCTAACGTTGGCCCGTCTGCAGCATCCAGTGCTAACGTTGGCCCGTCTGCAGTGGCCAGGCCTAACATTAGCCCGTCTGCAGCATCCAGTGCTAACGTTGGCCCGTCTGCAGCATCCATGGCTAACATTGGCCCGTCTGCAGCATCCAGTGCTAACGTTGGCCCGTCTGCAGCATCCAGTGCTAACGGCCCGTCTGCAGCATCCAGTGCTAAGGTTGGCCCGTCTGCAGCATCCAGGGCTAACGTTGGCCCGTCTGCAGCATCCAGTGCTAACGTTGGCCCGTCTGCAGCATCCATGGCTAACATTGGCCCGTCTGCAGCATCCAGTGCTAACGTTGGCCCGTCTGCAGCATCCATGGCTAACGTTAGCTTGTCTGCAGTGGCCATTGCTAACGTTGGCCCGTCTGCAGTGGCCAGGGCTAACATTAACCCGTCTGCAGCATCCAGTGCTAAGGTTGGCCCGTCTGCAGCATCCAGGGCTAATGTTAGCCCGTCTGCAGCATCCAGGTATAACGTTAGCCTGTCTGCAGTGGCCATTGCTAACGTTAGCCTGTCTGCAGTGGCCATTGCTAACGTTAGCCCGTCTGCAGCGGCCAGGGCTAACATTGGCCCGTCTGCAGCATCCAGGGCTAACATTGGCCCGTCTGCAGCATCCAGGGCTAACGTTAGCCCGTCTGCAGCATCCAGGGCTAACGTTAGCCCATCTGCAGCATCCAGGGCTAACATTGGCCCGTCTGCAGCATCCAGGGCTAATGTTAGCCCGTCTGCAGCATCCAGGTCTAACGTTAGCCTATCTGCAGCATCCAGGGCTAACATTAGCCCGTCTGCAGCAGCCCTCTCTCTGCATAGCCGTGTGTGAAGTACCGCTGGCTCTGATGGTGATTTATTTTGTTTTATTTGGCAAAATGTTCATTTGATTTGTGTTTATCTGACTATGTTCATCATTATTCCCCCACTAAATGAAAAAAGTCATAATTTATTATTATCTAGAGACTATTAATAACAGGAGTTGAAATGCAGCTCCAGACTAGCTTTGAATGTGGTGATGTCATCAGTACGCTGCTGTTCTAATTGACCCAGATCTATGCTGCATGCTCCCATTATCCCCGATTCTAGACTTTCCTGGGTTCTTTTCAAGAACATACTTGGCGAGAACACGAGTCCTTACTCGCGTTCTAGTGAATAGAGAAACGATTTAAGAATCAGTGGCCATCTGACTGCTAGCAAGCTAACATTTTCATAAGCTAAAGTTAGACTCTTTATAAAAGCAAAAAAACACAAACTGGTAAAAATTTCCTAAACATTAATTGTGTTTTAACTTTTAAGTGTAGATTTTATTTTCCCTGTGCTGTGAACCACATTTTGATTAAATAACAAATACAGCAAATATAAAAGTTTTACTACCATGCTAAGTATGCTAAACTATAAGCTATAATTAAAGTTTCTTTGTTTGCTAACTAAAGGTAAATTGCTAGCATCAAATTAACATGCTAACATCATCTTTAGCAGGCTAACAAAGCTATATTGGTCTTAATTTAAGGCTCCAAATAACTTTGGAACTTTATTATTATTATTTTCTTTTTTATTTTGTTGCATTCATTTCTACATTAATACGTTGTTTAACTATTGGGCCTCCGTACTTTAGAGAAATACTGTGTTATCGGGCTGTAATGCATGTAACTGGAACAAGCTGGACTTTAATTCATTTCAGTTTATTTCTATAGCTCCAATTCACACCCTGTCATCTCAGGTCACTTTCCAGTTCACCAGATCATCCAGTCAGATTGATTCAAAGTTTTCTATCTAAGGAAAACCAGCTGATTGCATCGACTCATTGACTGTTCAGCAATCCCTCACACTAAGCATGCTTGTAGCGACAGTGGAGAGGAAAAACTCCCTTTGAACAGGAAGAAACCTCAGGAATAACCAGGCTTAGTGTGAGCAGGCATCTGGAATCTTGAGGTGCTTGAGGTGTTTCTCACATAGATCAGGCTGGAGAAGTATCTCTCTCTCAGGTTGTGCAGGACGGACGCTTCGTTGAGGAAAGTCAGAGCGGCCATGTCCTCCACCTTGCTGAACTTGGGTGGATTCATCTTCTGGATATCATCTTTGTTCAGCGTCACCTTCTGCCCGTTGGAGAGCTCCACCAGAACCTGAAACACCCAGTCCAGAGGAGAAAGTGTTTGATTTAATCATAAAAATTACTTTTTTGGCTTTCATTAGACATGAGCTAAAACTATTTCAGTGCTTTTATTACTTAAACATTATTACACATCATTCAACATCCTAAAAAAATAGCAAGTATAAATCATCCAACAGGTTGTCCAACAGGTTTTTTATTTTTCATTATTAATTGTTTTAGACTAAAATTATAAAATCATGTGGCTGTAATGTAGACAAGAACATCTAAAGCAAAAAAGCGAGAGCCAGTTCTCTGACAAAACGCTCCAGGTTTGTCTGCGGGGGAAACAGGCCGCTTTCATTAAGGCAGGTTAGACCTTATCTTCCACAGGCTGACTCTAAATGAGCAATCAATACATCTATAGCATCATGCTTGGGCTACGGTAATAGCAGGGGGGATTTACCATTAGGCAATACTAAGCAGTTGCCTAGGTAAAAGCGCTTTACAGGTCATGATCTGGCCTGTTTGCTCCTCCTTAATTGGATATTCCTTTCACCTGTCTTTTTTCCTCCCTGACTCAATTATAATGTATGCCTTTCACCTGTTTCCTTTTGGTTATATTCAGTTCAGCCTGAGCATTCAGTGCCAGATCATCATTTTACTTTCTGTTAGCCTGTCTGTTAGTTTTATTCCTTGGTTCATGTCCTGGATCCTGGCAGCCAGTGGAAGGAGGGTTTGGTGTCTGTCTCGTCTCCTGATCGTCCACTGTTCCTCCCCCGCGGAGTCCTCTGGGTTTTTGGCTCTATATGTGGGGAGGTTCAGTTTTTATCTCAGTAGGCCTGGCTCCAGGGAGGAGACCAGTTTAAAGTTCCTGCATCAAGTTCTGGTTCCACGTCTGGTCACGCTTCCGAACTCTGTCAGACTCTGACAGAAGCCTGGATCCTGCCACCTGTCTGTTCCAGCCTGATCTGGATCCTGTTCTGTCTGTTCCTGTCTGTTCTGGATCCCTGACCAGGATCGGCTTTCCTGCATGACCTCTGGGACTGCTGGGGACACCTTGGACTGGACTGTTAAACCAGGTAAGTGACCAACTCAGATAATCATCTTCTGTCAGATGATCTTGGTCACTTACCTGTGTTTCTCCCACTACAGAGCACCTGAGATTGGGCGGTGCCTCGCCCCCCGCCTGCAGTTGCCGCGTGCCACAGATCCTAGCAGCTCCCCTTTTAGCTTTGTTTTTCATTAAATAAACCCTTTGAACTTTCCCACTGACTGCCTCATTGAATACTGGGTCCATCTGTCCTCGTTTTTTGACATTACACTACATTCCGTCATTCACCTAGTCACACACACACTGATGGTGGCAAGCTGCAGGGAAGTGGGCTGCTATTCGGTTGGCATTTAGCTGGGAAGGGCCATTTTGAATGGCTGCTACTGTATATGTCGTATGGTTTATTTGCAGGGCTGCGCTCCTGGTTCTGTATGTAAAAGTGTAGCAATGAGGGGTAGAGAGGAACCAGGAAAGACCTGAAGACAGATGACGAACGATCGGTAATAAAACGGAGGAGCGAGGCGCAGTCACTCTCTGCCTGCATTAGATTTACCCACAGAATGTGTAGCGAGCCTGAAAACATGGTTGGTTTTATTGGATGAGGAATCAATGGACTGAAAAAAAGGAAAAACATTTGTTGTCCCAAACAAAATGTGTCTCAAAGCTGTTTTATTATGCAGCTGGGATCCACTGGCATCTGTAAAGAAATGGTCGTTTTTAACCTGCTTCTTTAGATCCTGATTGGCCATATCTTGGCACTGATGACTGGCTTCATTACTTATTTCATTCACCTGTCTAACTCTGCCTGGTTTCTCATCACTGCTCATATGATCCACCTGCTGCTGCCTGTATTTAAGGTGCTTGCATCCAGTCATCAGAGACAGATTATCTTTTTCTCTCTAGCCAATGGTGAGACTGCCTTGATGTTTCTGATTTCCCGATCCTGACCTGTTCTGCCTCTCAGATACTGAGCCTTCCTGTTCCCGTCTGAACGGTTTGCCTGAACTGTCTTTGGACTCGTGGATCCCTGAGCCTCCGTGCTCCTGTTCTGATTTATTTGCCTGAATACTGGGTCCTTCTGTTCTGAGATGCGACACTGATCTATAATGATAACGAGGGGCCAAAGGGTGACCCCTGAGAAACGCAACTGATTGATTAACGAGATCATTAGAATCTGTACCTGTTCTCCTTTGTCCTCCTTGATGCTAGCAGGCTCGAACCCCTCCCTCTCTGATGGGACCCACACCATCTTCTTGGCCATCCAGTCGGCCTGGGCCACCCCACTGTTACGGAAGTCGTTTTCAAGGAAGAGGAATTTGCTGTCATCGGTAGGGAGGTCGGCCATGTTGGAAAGGTTGGTGGGGGCGGAGCTTCGGAAAGGGGCGTCAGCAGCAGAAACGGAGGCGTTTGTGGGCGATTCAGAGGTGGCGGAACAGATGTTGAGGTTGGCGTCAGTGGTTTGGGTTGATGTGACCTCTGGCTGTTTGACCTCTGGCCTGCTGACGTCACACAAGTTAAACATCAACATTCTTGGTTAATTGAAGAACATTTAGAAAGGAAATGAAGTGTAATGAATAGTTTCTGTAGCAAAATCAAGATTATAACACTTCTTTATATCTTGCAACATTATTAGCTTAAATTCAAACTAAAACTGAGACCAATCGACAACAATATAAAAGCACATATGATGCTTTCATTCCACGGTTACAGTTTAAAAAGATCTATAAAAACATGAAATAAAGGTAAGATCTTAATCATATAAGACTATTTTACTTTTAATGTTTTACCTGAAGGTCAGCAGTCAAAGCTGGACTCTCCAGTTATATCTGATGTGCTCTGATCAGGGTTGCCAGATCTGTCTGACTGTTTCCAGCTCAAACACAACCTAAAACCCGCTGAACCCAATAAGAACCGTCCTCAAACCCTGCAGAACCTTCTGCTTAAGTCTAGGGACGTATCAAATAACTAATTCAATTCAATTATATTCCTTTTTTTGCATTCATTTCTACATTAATAGTAGGGCTGCAACTAATGATTATTTTAAAAATCGATGAATCTGCCGATTATTTTTTTGATTAATCGATGAATCGGACAAAAAATATTTTTTATATTTTATACTCTTTATTCCAAAATAAACATTTTAGACAGAACAAACAAGCACACAAGTACAGGTTGCTCATTAACTGTCCTGGTGCAATATGAAAAATAAATGTTTGTGTTAAAACTACGCAAACTTACATGAGAAATGTAGCTGTACATCCACAAAATATAGGCTACTTTGTTTCATAAAGCGCAAAAAAAGACATTTTTTTTTTAGAAGCCCCTAAGGGGTTCAAACAACAGGCCCCCCCATTTCAACCAATGAGTTTTTTTTAGACTAGAAGAGTTCTGCCTTTTAAGACAGGAAAGTATAGCAGTTAAAGTTGCTACTTGAGAAAATACTGAACCATAGAGATAAAAATAGCCCTGTGATTCAAATTATAAATTGTATTTGGAATAAAAATGAGAGAACTAGGGGTGCTAAAAAACACATCCTCCAAAGACAGATATTTACATGGAAATGCAGCATATAATTAGTTGACATATTACTGATCTTGCTGGATTTTATTCTGCTTTACTTCCATAAATTGCAGGATCTTCTTTACTTTATCTTTGCCAGAAGATTTAAACTTTAAAAGCCTTGCCCTCATAATTTGCAAGTTCATTTATTTATAAAGAAAATATAAATGCTGCTTAAGCTAATTCAAATGAAATTAAAAGTAAAATAAGTAGCCAACCTTATCACCGTCTGTAACCTACTAACACGGTAAGGAAAGCATCAGATGAGCTACCTGAGAAACTAACGTTACGTTTCCCCACTTTAAAACCAAACAAACATGGCGGTTCCGTGCCATGTTCATTTGTTTTGACAAAAGTTGCATGTTACGACTTTTTTCACTGTACAAAGCGCAGGCTATTTTAATTATTGTGATCAATTTGTGCCGTCAAACCCGGCGCGTGCGCGCTTCATTTGCAGTCTGGACGCTGAGCGTAAACATCCTGCTGCTCTGACTGCAGTGCTGAGTGGGACTCCTGCGGGAGAATGCGGTTGGGATGGGGGAGGCGCCCCGCGGGAGAGTAGGAACGATACATGCTTTCACGTAAGAGTCTCCAAAAGCCGCCAGTGACACCGTAAAAAGTCGCCAGATTTGTCGCTAGTCGCTTTTTTGAAAAATAGTCGCTGGAGGGGTCTGAAAAGTCGCTGAGTTGGCAACACTGCACCTGCAGCGCTGGCTCGCTCTGCCTTTTTTCTTCTCCCCCCCATTTCAGTCAAATGGATGTGATGACGGCGGCGGCGGATGACGCATTAATCGCGCGACACAACTAATCGATGATGAAATTCGTTGCCAATGCTTTTAAAAGTCGATTTTTATCGATTTTATCGATTCGTTGTTGCAGCCCTAATTAATAGGTTGTTTAACTATTGGGACTGTAATGAATTCATACATTTCTTAATTAATTCTGATAATGGCAGGAATGGTCCTCCGTACTGTAATGCATGTAACTGTAACAAGCTAGAATTCAATTCTATTCAGTTTATTTCTATAGTGCCAATTCAGAACATGTCATCTCAGGTCACTTTCCAGTACAACCAGATCATCCAGTCAGATTGAAGGCTTTTAACTACAGTTTGTGGACTTCCTGATAGTAAAGAATTACAACAGTCCAGCCTTGAAGTAACAAATGCATTACCTAGTTTCTTAGCATCACCCCTGGACAGGGTGTTTCTCATTTTTGCAAAACTTCGCAGATGAAAATAGGAAAACCTCTTTGATGTGGGATGTTTTACTTTATTATCTGAAATCAGTTTAATCCCATCCAAATGAAGTGACTGGCTAATCAGCTTCTTTTTCAGAGACTCTGGTCCAAAGACTATAACTTCTGTTTTGTCTGCATTCAGAAGCAGAAAGTTAAGAGTCATCCAGGTTTTTTTTATGTCTTCAGACATGCCTGTAATCTATGTAATGGGTTAGCTTCATCTGGATTATAGACAGATTTAGCTGGGTATCATCAGCATAACAGTGGAAATTAATCCCCTGCTGTCTAATAATTCTACCGATTGGGAGCATGTATAAAGTAAAGAGAATTGGTCCTAGCACTGATCCCTGTGGTACTCCACAGGTTACCTTTGAGAACCCTTGAGGACGAAAAAGAACGATGAACCTTCCTTTAACACACTTATGTCAGAGTCAAGGCCCGCGGGCCATATCCGGCCCGCGAGAAGGTTTTTTACGGCCCCTGGGATGATCTTGATTTATTATTAGAACCGGTGTAGGTACCAGATTGACTCGGGCTGCCAGATTGACTCGGGGGCCTGCGCCTTTTGATGACGTCATAATATGGCAACTCCGCCCGTCACTATATGGCAACGCCACTCGTAACGATATGGCAACTCAACTCAAACAAACTACATTGCGCCCGCGGTCTCTATTTGTCACAAATCTATTTTATTTAGCCAATAAACGGTAATCGTTTGGCACGGTCCGTTAATTGACCTAATACCTATAATACATTAAAACATTAATTTTTCATTAATTTTTTTACAGATTACAGGAAATGGGTATATATTTTTTTCAGTTCAAACTTTATTCTCATGTAAACACAAACATTTAAACAATGTAGTTTGTTTGAGTGGCGTTGCCATAATGTGACGTCATCGGGAGGCGCAAGGCCCATGGCGAATTCGGTGACGTCATCGGAAGGCGCAGGGACCATGGAGAATTTCTTCGTAAAATTGTCCGTTTACAAACCGCAATCCCGCTTTCGAATAAAACCTACACCCCGCTATAATTACTTTAGTAAGCTGTCCAGACCAATCAAAATGTTTTGCGCAACTGTGCAAACGTTAAAACAATTATGTATTGTGATGTCATCAAAAGGCGCAGGGCCCCGAGTCAATCTGGCAGCCCGAGTCAATCTGGTACCTACACCGGCCCGCAGACCGCAGCAAGCCGGCAGCCCGCAGATCTTTTACACGCACCAATACTACATTTCCAACAATGCAACGGTGAGGCACAGCAGTCGTCAGCATAACTGTAAAATTAACTTTCAGATACCCATCAAAAATGCTCAGCTCAGAGCCTTACCCCGAACATTGATGAACTTGTGGAAAAGATGGGACATCACCAAGTATCACCCTCAACCTCAAACAAGTGAACATTATTGTGCAATCACATATTTAGAGTTTTTACTCAGGTCAAGTTTAAAAGTTAAAGTTTAATATTTGTTTTCACTGCATGTTCTTCTCCTTGAGGAAAGTTGTTTTTGATTAATAGATTTTTGCACTTTATTTTATTGTATTTCAATCCAATTATATTTAAAAAATATTTCAGTTGAGTGGATGATAGAAAATTACTATTATTTTTTTCTTTGAAGTAAATTTAGCCCACTTTTGCTAAAATAGAAAATATAGGCTACTGATGGTGCCTTGAATAATACAGGTTTGTTTCATTTAATGTTCATGTTATGGGGATTTTTATATAAAGGAAATTTGTCTTTTGTGTCTGTTGAAAATTAAAGATTACTGACAGAGCCATAAGAAAGTATTGCTTTATTTATCTGATCATTTTGGAATATATTTGTTAGGTTTTCAGTAGGTTCAATTAGGTTCACTAGACTATATGCGTCATTTAAAATCTTTTTAATGAACATTCGATCATTCCGGCCCTCGGCTTTTAGCTAAATTTTTTATTTGGCCCTCCGTCCATTTGACTTTGACACCCCTGCTTTAACACATGAAGTTGGCCTCAGATGGTTGAATCAGCGCAATAATGTATTCCATAAATGTTCAAAAAAATTGAACTTGAGCATGAATTTAGCCTCCAAATCCATTTCTGGATGTTAGAAATGTGTTTGACTTTAAATGCAGCTTAGCTGAACTGTTAACCCCAGATGGACAAATGGAAATAATTAATTGATGATGTGAAGTTTAACATTTATGGAGATAATTTAGCTCCAACAAATTTGTCAAAAATTATTTATTTTTAAACAGAGAGAAAAAACAAATTGGAATAGAAAAGCAATTTTGAAACAATAGAAAACAATTTAAACCTGAAAAACATCAACGTTCTATTTTTATTATGTTACAAATTTTTGATCTAAACTGCCTCTAGCGTGGGGGTGGGGCTTAGATGTCATCATGCTTGGAATGACTGACAGCTGGACAGCAGGAACCATGGGAACTTTAAACGGCTTAAAAAATTATCAATACTCAGAGTTCCTATTATTGTATTTGAGAGTAAGCTACTTCACTGATCTAAGCTCATGATCAGGCTGCTGCTGTCATCTAAAGGTTTGCAGAGTGGAAATGCCGGACAGATGTGTCACTATCATCCCACTCACATTCGTATCTGCTCTCACATAAACAATTTAGATCAGTAAAAAAAAATATATAAAAAACAACCACATTACCATAGAATATCTATGATGTTTTGAAGATGTTTCTATTTCCCACAGTTCCTGAATGCATCAGCAGGGAGCATGTGTAGCCATCATGTGCCATGTCATCTAAGCCCCGCCCCTCACACCAAGCAGTCTGAAACTGAAAAACCTTTTAGTTTTAAACTAGATTTCTTTGTCTACGCAGGAGGATTAGGGTCACTGGGAAATAAAAAAAAATCTAACAGATTTTTAAATTTATTTCAGTATCATATGAGAAAAAAGTCAGAATTCTGCCTTTAATCTCAGAATTCTGACAATTAACAAACATGTTAGCATGTTTAGCCGTAGCCATGTCTGTTTTAGAGACTAGCTCTCTGCTTTTAATCACCTTCTGCTCTTCCATAAATGAAATAGCATCACAGCGGACCCGCCTGACACGTAAAAAGCGCCTAATTCCCTCATTTTCCTATAATGTGTTACTGGCCCTCCCAAACTACTCCTATCTTAGCAACATATTCTCATTATGAGTTCGTATGAAATCGTACGAAAAGTTATGCACCGTAATTTCGTACGTTTTGGACGTTTTTTTCTTCTTATGCGCACTCTCATCTTACGCACAATTCAAGAACATAGAATATAAATTACAATTAGCCCTAAACCTAAGATATAAAACAGCAAGCAACGTAGTTAGAGACATGAATAAGTGATTATTGCACTGTTTTTCCCAGTTTTACGTCCGTCCGCGGATCTGTTTTCTTTTTTCTGTCTGCCAGCGCATGCGCACTGATGTGGTTTTTTGAAGAAAAACGTCCAAAACGTACGAAATAGTGTGCATAACTTTTCATACGATTTCATACGAACTGATAATGAGAATATGTTGCTCTTTGTCAGTGAAGCTGAGCGCTCCACATCTCTTCCTTCATGGTGCCCATCTACATTAAGATCCACAACTCTGAGATTAAAGTCAAAATTCTGAATTTTTTCCCATATTAAACTGAAATAATATTTTAAAAATCAGTAAACTTTTTTTTTTATTTTTTCAGTGGCCCTAATGAGCTTCCGTACTTTTCCATTTCAAATCTGTAGTTTTCTCTTGTTTCAAAATGTTTACATTTTATTTTCATTTTTTACTCATTTAATTTGAAACCTTTTTTTTTCTCCAAATAATCCTTCAGTTTAATAAAAAAAAAAAAAAAAAAAACATCCATACACGTTGCCTCCAGATTTCAAAGCACATGATCAAAGTACTGATGAGTGTTAGCACACATCTTATAACAAAAATGGCCGCCATCTGTTACTATTTTCTAAAAACTGAGAAAAAGTTCAGCCTGAATTTTACAAACTGGTCCTGAGACATTTCTCCAGTCTAACATTATTTACTCAATTTATTCAAATAGGCTCTACTACAGAATATTAAGGCCAAACTGTTACTTTTTAAAATCACAAAAATAAAGTTGTAATATTATAAGATAAGATTTTTTTTAATAAAAAGAAAGCTTTGATCTTATCAAGCCTGGGGAAATGTTTATATCACAGTATTCTCCTAACATGACCTTATTCTTAAAACTTTAAGAATACATTAAAACTTTATTCTTGTAATTTTATTACTTTAATGTCATAGACCCAATATTATGGCTTTATTTATGTAATTAAAAATATATATATATCTCTTAGTATTTCCACCAATTCTCTATTCTAATATTGCTGTTAAACTCAGTTATATAACAAGTCTTAGTCTTTAGTAAAATAAGTTAAAATAAGATGATTATACCAAAAAAAAAGAAAATTAAATGAAAGTTGGACTGAAAACAATAATATTGATGTTTAGATAATTTAGTCAAAAGCCACTCTGAACTTTTTTTTTTTTATCTCCATTTTACATAAAGCCCCTTTAGATTAGATTAACTTAATGATTTTATTGGTCTGTTATGTTTAAACCTTGAATTTGGAGTTTCATTAGTGTTTCATCCTGATAATTAGAAAAGAAAGGCTTAAAATCATCAATCTATGTGACATTAATCTATGTGAACAAAGCTTCTAATAACCTAAACGTATTAATTATAGTCGTATATGAAGAGGTTTCAGGATCCAGTCTGAGCAGCAAAAAAAGTCAAAATAATATATTTTTTCATAGTTTTATAGACGTTTATAAAATAATTTCCATCTGCTGAGGCGGAGGAACCGACAGAAAACAAACCCTGACCTCTAACTCTGTTTCTCTTCTCCAACAGATTGTGGATAAAACTTTAATAGACTTATTTTATACTGGTCTTTTCCCACTTTGCAAAACACATTTTTATATAAACTACTGCAGGGCAATTTGCTTTTATGATTCCGGATATATTCTAATAGGAGGTTATTGAAGTAACTTTGGTTTAATCAGGGTCCCAGATGATCCAGAATGGATCCGAATCCAAATAGAAAAAGGATCTAAATGTGAGTTTTACCTGAAAATGAAGGAAATCTGGGGGTCTGCTGGTGACTGAATCTCATTAATCCATCAGGTTCTTTAATTTAGAAAAAAATAACACAGACAGGATATAGAAATAACACAGAAAACTTCAGGTTGGATATTAATCCCAGGATGGCTGTTCCTCTTCTTTATGGCTAAGAACTAAAACCCCATCCGGACTTTAAACCTTCACCCTGATTACATGCAAGCTTTGATTAAAGGCTGATCTTCTCTCCTCCATCCGTGACTCAAAGCTGCTGCTTTTGCATCTCAGCTCCACTTGCCTCCAGTTTCAGGGAGCTGATAACAGCCTGAGCACATTTCCCTCACTTTGCATCCAGCTACTTACTGACTTATCCTGAGCTGCAGCTCTTCCTGCAGGTCACAAGGCTCCTCTGACCTCCCATTGAGCAGCAGGTAATAAAAGATGAAAAGCAGCACACAGATAACCCCCATAGTCAAACTGCAGAGCTGCCATGCTGGAATGCCCATGTTTGGCTAACCCTTTGCTCCTGCTAGCCTAATAGCCCACACTGGGATGCTGAGGAGAACCTGGCTGGCATTTCACCTTATAAGGTTCAGCCGCTCCTCGCTCCAGCCAAGCTTAGCGTTTACACCAAAACGTTGACATGTCAGAGGATGTACCCATGTGTGGCGGGCAGCAGCACCTCGGCGTGCAACAAGAAACCTGCAGGACGCATCTTTAAGGCAGATTTTGGCTTTTATACTAATTTTACAAAAGGAAAATATGTGCTTTTTTAGTTATTTGTGTGCAAATCTTAAAAGAAAATATTTATCTCTGTAAAACACTACATAAAAATAAACTATTACTGCACATCTTTTTCATTTAGCACAAACTGAGCTGCATCATCTGCATAGAAGCAGATATTTGTTCTAATTCTGACTGGAAGAAGGAAATCTGCTGATCTTACTTACTGCTCAGTGCTTCAGTCCTCAGTGCAGGATGCTGGCTGAACTCCAGAGAAATGAGGATATCATGTCAGGTGAAAGAAGTGCTGCCTGTGATGATGATGTCGCTCTTCCTCCTCCTCTCTATTTAAAACGCGGCGCGACACCTGGGGTGGGGCCACGACCCGCCTTCTTTCAACAGTTGGCAGATCTCCATGAAGAGCTTTTATTTGCTCATATTCAGCTTCTCCTGCTCAGAGCAAAGCATCAGTCAGCAAAAATAAAAACTTTTAAGTCAAGCAAAGTTTCAGAGAATTTCTGCCACTTCATGATTTTATTTCCAAACATTTTGGAGTAAAGTTTATTTCCAGTTTCTTCCTCTAATTCCATCCACCGAATGTTACCTTTTGCACTAAACGGTGTTATGACTGTTAAACAAGCTCTGCACTGGTGGTATCTGCAGGACCCTCCTCAGGAGGAGACTCCAGGACCCTTCAGAGGTCTTCTTCTCAGCAGCTGATCTTCTTTTGTTGAAGTTCTTGACACGTCAAACATTATTTAGCTGCTATAGTTTCTGCTGTTTCCTTCATGCAGGAAAGTTTTAATGCAAATTGATGATGACTGAACGCTCCAGCTGGACTGGATAACGTTAGATTAGTTTAATTGAATAAAACTTTTTGTAATGGTTGAATTTGCATCTGATCGCTCTGCATAACAAGCTAAAAACTGAAAAAAACAAACAAAGAAAATACGTTCACAATCAGAGTGCAAACTTCTGAAAGTTCTTTAAATCTGAAATGATTCCATCCTGTTCAATAAATGATCAGTGTTTTTAATTCAGAGTCATGTTCATGTGAATGTGCTTTACTGGAGGCATCCATGTTTGTCAAAGAACACTACTGCCACCTACTGGTTTGTGAAGTCACGGTGCGGTATCGGCTGTTGATCAAGTCCCAGTGCTGTGTCAGTGTGACGACTGAGGATTACATGTAGCAGTTATAAAGCCATAAATAATTGTTTATGAGCATTTTAGAATGGGGATAAATTGTTATTATCTACGGGATACTTATTATTCCCTTATAGATTCCCCCTTATATCATTTATGGACACATTTATGGAGGACCAGCTTTACCATATTTGCAGAATTTTGAAATAAATAGGGTAAAAAAATACAAAGGAAGAACAAAACAGACAAAATAATACAACATGCACATAAATAAATACTTTAAAAAAATAACGGACAATAAATAAATAAGGTAATTAAAAAAGAAATTTATACATTTATGTCTCACTGTATAATTTAATTCCTACCAACATTTATTTGTACCGGAACAGGATTGGGGCCACTAAAAAAAAAAAGAAAAAAAAGTGAACTGATTTTTAAATTTCATTTCAGTATGAAAAAAAAGTCATAATTCTGACTTTTTTCTCAGAAGTCTGACTGAGTTCTGACAACTAACAAACATCTTAGCATGTTTAGCCGTAGCCATGTCTGTTTTAGAGTCTAGCTCTCTTGTTTTAATCACTTTCTGCTCTTCAATTAATGAAATACCATCAGCAGGGACCCTCAGGCATGTAAGAGTCGCCTAATTCCACCATTTTCCACCAATGTGTTCCTGTTTCTGCCAACAACTCACATCTTAATCAATGAAGCTGAGCGCTCCACATCTCTGCCTTCATGGTGCCCTTCTACATTAAGATCCACTATTCTGAGATTAAAGTCAGAATTCTGAGAAAAAAGTCAGAATTCTGAGAAATAATTTACAATTCAGGGAAAAAGGTCGGAATTCGGAGAAAAAAGTCAGAATTCATGGAATAAAGTCAGAATTCTGAGAAATAATTCACAATACGGGGAAAAAGGTTCAGAATTCGGAGAAAAAAGTCAGAATTCAGGGAAAAAAGTCAGAATTCTGAGAAATAATTCACAATTCAGGGAAAAAAAGTCAAAATTCTGAGAAAAAAGTCAGAATTCAGGGAAAAAAGTCAGATTTCTGAGAAATAATTCACAATTCAGGGAAAAAAAGTCAAAATTCTGAGAAAAAAGTCAGAATTCAGGGAAAAAAGTCAGATTTCTGAGAAATAATTCACAATTTGGGGAAAAAAAGTCAGAATTCTGAGAAATAATTCACAATTCGAGGGGAAAAAAGGCAGAATTCGGAGAAATAATTCACAATTCGGGGAAAAAAAGTCAGAATTCGGAGAAAAAAGTCAGAATTCTGAGAAAAAAGTCAGAATTCAGGGGAAAAAAGTCCGAATTCTGAGAAAAAAGTCCGAATTCTGAGAAAAAAGTCCGAATTCTGAGAAAAAAGTCAGAATTCAGGGAAAAAAAGTCAAAATTCTGAGAAAAAAGTCAGAATTCTGAGAAAAAAGTCAGAATTCAGGGGAAAAAAGTCCGAATTCTGAGAAAAAAGTCCGAATTCTGAGAAAAAAGTCCGAATTCTGAGAAAAAAGTCAGAATTCAGGGAAAAAAAGTCAAAATTCTGAGAAAAAAGTCAGAATTCTGAGAAAAAAGTCAGAATTCTGAGAAAAAAGTCAGAATTCAGGGAAAAAAAGTCAAAATTCTGAGAAAAAAGTCAGAATTCAGGGGAAAAAAGTCCGAATTCTGAGAAAAAAGTCAGAATTCTGAGAAAAAAGTCAGAATTCAGGGGAAAAAAGTCAAAATTCTGAGAAAAAAGTCAGAATTCAGGGTAAAAAGTCAGAATTCTGAGAAATAATTCACAATTCGGGGAAAAAAAGTCAGAATTCTGAGAAATAATTCACAATTCGGGGGAAAAAACGGCAGAATTCGGAGAAATAATTCACAATTCGGGGAAAAAAAAGTCCGAATTCGGAGAAAAAAGTCAGAATTCAGGGAAAAAAATCCGAATTCTGAGAAAAAAGTCAGAATTCTGAGAAAAAAGTCAGAATTTGGGGAAAAAAGTCAAAATTCTGAGAAATTGAGAAAAATCTCATATTATACTGAAATAAAATTTAAAAATCAGTAAAATCATTTTTTTTTTTTTGTGGCCCTAATCCCCGTCCGTTTCAGCAGCTTTTACGTTAGACCCCCCACCCCCCCCCACCCCCCGTTTCCATGGTGACCAGTGTAACCAACTTACAGTTGTGAACATTTTCAGAAAGCTAAAATGGCGCTACAGAGTGATGGAGAAGGACAGCTGAACCAACCGTCCATCGTGTTTGAGGGCAGCTCCCCGGAGGATGTGTCCCACGCCCGGCGGCTCTGGAGCTCCCTGTCCCTGCTGCCGCTGCCTGAGTCCCGGTTGGTGTCTGCAGACGCCCGCCAAAGCCTGCCCGTGGTCAGTAGGCATCTGCTCGGTACCTCCTCTGGGCCCCTTACCGGACCCTCCGGAGTGCAGAGGGAGGAGGAAAGGCGGCGGTACGAAGCCATGGACCACCAGAGGAAGGACATCCTGCTGAGGGCCCAGAAGGAGACGCTGTCTGCGGCTGATAAACCTGAAGGAAAGCCGCAGGAACCACCAGAAGACCCGGAGACCAAAGTGGAGAAGGAGCTGATCAGACAGCTTTATTAAAAAACTGAAAACAAACAAAGAAAGAAACTCAATGAATAAAAACCTAAACTAGTTAAACAGTTATAAATAATTAATTGAAGCTACGGACAGTACAGCTCCCCCTAGTGGTGGTCAAAAACATTTAAAGTCGAAGAGAAATCATATTAAATGTCAAATCATTCTGGCTTAAACATGTATTTTTATCAGACCATATTGTCCCAAAATGTAGAAAAATTCTATTTAAAAAAAAATCCTGTTTTAAAATCTGTGTTTTTTTTCTGTTATCTTATTCAGGCCAGTTAGTTCTACGTCAGCCTGAACACCTAAATTCGGCCAATCATAGATCAACGCTCATCTGTCAATCAAATATTTTCAGCCATAGCGTCTTGATTCATATGTCTCAGCTAATATACGCAACGGTTAAAATCAGAATCCTTTCCTTTTCCATTGAGTTCCGTCCCAGTGTTCACGGGGATGGACGTCTGTGTCTTCGGCAGGCGTAGAGCTAACAGAACTGGCAGCGTTGCGAGGCAAGGGCTCAAACATGTACGGCTGGAAGCCTTCTACACCAAACCAAGCTTCTGCCGCCCTGGCGTCCTCTTCCACAACATCTTCGTCCCCGCTTTCCTCCTCTAAATAAAAAATGGATGACGGAGGAGACTCATCCACGACCTCCGACACTAAACTCTCCTCCTCTTGCATGTTTCCGCTGTCCATAGCGTTCCTTGACAGCGTCGTTTCTAAGTCACCAATTTAGTGCTACTTGGTCCCAATGGAATTTCCCATTGGGAACCTGCTAGCACTAAGTTGCTAACTGGTTAGCAAGATGCTTCCGACAAACCGACCACAACCAAATTTGGTTTTGAACGTTCCGCTACAACAGTCCCGCCCCCTTGATAATCGACCAATCACATTCACTTTATTCGTGTAAAGTCGTGCACCACTCGGGAGAAAAATTTGTAAAGGCAACGGTTGGATGCTGCTAACAAGCTAATTAAGCGTTAACAGCAACACTAGCAGACAAAAAAAAGGTACTGAATGATTTATAATCAGGAGCAGATTTAGAAAATTCGGGGCCCTGGGCAAAGACAGGCAGGGGCCCCTCTATATGGAGAAGACAACACATAAAACAGACCCATTCTACAGATAGAGAAATGTTAATAGAATAGACATCCATTATCTGTTCTAGGTTGTGTCCCTCTCTTCTTGTCCCTTTTCTTCTTGTTTTCCTCTCTATGTTTTGTACTCAGCTGACTTTTCATGCTGTCTCTAAAGGAATGAAAGATTTTTTCCAAGCACTAAGCTCACTTAGCTGATTGCTCCTTCCTGTGTTTCCAAAAAGGCGATGACAAACAGGCTTTGCAACCATTTTCAGACAGATAATATCTTTCTTCCAACAAATATGACAAATTAAAATGATTTAATCTGCAGGTGAGGTAATAACTGGGCTTCGTTTTGGTTCTTGAAGCTGAGCTCTGAAAGCCACGTTGCTTTGGATAGTTTTTTTCCCTTTAATGGATGAAATTATCATTCAGAATTTTTTATTTTCTCTTTGCTTGAGTTATTTTTATCCACTCATAAAATTTGCTTAATGATTCAAAACATTTAAGTTTGGCGAAAAGAAAACAAAAACATGAACATTCATTTTCCCAAAGCAGTAACTGGGTTTAATTCAGTTTCCTTGTTAGAATTTAATCTGTTTCTATCCAGCAACATAACATTGATATCAAGCTGTAGTTATTCAAATCCTTCCAGCTCAGCAGAGGAGAGCAACCATAATAGGATGAGATGAGCTTAGCAGAAATACGAATTTGAATAATTTGCTTAAAGTCTTATTAGCAGATAGAGGACTCTAAAACCTGCTGTCTATCAATGGTTTGAATTTTTCTGACGAATAATATCTCTCCTATCCTGGCTTCTCTTCATTGGTTTCCTGTTAAATCCAGAATAGAATTTAAAATCCTCCTTCTCACATATAAAGCCTTAAATGGCCAAGCTCCATCTGATATCAGAGATCTGATTGTTCCTTATGTTCCTAACAGAGCACTTCGCTCTCAATCTGCAGGTTTACTAGTGGTTCCTAGAACTTCTAAAGACATCCTGTCTACTTTTAACCTCTTAATATCCACCTCATTTTGGATAATCCTCGCCTATTTTGCATACCCAAATGGAATAGCAGATAACTTAGGAACTGTAAGCCCAAATTACATGTGCAATACATTATTTGAAAGCTCTCTAGTTTCCTGATATATACATTAAAATTGGGTTACTAGAACACAGACCAACCTGCATCAGTTCAAACATGACTCAAAGTTGGGGTTTTTATTCTCGGAAATTAAATGTTTTTTTTTTAACAGCAATAATAAAGACATTCTTGAGAAAAGGCAGGTTTTATTATATTATATTTGTTCTACATCATGTCAAGCACAAATGCAGAAAATGTCAGCCCTCTAGTTATAACAGTTCCAGAGCTGTGGGGCTTTGAACTATTGGTTTCAGCTTGGAGCTGTGCGCAATGGCTCCACCTGCTGGTAAAAATGTTACCAGTGGAATTTTTAATAGGTTAAGCCCAGGCTTAAAACTTTCCTTTTTGATAAAGCTTCTAGTTAGAGTGGCTCAGGTTATCCTGAGCTATCTTTATATTTATGCTGCTATAGGCTTAGACTGCTGGAGGACATAGGGACCCCTTTTTCATCTTTCTCCCAACAAATATGACATATTAAAATGATTTATTACCTCTGCAGGTGAGGTAATAATTGGGCTTCTTTTTCCCATTCTGCAGTATTTGTTAGTTCAATCTCTAATGTTCTGCTCTCTCTGCTTTTCCTCATCATAGTAGCTTCATCTGGTCTGTTCCTGTTTGGCTGTGACTCCATCCTGGAGAGAAATATCAGCTGTGCTGCTGCCATCAACACCTTTGTTTCTAGAAATTGGAGCCTGGCCTGTTTTCCAGTGTAGTCCTGTTTCTCTGACTGTGACTAACTGGATGTGCTCTCTTCATCCTCTGACATGGGAGCTGGCTCGGAGCTCGTCTGCCTGGCTGTGTGTTTCCTGGACGGGGCCGCCTGTGGAGCTGGTTGACAGTTGCCTTTTGTATCTATGCTTCTTTTTCTATGTCTGCTTCTGTCTCCTTGAACCCCAGTGGGCCTCAGCAGATGGCCGCTCACACTGAGCCTGGTTCTGCTGGAGGTTTCTTCCTGTTCAAAGGGAGTTTTTCCTCTCCACTGTCGCTACAAGCATGCTTAGTGTGAGGGATTGCTGAAGAGTCAATGAGTCGATGCAATCAGCTGGTTTTCCTTAGATAGAAAACTTTGAATCGATCTGACTGGATGATCTGGTGAACTGGAAAGTGACCTGAGATGACATGATGTGAATTGGTGCTATAGAAATAAACTGAATTGAAATAATTTAATGTTCCATCAATTTATGAAATATAAAAAACTAATTAGCCTTTGAATAATTTAACATACCATTTACATTATATTAATAGTTTTTGGTGTTTAATAAATTCATTTAGATGGTAATGTCATTATTTCTCTCTGTTTCATGTCATCTGTGCATAAAACTCATCATGAAACTTTCTTGAAAGAGACAGCTGTCGTTCTCAGTGAGAAGCAGCCAATCAGACGTCAGGGTTTCTATTAAGTCGGTTTTAGTTCTGCCCACTGAGTTTGACTGTTAAATTTCACAATTATTTTTTTTAAGGAACGCTCCTGCTGCAGCCATTTGTTGAAAGTTTCAGATTGTCATGCTCTATCCAGCCGTGTGTGGCTGCAGCTGACTGATCATCACCTGCAATAAAACTGATGATGCAATTAAACTGTTTTCTTTAGATAGAAAACTTTGAACCAATGTGAGTGGATGATCTGGCTGCATTGTCTCAATAAAGTGCCTTGAGATGACATGTTATTAATTGGATCTACATAAATAAACTGAGTTGAATTGAATTGACCTGCTGCCTGGTCACCTGGGGGAGGGTTTATGGTTTGGGGAGGGTTGGAGTTGGGCTCAGCTTATTTGTTGTAGTAGGAACATTTAAGAAATTATGCATAATATTTTATTTTATATTGACAACATTCTGGAAACAGGATGTCAATTCCTCTTAAAGGTGCAGTAGGAAATCTTTTTTGATGCAAGATCTCCCCACAGCCGCGTAGCAAGCACTGAAATAGAAGGTCAGGAAGTGAAACTAAAATAAATGTTCCCCGCTACAGTGAGAAATGAATCAATCACAAAAGACTGTCCGTTCTACACGACTGGTTCCTGACACGTCAATCATGGTCGTCTGCTTGTCCCTCCCCCCTGTGCTCGTACCCTGACACATGAGCGAATCGACCCCCCGATGCTCGTGCAGGACGCCATCGCTGGAAGCTAGCCACTGTTATGCTACGTTCACACCTAAAGCAGCAAGAGCAGCAAAAACGCACGTGATGCTTCATGTTTGATGCTTGTACAAGTTTAGTTCTAATGCGCAACTCAGGAATCTTGGCTAGGGTGGCTAGATTTGATTTGGGTTTCTGAACAGGAGGACACTTTTTTCCTGGGGGGGGTTCGACTACTGGGGCCGCTGATTGGACCGGACCTCAGCAGAGAGCCATGAGCCGCCGGTCGGGGACAGGTAAGGCAGGCGGGGAAGCACGGGGCCACCTGTGTCCAGGATACCGTCACGCGCTGTAGTCGACCAAAAGCCCAGTTGCTGCTCTAGCTGCGTGGTGAAAAAAGTGGGTCTGATGCATGTTGGGCGGAGCTACCCTATCCTTTCTTTGCCTGGAACAATGGCAGCTATATTTGCTGGGTAGAAAGTAGTTTGAATCTATTTTGAAGTGACAAAGTCCACCTGGAAATATCGTATATGTTCAGTCAATTCATCCAGATTACCATCCTGCCTTCAAATATTATTTCTTTCATAGCCGCTCAGACCCCCGTACACCGACGGTGCGCTGTCACTGGGAATCCCATTCAACAGCAGCCTCTGGCCCGATCGCCTCCTGTTTACCGGTTTGCCGTGGCAGCTGGAAGGTGGTTTTCAGGTACGTAATCCAAACTGCAGGCACCTGGATAATAAAAGCGAACATATTCTACTGGCAGTTTTGTACATTTTAAGTTAATTAGTGCATTAATAAACTGTTTCAGAGGAGTGATCATAGCGTTTTGCATCATCAGCAGTGCTCCTCCTGCTCTAGACGTCCTGCAGACAGCATGCACGTTCACAGAGGCGTGCACAGACATTTTGGGGGGCAGGTGCTCAGGAGGGGGGGGGGGCACTTTTTAGCGCACGTGGAACACTTAATTATAAAAAAAAATACACGCATGTTGAATGAAATTTGACTTTTATTTGTAACATTCTCTAAACGTGAGTTTTCAATGGAAAAAAGTCACATCACCAACAGAACAGACTAAAGCATACTTCTTTCATCTGGCTCATCTCCCTGTTCTCCCTCATCCTGCTGTTCTCCCTCATCCTGGTCTTTTTCTGTCTCTGTGTCTTCCCTGAACTCTTCCTCATCTCCTGTCCTGTTATATGTTGATGGTATAGAGCTTCCCTGCTGTGACTGGCTACAATATAATAATAATAACCATCATGACAATAATAATGATAATAATAATAATAATAATAATAATAGCTTTAACAAATATGCCACATTAGTTTAAATAATGGGCTATTAGGGCAACATGACTGGAAGTCTTGTCATATGAATATGACTTATGGTAGCCTACAAAATAATAGCTATTTTAATACCTGCTGATTTTGTACAAACCTCTTAAATATAAAATGTGAACAGCTTTTAAGATTTTTCAATACGATTAACCCTCCTTTCTTGGCATTGTGCTGCAATTACTAAATCAATATACAATTAAGACAATAAAGAGACCAAAATGAGTTAATTTATGTTGCCTAACAAAACCTATACAACAGAAAACGTTTGTCTTAACATATAGATTTGTATGGAAGGATTAGGGCCACTGGAAAAAAAAAAGTTGACTGATTTTTAAATTTTATTTAAAGGGTTAGGGTTAAAAAGTCAGAATTCTGACTGAATTCTGAGATTAAAGTCAGAATACTGAGCAAAAAGTCAGAATACTGAGCAAAAAGTCAGAATTCTCAGCAAAAAGTCAGAATTATGAGAAAAAAAGTCAGAATTCTGAGATTAAAGTCAGAATTCTGACTTTTTTCCCATACTAAACTGAAATAAAATTTAAAAATCAGTTAACTTATTTTTTTTTTCAGTGGCCCTAATCCTCTTCCGTAGATTTGCAATTGCAAACTCTACCAAAATTATTTGTAGCCTATGTGGTCGTCCTCACGTTATCTGTCATTGACTTGGGCTACAGTGTAAAACTTTCAGAATCAGAATCAGGTTTATTGCCATTGTTAGTGAAGGAGTTCACAAACTAGGAGTTTTTTATGGTACAATCGTGCAACATGAAACATATATGGAATAGGTAAATAAAATTATAAAAATATCTAAAAACTGTGGGTATACGTCATGCAATAAAATAGACTAATGTATACACTTAAGATAAAAAATATGGATACAAAATATAAAAAGTAAAATAGCATCTTACAAGGAGACAACTAGTTTATCAGGTGACCAGTCGGCAAAAATGCTTGTTTGGTGCTGCTGAATGAGACATTTTAATGCACAACAAAATGATTCTGCTTGATCTGTATATTACCTGGCTAATGGGGCACGGGAGAAGCAGCCTGTCAGCGACCGTTCCTGCTATCTGAAAACTGCTATGATGCTGCGCATCTGGCATGCCCTGCGGGCGACCGCGCGAGTTCACGTGACAAATGAAGAGAGATTCAGTAGGCTGGTCGGCTGGTGGCGCATTGTTTCAGTCGTTTTTAATGGCTCAGGTTTTCAAAAGATAATTTCAAAACCGACCTCAGTAAAATCTTAATATATTAATAATAATAAAATAAAATAAAAAACGAGTTTCAAAAGGGCATTTTCTTTGAAAAAGGGCAAACTTCCTAGTGCTTTAGCACCACCTAGTGTCTATGTATGCACACCCCTGCACGTTCATGTGTTTCCAAGGCGTGGTTTTCAGGGGTGGTCTGAAGGCAGAGGCAGGGTTGTGTATGTTCAAAAATAGAGCTTGCTGGAAATGTTTTTCCAAGATCTCCTAAATCACGTTTAACTGTTGGGTCCACAGATACGTGGATACATGCGTTTCTGAGCCGAGTCCTGACCTGAACCCAACTAAACACCCTGAATGAGCAGGAGCAGTGCCAGCCACATGGGGACAATGAGCCCAGATACTTTTATTAAGTTTTTCTTTTCTTTCTTACTCATTCTTTCTGCATTTTGTTTGATTTATGTGTCTTTTCCCCCAGATTACCTCTGTATTGAGTCACTTCTCTTCACGATCCGAATACCTTTAATAGCGAAGGACAGTTTGTCCTTGGTCGCCATAAAAATGCTATTAGAATAGCGCTGGCAGTTAGGAAGGAGCTAGGACCAGGAAGCGGTACCTAGTGCCACTCAGTTAGCATAGGGACCTGTAGGACAATTACCCACAATCCTTTGTGTGACAGAGCTTGTAAAGCACAGTCCATCTCAACGAATTTAACAAAAACTTGGTTGTATTTTAATCAATCACCAGAATGAAATTACTACAAAAACAATTAATAAGGCATTTTTTATCCACCTTAATTATTTCAAGTCTTCCATCATTTATGGATTTTAGAAATAGGCTAAAAGGGGATAAATATTTAATTCTAGATTAAGTAAAAATAATTAAATTTTAATTTCTAATGAAAAAAATACAAATAAATAAAATCAAGTGTTTAAGAGTTTAATCCCCTCAATAACAGGTTCAAACATACTCAGTTTTTAAACAATCTCTGTCAGGATTCTGCCCTCTGCTTGGGTTTATTTTTAAGTTTATTTGTGTTCTGTGTCTTTGTAGTTTATTCTACCAGACCTGAGTTCTTTAATTATCCTCTGTTGCTTTCTTGTGCTTGTTTTTTTCCCCTTTCCCGTTGGCTTCCTCCCAGTTGGTCCTGTTCACACCTGCTCCCAATCAGCTCGTTAGCCCCGCCTTTGTTCAGTCAGCCATAAATACTCTCCCTGTGCAGTTCCTCAGTGCTGGTTCCTCGTCTTTCCTTGGCTGCTTGTGCTTATTTTACCTGATGTTTCCATGGTTCTGGTTTGTTTTACAGTTTTAAGTTGGATTCCTGGATTCCTGCCTTTGTTACATGTGAACATTCAATTAAAACTACAAGAACTCACCTCTGCCTCTGCATTTGGGTCCTCAAACCTCTCCTCAACCTGACAATCTCTTTCAAAAACGGAATATTTGTGTAAGTTTTTCACTTTGAGATCCACCTTTAATGTAACTGTAAGATAAATTTTTCATTGTTCTTGTCGCTCCTTTTTTCTTTAAGGTTACCTGGTCTTATGTTGCCATGGAAACGCTCCAGTGAGCAGTGCTGACAAGTAAGTAGAATTTTAAATCAACCTCATGAGGAAAGTGAACAGGGACTCTATGGTTGGGTTTTTTTTTGGGTTAAGATAATTTTTTTGCTTTTTTTTTTTTTTGTCAAAGTTGAATGAATTTCTTTTTTTGTTTTTGTTTTCTTTGAGGTTTCGCTTTGGCAAAATGTAAATGTTTTAACCCCTGAATTAGAATGGTTTATTCCAGATCTTTAAAGTGGCTGGGTTGTTTAGCAGGGCTATTGATGGCAGTTTAAATGCAGGGAACCAATGTGACACAACAGGTCAAAACTCGACACCATATGCTTCATACATTTGATACAGTTTAGAATGGCGGCCCCTGCTGGATGCTATCAGAACTACAGGTGGGTATCCTAATGTCGGCATTATTTCATGGTTGAAAGTATTTCATGAGTAAATAGACAGTAATTCACTGTGAAATGTCAATGTAGTGTAACCGGGTGGTCTAGTGGGTGTAAATTCCCACCCGTTTTGGGTCCTTGAACACATCACAGCTCCGTTTCTTTACCTTCACGTCTGCTTTACAGAATTGACAGGCTCATTAGCGTATATAGGCACCAGGTGTGCAAGCAAGCTATGAGAGTCGGCTTAGTTTGGTGTGCAGTAGATTCTTTTGAGCGTTGGGAGCCGTGCTGCTACACAGAATTTGGATCTTGGTACTGCGCTGCTGGAAAAGTTTTCATGGAAGCGTCTGCATATATCCCTGTCTGAGGCTGATGAAGGTACATTGTTTTTTTTATTTCTGTATTTCCTGTATAATGGTCCGCAGACACTTTATTGTTTTTTTGGTTGTTACAGATTGCTGCTGTTGCTTATTATGCTCTCACCATTGAGACCCCTTTTTTTGTTATGCTCTTGGTAAAAGGTTTTCTCTGGAGTTAGAGTTGTAGCACGGGCACTACAGAACCAGAACGACCATTTATTTCTTTTATAAATAAGCTGATTGGGCGCAGCTCTATAGGACGCAACGTGAGATTCGTGTTCTTCTAAATTAATATAACCTTGTTTGATCTTGTGTGCTACTAACGTGGTTTGCAGTGTTTTTCTAGAGTCTCAGATTGCTTCTTCTGTCACGGGTTCTTGTGCCTTATTGGATTTTAAAAATAGAATAATAAAGTTGTCTTCAAATTGTAAAATAATCCATAAATAAAATATATAATTTGTATACTAAATCTGTTTCCTCATTTCAAGCCAGACTTACCTAGGTACATTTAATTGGGAGACCCTAGGCTACTTGATGATACTTTTAGTGGTCTACTAGTTGGTTTAGGGCCACGTCCTCGGTCACAATCCGGGTAATTCCCCCGTGTTACAGTAGTAATTCTTTATTAATCGGATGATGCTGTCGTTTTTGTAGTGTTTGTTGTACTTATTTGAAAAAGTCATGTGCAGAAATATATTGACGGAAAAAATGCAACTCAAACTTTTGACCCATATATATATATATATGCGCTACGCAATATCATGCATTATCAGACATGTAAGATGTAATCAACCCTTAATATTACATGTACATAATCAATTTTGCACATCTACATTATTCTGCTCCATTAATTTTATTGTGATTTTGTATAATATGTTATATTACATGATTTATAGACTTCATTTACTTCATAATGACTATGCAATGTGATGGGCCTATTTTTTTTTATTATAAGTTAATGTAATCTACTGATGCTATGAAACAGCCAGTCTGTGTCAAAGTGATGATTTTATGTTTATTTTAAAAGTCGTAAGTCCCCCTGAAAATGAGAACATCATCTTTGTTCGATGCTGTAGCGCACGGATTGTTTACATTGGGACCGGTCTAACTAAGGAGTACCAATATGGCGGCCAGTGGTGTCACTTCGACTTCATACTACCAACGGGCAATCGGCAATCCAGGCAATAAATGGAGATCAGTGTGCTGAACCAATCACATCTCCTGACCTGCCTTCCTCTCACCTCCCCATCTGCTGGTTCTTAGTCCTTGGCTGGTCTTTGGCTGGTCCCCTACAGTTCCTTTTCAAACATCTAAAATATTTTTTCTCTCATGATTTGTGGACATTAAGATCTAAAGAGAAGCATCATCTCCTGGTCAGACCTTGTAATTCAGTGAAAGGGTGGAGTCAGAGTAAAAAAATATGCACCATACCAACTTTATTTATGAAGCACTTTATACACCAAACAGGACCAAAGTGCTGTACACAATCATAAAATTATAAAATAGAGAAAAAACGAATGTAAAATACATATTAGTATACAAAAAGAATAAAACAAAGTAAAACCTCTCAAATTGTGCCAAAAGCCAAGGAAAAAAGATGAGTCTTAAGAAGGGACTGCACGCCCAGAAGAAGGCCAGTGGCTGAAAGTTGGAGAGGAAGAGCGAAATTTAAATGGCTGCTACTTTACCTAAAGGAGGCCAGCTAGCTGCTGGTGCTGAGACAAAGAAACCCTGAAAAAAAGCACATTTTTAGGAGAGGCACAAAGGGTGCAAATGCTTCACAGCAGACATATCGAGCACAAAACAGGTTCGCCAGATTACCGAGTCTCTTTCTGAATCTCAATGAAAAAAAGGCAAATTAATCTGTATCTTAAATGAAGAACTGGACAGCAAATCCAACATTTTAGCGAACAAAGGAAAAAATACAATCCCATTTATTTGCCATGCATGTTTATAGATGCGAGAACTTTGATTTAGAATTGCCCACAGCTACTAAAGGGCTTACTAATGAAACACCCGATAATACGGTGATAAACACAGACTACAGAACAGAAAGCAATTATTTACACACTATGAACAAAACTGGCACATTAAAACGACAGAGCAGAAGATGTAAATGATTAAACAAGTGGCAACCAGTGAACAGGGACTGAATGTTGATCAACTTACTGGGATATTGCTGGAAGTTGCTCCTGATGCTGGGAATCAGGTCCTTCTCAAAATATTACAATATTGTGATAAAGTTAATTATTTTTCATAATGTAATGATAAAACTTGAACATATATTTTTAGATTCATTGTACACTAACTGAAATATTTCAGGTCTTTTATTGTCTTAATACGGATGACTTTAGCATACAGCTCTTGAAAACCCAATTAAGTGTATTTTGTTAAAGGCACACTATGCAACATTTTTCAGTTAATTAATGTGTTCCATAACGTTTTGGATGATTAAATGAGTCATTTCAGGTCGAACAAAGGTTTTCTCGGCCGCCCTGGTGGTCTGTATGGGGAAATACCGCATTTGCAATTGCAGGAGCCCTCGACCCGCACCCACAGGCTCAGAAGTCTCGCGAGAGTCGGTCATGCTTTACGGCAAGAACTGCTACACGCCCCCAGTTAAAAGCATGCTTGTTGCTAGCACAGTGGCGATCTTTGTGCAGTTATCATGGCGGAACCAGCGTGAAAACAGTGAAAGCCCATGTCAGAGCAGGCAAGAAAGAGGAAAAGGGCTCCGGACAGAGAGAGGAGTCGTACACGGGTGAACATCGGGCAAGCTTTTTCCGAATGGCGAGAGCTAGAATAAAAAGAAGGCTGCAAGGCTGGCGCGGACCTCGCGTTTCTGCTGATGCGATTGTAAGTAACATTGGAATGGTTTCTCTCTCTCTGTGTGCATGTTCATACTTTCACTGTGTTAGTCATTCGTTGCGTTCGCCTGTCTGCTAAGCTCAAAACAACCGCTCCTGGCTTGACGGAGAAACCAGGAGAACAGCTGAGCATATTTACGACAGTGCACTTTTACTTTCGCCCTCTGGGGGGAGCCTCGCTGGAAAATAAACACCGGTTGCATAGTATACCTTTAAAAACCAATAAAGAAACATTTTCTCTAAAAATAATAACTTCTATGATCCTGTTAAATGAGCTCCAGAAAAGATGTTTGGTTATGCTCAGCACCATAGCTGGAGAAAAACGAACAGCATATCCGCAAAAACAACTTAAATAGTCATCAGGTTGACTGCTCAGCAGCTCTAGTAAGCGCATCATTTATAAAGCGGTTATGTCAGGATTTGTATGGAGATTGGTCGAGGACCCAATTGCAGAGACCAGGAGGCAGAGGCGAATCTTGTAGATTTAATGAAAAAAAAAAAAAAAAAAAAAAAACAGCCAGACGACCAAAAATCCAAAGATACTAAGAACCAAAAAAACAGAATCAGGGAAAAATCCTGTGTAAAGCCAGAGATGCGGGAGCAACTAAACAACCAGGAACCAGCAGAGTGACTGCAGAAGTGGTGTATATAAGGGGAACAGAACAAAGGATGGACTAATGAGTTGAAGATGGAGCAGGTGTGTTGTGCCATATGCCTTGATCATACTTTTTGGACATTGGGAACCAGTGTCCATATTTCATCTTGACATGATGATGAGGAATCGGCTGTGGAATCTCTGCAACAACCTCCGTTTCAGTCAAGGCCTCCACAGGCAAGTCACAGAGGTGAGACCAACCGCCACCCCCCTCTGTGTGAGGACAGACAAAACCACAGAACACACAGAATTCAGTCTGTTCTGCTCCTGATCTCTTCTGCTCTCTTTGGCTCCTGCGCTCCTGGCCTCCTGTCCCTTGCCCAGGAAGCTGGGGTCCGCTCTGGTTGGTTCTCCACCACAGTGGAGATGCGGGCCCCAGGGGAACAAGGATAAGTCAGAACCTTTCAGACCCAAACTGCTGCAAAACAGACCTTTTGCAACACATTTCTCTTGAGTTTCAGAACTTATAGAGAACAGACTGGATAAGAGAAGGAATTCCTTGACAAAGAACCCCTGCTGTGCCCTGACTGCAGAGCTGCAAATGGACGAAACTCAAGCTTTCCAAATGGATATGGAAAAAGGTTTGCAGGTCTGGCATGATTAGGGACAGAACAAACATATCTTTTAATGATGCTATTGATATCATGTGTTTCCTACTGAGAAAAGATGATGCTAATTGATGCTAAACAATAGACAGCATGCTACGCTATGCTACAGGAATATGTGTTTAGCTGTTGCTAAAGCTTAGACAAGCTTTATTCACTAAGAGTTTAAACACTGATATAACATTAGTGTTCATGTGTTCCTCATCTGCTCATTACATTTCCATTACCAAGTCTGACCAAGAGTCATTTAGTGGAATCCTGATGTCTATTCACTGCTAGCTAAAGAGGGTAAAGAATCATTTAACTAAAGGTTTTTGGTTCCTGATTAAGCAAATCATTCAATAAAACACTATTTGGCCAAATAATGTTTTATGCAGCTCATGGATTTGCAATGTGAATTGGTCTGAAAACATTCCGATTGAATATATTGGAAATTAAACCAAAGATCAACAAAACAGTCCTAAAGAAGTCCCAAAAGGGAAGAACCAGGACTTCATCATTAAATAAACTGATTTTGAGTTCTGTTTGCAGAAGAAAAGATTCTATAGCAAATTAAATATGGAAGCAGTGATTTCTGGGATCTCAGCCTCAGCTAAAAGTGTTTCAATGACAGATGGTGGTGGGGATGGTATGCTGGTGTAGTTTTTAGTTGTGCCACTAGGTGTCAGTAAAATCCGCCTTTTGGTTTTACACACTAGGTTCTGGTGCTGCTGAATTTGAAGTAAAATCTTCCAGATTTTAGCTGCACCTGCAAGAGAAAAAAGTTATCAGTCATTTTTTAAAGGTTTATTTACTGTTTGCTCCTGAGTTCATCTCAGAGGCAAGCAGAGTCGGTGACGTCATTTATCACAGAGTTCAGATGAGTATCTTCCAGCAGCTCATATGTGCTGCTTCCTGATATCAGCCTGCCTCTCTTGGGGCTGCAGAGGGATCAGGGTAATATCTGTCCAACAGCTGCTGCTTTCCCACTGGTTGCACTTTATCACGGCTCTGGTGAAACTTTGAGAGACTTCTGTCTCCCTGACACGGGTGTTCAACAGAAAAACATGACTGAAATGTATGAAGATCAGGTAATCAGGAAGGCTGAGTCCATTTTGGATAGTTATACCCTTCCCCTACATAACGAATTTCAGTTTCTACCCTCTGATTCCCGTTTTAAATACCCACCAGTTCGGACCAACAGATACAAACACTCCTTTATTCCCTCTGCTCTTCAGCTGCTAAACTCTACCAGGAAAAGCAGATAGCCACATGTTGCATGAATTCAGGCCTATGCTCTCATTTGCACATATTTATTTATTTTTTACATTTCTGTCTCTTTTATCCACCTTACTTTTATCTTTTTAAATATTTTATGTGTTTCTTGTGCTTCTTTTATTTTTATCTGTGATTTGTGAAATGTGAACAAAAAATCTATAATAAGGGAATTCTGTTTTATAACCTGGGAAACATAGTGTATGTTTCTGGTTTTCTTTTGTTTGTTTTTTGATTGTCTTTTTAAATAATCTTTGTTTCTATTGTGAGTTTGTTGCATGTACTGATTGTGATGGTTATTGTTGAAAATGGACCCCAGGAAGAGTACCGGTAGTCTCTACTCTCATAGAGGCTAAAAGGAGTTTTTCCTCTCCACTGTCACTACAGGCATGTTTAGTTTGATGGCAGCAGCACAGCTGATATTTCTCTCCAGGATGGAGTCACAGCCAAACAGGAACAGACCAGATGAAGCTACTATGAGAAAAAGCAGAGAGATTGACCTCAGTGAGGTCTAGAAACACAAGATCTATATCCTGGCATTTAGCAAAGATCCTGCTTACATGGCTGTACATCTTATTTTGGCATTTGACCAATTGTATGAGCCCTGGAATGATATATTATCTACTGTAGATTAAGTTGGAAAAAAAAAGTTAACAAGTCAAGAAAAAAAGGTTAAAAGCGGGTTGAAAAGTTAATAAGCCTAATTAACGATTATATTTAGGTTTATAAACCAATAAATCTAGGTGCCACTATCAGCATTAATGCCTCTAAGGTTATGTTCTACCAAAAAGAAATGTTTTTGCCATCAAAATATTCATATTTTTGGATTGTTGCAAAGGTGCAAAAAATCTGAATCTAGATAAGTCATTTTTTCTTAAAATAAGTGCATTTGTTCTTGAATTGAGGTAAGAGACCTTTTGTCAATGAAACAAGACAATTTACACATAAAATAACATTTAAAAGTCTTATTTCAAGAGCATATTATCTATTTATCTTACTTTAAGAGTAAAATTACTCATTCCATTGGCAAACTCTCTCATTTACCTACTCAAATTAAGGGTAAAGACACTTAATTTAAGAAATGTTTACTTATTTCTAGATAGTTTTTGCAGTGTACGGTCTTGTCTTCCAATTACACTATTGGCTTAAAATTGTGATTTTTCAAAGTATTTCACTGAGTGGCCTATAAAGGGTTAAAAATAAAGAATGGAAACGTTTTCTATTTTCATTCTGGTTTTTAGGGAGACCCTCTGATGACATGGTCAAAAAAAATGTTTAATTGTGGCCACGAAGTAGTATTTTGTGCGCACGAAGTAGTATTTCGCACGAAATACTACTTCGTGGCCACGCAACAAGTTTATCGTGCGCACTAAATACTTATTAATAATATCAATAAATCCGCCCCTGTTTTCAGGCTTATGTTACCTGTAATGACTTATCTTGGACAGGCTGCTATGTAAACGGGCCTTTAGTCCTTTGTTTAGCTATGCTGCGGTTGTTTACACTACGCCTTTTCCACCTAAAATGGCGTCTTAGCAACAAATGTCATGTGACTGGCGGAGACCGACTGGGTAAGCAAATCGAGTGCGCCTTAGACCTTAGAGAAGGCACTCTCGATTTGCTTACCCAGTTGTCCAGGAATGATATTAATATTATTAAGTATTTCGTGCGCACGTTAAACCTATTGCGTGGCCACGAAGTAGTATTTCGTGCGCCCGTTATACTTATTGCGTGGCCACGAAATACTACTTGGTGCGCACAAAATACTACTTCGTGGCCACAATAAAAATTTTTTTTTGACCATGTCATCAAAGGGGCTCCGTAGGTTTTAATATTGAGAACAAAAGAAACAAATATGCTTCGGCATTGTTTTTTTATGACTAATTTGATTTTCCTTTTGTTCTAAAATCAAATATCCAGAAGATGCTACCTGAGCTGAATCCTATCCATGTTTTACCTCATATGAAAGTGGCTAAAATCATCATTTTTTAAGGGTGAAAAGATGTGAAATAGGCTGTTAAGAAAACCTGATTTGAGTTGCGTTTACCTGCAGTGACCAAAGCTTTAGTCACATAGGGCAGGCTGATTAGAATGGCTCACTCACCCTAATTAAATACATTAATTAATTAAAATAATTATTTTTATTTACTCAAGAGTTCGTTGTCTGATTTGGAAACTATCTAGATAATCTAAATCTTAGAGGAATTACATAAAACGGTTTGTGTGAAGTACTTTCTGGTGTCAGTGAGAGCAGAACTGACGGACGGGTCGGATTCAGGAGGCGTCAGCATCTTCCTACCAATGATGGAAATTCATCCTCTCCTTTCTTCTGATGTTTTCCTTCCGTTTCTCCCCTTTAGGCTTGTTTCTCCAGCAGTCGCTGTTAAAAACCAGCCGTCATCGAAGGAGAAGGTCATACACTCGGTTTGTTTGCTGACTGAAAAAAAGCTCCTCCACCTTGAGATGAAGCATCGCTGTCATCAAGGCCCATTAGGCTCAGGAGGAGCGAGCAGACAGACAGGCCTCTAATGCTTTCTGCAAGGACTGGGAAACAGTCCTACGTCATTTAGCATCAAACAAGAGGTTCCTGTCCTCATGCCTCACAAGTGCGCCACGTCTTACCAAAAGTATGCGTGTGTTCATCACACGAAAAGATGAAGCATTTTGCAAAAAAAAATGGCTCAAGTGCTTTTTAAGAAAATGAGAAATATTGATTACAAATTCCCAAATCCTTACCGTTTTCCTCCAGGACTTTTTTAAAGTTTAGTTTCGTTCTTTTAAATTTGCTGTAAGTTCAGAGTGGTTTTCCTGCAGAAAGTTGAAGCTGCAGCGGTTCATCTATACATCATCATTCTGCTATAAGTTGATCAAACAGTTGATCAGACAAAAGAGAAAGTTTAACTTTAGTTTTACGCCCAAACCTAGTCTTAAGGCTCAGGCTTCACTGGTCTGTTTCTTCTTCACCGTAAATAGGATCAGCAGATTCTTCTCCTCTAACAGGTTTTCATCCAGCTTCCTCAATCTTCACATCAACTCAAACCAGCTGCCCTCTTCCTGCTGCCTCCCACAGCATGATACTGCTCCTGCTGTGCTGCATGCTGCATGCAGAGTTTGTTCAGCATAAAGGATTTTGCATATCAGAAAAAAATTCTTGTGCCTCATCTGACCAGAGCAAGTTTATAGCTGCAGCTCATCCTGATTAACATTTAGACAGCAGAAATGTGCTTGCATTTTGTAGATGACTCTGCAGCAACAGTGGAAAGGGAAAAAACCCTTTTAACAGGAAGAAGCCTCCGGCAACCAGAACCAGGCTCAGTGTGAGCGGCCATCTTCTGAGGCCGACTCGGGTTCAAGGACACAGAAGCAGACAGAGATGGCAAAAGTACTCACTTTCCGTACTTGAGTAAAAGTACAGATACTTGTGTTAAAAAATACTCTGGTAAAAGTGGAAGTACTGATTAAACTTCTTTACTCAAGTAAAAGTAACAAAGTACAGGCTTATAAATTTACTTAAAGTATAAAAGTAAAAGTAGAAACCACTTTTTTCATGCCGTTGCCTACATTTTAAATGGATGTCTGCCAATAGGACTAGATCTCCGTTGTGTTCATTTTCAATCATCTCGTCGTCCATGCTACTATGCTAACGCCACCGCCACCAAGCTGCATTGATTTGCCGCCAATGAATCTGTCGATTCATCTTGTAGTGGTGCGTCAAATGCAACGTAGATTCCCATCCAATTAGATTGAATTTGGTATTGATGAAGTGAAAAATAATAACGGTAACTCCATTGAAATGATTCAAAACTAAAGTAACGAGCCAATTTTTAAAAATGTAAGGAGTAGAAAGTACAGATATTTGTGTAAAAATGTAAGGAGTAGAAGTAAAAAGTCGCCATAAAAATAAGTAGTAAAGTAAAAATATCAGAAAAATCTACTTCAGTACAGTAATGAAGTATTTGTACTTCGTTACTTCCCATCTCTGGAAGCAGACATAGAAAAAGAAGCATAGAAGCACTGATCTATAAATACTTTCTATGTCAGAAAAGCTATCAGTCAACTAGTTCCACGGGTGACTCTGTTTGCAAAAGAAACTGTTAAGCCTATGAGCTCTGAGCTCATGTTAAAGGATAAAAGAACATCCGGTTAGTCAAAGTAAAAGCTGAGCCCATAAATATGTCTAGAAGAAAAGCAGGAAGAAGCACTGAAAACCAGACTTAGCTCTATCATCTATAATCTAATATATTTATAGCAGCAGCACAGCTGATATCTGTTGGATGTTCTTGGAACTGATTACTGAATTAATTAATAACTGAATTGACCTGCCTAACTCTGCCCAGTTTCTTATCACTGCTCATCTGATCCACCTGCTCCTGCCTCTATTTAAAGGGCTTGCATCCCGTCATCAAGCCCGATTATCTTGTTCTCGTTAGCCAGTGGTGAGTTTTTTTTAGAGTTCCTGGTTGTTTCTGATTACCCGATCCTTGGTCCTCCGTTCTGAGTCATATTGAGTCAAAGCCAAGCAGAAACAGACCAGATGAAGCTACTATGAGAAAAGGCAGAGAGAGCAGAACGTTAGAGATTGAACTAACAAATATTCACAATGGGAGCATAGAAATAGAATGAAGCAGAGGGAGGAAAAGGGGTCCCCATGTCCTCCAGCAGTCTAAGCCTATAGCAGCATTACTTTGACTTAGACAAACTTTATTGTCATTTTGTATACACAGAGTGTATACAAAACAAAATTTAAATTTTTTGACAGTGAAGGAGCAGCTTAGCAGTGAAATTAACTTTTCTATAGAGCTATAGAATAGCTCAGGATAACCTGAGCTACTCTAACTATAAGCTTTTAAAAAAAGAAAAGTTTAAGCCTTGCCTTAAAGGAGAATTCCGGTTTTTAACACTTTTAGCCCATTTTCTGTAGTGTCCAGGATGAAATCGAATGATCGACACCAAAATTTTGACGATTGGTCCTGTCTCTGCTTTTTGGCTCATGCAGAATCCCCCCCTGGCTGCTTCAGAA
Organism: Cyprinodon tularosa; assembly: GCF_016077235.1. Classification (NCBI taxonomy): domain Eukaryota; kingdom Metazoa; phylum Chordata; class Actinopteri; order Cyprinodontiformes; family Cyprinodontidae; genus Cyprinodon; species Cyprinodon tularosa. The sequence continues at coordinate 1,208,852 of NW_024039297.1, read as the reverse complement.
TGGCTTCCATAGTGCATGTCCGATAATGTCCTTAAAACAACCTTAAACGTTCTTTTTTTAAATATGCTACTCACCGGGTCGTCAGCGATGTTCAATGACGTTCCAAAAAATGTTTCGTAAAGAAAAAACGTTCCTGTAGTGTTTTATTTAGCATTTTGTAAATCCCATTGAGTTCTGTTGGAATAGTCAATATTCCCCTGCCACCGGAAACGGAAATGGGGCCTGTTTACACAGTTGTAGTCTTTTCGCTTCACTCTGTGTACTCCGACGTCGAGAATCAAGAATCCACCTTTCGTATTCCATTTTCAGAGTTTTTTAAAGTGTTTAACAGAGACGTTAGCACCTCGACGTCGGAGTACACACAGTGAAGCGAAAAGACTACAACTGTGTAAACAGGCCCCATTTCCGTTTCCGGTGGCAGGGGAATATTGACTATTCCAACAGAACTCAATGGGATTTACAAAATGCTAAATAAAACACTACAGGAACGTTTTTTCTTTACGAAACATTTTTTGGAACGTCATTGAACATCGCTGACGACCCGGTGAGTAGCATATTTAAAAAAAGAACGTTTAAGGTTGTTTTAAGGACATTATCGGACATGCACTATGGAAGCCATTCTGAAGCAGCCAGGGGGGGATTCTGCATGAGCCAAAAAGCAGAGACAGGACCAATCGTCAAAATTTTGGTGTCGATCATTCGATTTCCTCCTGGACACTACAGAAAATGGGCTAAAAGTGTTAAAAACCGGAATTCTCCTTTAAGAGTAGACATATACATTTGTCTGTCACAGAATAAAGGAGAATTTTTTATCAGATTTAACAGTAAGCAATACAGAGAAGCTGAAATACGAGGAATATTTTTTCTCTTTCTAATTTTCAGCAGAAATTTGGCTGCAGCATTTTGGATCAGCAGCAGACTTTTTACTTCATTTTGTGGAGTTTCTGGTAAAGATAATTTATTTTACTTTATGGGTCTGAAACCTGCAGCTGTGGATCAGAAACATTTAACAATATACAAGACATTAGCTGATATGGTCCCTTTAAACTGAGTTTCCCAACATTATGATCCCAATGAAGACTGCCTGTCTGGGGCTGCTACCTAAATCTAAAACTTTAACACCGTAACATGATTGGAGCACTGACTAAAAGTCCAATCAGTTATATTTAAATAAACCGCAGCCCTGAGGGAAGCCATTGTTCCTAATTCTGGTGTGGCAGCTGCTGCCGTGAAGCACCTCTGCATTCAGAAATAGCCCCAGTGGTCCCATGATGACCTCACCTGTTCATGGATGGAAGAGGAAGGCTTCTCCAGATGTTGGAGCTGGTGATTTGTTGCCACGCTCGGATGAGGGCCTTCCCAGGACAAAGCCAAACTTGGTGGTTTATTCCCACACTGCAAAAATGGTCTCGAAATAAGTAAAAATGTCTTAATTCAAGCGTATTTACCCTTCATTTTAGTAGGTAAATAAGATGATTTGCCAATGGAATTAGTATTTTTACTCTTAAAATAAGATTATCAGATAATATCCACTTGAAATAAGACAATGCGGTTGCTTTTTCTTATTTTAAATGTAAATTGTCTTGTTCCATTGGCAAAGCATCTCACTTACCTCCTCAATTCAAGAACAAATGCACTTAGTTTAAGAAAAAATGACTGATTTAGATTTCCATTTTTTGCAGTGCACAGACAGATGTTTCAGGTTCCAGCTGGGAGTCTCTCAGCTGTGTTGTTCAGGCTTTAGGGTGGGGTTCTCCTCCGCCATATGTTGGTGTTGGAGGGTAGGAAGAGAAGGAAATCCTCTACTAACACCTAGATTCTTCAAATCCTCCAGGAAGAAACCACACCTGGAAAAGATCATTGCAATAAATCAGAACATGTTTGTAATATTATTACTGGTTTTACTTCAACAGATCACAAAAAATGCTACACGCTGCTGTTATACAACAGTAAAATAGTTTACTGCTGTATAAAAGGACCCTTTGTAAAGCAAGAGCAGCATATTTCTCCTCATTAATAGAGGAGGATAAGAATAATCCTAGATTTCTTTTTAATACAATGGCCAAACTCACCCAGAGCCATAGCTCTGTTTAACCGTCCATTCCACCTGCTCTTAGAAGTAATGATTTTATGTGATTCTTTATAAATAAGATTGATCTTATTAAAAATAGGATCATTAGCGCTCCTCTATCCGCGATTGTACCTGAGGTAGTCATGGAATCTGAACCGGGTTTAGACTGCTTTGATCCAGTTGAACTTTCTGAGTTAGCAAAATTATTGTCTTCATCTAAGCCTTCAACTTGGATGTCAGATCCAGTTCCAACCACATTATTTAAGGAGGTATTCCCTTTGATCTCCTCCTCCATTTTAGATGTGATTAATCAATCTCTGTTACAGGGATATGTACCTAAGGCTTTTAAGGTTGCTGGAATTAAACCTCTGCTTAAGAAACCGTCTCTTGACCCAGATGACTTGGTCAATTATAGACCTATATCCAATCTTCCTTTCTTATCTAAAATTCTTGAGAAAGTAGTTGCCAAACAAGTGTACGATCACTTACACCATAATGAACATTTTGAAGAGTTTCAGTCTGGCTTTAGAGCTCATCATAGCACTGAAACAGCTCTGGTGAAAGTCACTAATGATATTCTCATGGCCTCAGATCTTATCTATCTGATCGAATTCAGTTTGTTCATGTTAATGATAGATCTTCCTCATGCTCAAAGGTTACCTCTGGAGTACCACAGGGATCAGTGCTAGGACCAATTCTCTTTACTTTATACATGCTCCCAATCGGTAGAATTATTAGACAGCATGGGATTAATTTCCACTGTTATGCTGATGATACCCAGCTATATCTGTCTATAATCCAGATGAAGCTAACCCATTATTACAGGCATGTCTGAAGACATAAAAACCTGGATGACTCTTAACTTTCTGCTTCTGAATGCAGACAAAACAGAAGTTATAGTCTTTGGACCAGAGTCTCTGAAAAAGAAGCTGATTAGTCGGTCACTTCATTTGGATGGGATTAAACTGATTTCTGATAATTTAGTAAAAAATCTTGGTGTTATTTTTAATCAGGACCTGTCATGTTTGAATTGGCTCTATAGAAATAAACTGAATTAAAAATTTTAAATGATTCTATTTGCTTGTAAATCACTGAACTGTCTTGCCTCTGAGCTTCTACATCCTTCCAGATCTCTTTTAAATCTCTTGTCAAAACTCACCTTTTCTCCTTAGCTTTTAACATCTAGCAAGACAGTGGGCTTTATTTCATTTTATTTTATTTTTTATCTTTTACCCAATGTTATTGATTTGATTGTGTGAATGTTATTTTTACCCATGTTTTAGCTGTTTTGTTTATAGGTAGATAGATAGCACTTCTCAGTTTCACAAGGTTTTATTTCTGGTAGTAAGGAGTAGCTAGCCTAGGCTAGCACTAGCTTAGCATCACTATGGCTTCCCTCTCTCCCTCCCTTTTAATCATCTAGGCAACTGGCCAAAGCAAAACCATTTACTTCACAGCATCATTTAAAGTTTTTAAATGATGCTTCTTTTATGACTTGGTAGGATTTTTGTAATGGTCTTTATGTTGGGCTAAGCCAAGAATCAACTTAAGAAAGAAAACATGAACATATCACTCCTGTTTCAGCCTCTGTTCATTGGTTTGGAATTTTTTGCGTTTTGAATCTAAATGTTTTTTGTTTTTTTTTGGTGTGTGTGTTATTATCTGTCAAACATTATTTAAATGTCTGTTCCCTCCCGTTCTCTCAGCTCGATCCATCTGTTGATGTTGGTTTTTCCCAAAGCCAGTAAGGAGGTTGTGAGGAGAGTGTTTTTAGTTTTTACCCCCAAAATGTGGATTGAGAGGCCGTTAGAAATAAGAGGCAGACTTACCTGCTGTTTTTAGCTCCTCTCTATAAACTTTTTTCCATGGCTCTTAACTCAGTTTGAGATGTTGGCTCTTATTATTTTACCCTTTTGCTTTACTAATTTAACTATTCTATTAGTTTGTTTTATATTGTTTTTATTTCATTAAATGATTCTAGAAAATCTGTTTTTATGTTAGATCCACTAACATGTAATAGTTTTATCAGTGTATAGTACTTTGATCACTGATGTTTTTAAAGTGCTTTATAAATAAAGATGTATGTATTGAATAGAACACCTGCAGCCAGCCTTGGCTGATGTGGGAGGAGTTAAGTTTGTTGCTAGGCAACATGGCCTGCCCCTGGTTCGATGACATCATTGTGACATCATCACCTGTGACTCTGAGTCTATAAATAGAGTGAAGGCATCAAGTCATTCCATTGCTACACACCTCCTGTAGGGTGTGTGTCTCCTGAGTTCCTTCCTTGAGATTAGAGAAACAGTTTTTTCCCCACAGAGCAAATCAGTCCAGTCATCAGAAAAACAGCTTTTCTTGTTGAAAATAAAGCTTTTGTGTTTTTAACCGACGAACAAACTATTGTTGCCTTTAAATGGGAAACAACTGCTCTTTCTTTGTTGGTAAATCAGGTAAGTTAAACGTGGTGCCTTCAGTTAAAGCCGACATGTCGCCGCAAGCTAAAGTAGAAAATACAATGGAAGTTACATCTGGTAGCATAGCTGCAAACTGTTCTGGAAATGCGTGTTCGGCTGCTGTGTCTCAGGAAATGGATGCAGGATTTGGACATACCAATGAAACAGCTAGGCAGCTGGAGTCTGAGCTAACGGCTGAAAGGGAAAAGGTGCAGCAGGATGAAAAAATGGCCGCTCTTCAACAAGAAAATATGAGATTATCAGAAAATCTGCAGAGACACGCCGCTGAGCTTGAAAAACTGCAGGCAGAGCGTCAATCTGCCAACGACAAAGCTTGGCTACTGGAGACTGTGGTAGTTTGTATGAAGCAAAGTGTGCAGGAAGCTGTGATCTGCATAAACTCAAAATTAAAGCACATCGTAGCAAATCAACAAGAAAACATCAAATCATCTAAAAAACTGAGGAGGATGGTAGTAAAGGAGGCTGAGCTTGGCTTTAAGTTAACAGAAGAGGGAAGAGCAGCAGTTCAACAAGAAAACACCAGATTATTAGAACGAATTAAGATTCTCTCTGTCTTACCTCAGAAAATGGAGGCAGCTGTTCTTGCTGAGACGGAAAAAGCAAAGGAGGCTGAGATCGGCTTAGCCCAAAAAGAGCAGGAAACCAGTGAACTCAAGGCTGCTTTGGTCAAAATGAAGAAAGATTTGGAGGAACAGCGGCAGCAGTGGGAGGAAGAAAAATCCAATCTTATGGCCAACCAACAGCAAAGAGATGAGGTGGAGCAGCTGGAAAAGCAGGTGGGGTTACAGAAAAGTGAGTTAGAAAAGGAAAACGCTTATCTGCGTCTGAAAGAGCAGGAAAACAACCAATTAATTCAGGATGCTGCAAGAAAAGTCATGGAACTGGAAACGAGTCTGCTTGCTGAGAAAGCCAGAACAAAGGAGGCCGAGACCTCCTTAGCTGAGAAAGAGCAGGAAACCAGTTCCTTAAAGGCTGCTTTGCTGAAGATGGAACAAGATATGAAGAAGCAAACGCAGCCCTTGGCCTGTGAAAAGTCCCGTCGCCTGGGCAGGACTGTTGCTGCTCTGCTGCTCAGGACTGTTCAGCAGAAGAACGTCATTAGAGATATGGAAGCAGCTTTGAACGACCTTCAGGAGGTTCTGCATGGTGAAAGGCAACAGTGGCAAACAGAGACGGCCTGCCTTCAAGAGACAGTTGCAAACGCTAAGAAGGCTCTGACAGAGATGGAGGAGGAGAAGAAAACGTCAACAGAGAGCCTTATGGAGGAGCTGAAAAATCTGCAACAGAAGATTGAAAAATCCCAAGAAAGAAAACCAAAAAAGAAAAGAAAACAAATGCAAAGAATTATCAACTTCTTCAGAAAACTCAAGAAACTGTCCTCCAACCAAAACTTTAAACTTTAAACCACCTTATAGAGACTGACATTATTTTGGGAATCCCATGGGTCACGGGATTCCCGTGGGATTCCCGTGGGATGGGAGTCAGTATTAGTAACGATCACGGGATTGGGACGGTACAGGATTAAACATTAACGGGAGCAGACGGGAGCAAACCAATAGTAACTTCCGCTCTGAGTTTTTCACCCGCGCTCAAAAAAAACAAGAATGGGAGTGGTGCGGGAGCGGGAGTCATTCTGAATGGGAGTGGGAGTAATTTCACCAGGAGTGGGACGGGACAGGATTTAGATTTCTACTCTGGCCCGGGATCGGGACGGGACACCATTTTTTTCTGTGGGAGTGGGACAGAACAGGAGTGAAAATCCACTCCCGTGTCAGTCTCTACCACCTTAGGGCCCCACAGACGGTGGATTGTTTGAAGAATGGATTGAAAACTTTCCTTTTTAGAAATGCTTACAATTGCTGATTTTTAGATTTTTTTTTTTATAGGCTACGTATGCCTTCAAATGTATTGATTTGAATGATTGTCTTTTTACTCGGTTTTTAATGTTATGGTCTTTTAACCTTGTTTTTATTTTCCATTAACTCCCCAACCCCCACCCCCCTTCCCTATAACCATCACCCTTAACTTTCAAAACTCTTCCTTTAACCCTTAACTCCCCAGACCCATTCACAGAATCCAGTCCATAATATTTAGCCGTCACCCTCCATAAACTCTATGGTTCCCTATGAATAAAAAAGCACTGCCTCCATACCAGGGCCTTTTTCTGAGGTAGATTCCTACCTTGGTATTGATCAGACCCAGGTAAACAGAGTGAGGCTGCACGGTGGGACAGTGGTCAGCGCCGCTCCCTTGCAGAAGGAGACTTTTCTGCATGGAGCTGCCATACTCTCCCGTGCCTGTGTGGGTTCTCTCTGGGTGCCCCAGCTAGCCCACCCCTCTTTTGTCACAGTCAAATGTATTCATATATAAAAATATTTATGATAAATACAAAACTATATTCTTGATAAAAAAAAAATGTAAAAATGCTATGAAAAATGGCCAAAAATCGCACTTTGACCCAAAATGGCCGACCTCCAAGATACTTTTTTTTCATGATTTGAGGAGATCTACTTGTGTGCCAAATTTCACGTCTCTGTGACTTACGGTTTCCCCCGACTCACTTTAGGGGGCGCTTTGGCGTAATTTGGGGGCGGCCATTTTGGATTCCATTATAGACCGGCTATTTCACGCGGGGGACAATTTACTGCCACGTTTTCGTGAGTTTTTGAATATGCGAAGTCCCCATAAAATGCGTTCAATGTGAGAAATGAATAATAATAATAAAAAGAAACTTTAGAAATACAATAGGCCTTCGCAGCGCTTCGCTGCGAAGGCCTAAAAAACATCAAGAACTGAATTTCAAGCTTTTCTATAGGTCCTCCTATACCCCTGTTCGTCTTCAGAGAATGATCCCAGACCGTTCAAATCTATGTTGCAATCGCTTGAGGCATAAATATACTTTTTTCCATCTATTCTGGTCATGTGATTTATTAAGGTCCTTCTGGAGGGACGTTCATTTGGTGATTGAAAAGAAATGTATTTTGTTCCAATGGACGTCTCCTTTGGACGTGGGAGGATTGACTACTTGTTCCTTATTCATGTGGAGTTTATTGTTTTCCCTTCTCTTAAAGTTTGTATGTGTAAAGCAGCACAGGTTTTTCTCTGTATTGTAACTAATCTTAAACTAATTTAAAAAATGCTAAAAACAAATTCCCAAAACACATTTACACTGCATGAAAAGTGGGATTTTCGTCAATATGCGGCACTGTAGATTGTCGTGGAACTTCAGGTTAGCGGCAGTGTACGGCAATTTGGAGGCTTCGCCGAAAACTCCCGTTGCAGGGGTGGTTTTACTCCAAGTGACATTTTTCTAAAAGGTAAGAAAATCTCTGATACAGACTCAGTATAGCCTCTTACATTTTAGCTTGATGATTCAGCGTGTGTAAGCTGTGATTGACACTCCATCAGACGCTCCTCTGGCTGTGATTGGTTGTTTTGACTCGTCCCGAATTATTCTTTCCAGATTGAAATACAGGCAGTATGCGGGACCAATTGAAGTTTTTCAATTTTTTTCACAGGTTACATATCACATGTACTGCTGTCTGGGCATAGGGACACTTTTAGCCAATGTGACAAAAAAGTGATTTTTAAAAACTTACAGACTTCAGCTTTAAGATAAAAAATAAAATGTTGTCTGTCAATATGCTCAATTCACAATAACTTAATTGGAAAGGTTTCAAGAAATGAGTCTGAGATGATTCACTTTATAACATGGCGCATTATCCTGTTGGAAGTAGCCATCAGAAGATTGGTACACTGTGGTCATAAGGTCCGGCCAGGTCAAGATCCGCAATTGCAATCGCACCACACAGGAAAAAGAACATCGACAAATTCCGGTTCGTCAAATTAAAATATAGCAGCAACAGATCGGTGACTAGAAATTATAGCACAATTCTTATATATATATATAAAAAAATCTAACACCGTTTATTTAAATGATTGGATCCAAACTATTGGTTATTCACCAACGAGGAAGCAGATTTCTCATCTCCATCAAAATATTTATTTTATACCGAGGGACTTAAACTTTAATCAAATCCATTCAAAAGAAACTTCTTATTACAGGAATGAAAAGAGATGCTGTGTTTGGGAGTAATGAACAAGTTCATTAAAAAAAAGCAGTTTTGAATTATCCTTATCCCCATTACAAAAATCTACAAATATATATATATATATATATATATATATATATATTTGGGCAGAAACTGAACATATGCTCGATGATGGTGGGATTTTTTTAATATGTCATATTAAATTAAGCGCTCACAGGGTTCATACAGGAATGAGTGACTCTAATTTAATGCTATTTTAATGCTATTTGAAATGATTTTAATGCCATCAACAAGAACCATGTACACAAGTTATTAGTGTACATGAATAATGAAGGAGCTGTAAGCAGAGTTCCATGACTCCTGTATGTATGTAAACACACACACACACACACATATATATATATATATATATATATATATATATATATATATATATATATATATATATATAAGGCCTTGATTTAAAAAAAAAAAGAATGATTTTTTTAATTATTTTTATTGATCCGCGGAAACCCTGGTTCATCTCGCGCATGCTCTCTACGATCTCCAAGAAACTCAGAGCGGAGGGGTCTGGAGGATGTATGCTTTGCTTTGTGCAGGCGGTCTGGAGCGGAGTATGTGGGATTTCGAGGTAAAACTCCTCTTGGACGCGATGGCGACTCTGCATCGAACAAGACGAACTCAAAGAAGAGATGCTAGCGGTAAATATATGTTCGATTACTGCCTGCTAGGCTAAAAGAAGCCTAGCCTAAGCTACGGCTAATAGCAGCTTAGCCTAAAGCTATGGCTAATAGCAGCCTAGCCTAAAGCTACGGCTAATAGCAGCCTAGCCTAAAGCTACGGCTAATAGCAGCCTAGCCTAAAGCTACGGCTAATAACAGCCTAGCCTAAAGCTACGGCTAATAGTAGCCTTGCAAGAACAAGCTTTATTAAAGTGTATTTTTTGTGATTCACAGGAAGCAGTACGCCGTCTTCACAACTCGGAGACTAATTGCAGGCGCTATGAACCGGAGCAAGGGTAAGATTTAAAGAATATGCTTTCATTCTGCGGTAAAAGGCAATGGATACGGATGGATACCGATCATAGCTGTACATTTTGTTTTCACAGACCTCCTATTTGCTCGGAGCCATACAGCAAGTCCAGATTTGCACGATGTTGATAAAGACGACATTGTGTGTAAGTGACTTGTTTTAATGTTTTCTCCTTCCTTGTTGCTGTGACTTGCGTTTGATTTTTTATTCATACCACTCTCATTTAATTGTTTTCCAGCTGCCTGTAAGACGTATTTTCAGACGGTACGCAGGAGCTTCAGATATACGCAACCAGCCAACCCGTTGGGTGCGGAGGCTGCCAAGCAATCTGCTCGGAGTCGGGCCAGAAGAAAGAGGGTAAGACTTTATTTGGTGACTATTTTTCAGGTGCATTAATAGATGTGTTGTGTCCATACGCAGTGCGCTGATTCATTGTTTTTTTTCAGCTGCTGAAAGCGAGGCAGAGTGTGCTAGCAGATGAGGAAGTGGAACTCTGGAAGTCCGCCACCGTCGGCCTCATGTCCGACGAAGAAGATGGCGTCGTTGGCGGTGTCTCTGGATGGATTGTACGATCGCCGCCATTTCGTAGGCCGGATCTCACTGAACTCTGTGTTAAGCTGCAGTCCCGGTTAGAAGCGATGCCGAAGTACAGGGCCACGCACAGTAGGCGTCTGCACACCGGACCTGCCTCGGAGGGAATGCTGCCTGTTACCTCCAACCCCGAGGAAGCAAACGGACCGTTCACGGAGTTGTAATTTTTAGATACGCATGTGTTTGGATACGCGTTGTATATAGTTGTGTGTGTTTTAATAAAGCTCTTTCTTTGCATAAACAGCTTCCTGGCAAATGTTCATTTCCTGTATAAATTAATTCATGTCCTTGATGGTAGCATAATAATTGTGTAGTAGTGTAGGATAACATAAATACACACCATATGAATGAATAAATATATGAATGAATAAATATATATTCATAAATACATATATATATATATATATATATATATATGTATATATATATATATATGTAAATATATATATATGCCAACCAATCACGAGCGACTTTACTTGTTTAAAAAGAAGTGGTTCCGTCCAATACTCAGTAAGAAAATTAAAGCCTGGCGTGGCCACGTGTGGTTTTGCTGCCAATCACGAGCGATTTCACTTGTTTGAGAATAGTGGTTTCAGCCAATACTGAGTAGGTTATTCAAGCCAGACCTGGCCAGCCCCGCGGGTTTGCTGCATTCATATGCTAATTAGGGCCATTAGTACAGCTGATCGCTCTCCACATACGTCAGAGTCAGTTTCCGACAATTTGTGGCACGACAAACGCGGACAAGCGCGGGTTGCAAATTGTCGGAAACTGACGAAAATCAGGGAGATCTGCGGGAGTTTACGGGGGTTTACGGGGACGAAAATCTCACTTTTCATGCAGTGTTACATACACACACATTGACATAATAATCCTGCCCCATGGGGTCCACAGTCTTAATGTGCTCCTGGTCCCAAGCCCAGATGAACGGAGAGGGTTATGTCAAGAAGAGAATCTGGTGTCAATTATTAGAGAGATATTCATCCAGGTGTCCATTCTTTTTTCTTCTTGAGGGTCATCTACATTGGTTTCATTTGCATGAATATATTTAATAATCTGTGTAAAAGATATAACAGGTCAATAGAGGCACTATAAGTTATATTAAAGCTGGCGATCACTTCCACCATAATGAACTTTTTGAAGAGTTTCAGTCTGGCTTTAGAGCTCATCATAGCACTGAAACAGCTCTGGTGAAAGTCACTAATGATATTCTCATGGCCTCAGATAATGGACTTGTATCTGTGCTCGTCCTGTTGGATCTTAGTGCTGCATTTGATACAGTTGACCATAATATTCTTTTAGAAAGACTTGAATATTTTGTTGGAATTAAAGGAACAGCACTAGACTGGTTTAAATTATCTATCTGATCGAATTCAGTTTGTTCATGTTAATGATAGATCTTCAACACGCTCAAAGTTTTACCTGTGGAGTACCACAGGGATCAGTGCAAGGACCAATTCTCTTTACTTTATATATGCTCCCAATTGGTAGAGTTATTAGACAGCATGGGATTAATTTTCACTGTTATGCTGATGATACCCAGCTATATCTGTCTATAAATCCAGATGAAGCTAACCCATTACATAGATTACAGGCATGTCTTGAAGACATAAAAACCTGGATGACTCTTAACTTTCTGCTTCTGAATGCAGACAAAACAGAAGTTATAGTCTTTGGACCAGAGTCTCTGAAAAAGAAGCTGATTAGTCAGTCACTTCATTTGGATGGGATTAAACTGATTTCAGATAATAAAGTAAAAAATCTTGGTGTTATTTTTGATCAGGACCTGTCATTTAAATCCCATATCAAAGAGGTTTCTAGAATTTCCTTCTTTCATCTGAGGAACATTGCAAAAATTAGAAATCTCCTGTCCAGGGGTGATGCTGAGAAACTAGTCCATGCATTTGTTACTTCAAGGCTGGACTATTGTAATTCTTTACTATCAGGAAGTCCACAAACTGTAGTTAAAAGCCTTCAGCTGATCCAAAATGCTGCAGCCAGAGTTCTAATGAAAATTAAAAAGAGAGATCATATCTCACCTATCCTGGCTTCTCTTCATTGGCTTCCTGTTAAATCAAGAATAGAATTTAAAATCCTCCTTCTCACATATAAAGCCTTAAATGGCCAAGCTCCATCTTATATCAGAGATCTGATTGTTCCTTATGTTCCTAACAGAGCACTTCGCTCTCAATCTGCAGGTTTACTAGTGGTTCCTAGAATTTCTAAAAGTAGAATGGGAGGCAGATCTTTTAGTTCTCAGGCTCCTCTCCTGTGGAACCAACTACCAGTTTTAGTCCGTGAGGCAGACACCCTGTCTACTTTTAAGGCTAGGCTTAAAACTTTCCTTTTTGATAAAGCTTATAGTTAGAGTGGCTCAGGTTATCCTGAGCTATCTCTATAGTTATGCTGCTATAGGCTTAGACTGCTGGAGGACATAGGGACCCCCATTTCATCATTCTGCTTCATTCTCTCTCTGTTCTCCTATTCTGCAGAATCTTTTAGTTCAATCTCTAACCTTCTGCTCTCTCTGCTTTTCCTCAGAGTAGCTTTGCCTCGTCTGTTCCTGTTTGGCTGAGATGCCATCCTGGAAAGAAACATCAGCTGTGCTGCTTCTATCAACACCCTTGTTTATAGATGTTTGAGATCGGCCTGTTTTCCAGTGTGGTCCTGTTTCTCTGACCGTGACTGAGTGGATGTGCTCTCTTCGTCCTCTGTCATGGGAGCTGCCTTGGAGCTCGTCTGCCTGGCTGTGTGTTTCCTGGACGGGGCCGCCTTTTACAGCTGCTTTTTGTATCTCTGCTTCTGTCTCCTTGAACCCCAGTGGGCCTCAGCAGATGGCCGCTCACACTGAGCCTGGTTCTGCTGGAGGTTTCTTCCTGTTCAAAGGGAGTTTTTCCTCTCCACTGTCGCTACAAGCATGCTTAGTGTGGGGGATTGTATTTGAGTCAATGAGTCAATGCAATCAACTGGTTTTCCTTAGATAGAAAACTTTGTATCAATTTGACTGTATGATCTGGTTGAACTGTAAAGTGCCTTGAGATGACATGTGTTGTGAATTTGGCGCTATATAAATAAACTGAATTGAATTGAATTATGAGCAAAGCTTAGTGCTGTATAAAAGTCTGCTCATCAAATTATGATAATCCACCATAATAAGTAACTCTAACTGTCCAGAAACACTTTCAAACATGGCGCCTTCTGCTGCGCTTCTCTACTGAGCACTTCTCTCTTTCATATGGGTTTATTTCTGGTAAGGAGTAGCTAGCCTAGGCTAGCGCTAGCTTAGCATTGCTATGGCTTCTCTCTCTCCCTCCCTTGACTCTTTTCCAACTCTTCCTTCTTCCTCTCCTCTCTCCTGCTCTCTGTGTCAGATGTTCAGTTATTCATCTGCCTCCTTTAGTGATAATGTGTAATAAGTGTAGTATTTTTGTAGTTTTGGAGGCGAGGGGGTCAGAGTTAGAATCCAGGCTTCAGGCTGTTGAACATCCAGGAGTTAAAGTAGGCCCCCCACGTAGCTGTCCTCCAGCAGCGCCTGAACATCCAGGCGATTGGGTAACTGTACGCAGAAAGCGTAATCATGGATCTCTGCCCACTGGTCACCACCAACCCGTTCACGTTTCTAACGGGTTTTCCGCACTCAGTGACACACCCACTGAGAAGCCCACTCTGGTGATAGGCAGCTCCATAGTCAGAAACATTAAATACAGTAAGATCGTTATTCACGCTGGCGGTAATGACACCCGGTTACGCTGTCTCTATAATTATGCTGCTATAGGCTTAGACTGCTGGAGGACATAGGGACCCCTTTTTCATCATTCTGCTTCATTCTATCTCTATTCTCCCACTCTGCAGAATCTGTTAGTTCAATCTCTAACGTTCTGCTCTCTCTGCTTTTTCTCATAGTAGCTTCATCTGGTCTGTTCCTGTTTGGCTGTGACTCCATCCTGGAGAGAAATATCAGCTGTGCTGCTGCCATCAACACCTTTGTTTCTAGATGTTGGAGTCATCTTCCAGCAGTGATGTCACGGTGCGGTAAGCCGAGCGCCATTCTCCCCGCTTTCCAAGCTAAATCAATGGGAACTACTAGACACATCTGCAATCAACAACAATTATTGAAGATTTCCAGAGGACTTCACCATTGAAATTCACCAGAGCTATAGTGAAACTGACAATGCCCACGTGCATGGCAGCTGGATGCTGGAATACATCGGTTAAAAGTGAAAAAAAAAAATATTATTTTACCTTTCTGATTCATGATAACGGTGAAAAACCCGTAATATGTAGCCAACATTTGGAAGAAGAATGTTTTCAAGATGACTTGGATAATAGCGCATTGTGACAAACACCAGATACAGCACTGGGACTTGATCAACAGCCGATACCGCACCGTGACGTCACTAACCAGTAGGTGGCAGTAGTGTTCTTTGACAAACATGGATGTCTCCAGTAAAGCACATTCACATGAAAATTACTCTGAATTAAAAACACTGATCATTTATTCAACTGGATGGAATCATTTCAGATTTAAAGAACTTTCAGAAATTTGAAATCTGAATATGACCAGATTTCTCCTTTAAGTTTATATTGTCTTGTTCCATTTGCAAAGTGTCTCACCTGCTTAATTAAAACAAACAAACACTTATTTTAAGAAAAAAAATACTTATTTAGAGTTTATTTTATTTCAGTGAACCAAAGTCTTTCAAAATAAATATTTCACAACATACATTTAAAGGCCGGACAAAATCTACTTTCCATCCCAGTTCGTCTCACATTCCATTTAGTTTTTTTTTTTTTCTTAGACTGACATCATTGAAATAAACAAAAACATTCATCATCTTTTAGTCCATGTTTTCCCACTTTGCTTCAGGTCAAGTTGGTTGATTCCTGCAAACGGAAACCAAGGAAAAAGTTCTGGAGGTCAACAGTCAGTCTCCAGTCCTCAGCACTGCTCCTCCCCCAGAGAGTCCGTGTTCTCCCCATGGTCTATGGAGGCTGACGTGCCCCTTATTTTACCATGCATCTGACCCGGACCCGGCCCAGCTCTGGGGGCGCCGTGTCCAGGGTAGACCTCCACTGTGCTGGAGATGGACTGGAGGGAGCGGTCCCCAAAGTAGTGGAAGGCTTCCTGGTCCAGGTAGTTCTGCTCCTCACGCAGCCCCTGCTCAAACAGCTTGCGTTTGTGTCGAAACTCGATGACTGTCTTTGTGTAGGAGTTGAGGGTGGTGACGGAGGCGGCCATGCAGCAGGTGAAGGAACCCCACGCCATGCTGGTTAAAAAAAAGGACAGTAAAGGTGAGAGTCACACTGATACGGCACTGACCAAGAACATTCACACCCTCAGAGATTAAATCTTTTGTAATTTTACTAGGGATGCAGGATATAATCGGCCCCCTATCTGTATCGGCCTTAAAACTGAATATCGGACATTGGCCACCCCACCGATATTTAACCCGATATTTGATCAGCTTCTGAGTTTCTAAAGTCTAAAAAAAAATACTACTTCTTCTTCTTCCTCAAAAACTTCTTTTTTACAGACTTAAAAACTTCTAAAGACGAGGGAAAAAATATTGATCCATTAAAATATCCCAATATCTTCATATGCTGATATATTGCCATTTAAAAACACCATATCAATCTCTTTTACTAATGAAATATTGCTATATGTCATCGTTATGCTACGAAATCCCCCGAAAATTCACGAAATGTTGCCATATTTTTATATGTTGATATATTGACGCGGTATCGATCTATTTTACTAACAAAATCTCACAGGAATTTGCAAAATATCACGAGAGTTTGTAACAGAACAATGAAATTTCACCAGATTTTGAAAGTAAAATAGATCGATACCGCGTTTTTAAAAATCTATTTGATATCAACATATGAAAATATATTTGAGTATATTATTTTTCAAAGTGTCAGAAATGGATAACAAAACTGCGATTTTCAATGACTACTTATTTTTGTCCAGCTTTAACATCGGTATCGATATCGGTTATCGGCTACATGAGTTTTAAAATATCGGCATATCGGATATCGGCCAAAATCCAAATATCGTGCATCCCTAAAATTTACCTTACATGTTTCAAATTAAATTAAATTAAAAATCAGACAAAGACAGCCTGAGAAATATTAAATGTGTTTTTTAAAATTATGATCTTCTTATACTGCATTCACCCTAAATACATTTTCTGTCTAAAACGTGCCGAAGGCCTCGTCTTCTCGGACGCTTGTGCCCATTGTCGCTCATCTTGAGAATTTTGAAGTGTGTGCAGATGCATCTGTATGGAGTAAATTTTATTTCATTATTGTATCAAACAAAAGAAAAAAAATGTGAAATTGATATTTAAAAACATTGTAACACAGAAATTAAGCTTTGAACATTTTTATATCAAAATTGTTTTGGAGTAACTGCTTTTCTTCCCCCTAAAAACTTTCGGGAAATCGGGATAATCTAATTAAAGTTTAAATTGCTGCAATTAGGGGGAACATTAAAGACAAATGCAAGTTGTGTATTTAACATTTCTTTCTTCAAAAGTCTGTTAATGACTTGATTTGTGATAATTAAACAGATTTATCTTGTCTCACAGAAACTTGGCTGCAGCAAGAGGATCATGTGAGCAACAATCTTTCAGTCTGACTAACTCATTACTCCAAAGGCAGGTAATACATTTAACCCTTAGTTTCCCTCATCCAAACTGCAAAGCCAGAAAACCTCTTTTTTTTGTAACTCTGTCTCGTCCACCAGGTCTTTACTCGGAGTTTCTATCTGATTTGGTGTTGAACATAGTGGGGATTTTAACATCCATGCTGACATTGAAGGTTATAGTTGAAATGCAGCCTTTAATGGTATCATGGGCTGTGTCCGAACATCTGTCGTAACCCATAAATCCCTCGATCGCTATACAGAGTGGGGACTATATAGTGGACTTTATGGTTTAACTGACTGTTCGGCAGGGGTGGAAAGTAATGAATTACATTTACTCCAGTTACTGTAATTGAGTACTTTTTATGAGTAATTTGTAATTTTCTGAGTGGTTTTTGAAATATGCAATTTTTACTTTTACTTGAGTAAATTTTAACCTAAGTAGTTTTACTTTGCTACATTTAAAACCCCCTCACGTTACTGAGTAAAAAAAAATTAAAAACACTGATGGTGAAAAAATTAAATGTGGCCCTGCCTTGCATCCTTTATATCGTCTCATAATCCAGCGCTGCGCTTCGGAGGATGGCAGCTGCTAATCACAACGTAGGGAGTATGGATGAGGAAAGGCCTGAAGAGGAAACATATTCTTGAGACGAAAGCCAGTAAAACCCTCGGCCATATTTGGAAGGATTATTTGTTTTCAAATGCACAAAAAGGAACAATGTGATAATGCAGTGCAACATGTGACTGCCCAGCAAAACGGAGCTTTCGGCTTTTAAAACATCAACATCCAATTTACGAAAACCTGTGGCGGTAAGTTAGTTATCATGGTGTCTGTTGGACAGTAGGATTGAAAATAGTTTGCACTTTATGGTTCAGGTTGTGACTGTCTGTGAGGAAGTATGTTCTTTAGCCCAGCTGATCTTTTGCAAGTGTGGATGTCCACTGAAATACGCCTTGAAATCGATTAAAACACATTCTGCTCAATTCCATTCATGACTCATCCTTTTATTGCATTAAATAACTCAAAGTAACTAAGAAACTTTTACTCAAATTACATTTTAAATGAAGTAATTTTGTACTTTTACTTGAGTAAATATTGAGATGGGTAATTTTACTTTTACTCTGAGTAGAATTTAGGCAAAGTAAAGATACTTTTACCCAATTACAATTTTTTAGTACTCTTTCCACCTCTGCAGTTCGGACAGATGATCACTACTTTTCTGCGCCCGTTTGTCACGTGACTCTGACTCCCCACATGGTGCATGCGCCATCTTTAAAAGTAGAAAGCTGGCAGTTTTTTTCTAATATTCCGAGCAGCAGACCCAACATACAGGTGGATGGTAGCACAGGGAATGCCCAGCGTTACATCTCTTAAGTCAACTAGTTACTCAGGGAATTGCTGCTGCCTTTTAAAGCGGCTTGACGTGCAAAAAAGGGTTGTTTTTCTTTGGATACTGTCAAACCGTTTGTGTTTACTTTTTTTGCATTTATTTGCACATTTATTTAACCAGTATGTATGATTCTGCTGAGAAATCGTGCTTCATGATGAAATTCAAAAAGGGTTTTTCATGTTGATCAGGGCTCGATGTTAACCATCACCCGATCTCCCGGGGCAAGTAGTTTTTATTGTCGGGAGAGGTCAACTTTCATTGCATTTGCCCGCCGCGCAAGTACAATGACCGCCAAAAAAAAAATTATTTTTCACTCAAAATTACTTTAAAATCACGACATTCTATGAAAACAACCCAGAAGCGTTGCCGGCGCAATTTTTGTTGATTTGTACACATTCTAGCATGATTTGAAAAAGGCGCGTGATTTGGAAAAAAAAAATGGGTGATTTTCCGCCAGATGGCGTGATTTTTGTTCACCTAGCGGTAATTTTGTAACCTGACTCCACCAGATGGATTTGCTCCGCATATATTTGCTCAACCTTCCGTTGAAGTAATTTTGGGAAGGGGCGAAAATACTGGTTAGCTGATTGGCCTATGTTGGTGATAGACGGGCCAAATAAACCAATCAGATCAACGAAGCATATGACGTACTAACAGAGCGACGACGAAGAGGAGCCAATTGATAGATCAAACTCTTGCCGAAACCAGTCGGGAGAAGAGCAAAAACATCTTTTCCTCTGAGAAAAGCCTCCAGAGCAGTGTTTTGCTCTTCTTTCAGTGAAGAAATACTCTGTAATTCCGATAAAACTTGCTCGATAGCCACGCTAACGCTAGTTTCATCGGCTGAAGCCGCCATGTTGCGTCACACCTCAACCCGCCTCAAAGCCAACGCTGATTGGACGTTCGTTTGGTGAACGGCTCCAAATTTTCTTTAACGGAGAGTCTCCAGACTGATTAACGAGTGAAACCTTGAAAGCTCGCGAGATCAGGATGGTCTCACGAGGCTAGTAATTTTGATGGTTACCAAAACAACAAACAAGCTAGAATGCGCTATCATATGGCAGTCTTCTGTACAGTGATGCAGGTCATACATTAAAAAAATGTTCATTAAATTTTTTCCTCTTAGACATTGGAGAGGTACATTTAAGGGCAAGTGACTTTGACATTTCATTTGGTAAAAATCCTTAACATCAACCCCTGTTGATAAAGGCTTCAACGTGAAAAACTCCTCCTTCCTGATTGGTCCCAGATTAAAGCACATTTTAAGCCCAGTTTCTGAGCAGGTGGAGGAAATCTACTGGTAGAAGAGATGAATGTGAGACTGATGCCTCTGCACTTAAAGAAAGTGACAGCATAACAATAAAAACTGAGCGCTTGTTGTACTAAATGCACATCACATGCAAGGTTATAGGTTTATGTTGGAAGAGTATTGTGCCAAAGATGTTCTTCTCTCTGTCCTTGATTGACAGATGATTTGTTGGAGCTCAGACGGCAGCTGCAGCTGGCTTTATGCAATGAGCAGAGAGCTGTGAAGGTCCTCTCTGGGTGATTATCTGAGCGACAACAGCCCTGTCACTCACCGTACACCTGACCGTCACCGCTTGTTAACACACTCCTGCACATCCTCAAGAATAGGACAGATTGGACACGTCCATGGGCTTGATGGTGTGTATTATTTTGACAGAAACACTTTGTTTTAATGTTATTACTCTACAAATGTAAAATATCATTTTTTTCCCCCAATAACAAAGCATAAGAAATCCATTCAGATGCACAATTAAAGCATCAGTCTAGTAACATGTAGCAGGATTAATGAACCCTGCTCTCCATGACTGGATAAAACTGTTGCACCAAATTACCTGCCAGCAGGGGGTGCTGTGAGTAAAAACAGACTCTTCCAATTGCATCTCTCCATGCCTCCGGTTATGGTCATATTTCTAGTTTGAGGTGTAGGTTTGGTCAGGAGTGTACACTGTACAAAATCTATACAAAATGTATATATGCATGAGTGTGTGTATATTTTTAAGCCATGCCAGGGGGGTGTGGGGGCATGGGATGAGAGATTGCATGAATGATTGAAGACTAAATTGACTTTTGAAAATCCAATACCAAAAATGGCCAGAAGATGGCAGAAGTGCGTCTATATCTACCATTTGCATGAACCTTTCCATGAACATTTCCGTTGATATCCAGTTTTGCTGCTAAGCGTTGTGTTCGGCAAGGAAAGCACACACCCTTAATTTGTACTCGCATAGACGCTCAGATATTGACATCAGCTGTTGCCGTAGCGGGTGTCCTCTTTTTCCAGGACATGTCCTACTTTTGAGACCTATAAAAATGTCTGGGGGGAATTTCAAAATCGTTCAGGATTTTGGTCGACTACAGTGCAGCACGTAGTCGACCGCAGACCTGCGGACGAGGGCAGGGAGTCAATATTTGTGCTGTCACATTGAGAAAAAGATGAATCTCCACCCCAACAGGCTCAAAGAGTTGGGACTGAAACCGGAAACCTTTATGCTTTGGTTCTGCTGACTGATTTTTCTTTAAACTCTAAATAGATTAGAGGGACCTGTTAGTTTTTGGAACATGGCTGCGTTGGAGGGAGGCAGCAGCCTTTGACCAACATTACCTCATTCATTTACTGAAGAACACAATGCTACGTTCAGACCGCAAGCATCAGAAGCAGAAAAAACGAGCGTGCTGCTTAATTTTTGATGCTTGTACCAGTTTAGTTCTGACGCGTGGCTGAAGCATCTTTGCTGCTCTAGCTGAGCGTTGGGCGGAGCTACCCTATCCTTTCTTTGCCTGGAACAATGGCAGCTATATTAGCTGTGATCAGCGGGTAGAAAGTAGTTAGAATCTATGTTGAAGTGAGAAAGTCCTCCTGAAAACATGGTCTGTGCAGTCAGTTCATCCAGATTACCATCCTGCCTTCAAAGATTATTTCTCTGTGGGAGCCGCTCAGACCCCCACATGCTGGCGCTGCGCTGTCACTGGGAATCCCCAGCAGCAGCTGCCTCAGGCCCGCTCGCCTCTTGGGGGTTTTCCCCTACTGTTTGCGGCATCTGGAAGGTGTTTTTTTTTTTTTTTTTTTTTTTTTTTTTAACTTTATTTTTATTTTAATCGTTATTAACAAACAATACATAGAAACTATAATAGACAAAAAGTACAGAACAATCGAAGCAAAAAACAAAAAAACAGGGGGAGACTCGTATTTTAGTAACTCAAAACACATGGGGACCATCCATTTCCAAAATTAGTCCGGTATCGTTGATGTGAAGTTTGTCCATTTTTCCCATTTGTCTAAGCATTGCTGCTCCTGCGTCCTCAGCCTATGTGTTAGAAGCTCCATCTCAAATAGTGAAATCACAGTCTGTATCCACTCCTTTGTGGTAGGAGGTTCAGATTTGCACCACCTCCTGGTTATCACCTTTTTAGCTGCCACCAACAGAATTTTTAACAAATAACAATCATTATTAAATATGATATTGTCCAAAAGACCAAGGTATAATACCAGACCGGACTTGGGTATTGGGTAGCCCAGTATTGTTACAATCTTACTGTGTATTTCGTTCCAGAACTGAGTAATTTTAGGACAAAGCCAGAAAATATGCGCGTGATTAACATTAAATTCTCCACAATCTCTCCAGCATGGCTGAGCTCTAGATTTGAATTTACTAGTAATTTTGGGTGTTATATAAAATCTGATTAAATTCTTCCAACAATGTTCTCTCCAGATTCTGGAAGAGGATGTTGTAGTTTGGGTCTTCCAAATATTCAGCCAGCCTTCGTCGGTTATTAGAATATCAAATTCCCTTTCCCATTTTGTTTTAATATTCGATGTATTAGTGCCTCTATTTTCTAACAGATATTTATAGAGGAAAGACACTGTTCTTTGTTTTTTACCCTTATAGGTCTCGATCAGCATTTTGATAATCCCATTTAAATTTGGGTCTATTTTTTGTTTTATTTCTTTGTTATAGAAGTCCCTTAATTGTAGATATCTAAAGTGATCTTGAGTTCTTAGAGCAAACTCTTGCTGTAGTTCCTGGAAACTTTTAAAGTGCCCATTGTTAAGGACTACGCATAACGCTGTTAAGCCTCTTTCTGACCATTGTTTAAATCGTGTGTCTTGGATAAAATATTTATTATATGCTGGCCACTGGATCAGACCCAACTGTTTTTCTAATTTGCATATTCGGATTATATGTAACCATTTACCCAGAGAAAAACTAGTAATGGCATTAACATTCTTTAATGTATTCTTAGTGGTCTCTATATCACCAATGATACTCCGCAGTTCTCTTCCGTTAACTCTTTGTTCAATATTTTTCCATTTCGCTTCATAATTTATGTCACTTATATTTATTATGGGAGTTATTTGGGCAGCATAATAATATTTTCTAAGGTCAGGTAAGGCCCTACCTCCTTTCTCCTTTGGTATATGTAAAGTTTCAAATTTTATTCTGGGTTTTTTACCGTTCCATATGAATCTAGAAATAATCTGGTTCCATGTTTTAAACTGTCTATCCGGGATTTCTATAGCCAAGAAGAGGTACAATAACCTTGGTAACATGTTCATTTTTATCGCTTCAATTCTGTAGCTGAAGTCTAGTGTTAGGACATCCCACTTTCTAATATCCCTCCTAATTTCTTGGTCCACTTTAGTAAAGTTAGCTTTGTACAGATCACCTATGTTTTTCGTTAATCGTATTCCTAGGTAAGTCATCATAGTAGAGCTCCAATTTAAATTATATTTTCTACGTATTGATTCAGATGGTGTATAAGCGAATGTCAAAACCTGTGTCTTTTTCAAATTTAGTTTGTATCCTGAATAGAAGCCAAATATCTCTAACTGGTTGATCAGACAAGGCAGCGAGTTTTCAGGGTCTGATAAATAACAAATAACATCGTCTGCAAACAAACCTATTATATGGGACTCATTATGAATATCTATACCTTTAAGATCCTTATGTTGTCTTATGTGTTGTGCCAGTGGCTCAATAAAAATTGCAAATAAAGTTGGTGACAAACAGCAGCCCTGACGGGTAGAGCGCTCTAGTTTTATATTGTCAGTTAGATTTCCATTAATCTTGATTCTGGCCACAGGTGACTGATACAAAGTCCTCACACACTGTACAGCTTTTTCATTAAAGCCAAATTTTCCAAGTGCTTTATATAAGAAGTTCCAGCCTACGCTGTCAAAAGCTTTTTCTGCATCGAGACTGATTAAGATAGCTGATGATTTTTTATTTTGAATATGGTCTATTATGTGAAGTGCCATTCTGATGTTATCTCGCGTTTGACGACCCTTAATAAATCCTGTCTGGTCCTCATCTATGATATCTCCAATGAATTGCTCAAATCGTTTCGCTAAAATCGAGGTATAGATTTTATAGTCCATGTTTAGGATGGATATAGGTCTATAATCAGAGCATGTTTCACTCTTCCTTTTTTTCGGAATGACTGTTATGATTGCTTCTCTCCAAGAAGGCGGGAGCACTGCATGTTCCAGTGTATAATTAAATGATTTTTCTAGTAGTGGTAGGAGATCTTCGCTGAAGGATTTGTACCACTCAGATGGCAGTCCATCACTTCCTGGTGTTTTACCATTTTTTTAACCTATTAATTGCCTTTTGTATTTCTATCCTAGTTATATGGGAAGTGAGAAGTTTGTTTTGGGTTTCACCAATTGAGGGCAGATCCAGTGACTCCAAGAAGGTTTCTATCTGTCCATCATTAGCAGAGGGAGGCTGACTGTATAATCTCTGGTAGTATTTCATAAACCTGTCCTCAATAGTTGCTGGGTCATGTATCATTTGATTTGTTTCATCATCCTTTAATTTATAGATATGTCTATCTGACTGTTGCTTTTTCAATTTCTTTGCCAACAGTTTTGTTCCTTTAGGTCCCACCTCATGATATGATTGTTTAATAAACTTTGATTTCTTTTCAATTTCATATGTAAGCATTTTATCAATGTTGTTTCTTAGTTCTTTTATTTTTATTAACAGGTTGGGATTTTGGGTTAATTTGTGTTGTCTTTCCAGATCTGTTAGTTGAGCTCTTTCTTTTTCATAGGCATTCACTCTAGATTTCTTAAAGGCCGCTGTTTTTGAGATCAATTTTCCTCTTAATACTGCCTTAAGTGCGTCCCATAATATCACCGGATTAACCTGTCCATCGTCATTCTCTTCTATGTAAGTTTTTATATCGTGGGAAATTCCGGCTTTGATTGTTTTGGAGTTCAACAAGCCTACATTTAATCGCCATGCTGTTTTGCGTTTTTCAGAAGATAAATTTAGTTTTATTATTAGCGAAGAATGATCAGATATACTTGTTTCTTCTATTTTACATTCCTTTATCTTATATATATCAGATTTATTCATGAAAAAGTAATCAATTCTAGAATAACTTTTATTAGGCGCTGAGTAATGGGTATAGTCCTTTACATTGGTGTTTAATTCCCTCCAGACATCAACAAATCCAAATTCCTCAAGTGTCAATTTAAATTTTTTTGTAGTTGAATTTTGTTGTTTTCTACTATTTGTTGTATCAAGTTTTGTGTTTCATACCATGTTGAAATCCCCTCCCCAAACCAACATTCCCTCTGTTTCCATAATTATTTTGTTGAGGAGGCTATTAAGGAATTGTTTATTACTATTTGGAGGATTGTAAACATTGACCAGTGTTACCATTACATTGGCTAGAGTCCCCTTCACCATCACATACCTCCCCTCTTTATCTGACAGATCATAGCTACAATCAAATTTTATTGAATCATGAATTAGAATTGAAACTCCTCTTTTGTTTCCATGTCTGAAAGAGCTGTAAAATACCTTTGAGTAGCCAAAGCCCCTGAGTTTTTTATGTTCCGATTTAGACAGATGCGTCTCCTGTAAATAGATTACCTGTGCTTTCTCTTTTCGCATTTTAGTTAGAATTTTTTTACGTTTTATAGGGTTATTCATACCATTCACATTCAACGAAACTATCTTGATAATATCAGTCATTATTTAGTTTTGTAAGGTCACCGTGTGATTCTAGAAAAAGATCCCCCAACAAATAGCTGAACAGGCTATTAAAACACAGATGAACAAATAGAACAGAAACTTCCAAAGGTGGAGATGTATGAAAACATCCCTCAGTGTCCCTGCTGGTGGGGTGGGGGCAAAGTACCACACTAGGGTGGGGGCCCCCTCTAGTAGTAGACGGAGATCTACCTGTACTAGGTAAGTCCAACATTTGGTAAGCGCTACAACATTCACTCCTTTCGGCACTTTGTTTAAATATCTATCAAAAGACCTATGAGCAATAACTTCAGTAACAGAGGGGAGAATAATATCCAAAACAGGACTAAAACCAGCTGGTAAAGACATTCAGCTCTTAAATCGCCCGTACGTTACTTTAATTTTTTTTTTTTTTTTTTTTTTTTTTTTTAATAGTAGAGCAAACCTGTTATGATTCAATGTTCAGAGTTACTGGTCCTCACGTCTGAACTCTGTGAGCCTCTCCCTCGCGCGTTGTCCTGCACCGGTGTTGTTGATCCGTTTCCATGGTAACAGTGAGTCGAGCCTCTCCTTGGTCACTTTCAACTTGTTCTCTCTTGGTACCCAGGTCAAGTCGAAGCCTCTCTTGATCATATCCGACGCTGCTTCATCTGCGTTCTGGTAGGTCCGCACTCCAGAGTCCCAGAAGATTCTCATCTTTGTGAACGGCGTCTGGAATCTGACGCCCTTCTGCTTCAAGACTGCCTTTAATGGGCCATATGCTTTACGTTTTTCTATAACGTCCGAAGCATAATCGTTATCAAAGTAAAGGCGCTTGCCCTCCATCTCCACTTTCTGTTCCCAGGCTTTTCTCAGAACCATTTCTTTTGTGTTGGATTGCAAGAAATTCACAATTATAGACCTCGGGCCGCATTGGGAGGCGGTCTGGGTGCCAGAGCTCGGTGTGCCCGCTGAATCTGTGGTTCAGTTCCTTCCGGAAGCTTCAGCTGTTTGATCAGCAGATTGGCGACAAACTCGGAAACCGATCTACCTTCTTTACCTTCCGGAACCCCATAGATGCGAAGATTATTTCTCCGGCTTCGGCTCTCCAAATCCACAAGTTTGTCGTTCATAGCTCTGTTGCTTTCTAATGACACAAGCAGCGCATCTTTCCTTTCCAAGCACGCCGCCTCCAGATCAGCTATTCGGGTCTGCGCCTCGTTGATACTGCCCTTCTGGTTCTGCAGTTCGCGCATCATTTCCTCCCTGAATCTGTTGAAATCTTCTTTCATTGTTGCCTTTACATCTTCTTTGAGTTCTTCTATGTCTTGCTTCATCTCGTTTTTAAACTCTTTTAAGTCTTTAGAAAGCATCTTGATACTCTCCAGCAACGCGTGCTGTTGTAAGCCAACGCTAGCTTTGCTAGTAGCAGCGTTAGCCTCATCCTCACTACCATCTCCCGACTGCTCACCAAAATCTTGTGTTTTAGACGTCTTCTTTTCGGTCTTGTTAATTTTCGGCATCTTCCCCCTTTAAATGGTTTAGACTGAAGTTTTGATAGTTATCTGAAATAAGCAAGGGGGGAGATTTAAATACCGAAACGGAGGAGCCTGTTCCTACGTGGCCATCTTGTTGCAGCGCTGACCCGGAAGTCCCGGAAGGTGTTTTTTTTACATACGTAATCTAAACTGCAGGCACCAGAATAATAAAATCAAACTTATTTTGCTGGCAGGTTTTGACATTTGAAGTTAATTTGGGCGTTAAACTGTTTCAGAGGAGTGATCATAGCGCTCTGGTGTTGGGATCTGGAGCTGTACCACCTGACTCCAGCAGAGTTTGCTGTGGATCCTCCTGAGCTGAGCCTTCGACACACCTGAAGCCCATCTCGTCATCAGGAGGATCCTCCACCATATAAGCAGTCCTCAGACCTCGCATCAACGCCGCAGTGTTTATCCAGTTTGGTTAGCACCTGAGCCTCTCTGTGAATTCTTTGTTGCTTCTAGTCTCCTAGTTGGATTCTAATTCCCTTTTTGTCTCTGCCTACAGGAAACCAGTTTTTGTCCTGTAAGCTCTGGATGAGCTTAACCTGTCGACCTGCCCTCCGAGCCAAACCTGAAGACCCTTCTCTGGATACCTAAGCTGCTCTGGACTAAGAGCTAGAAAACCAAGGTCTGTCCAAACGTAAGATGCAAGACGCTGAAGCTGAAACTGAACTCTGCTGAATCAAACAGTCTCTGGATCCAACAGTGCCTCTCTCAAAGCCAAACCCGGATTCTTCAAGGTAGATCTCAGAAGATTACATCTCCACATTCTTCTGCTACGTGGCTAACTGAACTGTCTCCCTTTCAGTATCCTGTGAACCAGATCCCCAGACGTGAACCAGTACCTGACATATTTCCATGTGCTTGTGTACAATAAACATTGTTAAACTTTTACTCTAGTTTCCGTCTCTGTGGTGTTCTGCATATTGGGCCTCTCTGAACCAATCATGACATCTGCATCAGCAGTGCTGCGTCTGACTCCCTGCCAGCTCCCAGATCAGCTTCTCTGATTGGTTAATGTGGCGCATCCAGCAGCAAAAGTTAATTTCTTCCAACTCAAGCAGCAGCTGCTGCTTTCGCAGCACGTTGCTCGCGTCAGATGCTCAGGAGCTAACGATGCGCTACATCAGCTAAACCAAACGCGCTGCAGGACCTTTTGCTGCGCCTTGATGCACGTCAACCATTGACTCTGCATGTAAACTAGCTGCTTTTGCTGCCTCTGCTGCGTGCGGTGTGAACATAGCATAATACTAATGTATTATGTTGTGTATGTTCGAATAAAAGTTAAAAGAAAAAAAATATTTATACCAGAAATCCAATTTCCAATCAGAACAAAATTGATTCTAAAATTCGAGAATCGAATCGATTCTTGGAATTTGAATTTATACCAGCCCTGTTTAAACTACGTGTTAAAAGAATCGGACATGTTTGACTGACCAGAAGGACCAACCGTAGTCCCAGTTGTGGGGTCTCCAGTCTTCAGGACCCAGACTGACTGTGATCTGGAACACCTGAGTGTACATCATGTGGGCCACCATACCCAGCAGACCTGCAGCAAACACAAACAGGACAAAACATATTTCTGACAGCAATGGCTTATATTACCCTTTTAATAAACAATAATATAATTGATTTTGTGGAAACGTTTAGCGCCTGATCTTCAAAGCTTCCAAGCAGTGCTTAGTTACACATAAAACACTTTGAACGATGCAGTAAGTAGGCGTATTAGTGGTGATCAAATAATAAGACCTGTAAAACAGTTTGGTTCTTCAAACAAACAGATTATGTTCGGCCGGCAGATTGAGGGTCCATTAAAAAGGTTGAAGTTCTGAGCCATAGGAAAGTAATAATGACAATAAATACCCAAAAAATGATCATTAATATTTATATAGCACTTCACAAAGGTAGTAGGGCAGAACCATTTGGGCAGAAATAGAACTTTGATTATTTTCAACACGTATATTGTGACTGAGTTGTGTGGTCGGAAAATGTAGATTTCTCTTATTTCATATATTGATTAATGCTTTTTACTAACTGAAAAATCTATTGACTCAGTCTGTTTCACCTGCAAGGCAACAAAATGCCTGAGTGAGGGTGTTTGCAGAAAAGACAAACCTTCTTCCCATAAGAAACCAGATTCTTTCAAGGTTTATTCATAACATGTTACTGTTTAACCAAAGTGTCTGTAATTTGTTTTGACTCTGACTACTTTCCATTATTGTAAGTAAGGAGGAACGAACGCTGGCCATACTTTAATCTATGTTCAGAGATCCTTTCCATGTAAAGCCAGGCGTACACCGTATGATTTTTTGCTCTTTTCAGGCCGATTTTCTAGTTGTGTGAGAATTTTTGGATCAGGCCGACTTTTTTCCTGATGGTGCGTTGTGTAGTGAACAGGGGGTAACGAGGGGCGATCAGCCGCTAACGACCACCTCCCCATCAGGAATCGTGAGGTCAGGAGAAAATTAAACGTTTGAAAATCAGTCGGCCGTCATAAGGTGGTCCTGGGCAAACCGCTCAGAGCACAAAGAAGGATTCTTCTTCTTCTTCTTCCTCTCAGATGAAAACACAGCAGCATGGCGGACTGACAGACCGTAGTAGCCACGTTAGCTCAGCCATGTCTTTGTCCAAATACGTCGTCTCCTTTTCTTTTTAGGGCTTTCAGCACAAAATTAAACAAATATCCAAGGCAGCGCGTTTCACTCTAGTGAGCTTCATGTTCCTCTTCTACTCCTTCGGCTTCCCGCTAGACGAGTCCGAGTAGCGCCATCTCACTCAGCTGAGTCCCATCTGGTTTTTAGACGTACAGTGTGAGCAGGTAGATCGCATCAGAGCGTCGGCTGTGAGAACAAACATGGTGAGCTGGGAACTTTTAAACCGTGCGGTTTCGTTTTGCAGTGTGAGCTGTAGCTGAAAAAATCGCACTCATTCATCTAAAACAGCATTTTATTTCATCCTTTTAATGCTGTCTGTTTCACTATCATTACAAATATGTAATACAGTAATTCAGTAATGATTTTAGCTTTTAGGAATCAGCTTTCTCAATAAAAAACAAATATGAGATGTATTATTAAAATAAAAGCAGTAAAGTAACCTTATTCACACAAAATATGAAATATTTATTGTTTGTTGTCAAACCTTTTGTGTGGCTAACAAATAAAACTTTTAAATGAAATTTCTAATATTTATTTTTTCCCTAAATGTCCTTACTGCCCCACTACAGTATAATTTAATGTATAAAAAAGGTCCAATGAAAATTCTGTATAATGAAAGTTGATCAATAAAGCTGTTAAAGGTTTGCGTCAAACTTCTTATAGAACAGCTCTGACTCTTATTAGGAAAACATGATCCATCAGGATCATTAGTGGAAACCACACAGCAGTAAATCAGAGACGCTCTGCTTTCGCCTCACTAATAAATCACAACGTTCCCGAACACCAGAGTCACTCGTTACACAGAATCAATTGATTTAACGCCGCCGTGATCAGGCTTCTAATCAATTAGACATGGGGACGTAATCACTTATGAAATTACAGCAAATCAAAGCGGAGACGGTGAGCGAGTGGAAGGCATGAGAGTGATGAAGACTCGATCCTAATCAAACCATCAGCTGGGCTGTTTGTACTTCAGGAAGGCATGTGTGTGTGTATATATATATCTATATATATATTTATGTATGTGTGTGTATATATATATATATATGTATGTGTGTGTGTATATATATATCTATATA
The DNA here is from genome assembly GCF_016077235.1 of Cyprinodon tularosa. Taxonomy (NCBI): domain Eukaryota; kingdom Metazoa; phylum Chordata; class Actinopteri; order Cyprinodontiformes; family Cyprinodontidae; genus Cyprinodon; species Cyprinodon tularosa. Next base: position 1,178,329 of record NW_024039297.1, on the reverse strand, counting down.
TATATATATATGTATGTGTGTGTGTATATATATATGTATGTGTGTATATGTGTATATATATGTATGTGTGTGTGTATATATATATGTATGTGTGTATATGTGTATATATATATATATATATATGTGTATGTGTGTGTATATATATATATATGTGTATGTGTGTGTATATATATATATATGTGTATGTGTGTGTATATATATATATATATATATGTGTATGTGTGTATATATATATATACACATGTGTGTATATTGAAGCCGTGCCAGGGGTGTGTGGGGACATGGTATCTAAGGCTACGTTCGCACTGCAGGCTGAAGTGACCCAAATCAGATTTATTTTGCCCATATGCGACCTGGATCTGATCTTTTCATGGCTATCTGAATAACACATCCGATTTTTTTCAATCCAAATTCATTTGACCCGAAGGTCATTAATACCTGACATAGGTCACTATTCTGCATCTTACTACGCAGAAGCGTCAAGAAAAACAACCATGGCAGATGATGATGCAGAGAGCAGTATTTATGCTTAAACATATTGAAAAGCTTGAGTTTTTATGGTTGGGAAAGACCGCTAGATGCGCACCGGCACTACCATCCATCTTTACTTCCGTAAACACGGAGCACGCTGGCCTGTGACGTCATCGCGTCCTCTACTGCGCATGCGGGACACTTGCGTTGTATGACTGCAGTTCACACAGGAGATCACATGACCGAAAGAACGAGAACCCGGATACAAGCCGCTGAAATGAGTTTTCTCTGTAGTGTGTCTGGGCTTCATCACATTTCTGGAATCAAAACGGAGTGCATCTGCAATTTGAAAAATGTGTTTCGTATAAATTACAATGACCCAAACCTAATAGATAGTTTACCTCAAACTACAAACAAAAGTTAAAAACAAAATTGGCTCTTTATTTTATCTTTGCAAAGAGAGAAAAGTTCATCATACGACCCTTATTGCACGGTAATCAGCCCTGTTCTGATCTGAGCCCCATTCGTTCCTCATTACTTACAATAATGGAAAGTCAAATTTATTTGGATATATGAACGGCAACGCAAAGAAAATCGGACTTCACAAATAAATCGGAATTGAGCATCAAGGCCTGCAGTGTGAACGTAGCCAGAGATTGTATGAATGATTGAATACTAAATTTGAAAATCCAATACCAAACATGGCCAGAAGATGGCAAAAGTGCATCTATATCTAGTGTGAATGAGCGGTCGTGTTCAGAGGGTAAAGCACAAACCCTTATTTTTAACTGGCATACACAGTCAGTTATTGCCTCTGGTACATCAGCTGTTGCCGTAGCTCCCGGCAATTGTGTAGCGTACGCAGCCGCACGAACAGCAGCTTGATGGCCAGGGTCTAACTCCTGTTTGCGTAGCACCTTTTTGCCGCTTCTTGGAGCACAGCGAGCAGAAGCAAGCGCCTGGTTAACCTAACTTTCTGCACCAGTTGCTAAATGGCTCGCCATCTCGCCCCATTTCCTCCAGCCATGCCCAGCGCCATTTATTGTTGAGAACTTTATCTATGGTGGTGACATCTTCCCCAGAGTTCATGAACTGCATTGTTCCAACTCCACGCCATTCGGTTCTCTCTATCGTCCTTCTCTCCAAACACAAAGTTGGAGCCGTAAGCGGCGCAAGGGGACTTTCCGTGTAGAACTTCAGCACTGCAGCACAATCTATCTGGCAACTATTTCAAAATACGCTATATATGATGACTGTTTAATAGTCTATAATGTAATTGATGACATAAATAGTACTTAAAATAATTGTACACGGCTAAACATCATGTGGAATGGAAACAAGTGTTTTTTTGTTTTTTTGATGTTTTGACAGTTAATTGATGATAAATTGACAAGTAGGAAAGGGGCGGGACATTATAAGATGTATCCTCTACCTGCTCCTTTTCGAGCAGAAAATATAAAATTTGCATGTCACATGGGCAAAATAATTTTTTATATTTTCATTCTTAAGTTTGTTTCATTCAAATTTTTTTCTTTCTTGATTGTTTTTACTGTCTGTTTGAAATAAACAAATAAAAAAAATTGAGCAAGGAACAAGAGGAGGTACACGCTTTCCTAAGACCCGCCCCCTTCTTCTTCTGATTGGCTACTATTAGTTTCAGAGGCTTTCAAACGCAAGAGGGATTTCAATTGTCGTTTTTTTTTTTTTATTTACCGTCATGGGGCTGAAATACTTTAATCCCTACATCTATGAGATCTAGATCTATTTGACAGCCCATCTATCCATGAGTGAAGAACAGCATCATGAAGCCTCATCAGCTTCAGCCTCTCCTAGATGTGTCCTCAGAGATGTGAGCAGTGGGCAGAGCCAGCTTCTTGTGTAAGAGGTTTAGTCTGAGTCGGGATAAACGTTCCTGGCAGAGATCGTAAAGATCTGCTAAACCTTCTGACCCAAAACATCTGCATCAGCCTCTCCTTCTTAGCAACTGGAAAATGCTCTCATTTTAACATCCGTATTTCCCATCTGGAGCTCATGCTAAAGGAAACAGTGGAAGGTTCCTTCAGGTGTTCCTACCAGACAGCACGGTGAAGACGGCGGCGAAAGCGTTGAGTTTGAGTCCATCGATGACGTTGCTGGAGTGGAAGAGCTCCACACACATGAGGCTGAAGCCCACCACCAGCAGCAGGATGTACAGCACCTCCGAAACCACCGACAGCCACAGCACACCTGGAAAACACAACAGCTACTCAGATTTCCTGGACTTTTAATCCTTTAACTCAAGAAAAAGAAATTCAGAGATTTTTAAACATTTCCATCCATCCCTCTCCTGTCCACCTCCCCCCCTTAGGCCAGTTCAGAGACCCGGATCAACCCTGGACCAGGATCAAAACCCAGAAACGTTTTGCTTCAAAGCACAGCTGGATGAACGGCTCCATCCTGCAGCTGCATTTAAAGCATCTTTAACCTGGATGGCAGCTAAATAAAACTCATTCAGGTCGTCTGAAAATTTAAATATCAGATAAAACCAACCCAAAAAAATTAAAAGGCATAAATACTCCATTATAATCAGGGGTGGAAAGTAATGAATTACATTTACTCAAGTTGTAAAAAAAAATAACTTGTGGAGTTCCGCAGGGATCAGTTTTGGGACCCACACTGTTTAATTTGTTTATAAACGACATAGTTAAAATATCAAACCTTATAAAGCACATTCTATTTGCTGATGATACAAGTATCTTCTGTACTGGAGAAAACCTTCAACAACTTTCAGAAGTGGTCAACACAGAAATGGAAAAATTACAGCATTGGCTCAAAAACTATAAATTATCAGTAAATTTAGATAAAACCAAATTCATGATATTCGGAAACAATAAAAAACAGGAAAATAATCAAATTAAAATATCAATTGAAAGTGTTAATTTAGAACAAGTACATGAAATAAAATTCTTGGGTGTCATATTAGACCATAAGTTAAGCTGGAAACCTCAGATCAGCCAAGTAAAATCTAAAATAGCCAAGTGTTGCTGTTATAAGAAGAATTAGTTTCGTCCTGGATTACAAATCTTTGTTTATTCTGTACAAAACACTCATTTTACCACATCTAACATATTGTGTGGAAGTTACAGCCATTATACGTTTTACAAAAGAAATCAATCCGAATACTACATAAAGTGGGATACTGGGAACACACAAACCAGTTATTTATCAAATCAAATATACTAAATTTCTGGGACCTGGTAATATTTAGAACTTCACAATTCATTTCAAAATACGCTATATAAGATGACTGTTTAATAGTCTATAATGTAATTGATGACATAAATAGTACTTAAAATAATTGTACACGGCTAAACATCATGTGGAATGGAAACAAGTGTTTTTTTTCCCCTTTTTTTGCATTAAATAACTCAAAGTAACTAAGTAACTTTTACTCAAATTACAATTTTTTTAGTACTCTTTCCACCTCTGGTTAAAATTAAATTCATTTCAGTTTATTTCTATAGCATCAATTCACAACATTTCATCTCAAGGAACTTTCCAGTTCAACCAGATCAACCAGTCTGATTGATTAAAAGTTTTCTTTCATTCTTTCCAAAAGAAGATTTGCAATTTTTTCACGATGTCAGACTCACCAGCGGTAAGTGAAAATGGGGACGGCCTTACGTAAACATGTCACCAGAATGATTGACAGTTAGGACGACCACTTATTTAGGTGATCCACCCGGAAAAAGAACATCCTCCACTGTACCTTCAAATCATTTAAAGGGTTTTCCAATCATGACTATTCAGATGACGTCATTTCCTGCACAGATCAAAGACAAAATGCAGCATTTTGCCTCCATGACATCATCACATCCACTGACGCTTACTTTTTTTTTCTCTACGTAACAACATCCATGAGGGTACCCCACCCCCCACCCCACCCCCAGTGAGGCAAAGGCAGTATTGTGTTTCTGTTTTTTCGCCCTGAATATGTAGCAGACCTCAGTGAACTGCAGACAGTCAATAAGACATGCTGAAGGGGTGAGGTGGGACGGGGGGGACGGACTGATAACAGGAAGGCAGCGGCTCATCAGACCGAGTCTCAACACATGGCGATATAATTACTTCCTTTAATTACAGCGTGCGCTAACGTGTGTGTTTGTGTTGGCGGCGCGTGGCGTCTGCAGGTCCTGAGCATAACGCTTGTTCACTGCTGTTGTTTTTCACAGCTTCTCTCTAGATTTCCAAAACAAGAACGGCGATTTAATTAAGTTTAGACCCTCGGGGAGGCTGGCTGTGCAGAATCCTCGTTAATCAATTTACAGCTGGATTTAAATTAAAAATGAATCACTTACACAAACCCAGTTAATAAGGGAGGGAATGTTTTGATGTTATTGCATATGTTTCATGCAAACTTTTGAGTTGGAAACAATTATTTGAAGGTGTTTCGTTTTATTTTGGTTTTCTGTCAATTCTAATTTTAAAACTTCCCGTCGTTCATGAAACAGAAGGTCTGACGGCTAAATATGTGACATAATTCCTGAACAATAAGCTCTGCACTGGTGGCTACTGGAGACCTCCTGCTTCATCCTTGGAGCTTCCAGTTTGCTGATAGCACCAGCAAGGTGCAACAGGGCCCTGAGTAAAAAAAAAAAAATCAGATAATTAAGATGATCTGCCAATGGAATTAACCCTCTCATGCATGAATTATAGACTTAGACAACTTTTATTGTCATTTTCTATACAGATCAATACAAAATGACATTTCCATTTCTTAAAGTGCAGCAGTGATCCAATCCAGCAGATGTCGCTGCGGATGTGTTAACGCCAGCTGCTGTGGTCACTAGCATGTCCGGCCGCGGGATACTGAGACGAGTCATTCGTAAACAAAACATGGAGGAGACTGAGATAATTCGTCCCGTGGCTCCATTACATTTCAAGTCAGATGCTTGGATGCACTTTGGCTTTAAAAACAAAGAAGGTAAAACGAAATTGATATGATGCACATAATTTGCAAAAGGGGAAATATACATTTGAAAGTTTTCATTTCATTGGTTTAAAGGACTAGCCTGACGTAGTCCTACTCAATTCTAGTCAGAATATGAGTCTGATGCTGCTCCATAGAGCTGTGATTATGGGGCGTGTTTCGAACGAACCAGGAAAAAAAATGCCTCTGCACTCAATTGGATAGACCTACAACCAATAAGAGCAACGGAGTGCGTGACGTATGTTAAGCGAGGCATAGTTGTTGTCAACAAAAATCAAAGCGTGCAGTTTCACGCCTAGAATAAGAAGATGAGCCTTGATCGCGTTTCTCTGTTCCTCTTTTAAAATTAATTTGCTGTCGATATCTTCTAGAACAGACCTAATAGCAGAATCTACTCACCCAAACTCTCCAGCGGCAGCCATTATTGTTGTCACCCAAGCGCACTTTGGTGACGTGGTTGATTACGTTACTGTTGATCATCTGTCCATCATCGTATAAAGCCCGCCCTGACAATTTGATTGGATCGCCTGACAGTGGGCGATAATACTCGCGCTACTATGGAGCAGAGCCAGACCGAACTTCCCCGAACTCAAACCTTGTGGGCGGGACTAAGTTCTGACTGGCACCCAGGCTATTAAAGGACCACTGAGGCCATGTAAACGGTTCTGATTATTCCTTATTTTGTTATTTTAATTTGATGAATCCTAAGATCTTGTGTCAGTGTGTCCACACCAGTAATAGTAATATTTCTGTCCAGTATTTATTTCCATGGCAACACCTCCAAAAGTCATTCAATAAATCCAGCTATGTATGAATTCAGTTGCTTTCAGTTCTGCATCAATTGAAGACACGATCCAGATCATACCCAGCCACTGGTAAGGGCTGGATCTTTTTCTTACAGTGTTCAGTGAAAATATCGCAATGCATCGCAATATTTCAAGTATCGTGATGCATCGTGATAGAATCGCATCGTGGCATGTGAATCGTGATTCGAATCGAATCATGACTTCTTTGGCAATACCCACCCCTAGATCCAATGTGATCAAACGTTGCAGAAAAAACACATTGATATGGAAGTTCAGAGCATTGATATACATGGTGCAGATATGCAGTTGGTTTGGTGTTATCAGTGTGATGCAGCGTCTGTGTCAAGATATAGAGATTTCTCAACAGCTCAGCAGTCTGAAGAAGCTGCTGCAGAATCTGTTGGGCCTGCTTATTATAAAATATATCCTCAGGAATGTAAAACAAGTTTGAAATAAAAAATGTCCATCTTCATTCTATAAAGAAATATTTATCTGTCCGCTCAAGTGTAGATTTTGCATTTTATACTGTAAAAAACAATAATTTTTCAACAAAGTAGTAGTAGTAGTAGTACACTAAGCATGCTTGTAGCGACAGTGGAGAGGAAAAACTACCTTTGAACAGGAAAAAACCTCCAGCAGAACCAGGCTCAGTGTGAGCGGCCATTCAATTCAATTCTATTCTATATTTACTGTTTATTAAAGCCCGACTAGAGATACGTGGTGCACTGCAAAAAGTGCCAATCTAACAAAAACATCTTGAGAAGACGTATATCTTAATTCAAGTCTTACTAAGTACATTTGTCTTAATTTATTGGGAGATTATTGGTATTTTTAATAAGTAGAATTTAAGGTTATAATCTAAAATAATCTACTCCTGTTTAGTGCTTTAAAATAATTTAGACATGGTATAAAATCGTAAAACGTGCTTTAAAAGACACATTTTAAGTTTGTCAATTAGCTGAAGATTGTTCTTCTTTCTGTTCCTTTTCATTTTAGATGCATTTATTTGGGAATGTTTGTAAATTTTAAATTTATTTTGTTTGAATGAAATAAATCAAACTGAAAAACTGAATAAATGAAAGCGTACATTATACAGATATATATTTTATTCATTCTCTGTTATTGTTAGTCACTATGAAATAAATGCAATAAATAAATATCAATTGGTATATTTTCTTTAACCAATCAGATAACTTCTAGTTTTAACTAACAGCTCAGTGTGAAGCTACAGCAATATGCACAAAATGGTTCCTTTTCCTCAGATATTCCTTTAAATGTTTGCAGAATCTCCTTCTGGACCTGAGGGTCTGTTCCTCCTAGAGGGATCGGCCCTCATAGGAGGTTAGTGTTTCTATAAGCCATTTGGCGGATTCTGGTGCATTCACTGCAGATTTAATTAATGCATATCATCTCTGTCAAAAAAATCAATAAACTAAACTAGCAACCACTTTTAGGAGTCAATGTGGATAAAAAATAAAGATGGGAAGTTCTGCTCATCTAGGAAACAGCTTCATTGTCTGTATGGATGTTTTCAGACACCTGCTGTCCTCCCGATCATTTCAAGGCTCCGATAACTTCAATAAATCAACACTGACAACCCGACTGAAAGACTCTGCCTGTTTATATGTCAATTAGCAGCTGTCAGTTTCCCTCCACTTGCTCCTTCATCAGCATTATCATATAAACTGGGGGACCAGTTCAGCGCAGACTTTCTAGGACCAGCTTCAAGATTATATTTGAGGTGGAAACCAGCACATATTTATAGCTTTTAATCCATAAAGACAACTTTCAACCAAGTCACCTTAAAATGTCACTGATGTACCGGTGGATTTAGACAAAAATATTTCAAATAAATTCAAACATGGACATTTTTAATGACCTCAGCTGGAGTGGCGCTCAAAAAAAGTCTCTCCAATATAAACCATCTGTCAAGGCTCACAACAGAGGACCCAGAATTTAAAGCAAACTGACAGGCTTACTTCTCACAAGAGTTTATTAAGAAACGTATCTACAATACAGCAGCTGGGGCGTCTAAGGCTGGAATCTCTGCAGAGGAAAAACTCAGGTCAGTGACCACATAAGTCTGCCTGAGGAAGATTATGAATGCGTGAGTCACTAACCTGATCTTAGAGTTCAGTTCATGCCCAAAGGAAGGAGTGGAATCCAGCTGAATGATGCAAAACCAACTGTAAAATGCCTTGAAATGACGTGTTGTGAATTGGTGCTACAGAAATAAACTGAATTGAATTGGTTAAATTGGAATTGGAATTTTTTTTCCATTGGCCCCTTGATTTTCCGTTATTCCATCATGTTCTACTCACCCATGTTAGTTTAGTGTCATTTGGAGCCGTTCTGAAGATATTCCGTTAGGTTATATCCAGTAACGTCTTCCTATGGGCAACAATTGAAGGCACAAACTAAACTGTTCATGATTTATTCTTTATGGTACGCCAGCATTCATAACATGGAGGCCAATCACTGTCCCCCAGACATCCGCCGTTAGATTTTTGATATTCATATCTTTTAAAAACGAAGCGGCGCTTGTCTGGAGTAGTGACAGGCAGCCCGGGCCACAGGCGGCCAAGCTTTACCCCTTCTATTCATTCTAGCTCATCTGAATCGTTCAATTCCATTTGGAGAGCGAGATCATCTGTGGTAGCAGCTCTAGACATCTTCCAGGCATGTGAGGAAACTAGCAGCAGTTCAGAGGACAGGATGAAGGAACGGTAGCCCGGATGACGTCATACACACTCTGCTTTGTTTTTAAAAGCTATGGATGATGGATGGATGATGGATGGATGGATGGATGATGGATGGATGGATGGATGGATGATGGATGGATGGATGGATGGATGATGGATGGATGGATGGATGATGGATGGATGGATGGATGATGGATGGATGGATGGATGGATGGATGGATGGATGGATGGATGATGGATGGATGGATGATGGATGGATGACAGATGATGGATGGATGGATGACGGATGGATGGATCATGGTTGGATGGATGATGGATGGATGGATGGATCACGGTTGGATGGATGGATGATGGATGGATGACGGATGGATGGATCACGGTTGGATGATGGATGGATGGATGGATGGATGGATGGATGGATGATGGATGGATGGATGGATGGATGGATGGATGGATGGATGGATGGATGATGGATGGATGATGGATGGATGGATGGATGGATGGATGATGGATGGATGGATGGATGGATGATGGATGGATGGATGATGGATGGATGGATGGATGGATGGATGGATGGATGATGGATGGATGGATGATGGATGGATGGATGATGGATGGATGATGGATGGATGACAGATGATGATGGATGGATGACGGATGGATGGATCATGGTTGGATGGATGATGGATGGATGGATGGATGGATGATGGATGGATGATGGATGGATGGATGGATGATGGATGGATGGATGGATGGATGGATGATGGATGGATGGATGGATGATGGATGGATGGATGGATGGATGGATGGATGGATGGATGATGGATGGATGGATGGATGATGGATGGATGGATGGATGATGGATGGATGATGGATGGATGGATGATGGATGGATGATGGATGGATGACAGATGATGGATGGATGGATGACGGATGGATGGATCACGGTTGGATGGATGATGGATGGATGATGGATGGATGGATGGATGGATGATGGATGGATGGATGGATGGATGGATGGATGGATGGATGGATGGATGGATGGATGATGGATGGATGGATGGATGATGGATGGATGATGGATGGATGGATGGATGGATGGATGATGGATGGATGGATGGATGATGGATGGATGGATGGATGATGGATGGATGATGGATGGATGGATGGATGATGGATGGATGGATGATGGTTGGATGATGGATGGATGGATGGATGGATGATGGATGGATGGATGGATGGATGGATGGATGGATGGATGGATGATGGATGGATGGATGGATGATGGATGGATGGATGGATGATGGATGGATGATGGATGGATGGATGATGGATGGATGATGGATGGATGACAGATGATGGATGGATGGATGACGGATGGATGGATCACGGTTGGATGGATGATGGATGGATGATGGATGGATGACGGATGGATGGATCACGGTTGGATGATGGATGGATGGATGGATGGATGGATGGATGATGGATGGGTGGATGGATGGGTGGATGGATGATGGATGGGTGGATGGATGGATGATGGACGGATGGATGGATGGATGATGGATGGATGGATGATGGATGGATGGATGAATGATGGATGGATGGATGATGGATGGATGATGGATGGATGGATGATGGATGATGGATGATGGATGGATGGATGAATGATGGATGAATGATGGATGGATCTTGAAAAGCTATTTTATTTTTCCACATTTATTCAGACTGAGGTACTAATTTGATTGATTTAATTTTATGTTACTGACTTTTGACTTTTTCCAATAATCAAAAGGAAACAGCTGCAGGTTTTTACTCCTCATGGCCAGTAAGGGGCGCTCTCATTCACTCTCATTCTATACTGTTTGCCATCAGCTGGTTCACTGATTCAATCAGTACGTCTGATTCTTTAAATCAACACCAACGCTCTAAAGCCTGACCAATGTTCTGCCTCATTTTGCTTCTTTTTTTATCCTTCCACACTAATATCCCTCAGAATCAGAGAGATATGAAGTAGAGCCTTTTCTCAAAGCTTCTAGGGTCTGCTAAAGCCTAAGCCCCGCCCCTCCTGACTTCAACCCCATATTCCTATGATGCAGAATCCATTGTAACCAGGAGGAAATATGTATCTATTCTGGACCTGTCAAAAGGTATGAAAGTCATTTATTAACAATATATTAAGATTTTACAGTAAAATGAATGAATTTATTTGCACCACTCCACCACTGAGGATGGACTGAAGGTTGTGAGGTTGATTAGAGATTGTTTTCTTAGAGCTCTGCACGCCAAGCAGAGGGTCTGACTCTCATTCTGAGGCAGAACTCCTCAGACATCATCAACACCTCCTTCAACCTTCCTGCATCTGTGAAAAACTCGCTGCAAGAAGTTTCCTACTTTGCTCATAAGGGTCATTCATTAAAGTGAGCCGTTAGAGGAGACGCTTTAGAAAACTCGACTCAGAGTGAGCCGGTAAAAAAATTAGAAACCCATTTACGTCTCTGCAGGGTCACCGGTCTGGCTCCTCCTAACAAACGCAGAGAGCCCAGAGAAGAGACGTGTCTGTTGGTTAGTTCTTTGCCTCAGATTTCCCTGGACTCTGGGAACAGGTGGGGAGCAGCAGGGAGCGGCGGCGGAGCCTTAATGACCGTCATTACTCACCTCTCTCTGACGCCGGGGCCAGATCAATGAAGCTTCGGCACTTCTCACCTGAGAGGGTCGGAGCAGAGAGGGATGGAGGAGAGGAAAGAGAGAAGATGACTCAGCATCAAACTGGAATCAGTTAAAATAACACATTTATATAAAATTAAAAAAGCTTTGGAATCTAAAATCTAAATAACTACAATACTTTTTATGTTTATGTTATATATTACATCATATAATGTTTAACCAATAGTCATAAACTGTAAATGAGGCACATTAACTGCTTAGTTGTACCTGTTTACAGGGGCGGATTTAGGAAATTTGGGGCCCTAGGCAAAGACAGACAGGGGGCCCTCTGAATGAAGAAGACAACACATAAACAAACCCATTTTAAAGATAGAGAAATGTTAATAGAATAGACATCCATTATCTGTTCTAGGTTCTGTCCCTCTCTTCTTGTTTTCCTCTCTATGTTTTGTACTCAGCTGTTTTCGTTTTTTGTACTCAGAGTTTTGTCGCCGCTTTCCTCCTCTAAATAAAAAATGGATGACGGAGGAGACTCATCCACGACCTCCGACACTAAACTCTCCTCCTCTTGCATGTTTCCGCTGTCCATAGCGTTCCTTGACAGCGTCGTTTCTAAGTCACCAATTTAGTGCTACTTTGTCCCAATGGAATTTACCATTGGGAACCTACTAGCACTAAGTTGCTAACTGGTTAGCAAGATGCTTCCAACAAACCGGCCACAATAAGAACTTGCTTGTGAACCTTCCGTCACAACAATCCCGCCGCTTTGATAATCAACCAATCACTTTCACTTTATTCACTTGCGTAAAGTCGGGAACCACTCGGGAGAATTCGGAAATGCAACGGGAAGAGCCGCTTCCCTGCGACTTTAAGGTCTTGTGCAATACATATTTTTTAAGGATTAAAAACCTGCGACTGTTTTTTAAATTCAAAAACATATAAAAAAAAACTCACACTCAAACATCAAATTAATGTTATTTTAGAAATGTTAAATTTTTAATTGACGTGAGCGTATTGGTGTCGGAGGTCGTGGATGAGTCTCCTCCGTCATCCATTTTTTATTTAGAGGAGGAAAGCGGGGACGAAGATGTTGTGGAAGAGGACGCCAGGGCGGCAGAAGCTTGGTTTGGTGTAGAAGGCTTCCAGCCGTACATGTTTGATAGCCTGGGTGCCATTCCGAACTTAGTCCCACCCACAACGTTTGAGGTCGGGAAGTTCGGTCTGGCATTGCTCAATATTAGCGCGAGTATGCTGGCACAAAATCTGGTGGGCCAATCAAATTGTCAGGGCGGGCTTTATACGATGATGGACAGATGATCAACAGTAACGTAATCAACCACGTGACCAAAGCGCCCTTGGGTGACAACAACAATGGCTGCCGCTGGAGAGTTGAGGTGTGTAGATTCTGCTATTAGGTCTGTTCTAGAAGATATCGACAGCAAATTAATTTTAAAAGAGGAACAGAGAAACGCGATCAAGTCTCATCTTCTTATTCTAGGCGTGCAACTGCACGCTTTGATTTTTGTTGACAACAACTATGCGTCGCTTAACATACGTCACGCACTCCGTTGCTCTTATTGGTTGTAGGTCTATCCAATTGAGTGCAGAGGCATTTTTTTTCCTGGTTCGTTCGAAACACGCCCCATAATCACAGCTCTGTGGAGCAGCATCAGACTCATTCTGACTAGAATTGAGTAGGACTACGTCAGGCTACATGTTTGAGCCCTTGCCTTGCAACGCTGCCAGTTCTGTTAGCTCTACGCCTGCCGAAGACACAGACGTCCATCCCCGTGAACACTTGGACGCAACTCAATGGGAAAGGAAAGGATTCTGATTTCAACCGTTGCGTATATTAGCTGCGACACATGAATCAAGATGCTATGACCGAATTTGCTTGACAGATGATCGTTGATATATGATTGGCTGAATTTAGGTGCTCAGGCTGACGTAGAACTAACTGGCCTGCAGAATATAATGAAAAAAAAACACAGATTTTAAGACTGGATTTTATTTTAAATAGAAATTTTCTAAATTTTGGGACAATATGGTCTGATAAAGAGCACATTTATATACATGTTTAAGCCAGAATGATTTGACATTTAAATATGATTTTCCTTCTGAGGATTTGAGCAAGTGTGGAGAGATTACACCGAAGAGGCAGGAAAATGAAGGTGAGCGCAGGACGGATTTTGATTAGAGCGTCCTGGAGCAACTCTGAGCGGTGGAGCAAATGAGCGAACATCCTCCTGAGCGGAAATTGCTCGCCGCTCCGCCCCCTTCACACACTCTGATCCAGACAAGCTTTCCCCTCATTAGTTTATCTTATTTTTCTTTATTCCTGCGAAGCACCTGCTCCTCATCTAAGACAGGCGCTGTATGCCATAGACTCAGCATATTTCAAAACCAAAAGTTTTTATGCCTTTTTGCAGCCAGTAGGTTCTTTGTTTTAACTCAGAGCCTCAGATTGTTCTGCACGAAGTTAGCATGTCCTACCTGTCATTCTGAAAAAGTTAATAAAAATAAAGCACTGGATTTTGTTTTTTCAAGTTTGAAGTCGTTTCCAGGCTAACAATGCCCCTTACGACTCCCCTTTCAGAGGCATAGACCTATGTTCGCCTGCGATACCCAACCTATTGCAGGATAACAAAGACATCAGCGAGTCCCCGTTCCTAAAGGCTGGACCGGTTCTTCTGGTTCAATTTGCATGTTTTCTAAGCCCAAACAAGGCTTTATTGGCCTGTAAAACACTATTTCTGATATTTTTAATGGAAAAAGCTTCCTGGATGGGAAGCGAAACGTCTTCAAACTTGGCAAAAAAAGTGCAGTGGAATGACCAAGACCTGGATGAATCTTCACCAACATGTCCTGCCAGTGCATACGTGGCTTCTCTTTGGCTTTCTCCAAAAAATGTGTATATTTTAGATATGAAAACGTGAGCATGGCTTCTCTTTAATGCTGCCGTGTGATGGACTGACTCCCCGGGTGTTTAAGCATCTCCTCCAAGCATGGAGGGACTGATTCATCCATCCTTATTTAGCAGAACAGATCATATGGTTGGACAGAACTGTGCTGTTTTATTATAGTAATGATCAGACCTCCATCCATCCATCCGTCTTCTAGCTTCATCAATTCAGGGTCGTGGTGCAGCTGGGTTCTATCTCCAGTAGTCTATTAATAAAAGGCGGGTCACCAGTCCATCACAGGGCAACACAGACACACAACCAACCAAACATCTTCAAATCCTTTATGTCTTTAGGTGTTTATAGAAGGAGAATCTTCATTTCATTCTGAATTTGCATCCATTGTAGAAGTTGTCCTTTTATTTACAATTAATGAACTTCTCTATTCAGAGGCGCAGAGAGCAGATTTCATTCACTTCTCTCTGGCTTCATGTTTTTTTTTTCCCTGCATGCTCCGGCGGCTGCAGGGAGTTCATCAGTGCGACTCAGCAGGTCACAGATCAGCAGCTGCAGCATGAGCCATAACTCAGCCTCTGTGGTGCCATGGAGGAGCAGCAGCTCCATCCATTACTGGCCTGGTTATTGCCCCCCCCCCAATCGCTCAGCACAGCCCAGATAGAGACGCTCTGTCTGATTCTGGGGAACTAATGAGGAGCGCAGCTTAACGCTCTGAAATAAAATAAAATAAAAAATATTGTAAAACAAAGCAACAGTACAGAGAAGTTTACTCTGCAGAGGAACCTAGTGGCCCAGAACACGGTCGGTTCACTTTACTACTGAAAATAAAAACAAGGGATTTATCGAAGTAATTTAGAAAAATATATTAAGATATCATCCATCCATCCCTCCATCCATCCATCCATCCAATTTAATTCTATTCAGTTTATTTCTATAGCTCCAATTCACATCATGTCATCTCAGGTCACTTTCCAGTTCACCAGATCATCCAGTCAGATTGATTCAAAGTTTTCTATCTAAGAAAAACCAGCTGATTGCATCGACTCATTGACTCTTCAGCAATCCCTCACACTAAGCATGCTTGTAGCGACAGTGGAGAGGAAAAACTCCCTTTTAACAGGAAGAAACCTCCAGCAGAACCAGGCTCAGTGTGAGCGGCCATCTGCTGAGGCCGACTGGGGTTCAAGGAGAAAGAAGCAGACATAGAAAAAGAAGCATAGATACAAGAGGCAACTGTCAACCAACTCCACAGGCGGCCCCATCCAGGAAACACACAGCCAGGCAGATGAGCTCCGAGCCAGCTCCCATGCCAGAGGACGAAGAGAGCACATCCAGTTAGTCACAGTCAGAGAAACAGGACTACACTGGAAAACAGGCCAAGCTCCAACATCTAGAAACAAAGGTGTTGATAGCAGCAGCACAGCTGATATTTCTCTCCAGGATGGAGTCACAGCCAAACAGGAACAGACCAGATGAAGCTACTATGAGAAAAAGCAGAGAGAGCAGAACGTTAGAGATTGAACTAACAGATTCTGCAGAGTGGGAGAATAGAGATAGAATGGTAGAACCATCCATCCATCATCTATCCATCCATCCATCCATCATCCATCCATCCATCCATCCATCCATCCATCCATCCATCATCCATCCATCCATCCATCCATCCATCCATCCATCCATCCATCATCCATCCATCCATCCATCCATCCATCCATCCATCCATCCATCCATCCATCCATCCATCCATCCATCCATCCAGTTGCTGTGTGCATCAGGTGAACTTCAATGACCGTCTGAAAAGCATAGCTCACCACAGATATACGCCTGAAAGTGTGCATGCACAGAAAAATGTAGCTACCTGGGGACAAGCACGTAGGACAGCTTTACGTAAACGTATCACCAGAATGATTGACAGTTAGGAGGACCACTTATTTAGATGATCCACCCGGCAAAAGAACATCTTCCACTATACATTTAGGTTTTCTTTTTGGATTTCTACTCTTGCTTTCTATTTCTTTACATAATCTCTTTCCAGCATGTTCGGTATTATTTATTCTTTGGTGGAGTTATTAGTTTTATTTCTTTAACTTCATTTAAGTTATTTCCTAGTTACAGTTTGTTGTGAATTTATTTGTTGAGGACTTATTATTTCATACTAAATAAATGATAAGTTACTGAGTTAAAAACATAAGTTAACATTAATGTTGATAACAGTTACGGAGCCCCTAAAGGGACATGGAGGGGAAAAAAGAACTTTTACGAGATCCCGCAATACTTTTGTGAGATCCTGCAATAGTTTTGCGAGATCTCGCAAAAGTATTGCGAGATTCCGCAATACTTTTGCAATATCTCGCAATACTTTTGCGAGATCCCGCAATACTTTTGCAAGATCCCGCAATACTTTTGCAAGATCCCGCAATAGTTTTGCAAGATTTCGCAAAAGTATTGCGGTATCTTGCAAAAGTTTATTTTTTTGCGAGATCTCACAAAAGTTTTGCGGGATCTCGCAAAAGTTTATTTTTCCCTCCATGTCCCTTTAAGGGCTCTGTACACAGTTCATGTGTTAACTGTGGTAAAATTTGGGAGGTGGACTCTATTACCCAAGCTGCTCTAGGAGCAGGAAGTAGGAAAAAAAAGTTTGTATTGTTGAGCCGAGCCGACTGGCACACGCTGTATGTTATTTTTTTCCTTCACCGTTCTTCACTAAAGTTCAACCAAATGAAACTGACCGTCTCGCTTCGTCATTTTTAGTTATAAGTCACAACACAGTTACAGTAGCAGCCATTCAAAATTTCCCCACTTTCCTTGACTTTTCCTTGGCTGGTCCCCTACTATTCCTTTTTAAACATCTTAAATATTCTTTCTCTCATGATTTGTGGACATTAAGATCTAAAGAGAAGCGCCATCTCCTGGTCAGAGCCTGTAATTCAGTGAAAGGGTGGAGACGGCGTAAAGAAATATGCAGACCCAGGAGAAGGCTAGTTGCCGGGATCAGCTGGGAGCAGCCATTTTGAACGGCTGCTACTGTAGATCCTGTTTTCCCTGGTTGTTCTTTGTTGCCCCCTAGTGTCCCTTTTCTTTCCCTGTAGCTCTTATTTAGTTGCTCCTCTCCACACCTGCTCCCTATCAGCTGAATTTGCTGGATTCTCCTCATATTGGTGTTCCCTGCCTGTTCAGTATGAATTTATCTTTAAACCTACAAGAAACCATCTCTGCTTCCGTCTCTACATTTGGGTCGTCTGCAAACATCCAACAAACCTCCTGGCCTTATTCAGAGCCTGATGGTGGAAGCTCCTGTCAGCTTTTCGGGTGGAAGGAACTTTAACTGTCGATCACTGAATCCAGAGGAGGGTTGGAACCAGAACAGTAGTGATGGTGAGATGAAGCCTCATGAGGCATTGAACCGTTTGGCCAAATTGCTTCAACGATCCCCACAGTTCATGAGGCTCCATGTTAACATGTCACCACCTACTGGTGGACAGCAGAACTACAGTTTGTAATAAAATTTGTGATTTTTTTTGCAATTGTTTTTCTTTTTTTCCCCCCTTTTAAGTTCCTTTGAAATTATTAATGGTTGGTGTGTATAATGAAATCCTTTGTAATTTTTTTAAGTGTAAAATTTCTTAGAACAATAATTTAAGGTGCAGCTTTTCTGCCATTTTGGTGAAATAAACTCACGCAGACAGTGACAGTGTTTGCGCAAACTGGGCAATGATGAGCAAAATGAAAGGCGTTAGTCATTTTTATTCAAACATGATAGTTTTTCCACGTTTTTTGGTTTTAATCAGGTTGGAAGTTGTGTTCAACGAATCTTTTGACTAAACCGACCTAATTTACCCGATCTAAATTTTTACTCGGGCAAAACAATGCAAATTAGTCTCATCAGCCAAAATAATTAAGTTTAATCGCAACTTTCAAAAGTTAAAGACAGGTCTTGAACCATCAACCTCTAGCGTGGGAATCTGAGTTTTACAACTGATGCCACTTATACAGAGACCAATATCACTAACTCTGTCCGGTGGTTTGCTCAGACTTTGATCATTACATTGTTTATTGTCACCAAAATAGTTTTACACAACTAGATTGGTTGTTTTCCCAACCAATCTATTCTTAGAATCTATCCAAACCAGTGTTGGGCACGTTACTTTGAAAAAGTAATTAGTTATAACTAGTTACTTCTCCCAAAAAGTAACTGAGTTAGTAACTGAGTTACTCCACAATAAAAGTAACTAGTTACTAGTAAAAGCAACTATTGCGTTACTTTTGCGTTTCTCGCGCCCGTAAACCTCACCACCCAGCCCCCACCTTCTCGCCGTGTGTTTCCAAAGCCAGCTGAATAGAGCGGACGACAAAGACAAGAACCTGCAGACAGTTTAGCATTTATTGCAACTCAACGTAAATGACATCAGGGGGGAACGCCATGTGAAGTTTTTTAACAGGGCATTCAGATCTGGTGAGTGAATGAAATTAATAACTGGGGATCTCTAATTCTGAAATCCTGTGTGTTTGGGTTGTTATAGATACTGCAACATCTATCTATCTATCTATCTAGATCTATACTCTGTGTGTGACATAAAATATGGATCTCCATCCCTGCTACAAAGGCCATCAAATAATGTTTAAAATAAAAAATACAGTAGGTTGAAAAGGCAGAGTATCCATCCATCCATCCATCCATCCATCCATCCATCCATCCATCCATCCATCCATCCATCCATCCATCCATCCATCCATCCATCCATCCATCCATCCATCCATCCATCCATCCATCCAGATTTCTCCCTTTCATTTGATCGTTCACGCTCTCCATAGTTCTCCTGCTGCGCGCCTTTAGCGAGCATGCGCGTTTCCTGTCGCTCGCGCGGTGACTCGTGTCGCCTGCGCTGTGCGGAGATGCAGGGGAAACCGTATCTGATGGGGAAACGCAGCTCGACGTAACACCAGTATTTCCATCAGGAAAACGCTGTTTTGCTGCTGGAGTCCTCCTCACTCTCCATCTCTCTGTGTGTGCTGTACGTTAACACCCACCAGCAGAAACACCCACCTATTCAACTGACAGACGGAATCTCACTATACATCAGCCAATCTCATCCTCCCCTCTCTCATGACAAGGCGCGCACCTCTGGATGACCTAAAAAATAATCTTTAATATCTCTTAAAAAAAAGTAGCACAAACAATATTTTATTTTCTGCACAAATCTTCACTAACGTTGCACTAACCATTCAGTCTATTTGCAGAGTTTTTTTTGACGTGGGTGGGGTGTCAGCTTCACGCAGCTGCGCACGAGTCCTATCATGAAAAAAGGTTAATTGTGCGACCTGAGTAACGCGCAGTAACGGGGTGCCTGCAATGGTAACTGCGTTATAGTTACAGTCAAAGTAATTAGTTAGATTACTCGTTACTAAAACAAGGTAACGGCGTTAGTAACGCCGTTACTCTCAACGCCGTTAGTCCCATCACTGAATATCACTAACTTTGTCCGGTGGTTTGCTCAGATTTTGATCATTACATTGTTTATTCTCACCAAAATCGTTTTACACAACTAGATTGGTTGTTTTTCCAACCAATCTATTCTTAGAATCTATCCAAACTTTATCCAGCTGACAGCAGCTCTCCTCCAAACTCCCACTTCATGACTGAACACTGAGGCTGTTTAGATGCCTGTAAAATTCTTGCGCTTCCTGAACCACTTCCCCAAGCGGTCATGTGGTTTCACGGTAGCGAGGCTTCTGACGTCATCAATTTTGGCCCCGCCTCTAAATGAATCACACCTCGACACGCACTTCGGGGAAACGCCCCCTCCATTACTCGACACACGTCTCGAAGCCTCGATTCATCTCATAACATCACTAGTTGGAACGATGCAAACCAGTGAAATAAAAGTTCAGCGTTTTGTTCAACAGACAGAGCAGCGTATGAGCAGCCAGCACACATCCAGGTCTGCACTGTGGGAAGTATGAAGGTAAGGCGTGGGTTAACATGTCTGTAGGGTTTTTATGTCCTCTCTCTATGATGCAGGTGGGGGGGGGGCAGGGAGTCAATCAGCAAGTACAGTCAGTTAAAAACTGTCTTAGAAACTCATCAAAGATTTCTCTAGCTGTTTTTTCTGAGGTTAAATGAGACGTTATGAGAGTCTGCATTAAAAGTCGGCTGCAGCCAAAAGGTGAGCAGCTCAACGTCTGATTAGGACATGAATTTAAAATGTAATTAGAGAGTCGACTCATCAGTGACCCGACGACAGGACCATCAGCACCATCAGTATTCCCACTTCCACCTTCCTACGACGCGCACGGCGTCACAGCGCTCTCTGAAATGTTAATTACACACAAAAAAAGAGCCAAATAATTCCACTTATCACACTTTCAGTACATCCGGATGTAATGAAGCTGATTCATTTCAGGCTCCAGGTGCTTTCAAACATCTTTTCCTCACCGTTTTCACTTCAAAGTCCCATAATTCCTGTTGGGATCAGCCTTTCATGGCGCTCCCCCTGCAGCTGCGCAGCCTGTTTAATCAGGAGTTTGATGTCGTCTGGAGGTTAATTACAACGCTGATGAGTACGAACGGCTGAGAGAAACAACAGGTAATGTACCTGAGTGTCAGTCTGAGTTCTTTAGTTAGAGTATAAAGAGCAGAACGCGTCAATATGCAGCTATAATCAGACTAATCACGCAGCAGACTGGAAGAATGACTGTTTTTCTGAGTGTTTTTGAAAAACTTTGTTAAATTAATGATGTGAACGATAAAGTTAAAGCTGAGTCTGCTGTTTTTAAGACCTGTACAGTGTCATTTTCCTGAGGTCACCCTTAATGAAAAGCCTCTTATTCTTATTTTTCCTCTTATTTATGATCTTTATGCCCCCGTGTGTTCACTGCATGCTCCGGTTTGTAACGGTGCCGTTTTTCATCGTTCTGCTTCATTCTGTCTCTATTCTCCGACTGCAGAATCTGGCAGTTCGTAACAGAAAAAATAACTACAAAGTGAATGAGAAGAAAAGAAGCCTCAAAAGAGGCAGATATATCCCAGAATGCTTTGCAGAGAGAGAGCTCTCCTAGCAAAGCATTCTGGGATTTGCTGTTACAGCGGCCTGCTGTTGCTGCCCGACAGCGACAACTAATAACAAAGATGGCGCTGGCACCAGAGGAGGAGTTACGTTCACAACAGGAAGCAAAAAGTAGTGATCATCTGTCTGAAAGGTCAGTTAACTGAGTTCACTATAAAGTTCACTATATAGTATAAGGGTACAGGGTTGTGCATGTGCATATTTAGTGGAAAGGGCGGGTCTTCACGAAAAAACCTCAACAACATTTTAAATGCACTTCCAATATTTACCACTGTTAGGCCCTAATCACTATATAGTGGTTACCCCATTTTAAATGAATGTCCGAACTCACTTAAACTCACTTGGGAAAGCTTTCCTCCCAAAGCATCATGGGATTGGAAGAGGCCAAGAGCTGCCGTGACACTGGACAATGTTTCTCTCCCCCATTCAGGATTTCTCCGTTACATTAACACACAGTCTACTGTGTGTATATATCTTCTGTGTATATATATATATATATATATATATATATATATATATATATATATATATATATATATATATATATATACACTCACCGGCCACTTTATTAGGTACCCCATGCTAGTAACGGGTTGGACCCCCTTTTGCCTTCAGAACTGCCTCAATTCTTGGTGGCATAGATTCAACAAGGTGCTGGAAGCATTCCTCAGGGAGTTTTGTCCATATTGACATGATGGCATCACACAGTTGCCGCAGATTTGTCGGCTGCACATCCATGATGCGAATCTCCCGTTCCACCACATCCCAAAGATGCTCTATTGGATTGAGATCTGGTGACTGTGGAGGCCATTTGAGTACAGTGAACTCATTGTCATGTTCAAGAAACCAGTCTGAGATGATTCCAGCTTTATGACATGGCGCATTATCGTGCTGAAAGTAGCCATCAGAAGTTGGGTACATTGTGGTCATAAAGGGATGGACATGGTCAGCAACAATACTCAGGTATGCTGTGGCGTTGCAACAATGCTCAATTGGTACCAAGGGGCCCAAAGAGTGCCAAGAAAATATTCCCCACACCATGACACCACCAGCCTGAACCGTTGATACAAGGCAGGATGGATCCATGCTTTCATGTTGTAGACGCCAAATTCTGACCCTACCATCCGAATGTCGCAGCAGAAATCAAGACTCATCAGACCAGGCAACGTTTTTCCAATCTTCTATTGTCCAATTTCGATGAGCTTGTGCAAATTGTAGCCTCAGTTTCCTGTTCTTAGCTGAAAGGAGTGGCACCCGGTGTGGTCTTCTGCTGCTGTAGCCCATCTGCCTCAAAGTTCGACGTACTGTGCGTTCAGAGGTGCTCTTCTGCCCACCTTGGTTGTAACGGGTGGTTATTTGAGTCACTGTTGCCCTTCTATCAGCTCCAACCAGTCTGGCCATTCTCCTCTGACCTCTGGCATCAACAAGGCATTTCCGCCCACAGAACTGCCGCTCACTGGATGTTTTTTCTTTTTCGGACCATTCTCTGTAAACCCTAGAGACGGTTGTGCGTGAAAATCCCAGCAGATCAGCAGTTTCTGAAATACTCAGACCAGCCCTTCTGGCACCAACAATCATGCCACGTTCAAAGTCACTCAAATCACCTTTCTTCCCTATACTGATGCTCGCTTTGAACTGCAGGAGAATGTCTTGACCATGTCTACATGCCTAAATGCATGAGTTGCCTCCATGTGATTGGCTGCTTAGAAATTAAGTGTTAACGAGCAGTTGGACAGGTGTACCTAATAAAGTGGCCGGTGAGTGTATATTGTATCTTATTTTGTTTTTTGTCAGCACCAACACCACCAAGTCAAATTCCTTGTAAGTGCGAACCTACTTGCAATAAACTTGATTCTGATTCTGATTTGTTGTCACAGCGGCCTAACAACAAAGATGGAGCCAGCACCGTGTGTCTTCAAATCCAAACAGTCCGCGGCGCCGCGCTACGATGAATCTGGCCTTCGGAGGACGCCGGAACAGAATTGTAACTGAGCTGGCGTGCTTTAGCTGCTGGCTGGGCATCGATGGAGCGGAACCAGCAGGATCCACAGACATGAAAGATTGACGTGTAAACACGATCATGTTCACCACTAAGTCACTTTTCACTTTTTATTATAAGAATTTTTTTTAGATTCAGGTTGTGGTTCCGTTTGTCTCAAACTAAAACGGTTTTGATTGGGTTTTCGTTCTTGTTCTGTTAAAGTTGTAGCATCATTATAAACATATCTGTGCTGGTGAAAATTCTCAGTCAGTTTTTTCATTTTATATATTTCGCTCCGGCTATTCGTTAGCTTACAGCCCGCCAGATGTTGAAGGGACAATATTATTGCCGTTATTGTTAATATATAGTAGAAATTTACACATTCAGTAATAAAATGTCACTTTGGATGGTCATTTAAGAAGCCAGATGATATTTAAGATTTTTTTTAAGAATGGGGGAAGCTACCCCCCCCTTTTCCCCCCTTTAACTTTAGAATGGGGGGGTCGTACAAATGAACCAAATGACCCCCATTCCAAAGGGGGGGACCCGTTCATCCGTTTCTATTTGCATGTTTTCTAAACTAAAACCAGGCTTTGTTGGGCTGCTGGATAAAACCTGGAACTAAACGCTATTTCTGACATTTTGAATTGAAAGAGAGAAGAGAAACGTTGGAAGAGAAACGTCTTCAAACTTGGAAACAAAAGTCCAGTAGATTGATTTTAAACTTTTTTGGAGAAAAAAAAAATATCTATGGCTTTCAGTTGTATTTAGCTCTATGGAATATTTAAAGTATTTACTGCAAATGATCTGAACGTGCAAAAACCTTAAAGTTATGCTTTAATGATTAAAGAGATTAATTTAGCCAATTCCTGATTGATGCAATTCTTTGATTTCTTTTGTAAACAGGCGGTTATTAAACATAACAGCCTAGCTTATCCTCAAGCTAAATAGCTTCTTACATGAACACAGCAGAGAACAAGCAAATAAGAATGAAGTGGAAAACATGAGCTGGGTTTATAGAAAGGTCACTTCAGCAGAAAACTGAGCTGAATTTTAAGTCTCCTGCATCAACAGGAGCTGTTCTCATTACTGCTGCTAAAACAGCATCAAGCTGAGCTCCTTATGCGTCTCTCAGCCAGTCTGAGGAGATTTTTGTGATGTAATGAAGCGACTAATCCTCACTGAAGAGTCCCGAACTATTTTAATTTAACCTTTAACTTCTATGTTGGCCTTCTGTTTCTCTGCAAACACTCCAGTAAGTCCACTTCCTCTGTTTGTTTGGTCCAGTGAGAGCTGCAGAGCCCACAGAGAGTGCCTTGTGGAAAACGAGAGGAGAATCTCATCATGACAAACAAAATAGATTTCTGTTTATTTTTCACCTCTATATTCTATACGGTAGAGGATTAGGGCCACTGAAAAAAAAGAGTTAACTGATTTTTTTTTTTTTTATTTCAGTGTAACATGGGAAAAAAGTCAGAATTCTGACTTTTTTCCCATGTTACACTGAAATAAAATTTAAAAATCAGTTAACTTTTTTTTTTTTTTCAGTGGCCCTAATCCTCTACCGTAATTATAAAAGCCCCTAAACAATGAAACTCCCCCAGAAACAGATCAATGAAAACATTACAGCCAATGGGATGCTCCGAACGGGCAGAGGTCAGGGGTGTGGAGGGGGGTGCTACATCATAAGCAGTAGCGCCACCAGGGGGTGACCAGGAGTGGCTACGACCAACCTGTGCAATGCCCTGGTCACCCCACTGGCCACCCCACTGGCCACCCCACTGGTCACCTCACTGGCCACCCCACTGGTCACCCCACTGGTCACCCCACTGGTCACCCCACTGGCCACCCCACTGGTCACCTCACTGGCCACCCCACTGGTCACCCCACTGGTCACCCCACTATTTGCAAACTATTTGCTGTAAGCTGAGGGCCGGACTGGTTAAATGTTTATTAAAACATATTGAAATTAACATAGCTTATCTAACCAAGACCTAACTCATTGGGTTTTTTTTTAAACACAACATATTAATATCAATATTATTCATAAACTTTAATTATATTAATAAACTTATTTCTGATTTCCCCCCTTTAACAATCCAAGCACACTTAAGCCAAGTTCAAACCTGGAAATTATAGCTTTTAGTTTCAGTGGCCACCCCAAGATTTTTAGTGGCCCCATCTGTCCCCCCCCCACACTGGAGAAAAATCGATGTGATCATAAGACCAGCCGATGCCTGATGTTATGTTTGTGATCCAAGTCGACATTCAAGATGCTGATGTTTGTTTGTTTAAGGCTGTTTTCCTTCCTGAAGCTTTTCGCCCTTTGAAAAGAACTTCCTGGTTGTTTCCCTGATTGGTCCGGTTCTTTTGGACCAAAACAAACCAAAAATTATCAAGACTTCCGCCTGTTATGGAGCCAGAACTTCCTAACCATTGGAATTCTACCGACAACTTCTCCCAGGCGATGGAGACCAAACAAGAGAATTATGGAGTAAAGTGAATTAACGTTTCTAAACATTAATACATCAGGAGGTTTCTAAAAGTTACAGGTTTTTTAAAATTACTCTGAAAATATATTTTAATATTAGAAAATTAAATGCGTTTACTTTTTACTCAAGTACTGATGTTGAGTACTTTTTCCACTTTTGTAAAAATACATTTTAAAAGAAGAAAAAAAAATCGAGAAATGAAACTTTAAAAAACTTCTCCATCAAAAAAAAATATTTTGCTGTTTTCTCAGATTCTGTTTTTTCTTATCCTTTTTTGAATGATAACGTTCATAATTTCTCCAGATTTTATAGAATCTAAAAATGTTTTCAATATTTCTCCAATCAAAATGAGCTTTATAAATTACATTCTTTTCAAATAGTTTTTAACAGATTAAATTCTCTTCACTTCATGCACAGTTAAAACGCTCGCTGCTGACTAATAGAAATGTTGTTGCTAACGTCCAGCAGACCAATGGAAATGCATCTTCACTCCTTATTCCAGAGAAAAGCCCGCCCACATTAAGAAAGAGAATGAAATCTGGAAAAGCAGTTTGAGAAGAATGTAATTCCTAAAAGTCAATATGAAAAACAGAAATGAAAATATAAAATCCGTAAAAGTAAAGATTAAACAGAAAAAAAAAAAAAAAACTAAATGTGAGAAAACAGCAAAGTAAAATGAGTCGAAGGAAACGAGAACCCGTTCTAGAAGCCGTCTTTGTGCAGCTGGGAGCGATGCACGGTTCATCCTGATCCATCAAGCAAATTTGCTCAACAAAAACATCAAAACATGCAACAAATCTTATATTTCCTGCTTCTAAGCTGTTTCTGCAGCATTGGAGAGCCAAGGGTGTAACTTTCTGCACTGCAAAAAATAGAAATCTCAATAAGTTATTTTTTCTTAAAATAAGTGCGTTTTCCTTGAATTGAGGAGATAAGTGAGACACTTTGCCAATGGAACAAGACAATTTCCTTTTAAAATAAGAAAAAACAATTTTATCGTCTTATTTCAAGTAAATATTATCTAACCATCTTATTTTAAGAGTAAAAATACTCATTACATTGGCAGATCATCTTATTTACCTGCTCAAATTAAGGGTAAATACACTTAATTTAAGAATTTTTTTTACTTATTTCTGGATTGTTTTTGCAGTGTGATGAAAGTTGGTGGGGGCCCTCTAAGGGTGGGGCCCTCTAAGGGTGGGGGCCCTCTAAGGGTGGGGCCCTCTAAGGGTGGGGGCGCTCTGAGGGTGGGGGCGCTCTAAGGGTGGGGCCTGATGGACCTGCAGTAACTCCACCTGAACGCTTTCATTAGGGGTTCGTATTTTCCATAAATGAGCTCAAACATCTATTTATTGAATGCTTTCCTTTTGTTGAGAACACATGAGAACCAAACTACACTAAGATTTATATTTATAGGTAGTTAGAGAGACGCCTTTTAGTGCGTTACATATATGGGGCCCCAAAAACATTAATTTATGAAACAATAACAGCCGATTCCGATGCTAGTAAACTTCCTGGTAAATTGGAGATATATTTTCTTGCATGTTGCATAACCCAGTAAATCTGTTTCTCCTTTAAATCTGCAGCTTTCTCTACTTCTCTCTGTTTAAAAAGATTTATGAATCTATTTACTAAGTTAGTGATTCACTAAATTAGTTAATTTTAGCTTTGGGATGTGGGTGTTTCCAGTATAAATAGGGAGGTTTTTGGTTGCTCATTATGCACGTGGGCGGTCATATGGTTTTTTAACCAGTCACAGTCTCAGTCTCAGTCACAGTCTCAGTCTCAGTCTCAGTCTCAGTCTCAGTCTCAGACTCAGTCCCAATCAGCCAGTTTTGTCTTCAATTGTCAGTCAATCAGTCAAAGAACAGCTGCAGGAATCGGAGTGGGATCTGCAGCAGAATCCTGTGGATCCTGTAAACTGTTTTTTCTGAACAGAGAATAAAACAAAAAAACTAGATTTTCAGCCTCTTCTGATCTTTTCAGACTGCGTAACCCAGAATCCATGGTGCATCACGTCAAGGGTGTAACTTTGCAATAAAAGTTGGTGGGGGCGCTCTAAGGGTGGGGGCTGAAGGACCTACAGCTACTCAACCCCAACACTTTCAATGGGGTTTATATTTTTTCAAAAATTAGCTCAAACATATATTTATTCAATGCTTTCCTATTGATGAGAACCGATTCCAACATCAATATATGATGCATCTCTATTATGGACACAACTTCAATTACATCCATCCATCTTCCCTTTAGGCTGCCTCAGTGATTATCCTCCTTCACAAGCAGCAAAATAAAATTTAGAAATTTGTCCCATGTGTCATTGACAGCCAAAGTCTATGTATTGAACCTTTATTTTCCAGATATCTAGAAGCTCTGCAGTCTGATTCTCTGTTCAATAAGAAAACAGATCTGTGTTCATTTTAATTTGTAACTCTGAGTAATGGTCCTCTGAGAAGCCCAGCTTTTTTTTTTACTTATCTAAAAGCTCCGTATGTGTAACAAACGGATTTTTCGGTCGCATCTCTTATTCTTTTTAACCAACCCGTCTCCTAACTTTTACTGAAAAATATATTGAAGTAGCTGGCGGGTAAATTCACTGAGTGCTGCTGTGTCTCTCCTCCTCCACGTAGCTACTGCGTACACAGTGAATAGCAACCCCAAATAATATTATGTCCCAAAGCTACAGATCCCATGATATTTCACCGAGAGGAGGGACCGAGAGCAGCAGGAGAGCGAGGAGAAAATGGACTGAAAATGCTCTGAACAGAGACAGCTGCACCCAACCCCAGTTACTGTTGGCTGAAGGAAATCAACGGAGGGGGAAACAAATGGAAATTATTGGTGGGGACATGTTCACACCAGTCCTTTAGAAAGTTACGCCAGTGCATCACGTGACTATTTGATTTAAATTCACCTTTTCCTTTAATCACCTTTAAGTCTTAAAGTTTTTGTGACAAATAGTCGCTCCAAGTTTGCTTGGAGCTTCGTGTTAAAGGTGGATGGAAACAAATGCTCCAAACATGCATCCTTTTCCTCTCATTTCAGAACTTTGTTTTTCCTCAAACCAAATAAAATCCACTAGATTTTGCGATGGTTATGCCATACTATTCGGAAATGATAAGAGATAGAGTACACTAGAGATGTCCCGATCCAGGTTTTTGCACTTCCGATCAGATACCGATATTGTTTTTGGACTTCCGATCCGATACCGATACCAGCCTATTCAAGCATGCATTTAAGTTTAAGTTAAAGTATTTAGCCTTAGTTGTAAGACTCATGTTGGAAAGGGTTTTAGTACTCTTGATAACATCTAGCCAGCTGAATTAGGTGAGATTGAATAAAACACAATGATTGGTAACAACAAACTTACCTGTTTATTAAGAGATAAACACAAACTGGACAAAATTATGAATAGCAATCTGAAATTGCACAGTGAGCAGTAAAACCGTAAACAGTTAAAGGTGCAAGTATTACTGTAAGTTTTAATAAAAATGCAAAACAGACAAGAGTGGAAAATAGTCTATTAACTTAGAATCAGGACTCTACTCTTGAAAAAAGACTGCTTAAAAAAAAAATCAGTGCAAATAACAGTGAACTATTACACAAAAATGACTTATACTCCCCAATCTCCTCCACACCTAGTCTCCATCTACACATCGTGCAGGATAAAATAATCCCACACGGCTGACATTTTCCCTGCTATCTTCCAATTCACCTGTTTTAATGGTTAGGCCGGGAGACAGACCCAAAAAGACCTGTGGGTGGGTTGAAGGTGTTCTGGAAAATGCGGACCGGATTCGGGGAACACTGGCGCAAAATAGTGGAATGGATCGTTTCAATCGGTGAAACTGCAATCTGAAATTGCACAGTGAACAGTAAATCCACGTATCGGATCGGGACAAGCCTAGAGTACACAGTACATTGAGCTGTAGGTTCATGTCCCTGGAGATCATGTTATGGCTCCTGTACTGAAGACATAAAACTAAAATAAATTATGATGATGATATGCGCTGCAACAGACATTACAATTAGGTCCTTTGGATCTATTTCATTTTTTCTCTTTAAAAATTTCTGTTTTACTAATTATTTAAAAACAATGAGTTGATAGCTTCAGTGGTATTGAGACACGATCCCAGTTTCCATCTAACCAATAAAAAAAATTCAGCTGAATTTCTCAGTTTTTCTTGAGTTCTAATTCTGATTTTATAGAAAACTGTAATTTTAACTTAAATTAAGTTAAAAAAGTATGTAGAATTCCTACATTATGAAGGCATAATATATTCCAAATAACAGCTTTATTTGATCTTTTCTTCTATTATGTGAAAAAGTCATAAAATTACCAGAATAAAGTCATAATATTAAGAGAATAAGGTCTTAACATTACGTGAAACAAGTTGTTTTTTATGACAACTCTTTCTTCCTTAAAGTGAGGAATGTGGAGCATCATGTGAAGTTATACTTTAGCATCGGAAATCTTTTTAACTGGGCAGGATGTCAAAGTGGACTCTGGTTGCTGATTGGTGGAGCTGGTCGGACGTCATCTGCTGGGCGGAGCTCCAAGCTTTCTTTCTGAAACAGGTTGTTGAATGTTGACTTTATTCTCAAAATTTTATGACTTTATCCTTTATTCTCGAAATAGAAGAAAACAATCTCTAGCCTGTCCCTAATGCTACATCATAATATCTAAATCCCTGCTGCTCCCCCATGAAAACAAGCTGGCCCCCTCCTGGCCCCCTGGAACATTTGGTCTAGAACCGCCACTGGTAAATTTAAAATCTAAACCTAATTAAATTAATTAAATCTGAACGTTTTTCACTTTTAAATATACAGCAAAGCCATGAAAACCCTCAAAGGTCTCTGTGCGTCTTTGTTCTCTCTAAAACCTACAGTCAAGCATTAAAATCTACTTTAAAATGATCAGAGGATAATAACTCTATGAGCTGTTTGGGGTTTCGTCGTGCGTAAAGGCGCAGAAACCAAAGTGCGGGGATGGAACTATCAGCTGATCCTGCAGGTTTGCAGCCTCCTGCCTCCTGCAGGGACGGACCCACCTGCGCCGTGGATGTTCTCCTCGCAGGAGAACCAGATGCCGGTGTGGAAGCGGCGGAACAGGAAGCGGTCGTCGCCGGTCTCCCAGCTGTAGTGCACCTTGCTCTGGTCCGTCTCGTTCACTCCGTAGTCGATGCAGTTGTGGCGCCTCAGTTTGCTGCAGGTGGGCTTGGGCACGCGCTGGGTGCCCTCGCACCAGTACGTGGTGACGAAGGCGGTGGTGGAGAAGAACAGAGCCGCCAGGTTCAAAGCTACCGACAGCAGCGCGCGACATTTCCGCGTCGTCTTCATGGTTTTCCCGCCAGCGCCGCGCGGCAGGCAGAGAGGCAGGGCGGTCAGAGGGAGAGGAGAGGCGGCATGGCGCGGAGGTTTTACGCGCCTGCAGGTTGGTCCTGTGCGCAGACTGAGTGATGGATGTCTCCTTCCATCTGCTGCTCAGTCTGAGGAGGAGGGAAGCTGCGAGCACAACATCCCGCTTCTCTCCCTCTGACGGCGGCGTGTGCGTCATCACCTGGACCGCACCGAGCTCACACCTCCAGCGTCCCTGATCCTCCCTCACAAACATCACTTCTTATATTATGTTACATTTTTATTTTGTATCATAATCATCCAACATCTTCTCATCCTGGAACAAGAAAAGTATTTAGATTGAATTAAATGTGCAGAAATGAGAAAACCAGGCGGTAATAATCCAGAACAAATTAACATAAACTGCTTGGCTGGTCAAGTTTGTGCATTTTGATTTAATTGTTGGTCTTTCTTTCCCATATTGTGGAAGATTACTGATGCAGATGAACGTTCAAAACTCAAACTTAAAGGCAGCAATGGCTCCAACACTGGATTTAAGGAATTTTAAATCATCTGTTAAACTTTCTCTCTCCTCTCTATCATTGATCAATACTGCAGAGGCAACATTTAGACTTAAGACAACTTTTATTGGCATTTTTTAGACACAGACTGGGCTCTCCTCATCTCATCCTCCATGAGAAGTACATGTGCTTTTGTGCTGTTTTGACCAGTGAGGTGGTTATAACCATATAGGTTTACAGTCCAGTTGAGGTTGTCCTTGATGTGTGCAGGTTTTAGCAGTTCCTTTTCAGCTGTGACTCCATCCTGGAGAGAAATCAGCTGTGCTGCCATCAACACCTGTCTTTATAGATGTTTGAGCTTGGCCTGTTTTCCAGTGTATTCCTGTTTCTCTGACTGTGACAGATGGCCGCTCACACTGAGCCTGGTTCTGCTGGAGGTTACTTCCTGTTCAAAGGGAGTTTTTCCTCTCCACTGTCACTAAAAGCATGCTTAGTGTGAGGGATTGCATTCAAGTCAAGGGCTGTAAACTGAATTAAACAATATATTAGTATATCTCAAATTAATTCTATTCAGTTTATTTCTATAGCGCCAATTCCCATCATGTCGTCTCAGGTCACTTTCCAGTTCACCAGATCATCCAGTCAGATTGATTCAAAGTTTTCTATCTAAGGAAAACCAGCTGATTGCATCGACTCATTGACTCTTCAGCAATCCCTCACACTAAGCATGCTTGTAGCGACAGTGGAGAGGAAAAACTCCCTTTGAACAGGAAGAAACCTCCAGCAGAACCAGGCTCAGTGTGAGCGGCCATCTGCTGAGGCCCACTGGGGTTCAAGGAGACAGAAGCAGACATAGAAAAAGAAGCATAGATACAAAAGGCAACTATCAACCAGCTCCACAGGCGGCCCCGTCCAGGAAACACACAGCCAGGCAGACGAGCTCCGAGCCAACTCCCATGTCAGAGGATGAAGAGAGCACATCCAGTTAGTCACAGTCAGAGAAACAGGACTACACTGGAAAACAGGCCAAGCTCCAACATCTAGAAACAAAGGTGTTGATGGCAGCAGCACAGCTGATATTTCTCTCCAGGATGGAGTCACAGCCAAACAGGAACAGACCAGATGAAGCTACTATGAGAAAAAGCAGAGAGAGCAGAACGTTAGAGATTGAACTAACAGATTCTGCAGAGTGGGAGAATAGAGATAGAATGAAGCAGAATGATGAAAAAGGGGTCCCTATGTCCTCCAGCAGTCTAAGCCTATAGCAGCAGAACTATAGAGATAGCTCAGGATAACCTGAGCCACTCTAACTAGAAGCTTTATCAAAAAGGAAAGTTTAAAGGTATACTATGCAACCGGTGTTGATTTTCCAGCGAGGCTCCCCCCAGAGGGCGAAAGTAAAAGTGCACTGTTGTAAATATGCACAGCTGTTCTCCTGGTTTCTCCATCAAGCCAGATGCGGTTGTTTTGAGCTTAGCAGACAGGCGAACGCAACGAATGACTAATGCTGCGTTCACACCGCAGCTGGCGCGACAGAAGCAGCGAGTTTACATGCAAAGTCAATGGTTGACGCGGGTCAAGGCGCAGCAAAAGGTCCCGCGGCGCGTTTTGAGCAGCAGGCGCAGCACATCTGAGCAGCTGAATCAGTGCATCAGGCGCGTTTAATCATCTGACGCAGGGAGAGAGACACAGCGCTGATGATCACTCCTCTTAAACAGTTTATTGACGCCTAAATTAACTTAAAATGCAGAAATCTGCCGGCAGAATAAGCAGTTTGGATTATTTAGATGAAAAACACCTACCAGCTGCCGTGGTGAACCGCGAGGAGGCGACCAGGCCAGAGGCTGCTGATGAAGGGATCCCTACTGTCGGCGCACCGCTGGTATGTGGGGGTCTGAGCGGCTCCGACAGAAAAAGTATTGAAGGCAGGATAATAATCTGAATGAACTGACGGCACAGATTACGTTTTCAGGTGTATTTTCTCACTTAAACACATATTAAAACTACTTTATTCCCACTGATCACAGCAAATATAGCTGCAAGGCAGAGAAAGGATAGTGAAGCACCGCGCAGCCAGAGCAGCAAAGCTGCTTCAGCCGCGCGTCAGAACTAAACTGGTACAAGCAGCAAAAATGAAGCAGCAGACGCGATTTTGCTGCGTGAACGTAGCATAACTGCACAAAGATTGCCACTGTGCTAGCAACGAGAATGCTTTTAACTGGGGGGGTGTAGCAGTTCTCGCCGTAAAGCAAGACTGACTCTCACGAGACTTCTGAGCCTGTGGGTGCGGGTCGGTGGTCCTGCAATTGCAAGTACGGTATTTCCCCCACAGACCACCAGGGCGGCCGAGAATACCTTTGTTCAACCTGAAATGACTCATTTAATCATCCAAAACGTTATGGAACACATTAATTAACTGAAAAATGTTGCATAGTGTGCCTTTAAGCCTAGCCTTAAAAGTAGACAGGGTGTCTGCCTCACGGACTAAAACTGGTAGTTGGTTCCACAGGAGAGGAGCCTGATAACTAAAAGATCTGCCTCCCATTCTACTTTTAGAAATTCTAGGAACCACTAGTAAACCTGCAGATAGAGAGCGAAGTGCTCTGTTAGGAACATAAGGAACAATCAGATCTCTGATATCAGATGTCATTAAACATCTTATTTAAGTCTTATGACTTAATGAAAAGCAGTCATGAAGTTCAGCTCTGCACAGTGGGGAATAACCAGGTTTACTTTCTGTGAGAAAGATTAAGAAAGTGACCAGATAGAAGGACTTTCTATGAGGACGACAGAAAGTATCACTGGCAGCAGAATCTTTGTTAACGGACGTTTTAAGGAAAGAGAGGCATCCAACATGCACACACTGAGCCAGGAGTTGTTTCTAACTGGGAAATGAAAGAGACAAAGGTTTCTTCTGAACATTTAAGGCTCTAGACTTTCATATTCTCTAGCAATCTTTACTTTATGAAGTTTTTAAATTTAAAAAAGTAAAAGTTTGCCTTGAAATCGATCAATCAAATTAAGAATAAGATGAAAGAGACAAGATGCTGGTCTGGTTTCATTTCACATCCCGAGCTGTCGAGGTAGATCAGGTGTTCTATATTTATCCAACACTGGAACATACTTTTCTGTCATTTACTCTTTCAGGAATGATGTATTCAGTGAATACTTAGAAACGGACTCCTTATCGATCAGCCGGTGGGGAGCTGGCATGAAAATCCCCAGCGACAAGGCCAAGCCGCCCACCACACGATCCATCAGCGCTCATTTTATCGCTCCCACCTTCAGATCGATACGGCCCCTGTGAGTGTGCGCTGCGTGTGTGATGTACGGCGGGTCGCTCCGATTCAGACTGACAAAGTGTCACAGGGGTCAATAACATGAACAGAAAAACCGTGTGTTGATTAATGTCACATTTATCTGTTCTCAGAAGCTGAAAGTCTGATTATTAATGTTCCGTTTCTACAGAACAAGAAAATAAAACCATGTTGGGACTCTAGTTTGACTTCAGAAGGAGGAGAACCCCCCCACACCCCCCTTAGAGCTCTGCAATGTCCTACAAGGTGAGCTGAAAACCGATAGGTGTTTAAACCAGTTCAGGGTCAATCTACCCTAATCACATGGTACCGACTGGTAGATCAACATGACCAACATCTTTAATTCCAGAATGAATCACTGAAAACAAACCAGATTTTTATTTAACCCTTTTTTTCATAACTGTACTCACATATTTACACGTATAAAATGACTAAATTAACTATTTACTGTTCTGCATAACATCCAACCTGAATGGTTGAGCAGTTTTACTGCAACATTAATGTCACAGAACGGATGGACTCAGTTTTCAAGGTGAAATAGTCAGTACAAAAGTTAAAAACCTTTATTAAAATAAAAACATTAACAGACAGAACAGAAGCGCAGAGCTGATGCAAATGTATGATATCAGATCACAAATTTACAAATGAATGGGTAGAAATACATAAAAAAAAGACTTGATTTTTGACTGTATGTTAAAGATATATTCAGTGTGATATTTAATCATGTTATATGAAGTTTAAAGGTATACTATGCAACCGGTGTTGATTTTCCAGCGAGGCTCCCCCCAGAGGGCGAAAGTAAAAGTGCACTGTCGTAAATATGCTCAGCTGTTCTCCTGGTTTCTCCGTCAAGCCAGGCGCGGTTGTTTTGAGCTTAGCAGACAGGCGAACGCAACGAACGACTAACACAGTGAAAGTATGAACATGCACACAGAGAGAGAGAAACCTTTCCAATGTTACTTACAATCGCATCAGCAGAAACGCGAGGTCCGCGTCAGCCTTGCAGCCTTCTTTTTATTTTAGCTCTCGCCATTCGGAAAAAGCTTGCCCGATGTTCACCCGTGTACGACTCCTCTCTCTGTCCGGAGCCCTTTTCCTCTTTCTTGCCTGCTCCAACATGGGCTTTCGCTGTTTCCTCGCTGGTTCCGCCATGATAACTGCACAAATATCGCCACTGTGCTAGCAACGAGCATGCTTTTAACTGGGGGCGTGTAGCAGTTCTCACCGTAAAGCAAGACCGACTCTCGCGAGACTTCTGAGCCTGTGGGTGCGGGCCGAGGGCTCCTGCAATTGCAAGTGCGGTATTTCCCCCACAGACCACCAGGGCGGCCGAGAAAACCTTTGTTTAACCTGAAATGACTCATTTAATCATCCAAAACATTATGGAACACATTAATTAACTGAAAATGTTGCATAGTGTGCCTTTAAGTTAAAATAAAAAAAAAATACTCTTATGGTTATTTAAAAGTGCATTATCACATTCTATGCCTCTACAAAAAAAGAACAAAAACCATTTGCTCTTGATGAAATGAGGCTATTTACACAGAATGTTCGTCTGAATAGTCCTTTATAAGCCTAAATTGAATTCCAGCACTGGGTGCAATGAGCAGATATAAGCAGATCTGGTGCCACCTGCTGGCAGTACCAGAGAATCATTACAAAACCAGATAGTGACTTCTAACTAGACGGACCTGCAATGCCTCGTGGTGAAGAAAAGGCTCACATGGTTGAAGACCAACAGCCATTAATTCAACTGATCTACAACATTTCTACAGTTTTAATGATTCCTCCTGTTCCTAACAAACGCAAACAGGGAAACAGCATCAAGGTAAGAATCAATTAATTAATCAATTAATATATAATCCGGTTTGGACTTTGCTTGTAGAGGCTAATAACGGTACTGCTATCACTTGTGTCAGTATTAATAAGGATGTTCTGGGGAAAAAAGTGACTTGTGACCATCTCTGATTTTAAATAAGAGTCACAAACATAGAGCCATCTTGTCAAGCAGTAAAGCTCTTACTGTCGCATCCTGGGCTTGAAATGATAGCTTAGACTGAAATATATAGAACACACAATATGTCATCTGATGATCTCATGCCAGGAGATCTAGTTACACCTCCGGCGACTGTAATAAGAAAATACATCAAAATAGGTTTTCCAGGTTTTTGACTGCAGAGTCCTTTCCTCTCAGACACAAAATGAAATTGATGCATTACATTTCCTCCAAGCTTCCCAAATAGAGCTGTAAGTCAGCTAAAGAGCTGCACTCTCCCTCTCTCACACATGCACGTATATCTGGGGGGGTTGAGCAGATGCCCATGCTGGAGATTTCCCACCGGATGGATCGGGCCATCTGTGTTTCTTTTCGGCCCCAGCTTTGTCCGCAGCCTGATTTAAATCGCGACACCAGCAGGTAGATCACGACGTCCGAGTTAACAGGGCTCACTGCAGCAGCAGGTTATGCGGTACACCCCAGGCAGAACATCATCAACACAGGCCTGCAATGTCCAACGCCCCTCCTAACGCACGTCAGAGGGTGGAGAGAAGAAAACGGACAACAAGAACTCACCTTTCACAAGTTTGGCTTTAGTCTCAGAGCTGTCTGGCAGCTTGTTCCTGCAGACCTGTGATAGAGCATGAATCGGGACTCGGACTCGATGCTGCCCAACGGCCTAATGTAGATCCACCTCAGAAACGGAGTAAAAGACTGTTTCCTGACATTACTGAAAACATAGGTCATTGTTTGTTTTTTGCTCTATTTTGTTCTTTTATGGTAAAAATTTCCTGTTGCTTCACCGATTCTAATAAAACAATATTTTTTTGTTATATTTAAGTGCTGTAAGCTTTCTTTTTGGCTACTATCCCTTGTGTCAGTCTCCCTTCTAGATCCTTCTGTCCACACCTGCTCCCAACCAGTCCATCCCTCCATTCATTGTTCTGTTTGCCATATATACTCCTCCTCTGCAGTGAGCGGATTCTCCTCATTCCTTCCTGTTATTTTCCCCTAGTGTCTCCTAGTTTTTGGTTCCTGAGCTTCTTCTTTGATCGGTTCTCTATTATGGC
This sequence comes from Cyprinodon tularosa, assembly GCF_016077235.1. Taxonomy (NCBI): domain Eukaryota; kingdom Metazoa; phylum Chordata; class Actinopteri; order Cyprinodontiformes; family Cyprinodontidae; genus Cyprinodon; species Cyprinodon tularosa. The sequence continues at coordinate 1,140,021 of NW_024039297.1, read as the reverse complement.
TTCTGTTTTACTTTTTCATTAAATATAGCAAGAAATCATCCCTGCCTGCAACCTGCCAGCTCTGCATTTGGGTCCTCAACAAGTATCCACTAATCCTGACCAATTGTATAAATTAACCTGTCTTTGAAGGAAAATGTAGTGATGGTGAGATGGAGCTTCACAAGGCATTGACCCTTTAGCTAAATAAAGCAAAAAACCAAAAACGCCATTGGAGCCGGCGGTACTTCACACACGGCTATGCTCAGAGAGGGCTGCTGCAGACGGGCTAACGTTGGCCCTGGCTGCTGCAGACGGGCTAACGTTAGCCCTGGCTGCTGCAGACGGGCTAACGTTAGCCCTGGCTGCTGCAGACGGGCCAACGTTGGCCCTGGATGCTGCAGACGGGCTAATGTTGGCCCTGGCTGCTGCAGACGGGCTAACGTTAGCCCTGGCTGCTGCAGACGGGCTAACGTTAGCCCTGGCTGCTGCAGACGGGCCAACGTTAGCCCTGGCTGCTGCAGACGGGCTAACGTTGGCCCTGGCTGCTGCAGACGGGCCAGCGTTAGCCCTGGCTGCTGCAGACGGGCCAACGTTAGCCCTGGCTGCTGCAGACGGGCTAATGTTGGCCCTGGCTGCTGCAGACGGGCCAGCGTTAGCCCTGGCTGCTGCAGACGGGCCAGCGTTAGCCCTGGCTGCTGCAGACGGGCCAACGTTAGCCCTGGCTGCTGCAGACGGGCTAACGTTTGCCCTGGCTGCTGCAGACGGGCCAACGTTAGCCCTGGATGCTGCAGACGTGCTAACGTTGGCCCTGGATGCTGCAGACGGGTTAACGTTAGCCCTGGCTGCTGCAGACAGGCCAACGTTAGCCCTGGCTGCTGCAGACGGGCTAACGTTGGCCCTGGCTGCTGCAGACGGGCTAACGTTAGCCCTGGATGCTGCAGACGTGCTAACGTTGGCCCTGGATGCTGCAGACGGGTTAACGTTGGCCCTGGATGCTGCAGACGGGCCAGCGTTAGCCCTGGCTGCTGCAGACGGGCCAACGTTAGCCCTGGATGCTGCAGACGGGCTAACGTTGGCCCTGGATGCTGCAGACGGGCTAATGTTGGCCCTGGATGCTGCAGACGGGCCAGCGTTAGCCCTGGCTGCTGCAGACGGGCTAACGTTAGCCCTGGCTGCTGCAGACGGGCTAACGTTGGCCCTGGATGCTGCAGACGGGCCAGCGTTAGCCCTGGCTGCTGCAGACGGGCTAACGTTAGCCCTGGATGCTGCAGATGGGCTAACGTTAGCCCTGGCTCCTGCAGACGGGCCAACGTTAGCCCTGGCTGCTGCAGACGGGCTAACGTTGGCCCTGGATGCTGCAGACGGGCCACTGTTAGCCCTGGCTGCTGCAGACGGGCTAACGTTAGCCCTGGCTGCTGCAGACGGGCTAACGTTGGCCCTGGATGCTGCAGACGGGCCAGCGTTAGCCCTGGCTGCTGCAGACGGGCTAACGTTAGCCCTGGATGCTGCAGATGGGCTAACGTTAGCCCTGGCTCCTGCAGACGGGCCAACGTTAGCCCTGGCTGCTGCAGACGGGCTAACGTTGGCCCTGGATGCTGCAGACGGGCCACTGTTAGCCCTGGCTGCTGCAGACGGGCTAACGTTAGCCCTGGCTCCTGCAGACGGGCCAACGTTAGCCCTGGCTGCTGCAGACGGGCTAACGTTGGCCCTGGATGAGATGCTGCAGACGGGCCAGCGTTAGCCCTGGCTGCTGCAGACGGGCTAACGTTAGCCCTGGATGCTGCAGATGGGCTAACGTTAGCCCTGGCTCCTGCAGACGGGCCAACGTTAGCCCTGGCTGCTGCAGACGGGCTAACGTTGGCCCTGGATGCTGCAGACGGGCCACTGTTAGCCCTGGCTGCTGCAGACGGGCTAACGTTAGCCCTGGATGCAGCAGATGGGCTAACGTTAGCCCTGGCTCCTGCAGACGGGCCAACGTTAGCCCTGGCTGCTGCAGACGGGCTAACGTTGGCCCTGGATGAGATGCTGCAGACGGGCCAGCGTTAGCCCTGGATGCTGCAGACGGGCTAACGTTAGCCCTGGATGCTGCAGACGAGCTAACGTTGGCCCTGGATGCTGCAGACGGGTTAACGTTGGCCCTGGATGCTGCAGACGGGCCAGCGTTAGCCCTGGCTGCTGCAGACGGGCCAACGTTAGCCCTGGATGCTGCAGACGGGCCAGCGTTAGCCCTGGCTGCTGCAGACGGGCTAACGTTAGCCCTGGATGCTGCAGATGGGCTAACGTTAGCCCTGGATGCTGCAGATGGGCTAACGTTAGCCCTGGCTCCTGCAGACGGGCCAACGTTAGCCCTGGCTGCTGCAGACGGGCTAACGTTGGCCCTGGCTGCTGCAGACGGGCTAACGTTGGCCCTGGATGCTGCAGACGGGCCACTGTTAGCCCTGGCTGCTGCAGACGGGCTAACGTTAGCCCTGGATGCTGCAGATGGGCTAACGTTAGCCCTGGCTCCTGCAGACGGGCCAACGTTAGCCCTGGCTGCTGCAGACGGGCTAACGTTGGCCCTGGATGCTGCAGACGGGCCACTGTTAGCCCTGGCTGCTGCAGACGGGCTAACGTTAGCCCTGGATGCTGCAGATGGGCTAACGTTAGCCCTGGCTCCTGCAGACGGGCCAACGTTAGCCCTGGCTGCTGCAGACGGGCTAACGTTGGCCCTGGATGCTGCAGACGGGCCAGCGTTAGCCCTGGCTGCTGCAGACGGGCCAACGTTGGCCCTGGATGCTGCAGACGGGCCAGCGTTAGCCCTGGCTGCTGCAGATGGGCCAGCGTTAGCCCTGGCTGCTGCAGACGGGCTAACGTTAGCCCTGGATGCTGCAGATGGGCTAACGTTAGCCCTGGCTCCTGCAGACGGGCCAACGTTAGCCCTGGCTGCTGCAGACGGGCTAACGTTGGCCCTGGATGAGATGCTGCAGACGGGCCAGCGTTAGCCCTGGCTGCTGCAGACGGGCTAACGTTAGCCCTGGATGCTGCAGATGGGCTAACGTTAGCCCTGGCTCCTGCAGACGGGCCAACGTTAGCCCTGGCTGCTGCAGACGGGCTAACGTTGGCCCTGGATGCTGCAGACGGGCCAGCGTTAGCCCTGGCTGCTGCAGACGGGCCAACGTTGGCCCTGGATGCTGCAGACGGGCCAGCGTTAGCCCTGGCTGCTGCAGACCGGCTAACGTTAGCCCTGGATGCTGCAGATGGGCTAACGTTAGCCCTGGCTCCTGCAGACGGGCCAACGTTAGCCCTGGCTGCTCCAGACGGGCTAACGTTTGGCCTGGCTGCTGCAGACGGGCCAACGTTAGCCCTGGCTGCTGCAGACGGGCCAACGTTAGCCCTGGCTGCTGCAGACGGGCCAACGTTAGCCCTGGCTGCTGCAGACGTGCTAATGTTGGCCCTGGATGCTGCAAACGGGCTAACGTTAGCCCTGGATGCTGCAGACGGGCCAGCGTTAGCCCTGGCTGCTGCAGACGGGCTAACGTTAGCCCTGGCTGCTGCAGACGGGCTAACGTTAGCCCTGGCTCCTGCAGACGGGCCAACGTTAGCCCTGGCTGCTGCAGACGGGCTAACGTTAGCCCTGGCTCCTGCAGACGGGCCAGCGTTAGCCCTGGCTGCTGCAGACGAGCTAACGTTAGCCCTGGCTCCTTCAGACGGGCAAACGTTAGCCCTGGCTGCTGCAGACGGGCTAACGTTAGCCCTGGCCGCTGCAGACAAGCTAACGTTAGGCCTTGCCGCTGCACACGGGCTAACGTTAGCCCTGGATGCTGCAGACGACGCTGGGACAGCTGTCAGTCTGGAGAACGGACTATTCTGCTCTGATGCATGCTGGGTAAAGAGGGAGGGGCCAGAACAACATCCGGGGACTTTGTGCATTCTTGGTGTTCTTGTGAATTGGTTCAGTACAGGGGCTGAGGCTAATGACGTTTCATGTGCACATGAGGACGCACAAGTACACATAGTGAGAAATGGCCAAGATGAGCGTGCACATGAAGGAGGAGGGACACAGATGAGGCCATTTAAATGTTTTTTTTTTTTTTTTATCCAGTTGGACCGAATGGCAGGGATTGGTCAGAGACTTTAGAGCCTTGCAGCTCTCACAGACGTGTTCTTTTTCCTTCCCTTTTTCAGATGAAGTATTGACCGCTGTCAGGATGGACGGATCATTTCACTCAATATAACAAAAAGTGTTTCTGAGCAGGATTACCAACCGTAGCTTTAACTGACATAAAGGTAGAAAAAGAAAACAATCAAGCGGGGAAAATACCCAACTAAGCTGATTGTTGATCAAAGTAATTTTTATTGAATTAGGAACATTTCTAAAATACACTGAAATTAGCAAAATGATCTCACAACAGTATGTATATTCCTGTGTTAAACTGCTGTTCAATGACTTTAATCCCTCATTTAGACTGAATGGTATATTCAGCAGCAGAGATGAAATCCCTCCAGATGTTCAACAACATGTTTATAGGACTTTACGGAGCCTATTAGCTTAAACATTCATTAAAGGAATAAATACGGGCTTATAACTCTCACACACCCTCAGAGTGCATTATATAAGGAAATAAACCCTAACCTTATTTTAGACGGACCTAATCCTAATTCACTGCATTAGTAATGCTAATACCAGATTGGCTTGAGAACCAATCTGAGGAGTGACCACAGCTTTTTACAGCATCTGTGTCCGACTGGCCGTCACTGGCTCTAAAAGTGATGAAATTTACTTTCTTACTTTCCTTTATTTAAAAGGCTAAAGCTTCTCTCTTTTTTTTTTTTGCATCAAAACAATATTTTAAAAGCACTTCAGCGCAATAAATCCAGGCTGAGAGATTTAACCAGGAAACTAAAGCCGTAGTTTTCGTTTCTAATCTCCCATGGTGAGTCCAGCTACCCTGGTGAACTGTCCTCATGGATGCCAATAAAACATCTGTGAGACCCAGTGCAGCTGGCAGAGAGTTAGGAAGAACGTTTATTCTCTATGACCCAAGGTTTGAATTTTCTATTCTGTGGTAATTAAAAAAGGGGGGTGGCATATGGAGGGTTAAAGAGGTCAAAATCAAAGAAAAATACCATGAATTAGTAAAATGTGAAATTAAATAAATAAATCTACCACAAAATGTAACATTAAATAAATAAATACAACGTTTATTTAAAACATCATTAAAATAATAATGTACTATTAACTAATTTAATATACCATATATATTTATTAAAAACATTATGAAATGTGGGAAAAAAATTGAATGTCATTCTTTTATAAATTTATTTACTTATACACTTCTTTCTTTTACTATTTTCTAATTTATTTATTTCAAGGCATCTGTGCAGAAAACTCATGATGAAATAATTTTCAATTGTTAACTTTAGTGGGCGGGGCTAGAGCCGTTTAGCTGCTTCTCCCTGAGAAAGTAAGGAAAATGTTTTCTTTTTCCTACTCTAAAGTCAATTTTATTCCTGACATGTTTGTCAGAGCCTTGGTCTGTTTGTTCCTGTTTTTCTTGGTTATCCATTTGTTGTCCTCTGCTGCCCTCTTGTGTCCTCCCTTGCTCTGTTTCTCTGTCCTGCCAGCACCTGTTGCCAATTTCCTTGTCAGTTCTCTCTCTGTCTCTGTCCCCTTTAAAAGCCCTCCCTGTTCAGTTCATGTTTGCTGGATCCTCGTCAAACATCTCGTCTTACTTCCCGTCTATCATCGGCCTGCCTTGTCTCGTCTCTCCTTGGCTTCTGGTTTTGGTTAATCCCTGATGTCTCCTTGGTTCTGGTACGTTTGGTATTTTCAGTTGGACTCTGATTTCTGCCCCTGGATCTGTTAACCAGAATAAACAGGCTTTAATTCACCTCTGCCTACTGGTCTCTGCGTTTGGGTCCTCCATACAAACACCGCTTCATGACAATGTTAGAGAGCTTCAGATTAGTTTTGGAATTTATTTACAGCTAATGAGCAACTTTAGCCTCTATATCCCTGATTTTGACTCAAAATTCAAAGGAAAAATCTGGTCAGCAAGGAATAATCAATGGATCATTATTTATACCTAAAAACTAAAACATGTGCGCTGATTTATTGAATTTCGAGTTATCCATCCATCCATCCATCTCCTCCCGGTGGGACGTGCCCAGAGCACCGCACCACGGAGACGTCCAGGAGGCATCTTCACCAAATGCCTGGGCTACCTGAACTGGCTCCTGTCGATGTGGAGACTTTGAGAATTTAGCATTAATCAGTAAAAAAATTAAAAAATATGTATATTTTTTTTATCACTGAGTCTGGGAGCGGCCATTTTTGCTCAAATATAGTAGCCCCTCCCTCCTGCCATCTTCCAGCAGTGACGTCACGGTGCGGTAAGCCTAGCGCCATTCTCCCCGCTTTACAAGCAAAATCAATGGGAACTACTAGACACATCTGCAATCAACAACAATTATTGAAGATTTCCAGAGGACTTCACCATTGAAATTCACCAGAGCTATAGTGAAACTGACAATGCCCACGTGCATGGCAGCTGGATGCTGGAATACATCGGGTAAAAGTGGAAAAAAAAGAGTTATTCCACCTTTCTGATTCCTGATCCTCCACGGACGGGTTGGTCGTTGGATCGCCAACTTGAAGAGGGAGGATTTGCCATCGAACTTCTGGCCAGAGAAAAAACCCGTAATATGTAGCCAACATTTGGAAGAAGAATGTTTTCAAGATGACTTGGATAATAGCGCGTTGTGACAAACACCAGATACAGCACTGGGACTTGATCAACAGCCGATACCGCACCGTGACGTCACTAACCAGTAGGTGGCAGTAGTGTTCTTGGACAAACATGGATGCCTCCAGTAAAGCACATTCACATGAAAATTACTCTGAATTAAAACACTTATCATTTATTGAACAGGATGGAATCATTTCACATTTAAAGAACTTTCAGAAGTTTGAATTCTGAATATGAGCGATTTTTCCTTTAACAGGCTATTTGGTCCCTCTGCAGCCTGCAGTCTTTGGTTTGGGGACCAACCAGGTCTGAATCCAGTTCGATGGTTGGGTCAGAAGGAGCATCCAGGATAAACATATTTCCAAGTCTGGCTGCAAGTTGCAATGATTATCTTTGCAGACCCAAAGGAGTCCTTCTCTCAGCAGGGTACCTCCTCTAAACTGACCATTAATTTCATCAAAAGGAGCCCGTTATTGCAGTTAAAGTCCTGATGTGCAGCTTTAGCAGCTTGACATAGTTGCATAAAAGCTGCGTCTTTGCTTTAAATACACAGCGAGCTCCTCATGCTCCAGTAAACCGAACACATTTACCCACCCCGATCATAAAAACAGACAGCTGTTAAATAATTCATTAGTCATTAACTTCAATCCCCAAACAATTCTTCATTTTGCTGCAGATCGTGCTTAGTGGCATGTTTAATTTAGTTTATCACCGTGTTGGGCTCCAACACACTCAACAGAAAATGCAGCAGTTTCAGCTAAATTACAGATTTTACCTGCCGGGGGTTTTTCCCTGCAGTGTGTCTGGATAAGAAGGTCATATTGATGCTAATTTTTGCCGGGATGGATTGCTTACAGTGGAGTATTTATTCTGCAGTTATGGTGAATATAATAATGGCAGAGCTGATGCAGCCTTAATTCCACACATTGTTGAAACTTCTGATAAAAAAGTCTAGACTTATTTAACTAGAAAGCAATAAAGGTTGGTATTATACTTTTGATTTTTATGCTCAAATTGATTAAGTTGATTGAGGTTTAAGGTTAGGTTTATTCTCAGTGTCTTCCCCATAATTATATCAGTATTAGGGCCATACTTTAATATTAAGAGAAATAAGACATGATAATATTAGAGTAAAGTCATAACATTTGCTAAAAGATTAATTTAATAAGACAAAAGCTTTGATTAAATGATCCATCATGATCACCTAAACTGCAGCTGGAACATTTTAAAGCAGGCAGACAAGAAATGAGAGTAGAAAAAGATCTGCTGCAAAGGTCAGCGGGTCAGGACTCAAACCTGTGACGGATGCATAGAGGATCAAAGCGTCTGTATAATGTTGCGTTCACACCGGACGCAGCAGAAGCAGCTAGTTTACATGCAAAGTCAATGGTTGACGCGCGTCAAGGCGCAGCAAAAGGTCCCGCAGCACGTTTTGAGCAGCTGAAGCAGCGCGTCGGGAGCGTTTAAGCATCTGACGGGCCGCAAACGCGCTGCTACTCGGGATGGAAAATTTTTAACTTTTGCTGCTCGATGCGCCGCATCAACCAATCAGAGAAGCTGATCTGGGAGCTGGCAGGGAGTCAGACACAGCGCTGATGACACAGAGCACTGTGATTGCCCCTCTGAAACAGTTTATTGACGCCTAAATTAACTTAAAATACTGAAACCTGCCGGCAGAATATGTTCGCTTTTATTATCCTGGTGCCTGCAGTTTGGATTATATACATGAAAACCGCCTTCTAGCCGCCGCCGCGAACTGCGAGGAGGCAACCGGGCCAGAGGCTGCTGTTGAGAGACTTTCTCAACGTTTTTGTTTTTGTGTACATTGATGACATTCTCATTTACTCCAAGAACCTCGACGAACATAAAAGACATGTCCGTCTTGTTTTACAGAGACTGCTGGAGAACAAGCTGTTCGTGAAAGCTGAGAAGTGTGAATTTCATCAACCTTCAGTCACCTTTTTGGGGTTTGTGCTCGAGGGCGGCCAGATTAAACCATCTGAGGACAAGATCAAGGCAGTTCTAGACTGGCCTGTTCCGGAAAACCGCAAACAACTCCAAAGGTTTTTGGGTTTTGCTAACTTCTATCGTTGTTTTATCAGAAACTACAGCCAGACCGCCCTTCCTTTAACTTCATTGACTTCTATCAAACGCAGTTTTCAGTGGACTCCTGAGGCTCAAGCAGCATTTGATAAATTAAAGTCATTGTTTTCCAGAGCACCAGTCCTCATGCAACCTGATCCTTCCAAGCAATTTATTCTTGAGGTGGATGCTTCAGATTCCGGTGTTGGAGCAGTCCTCTCCCAGAGACTAGACTCTGATCAGAAAATACACCCCTGTGCTTTCTTCTCCTGTAGGCTTTCCAGTGCTGAGCAAAATTATGATGTGGGTGACCGAGAACTCCTGGCCATTAAACTGGCACTGGAGGAGTGGAGGCATTGGCTGGAGGGAGCTGAGCACCCGGTTCTTGTATGGACTGACCACAAGAACCTGGCTTTCATCCAGTCCACAAAGCAAGCTAACCCTCGTCAGTCCAGGTGGTCAATCTTCTTTTCTCGGTTTAACTTAATCATCTCCTACAGACCCGGATCCAAGAACGTGAAGCCCGATTCTCTCTCTCGTCTCTACTCCGTCGATCATCCCGAGACACCTGAACCTGTCCTTCCGGCTTCATGTACAGTTGGAGTGGTCAACTGGGAGATAACTGACCTCATCAACTCAGCCCTGGTCACTGAACCCGATCCAGGTAACGGCCCTTCAAATCGATCTTATGTTCCATCTTCTGTCAGGTCCCATCTTATCCAGTGGATGCATGCCGCCAAATTCTCCGCTCATCCTGGAGTCAGCCGAACTGTAGCCCTCATCTCCAGACGCTTCTGGTGGCCCACTCTCCACAAGGACGTGAAGGAGTATGTTTTGGCTTTCATGTTTGTTATATTACAACTTTATTCTCATAATCTCAATCTACAGGTTTACTAGTGGTTCCTAGAATTTCTAAAAGTAGAATGGGAGGCAGATCTTTTAGTTATCAGGCTCCTCTCCTGTGGAACCAGTTTTAGTCCGTGAGGCAGACACCCTGTCTACTTTTAAGGCTAGGCTTAAAACTTTCCTTTTTGATAAAGCTTCCAGTTAGAGTGGCTCAGGTTATCCTGAGCTATCTCTATAGTTATGCTGCTATAGGCTTAGACTGCTGGAGGACATAGGGACCCCTTTTTCATCATTCTGCTTCATTCTATCTCTATTCTCCCACTGCAGAATCATTGGGCAAAAATGGTCGCTCCCAGACTCAGTGGTTGCAGCGAAAATTTTTATTTTTTTACTGATTAACACTAAATTCATTAAATCATATTTATAAATAATGATCCATTGATTATTCCTTGCTGATCGTTTCCTTAATTTTTCTCTCCACTATTTTTGTTCTTTTAAACAAGAATAAGAGCAGATTTGGGTTTTGGAGCTAAACTAAAACTGCTATAGAAGCTAATTTTTAACCATTTTTTCTTATATCTGATAATCTGTTATGTTCTGCTGGATTATTTATATTTCCCTGAGGCATCATATATCTATAATGTCAACCCGTCGCAAACAGTTATTACATTTTAAGTAAACAGCTCATTCCAGATTTCCATGCAGTTAGATCCGTGACTGCATGCTGAGCTGCAGGTGATTTAACCTGCTGACATGTTTCCCTCCTTCCTAATTTAATGGGACATTCTGTCTATATCTGTGTCTGGCAGCCACTCATATCGAGGCCTCCTCCTAAATCGCCTCCATTCTGAAGGTCACCTCCTGTTTTTATTCACCTTCCCACTCTGTCATCTAAGCCACTTCCTCTAAAACCAACAATCTATATCAATAACTTTTAGCATTATCCTGCAAATACAGTATTATAAATGCCAAAAAAACAGAAGCCTGTAGAACACAATGATGATGCTTTACATACAGTTGGATTTAAAAGACCTGATTCTGAACATTGCACTGTTTTTCTGTTTTAAGGGTTTCTTGTTCTAAATGCTTCAGCAGAGACGTTCATTCCTGGAACAGGTGAGCTTAGCAACGGCCATGTTTGTGTGGTATACTTTTAGAAATGGCTGCTAATGTATGATGGAGTATTAGGGTTAGTATTAGAGTTATACAATTACAAGAATAAAGTTGTACAATTATGAGAAACAGGTTGTATTTTGTAAAAATTCTAGAAAGAAACTCTTTCTTCCCTAAAATGAGGAATGTGGAGCATCATGTGAAGTTATACTTTAGCATCGGTTTGACAAATCAGGAAATCTTTTAGCAGCAGCATCAAACTGGGCAGGATGTCAAAGTGGACTCTGGTTGCTGATTGGTGGAGCTGGTCGGCCGTCATCTGCTGGGCGGAGCTCCAAGCTTTCTTTCTGAAACCAGTTGTTGAATGATGACTTTATTCTCGTAATATTACAATTTGAATTCTGAATGTGACCCGACTTTTCCTTTAAAGGTATAGTGGGTGATTTTCATGTATCTTTTTAAAAGAACTGCCCTTTGCTCTTTAAAAAAATGCACATGCACGACCCTGTACCCGCTCCCGAGAGGAAACGCCCATTATACCTGCTGACTGTTTTTACCAACTTAGGAAAATCTCTAACCTTAGAAAAACTGTGTTTAGAGATGATCTTGAAATAATTATCCAGGCCTTTGTGTCTTCCCGTTTAGACTACTGTAACAATGTATTCTCATGTCTAAACAAAAAGGAGTTTTCTCGTCTTCAGCAGGTTCAGGTTACTGACTCGTACAAACCGATGGGGCTGACATCACACCAGCTCTAAAAACTCTTTATCGGCTCCCAGTCTCTGTCTTCAGTTCCAGTTTAAAATCCTGGTGCTGACCTTCAGGGCCTTCCACCATCAGGCTCCATCCCACATTAGAAACCTGTTGCATCATTACACCCCCTCTATGAGGCTGAGGTTAGTTTTAGTTTTATTGAAAGGATCCCCTTTAGCTACAGCTATGCTGCAGCTATTCTTCCTGGGGTCCTGAAAAAAAATATACATTAAAAACAAAACCAAGAATACAACCAATATTTGAAAGAAAAAGAAAATACACAAACACATATACAAATACATATACAATATATACACATATTAACGTACATAAGTACCCTCATGCGGGCGTGATATATGACAAATATAAAACACATTCTACACTTACACCTGTAAACATACCGACACATATACATACATATTCACACACATATATAAATATAAACATTCAGTTATATTACTTTGATAAATGCTGTTTTACATATAATTTGAATTTATATGTAAGGTCTCAGGACCTGAAACTACTCATGGTCCCTCGTACTCGTTACAGGACCTGGGACGATCGCTCCTTTCAGGCGGTGGCGCCGGTGCTCTCGAACGATCTCCCGCTTTCTTTGCACTTAATGATTCTGTTGAAGCTTTTAAGAGTGAACTGAAAACCTATTTCTTTAAGAAAGCATTTTAATTCCAGTAGATTAAGGGTTGTTTTATGACCATGTCTTTTGTGACTGTAAATGTGTTTTAATTGTATTTTAATTTTGTGAAGCATTTTGTGCCCTCTGTCTGTGAAAGGCGCTATATAAATAAACATTATTTACTTATTTACTTACAGTACCAACTTGTTACTGTTTAAAAGTTGCTGTCCGCATCGCTCATACAAGCTTACTTTCCAGAAGAAGATTTGCAATTTTTCCACTAAGTCAGACTCTCCACCAGTACGTGAAAATGGGGACGAGCACGTAGGACGTCCTCACGTAAACATATCACCAGAATGATTGACAATTAGGAGAACAACTTAATTTGATGATCCACCCGGAAAAAAAACATCCTCCACTATAGCTTTCAATTATCTCTACTTTCTACTCCTTATATTAAAAAAATAGACTTGTTTTTGTTTGATTTAAGCTGATTTTCATTATGGCTTGTTGGTATGTTTTAAAAAATAATAATAATAAATTGTTTCATCCAAACAATTTAATTTTTATCAACTGTTTTGAAAAAAAAAAAACAAGCCACTGGTGCCAAAAACTTAAAAATTGACAGCGTTACCATTAGTTATAAAAAGGCAAACACCCAGAATTGTAAGAAAACTTTCTTTAATGCAGTAGTGAAGTAAAAACTATGAGGTTTAAAGCATCTGGCCTTTTTTCATGCATTATTTTTAATTTTATACTTTAAGTAGTTTTAAAAAATGGTACTATTACATTTTTACTTTACAAAAAAACTTTTGTTGATCCTCTAACTTCTACAAAACTGTTTTTAAATAGTAGGATTAATACTTCTTCTGGAGTAATAAACATAAATTATATACGTTTTTTACTTCTACCCGCCCCTATTTAGATGTTTTTTCTTTGGTGCAATGAATGTATGTTAAGTTTTTAATGTCTAAAGAAACAGAAATGACTAAAAACGTCTGAAAGTTGAGTCTGCAAAGGTCTGGAAGTCGTCCAAGGAGCAAATGCAGGAGCCGTGCGTCCAGCCCTGCAGGACGCGCTGGTAGGGGCCCCTCCAGGTCGGAGCTCCTGCTCTACATCACCTCAGTCATTGATTTATTTCACACCTGCTCAGACGAGCTGTTTCTCAGGTGAAATGGGACTTTAGTGTCAGAATCTGATGCTCTGTCTCGTCTCGGCCGACTTGGACTTGATACATGCTTTCAGTGTGAAGGTTGTCTGAAGGACTGATGCCATTAAAAAGCCGCCGCCTGCTGTGCAGACATTCTCTGACTGCGCTAAAAAGGCAACAGAGCAGGTGAGCTGTGTGTAAAATACAAACCTGCAGATCAAATCTCAGCAGGAAGGAAAATCTCTTCCTGCATCCTAACTGGAATGAACTAAACACAATAATTAATATCTACATGTTTTGATGCATATTCATGGTTGCCTCTGTCATTTAGTTTTCCTAAGAAAGACTGATAAGTTGGACTTTTTTAAAAGTTTGACGCTTTTATCATTCATTGCAGTTTATTTCTATAGCGCCAATTCACATCATGTCATCTCAGGTCACTTTCCAGTTCACCAAATCATCCAGTCAGATTGAATAAAAGCCTTTTTTATTGAAGGAAAACCAGTTGATTGCATCGCCTCATTGACTCAGCTGCCACTGATCCTGAAACCTTTCATAGAGCCAGACAGGAGCTCAGTCTGGGTGTGACACATTCTGGTGATGGTTCAATGTTGGCTGTTTAATTTGAGGCGATGGGTGTTCATCCAGGATATGACGATCAAATTGAAGATATGTAAAGACAAGTCAGTGAACATGTTAAATCAGAAGTTGGTGATTGTCACGCCAACTGACAAAAAACACGACAAAAACATCAAAAAACCTCTTTCTTTCACTTCCATAAACAAAACAAATCTTCGGGCAGACCTGCAGGGGGCATCAATCGTTTGCATTTTGCAACATCACCAGCAAAGCACTCCAACCAACTTCCTGTCAAGGGGAGGAACTTCCTGTTAAACGGCCATCTTGAACACCAGTTCAATACATGCTGTGGAGGAAAAAGGAGGAATGTTTGTTGGGAGCAAAAGTTGAAGAAACAAGCCAAACCAAGAAAACTAAAATCAGGAAGATGGTTTTATAAAATGCAGAAGATGGTAGGAGAAAGAAGAAATGGAAGAAGAAATAGAAAGGAGGAAAGAGTGATAAACAAGGTTAAGATTTGGTCATACAGGACTTAATTATACACTTTTTAAAATACAAAAACATAAAACGGGCAAATGTGATTTTTGTGATAAATATGAAACCATAGAACATGTTATATTAGAATGTCATAAATATGAAAAATAGAGAAGATATATGAGGAGAGAGTTTGAAGACATTAAGGAGAAGGTTAATTTATTAGATATACTGAGGAAAAATTTAGGGAGTAAACATATACAAATAATTATTCGATTTCTAAAGAAAACGAAATTATTCCATAGAATTTAATTATAGTAAGTGTGTTTGTGAGTGAAGGAATGATATACAAAGCTGTGCACAAATATGTATATATTTTGAAGTGTGAATGTGTGAATGTATGTTTAGAAGAAGTTAGGGTAGAATGTATCAGGATAGATATTTAAACCATCACCAACCACACTCCATACCAGTAAGTGGCGGTAATGCTACTAACAGTTTGTTGCCAACCGCCATAAAACTCGACAAGAAGAAGAAGAAAACAAAAATCCCTCAGTTCACCATCAAACACAACTGGTAGGAGGTTTGACTTTCTTGAATTACTCACCTGTTGTTGTGGAAGTGGAAAGAATTAACTTCTGCTTAACCATGTGCTCCACATGTGCACATGTAAAATGTCACTGTTTGCATCTGACTTAGTTATTTTTAATGTTAGTGGCTTTCAGTTAATTATTTTCACTTAATTTGTTTCCTAGTTTGAAGTCTGAAGTTTATGTTAAGCTTGAAAATGCAGCTTATTTTTTTAAATTATTGACTCAAACCAGTCAAATTGTGTGTAACAGCAAACCTGATGGCTTTATTGGATTTATGCTTTTGTTTGACACTCCACTATTTGCATATCTTATTTATTTAAGTTAAAGCTTAAAAGTTTATTGGCACTTATGCTGACCTAATGCTAAGGCATTGCTACTTTGGTTGCATTCAAAGTTAGTTGTAATTAGTGATAGATTAGAACTTACTTTATTGATCTTTATTTTTAAATTTGAAAGATTTTTGTTTGTTTAAACTTGAAATAATGCAATATCTCCTGTTACTCTTCTGTTCAAGGTTTTCAACCTGAATGACTACTTCACCAATCAAATCAAGAACAAATTTCAATAAAAAACAAAAAAGGGGAAATCCTTGTTCTGAGTTGTTCCTTGCTGACTGGGCTCTTTCAAGTGGAGCATTACTGAGGGGAAAAAAATCAAAATCACAACAAAAACTTGACGGTAATCATCAGGTTAAACTATTGGAACACGGTGGTTTATATCCATCTGTAATCCTAACAGTTTTCTGCTAAACACTTGGCAGGTTGCCTGTTCCGGGCTGCAGGACTGGACCTGAAGGCAACATCGAATTTGGCGGGATGCTAATTTACTCCCACCTCCTCTATCTGTGATACAGGAACAGCAACATGTTGCTGGATCCCATGGAAAACAGGGCCGGCTCAGTCCATGGAAACAAAGCTGATGTTGCACAAAGGCAGTTAGAGGATTTAACGAATTACTAATTTAATTATTTCTATTTTAAAATGATTCTGAGACGCTTTGACAAATGCCTTTTCGGCCCGCTGGTGGGCAGCGGACGGTCAGTTCTGGAGTTACTGGTCCATCTATGATCCAACTCTGGCCATTGATTCAATTCTATTCAGTTTATTTCTATACTGCCAATTCACAACACTGACATCTCAAGGTAATTTCCAGTTCAACCAGATCATCCAGTCAGATTGATTCAAAGTTTTCTATCTAAGGAAAACCAGCTGATTGCATGGACTCATTGACTCTTCAGCAATCCCTCACACTAAGCATGCTTGTAGCGACAGTGGAGAGGAAAAACTCCCTTTGAACAGGAAGAAACCTCCAGCAGAACCAGGCTCAGTGTGAGCGGCCATCTGCTGAGGCCCACTGGGGTTCAAGGAGACAGAAGCAGACATAGAAAAAGAAGCATAGATACAAAAGGCAACTGTAAAATTCAGCCCCGTCCAGGAAACGCATTCCTTTTTTATTGATGCATTAATGAATTCAGTGAGAATCTTGTGTTCATATAGGATAGGAAAAAAAATGCAGATTTATTCTCCTGATAGTTGATGATTCTGGGGATGCTCAGTGGCCCAGTGGGTAGCACTGCTGCATTGCAGAGAAGGTTGCAGGTTCGATTCCTGACCTGGGGTCTTTCTGCATGGAGTTTGCATGTTCTCCCTGAGCATCCGTGGGTTCTCTCCGGGTACTCCGGCTTCCTCCCACAGTCCAAAAACATGACTGTTAGGTTAATTGGCTTGTTCAAACGATCCTAAGGTGTGAGTGTGAATGGTTGTTTGTCTCTGTGTTGCCCTGTGATGGAGGGTGGAGATAGACACCAGCATCCCTCGTGATCACAGCAGGGATAAAGGTGATGGAAAATGGATGGATGATGATTCTGACTGGTTTAAGAGCTTTTAATAATAAAACTTATATACTATTTACTCTGCTTATCAATAGGTTGACCTTACTTTCACTGTGTTTTGAGGAAATCTAGTTCAGATTTAGTTGGAAAAAGCTAAAAGTTGCAAACGTCCTGGATTTCGTTGGTGCATCTAAATTCTCCACATGAACAATTTCCCTTTTGACTAAAACCCAAACATCTATAATCCAGGATAGATCCAAAAGATGGCAGCGGTCTGACTTTAACCTATTATCTCAGCAAGCCTCAAATCAATGGAGATTTTCCTCCCCTTTTGCATGTTTGTGCTTCATTCCATCGATTCGCCTCGCTGAACTTTCACGGATCGGCGGCTCTGATGAAGGGACAGAGCGTGAAGTTTGGACAGAAAGGCTAAAGTTGTAAATCTGCAGCCTCGCCGTGCAGAGACTCGGCCTTTACGGCAGAGCAGGACGTGAGTGATGGCCGCCGCTTTGCTGAGCGGGAGGAAAGGGAGGTGATGGAGAACAGGGAGGAGAAGACGGATGTACGCTCCTTCCTTTCTCACGTTGGGCCTGTCACTGCAGAAAGCCTCAATCTAAAGGTAACTCTGTTATTTCAACTAAAAGTCAACATGAATCCTGCTGTTTCCAAACAGGAGCTGATAGAAACCTTTGGATGATTGAACAGATGCATAGAGAAGAAAAACGACTCATCAAAACACGCAGAATAATTGGAATACTGATGAAAAATACGGTGCTGTTAAAATAGACGAGTTTCTGCGTTTCGCTTCATTTAAATCAGACAAAGATTTAAATATTTAAGAAGCTTTCAAGGTTCATCTTATTTTTCATATTTGTTTGTTTTAGAACAACTTGCTATTTTTTTGGAGAGTCACGTCTAAGGCGTTTTGGACTGTAGAGAACCAGGATACACAGGTGGACAAACATGAAACCTTTCCGGGAATGGCTGTTATACTAAAGTTACCTCCAGAGCTTCAAGAGCCAGAATAACATCTGACGCTCTGCATGCCTCACTGCCTCAGTTCAGGTCAAAGGTCAATAATACCACATTAACAGTGAGACAGACTGGACAGAGCCACTTCCAAGACCAGAACCACTGTTGACCCAAAGGAACACAAAGAGACCATCAAGACCTCAAAGCAGGTGGTGATGGTCTCTAAGATCCTCTGGCCCTACGAGACTGAGGTTTGTAGACTTTTTCTGTCCGTTTACATCAGACCTAAAACTAAAACTTCTTCAGCTCAGCCTTAAACAGCCAAACCAACAGCCGAGACTTCCTCCTCCAGGACAGGACTCAGCTGTTCACCTACACCTGAAGACTAAAGGACACTTCTTTGAGGACAACAACGTCCACATTCTGACCAAGGAAGACAGATGGTTTGAGAGAGGGGTTAAGGAAGCCATCTTTGTTAACCTGGAAAAAACATCTCTCAACAGAGGAGGTGGTCTCCTGGTTAAGGGGGGGGATTCACCAATCTTCTAATATGTCTGGATCAGACCACCAAGAGCAGCAGTGGTGTCAAAAGTTCACACATTTGTTACTTCAGTAGAAGTATAGATCGTGCAGTTTAAAAACACTCTGGTAAAAGTTGAAGTATCAACTTGACCTCTTTACTCAAGAAAAAGTATGTGCTCCAAAAACTCATTAAAGTATAAAAGTCTAAAGTAATCTTTAAAAAAAAAACAGCCAGATGCCGCTATATGAACTGAAAGCACAAATTTTCAACTACTTCTAAAAATTCTCTGAGATAGGGCCAAGGATGAGGGAGGTCTTGTTGGTCTCCGTCTCCCGATACGCTCTCGCCTGTGTCCGACCTTTCAGAGATTTCAACATCTTTTTCTGAATCCCACATTGTAGCATGGCATAGACAATTCAGGTTAGCAGTTTGAAGAACACCTGCTTGCTTCTGATGATTTCCTTTAGCTAACCAATGAGTGTTTGCCTTCTATGACTCGTCCAAGCACTAGTTTTCATTAGATGTGGGTGGAGCCAATGATCTGCATTGGATGGAGCACATGACGGGAAATAAAGATTTAGAAACATTAAACCAAAGCCAAGAGTAACGTTTGATTTAAAAAAGTAAGGAATAGAAAGTACAGATACTGGTGTGAAAATGTAATGAATAGAAGTCAGGAAAAATAAGCAATGGAGTAAGATTTAGATACCTAAAAAGTGTATTTAAGTACAGTAACGCAGTATTTGTACTTCGTTACTGAGCAGAGATGTAAAACACTTATTATCTTAAACAATTTGTTACATTTTTGCTGCCTACGGTTGGACAGCTTTCTGCTTTAATAAACCCAAATTCTTACTTGAAAAAAAAAATACAATTATTAAGGTTATTTATGTTTGACTAAAATATTTTAAAGGATTTAAATTCTTCCTTTTTCCAATAAAGAAGCAAAACCCCCCCAGAAAGAAGCGCCGTAAATGATTGGCAGCTGATTGTCTGAATGAAAAAGTTTCTTATTGTTTTCTGTCGGTTAAACTGGAAGCATCTCTAAGTCTCTGCTTCCTCATGAGACGCCTCGCTGGAGAAGTTCTTCACTCCTAATCCTTTGAGCCTGGATTGAAATTCACACGGACATTTCTGCCTGGGGGCCAGTTCTGACTCACAACCAGGGGCCCCTGGTGTGTCTGCCGGTCCTCCTCCTTTTCCTGATTGCCCGTCTCTCAAATGTCAGGATTATTCAACCGCCGACTTGTTATTTAAAAGCTCGTCCTCACTTCCTAACAACGTTCAGCTACCTGATCCACAGAAGAAGGAAAAAGTCCAATTTCCGGGTTATTTGACTTTGTAATGAAGGTGTCGGGAGGCGTGTGAGGAGAGGAGACCTACCATAAATTTCCACCTTTTGAAAGCGTATTCATGTCTGCGCCGGTCCGGCTGCTTTGTGACTTTATGTTTTATTCAGCATCTTTTCTTTCTGCTTGCGTTCACCTCTGCAGCTTTCTGACACCGAGGAGGAGGAGGAATGTTTGGCACATAAAGGAAGACGGGAACTTGAGTTTGACCTTGGTGGTTAAACTCTCTTTTTTTAGGTTTCTTCTTTAGTAAAACTGCTATTAGGAAAATGTGTCTCATTCTAAAAATATAACAGTTTCGTAGATTAAAATCCATCCATCCAGATCACACTGGTTAAATTATCATTCTGTCAAGTTTTACTAAAAACATAGAAATTAAATTCAGTTTCAATTGTGTATTTCTATAGCTCCAATTCACATCATGTCATCTCAGGTCACTTTCCAGTTCACCAGATTATCCAGTCAGATTGATTCAAAGTTTTCTATCTAAGGAAAACCAGCTGATTGCATCGACTCATTGACTCTTCAGCAATCCCTCACACTCAGCATACTTGTAGCGACAGTGGAGAGGAAAAACTCCCTTTGAACAGGAAGAAACCTCCAGCAGAACCAGGCTCAGTGTGAGCGGCCATCTGCTGAGACCCACTGGGGTTCAAGGAGACAGAAGCAGACGTAGAAAAAGAAGCATAGATACAAAAGGCAACTGTCAACCAGCTCCACAGGCGGCCCCGTCCAGGAAACACACAGCCAGGCAGACGAGCTCTGAGCCAGCTCCCATGACAGAGGATGAAGAGAGCACATCCAGTTAGTCACAGTCAGAGAAACAGGACTACACTGGAAAACAGGCCGATCTACAACATCTGTAAACAAAGGTGTCGATTAAGCTGATAAATTGAGCTGATATTTGAATAAAAAGGTATAAAGAGTTGCTTCAAATAATTCCTTATACAAACCAAAGTTTAGCATTAGCATTGGCGGTTTTCGTAACCTGCTGCCAGTTTGCAATGAAAAACTCAGAATTTGGATTCAGCCAGACAGGAAGTGCATAAAGGTTTATTGAAAGTAGTTTGCAGTAAAAGTTCATGAAATAACTCCTTTTTCCATCAGGACTTTAACTGCAATAACGGGCTCCTTTTGATGAAATTAATGGTCAGTTTAGAGGAGGTATCCTGCTGAGAGAAGGACTCCTTTGGGTCTGCAAAGATAATCATTGCAACTTGCAGCCAGACTTGGAAATATGTTTATCCTGGATGCTCCTTCTGACCCAACCATCAATCTGGATTCGGGCCATGTTGGTCCCCAAACCAAAGACTGCAGACTGCAGAGGGACCAAATAGCCTGTTAAAGGAAAAGTGGCTCATATCAGAATTTAAACTTCTGAAAGTTCTTTAAATATGAAATTATTCCATCCTGTTCAATAAATGTTTTTAATTAAGTGTAATGTTCATGTGAATGTGCTTTACTGGAGGCATCCATGTTTGTCAAAGAACACTACTGCCACCTACTGGCTTGTGACGTCACGGTGCGGTATCGGCTGTTGATCAAGTCCCAGTGCTGTATCTGGTGTTTGTCACAACGCGCTATTATCCAAGTCATCTTGAAAACATTCTTCTTCCAAATGTTGGCTACATATTACGGGTTTTTTCTCTGGCCAGAAGTTCGATGGCAAATCCTCCCTCTTCAAGTTGGCGATCCAACGACCAACCCGTCCGTGGAGGATCAGGAATCAGAAAGGTGGAATAACTCTTTAATTTTCACTTTTACCCGATGTATTCCAGCATCCAGCTGCCATGCACGTGGGCATTGTCAGTTTCACTATAGCTCTGGTGAATTTCAATGGTGAAGTCCTCTGGAAATCTTCAATAATTGTTGTTGATTGCAGATGTGTCTAGTAGTTCCCATTGAATTAGCTTGGAAAGCGGGGAGAATGGCGCTAGGCTTACCGCACCGTGACGTCACTGCTGGAAGTTGGCAGGAGGGAGGGGCTACTATTGTAAGAGCCAATTTGAGACAAATTCATTTATAGTTTTAAAAAGGGTTAAAATACAAGATTGATGATTTTGTTTGTTAAGATTCTAATTTAAGTTTAAAAACTCTAATATTAAAAGCATAGAATATAGAAATGCATATTTTCTGGGCTTCCTGCATGCTGTAATTATATACGTGTTTTTTTTGTTTGCTTTTACGTACATAAGGACTGAGGGGAAAACAGATATGCTGGAAGCAACACAGTTTTTGACCGAGTTTATTTTATACGAATGTGGATGTTCTCTTATTTTTGTTTTCTTTTAATAAACATCACAAGTTGAAGAACATTATCTGGAATAGCTCGCGTTTCAATACTAGTTGCTAGACTGTTTTTCCATGCGGTACAAAAGAAACTAAAGGAGCTGGAGTGCCGCTACAACTATATCTGTGGCCGCTCCCAGACGTAGTGATCGCGACCAAAATGATTACTTTTATTTTTTTACTGATCCATTGATTATTCCTTGCTGACTGGGCTTTTCCTGTAAAAGCCGCCCACAACCAGCATTCCGTACTTCAACCTTTGCCAACATTTTTTTCCATCTTTCATTTTTATTGAGAAAATATTCGTCTCTACTTGTTCCCTCATTCTGCTCCACAGCAGCATCCAGTCACTGATTAATGGACAGACGAGTTCAGATCTCATTTAGCTGCATCCATCGCTTCACTCTTCCTTTGCTCTAAAAATCCTTATTTCACCATTTCCATCGGAGGAAACGCGGCCTTTAGATCACTCCTCAGTGCGCATCTACACAAGGAGAACATTTTAATTTTCCCTCTGGTCGAGTCATTTTTGTTGAGAACCCATTAGTGGCCTAGAAAAAATATAGTCAAACAAAATACTCTTATTTTGAATAAAATCTCATCCTTTAATCATCTTGTTCAGCCAAATAAAACCAAAGAAAAGCCTTTAAGAATTTAAACAAACATGAGTCTATAATTGAAACCAATCCTGTCTTTGGTTCAGAGGAGGATGCTGCAGATTGTGAGAAGCTGAGTCCGTCAGGCTCTGATTGGTTGGTTTCAATTATAACTTCCTGGCCTTATCAGGCCTCAGAGAGCCGCACAGATGCATTAGTAAATCAGTGTCTTTGTGGCAGTTTGTGCTCTGAGAGACACAGCCGTGCAGCTAGTTTTACCACAGAGAAGAAGAATGTGTGTTTGCATGAAAGATCGATGGCTAATCCTGAGCTTAATCTGGTGTCTGTGCTTTACATCGTATCTGTCCTCACTCTCCGCTGCCAGCTGAGGGGAACAAGATCGTTTGTGTCTAACAAAAAGCTCAATTGATTTAGGAGCCGAAGAAGACCGAGAGGAAGGCTGAGGGACGGCTTATCTCAGGCTAAAAGAGATCTACGGAAACAAAAAACAGGCAGGAGCACTGGGAGAGATAACCACAGCAGTGGTTTAAAAAGTTTCAGACAAGCTGTTAGAGAAGCTTTAAGGCAAACCGTCCTGGTTCCACCGTCGTCCAAAACGTCTCTCAGTCTTCGTTTTTTTCCATTTGAGATGTTATTAAACACTGCTTGTGAAATTAGCCTGATTTTAAATAGTCTTGGATTCCTCTCCTTGTGTTGCCGGTAGCAACATTGAATCCAGTTGCCTGTTTCAGTGGAGTTTGATGTTCTACCTGTTCCTATGTGTGTTTCAACTGGCGCTCCAGCTTCCTCCCACAAACCCGTCTTTTCAAACTGCCTTTAATTATGAGTGTGTGTCTGTGTGTTCAACCTGTCCAGAATTTTACCCACCAATTTGAAAACCTTTGGGGAACATCTTATGGACATTTTTTTGACATTCTTAAAGTTATAGTGAAGTCATATTTAAATGTCATATCATTCTGGCTTAAACATGTATATAAATGTAATCTTTATCATAAAAATTTCTATTTTTAAGAAAATCTTGTCTTAAAATCTGCGTTTTTTTCCGTTATCTTCTGCAGGCCAGTTAGTTCTACGTCAGCCTGAACACCTAAATTCATCCAATCATATATCAACGGTCATCTGTCAATCAAATTTTTTCAGTCATAGCATCTTGATTCATACGTCGCAGCTAATATACGCAACGGTTGAAATCAGAATCCTTTCCTTTCCCATTGAGTTGCGTCCCAGTGTTCACGGGGATGGACGTCTGTGTCTTCAGCAGGCGTAGAGCTAACAGAACTGGCAGCGTTGCGAGGCAAGGGCTCAAACATGTACGGCTGGAAGCCTTCTACACCAAACCAAGCTTCTGCCGCCCTGGCGTCCTCTTCCACAACATCTTCGTCCCCGCTTTCCTCCTCTAAATAAAAAATGGATGACGGAGGAGACTCATCCACGACCTCCGACACTAAACTCTCCTCCTCTTGCATGTTTCCTCTGTCCATAGCGTTCCTTGACAGCGTCGTTTCTAAGTCACCAATTTAGTGCTACTTGGTCCCAATGGAATTTCCCATTGGGAACCTACTAGCACTAAGTGGCTAACTGGTTAGCAAGATGCTTCAGACAAATCGGCTACGACCAAACTTGCTTGTGAATCTTCTGCCACAACAATCCCGCCCCCTTGATAAACAACCAATCACATTCACTTTATTCACTCGTGTAAAGTCGGGCACCACTCGGGAGAATTCGGAAATGTGACGATTGGAACAGCCGCTTCTCTACGACTTTAGAGATCCACATATGTTATTTCTGTACATTTAGTATTTAAGTATTAAAAAATAAAAAATAAAAAAAAACAAAAGAGCATGGATAATAAATTTTCTTCTCTGGGATGTTGATACTTTTCAACCGCCTGACAAGAAATTAAGACAATAGAAATATTACCCTTACCTTTAGTTTGTAGGAGAGCTGGGATAGACGATTCCGAGTAGCACCATCTCACTGCGGAGCTCAGTCCCACCTGGTTTTTAGATGTACCGTCTGAGCAGGTAGATCGCATCAGAGCGTCGGTTTGCAGTGTGAGCTGTGAACTTTTAAACCTTGCAAATTCGTTGTACACTGTGAGCTGTAGCTGCGTGCGACAAGTGAATAAATCGTAGTGTGTATGCCCGACGTAAATGAAGGAGGAAACTTACAGACTCCAACAGCAATTGTTATTAGGAGTCGCAAGGACTACAAACAAGGTCCAAAGACCTAACCTGATTCCGCCAGATGGATTTGCTCCGCATATCCATCTGGAAACCTTCCGTTGAAGTAATTTTGGGAAGGGGCCAAAATACTGGTTAGCTGATTGGCCTATGTTGGTGGTAGACGGGCCAAATAAACCAATCAGATTAACGAAGCATATGACGTACTAACAGAGCGACGACGAAAACACAACCACAAGATCAAACTCTTTCCGAAACCAGTCGGGAGAAGAGCAAAAACATCTTTTCCTCTGAGAAAAGCCTCCAGAGCAGTGTTTTGCTCTTCTTTCAGTGAAGAAATACTCTGTAATTCCGATAAAACTTGCTCGATAGCCACGCTAACGCTAGTTTCATCGGCTGAAGCTGCCATGTTCTTTAGACTGAACTGTCGCGCTTCTCGTTGCGTCACACCTCAACCCGCCTCAAAGCCAACGCTGATTGGACGTTCGTTTGGTGAACGGCTCGAAATTTTCTTTAACGGAGAGTCTCCAGACTGATCTGCGAGTGAAATCTTGAAAGCTCGCGAGATCAGGATGGTCTCACGAGGCTACCAAAGACCTGCTGGTGGTCCTGGAGCAGGTTGCAGACCTCCTAGTCTGGACCAGGAAGTGGTTTAGATGTGATATCTGATTGGCTTCAAACTTTAGGTTAAGCTCTTCATTTTAGAGAGTTGGTTAATTTTCCTCTGTTTTTGTTTATCAGTGGACTGGATTGAGTTTTTAAACTGGATTCAGATTTACTGGATTAGGTTTAGGAAGTTGGATCTAAATGATTAAATCTGACTGCTTTGACTTTGGGTTTTAGTCTTAGACTGTAATCGATGAGTGTCCAGGCTGGTTCTGATCGGGTTCACGCGGCGGGGTTAATCTCCACATCATTTCTGACTAGTTATATGATTTAGTAGATTATGGTTTTTGTTAGACTTTTGAATTATTGAAATCCTCACTTCGCAGACTCTAACACATACTCATCTTCCCACACAAGTCACTCAGAAAATCATTCAGTCTGTCCCCTGTGATCAGATCCAGAGCCAACGCTCCACTGCTCAGATTCATCCTCCTTCTCCTCCATCAGTGTGGAGGAATAATTCACAGCCAGCAGCCCACAGTAATACCAGCCCGCCTATTGATTACGGGGTCGGCTTGGGAGAGACTGACTTCTGCAGACATGCAGGCAGAGATCGGAGTGGCTGGATATTGGACGGATACTCTGACAGCAGCAGGAGAAAATGAACTGGAGAGATTATTCGGAAAGTCACACGTGGTTCTGTTCCTGCAGCGTTCCTGTTTTATTTAAAAATCTGGATGATTCAAGTTTGGTTTAGAGAGAAGCGTTCAATGAAATACAGACAGCAAGTCCGAAAACAAGGATAAAACATCAGGGGGAAATGGAAAAAATCCTCTTTTCTTGTTCTCGGCACATTTTAGTGTGTTAAATAAATTTATCGTATTTGTAGTTAAAGGAAAAATCCGCTCATATTCAGATTTCAAACTTCTAAAAGTTCTTTAAATGTGAAATGATTCCATCCTGTTCAATAAATGATCAGTGTTTTTAATTCAGAGTAATTTTCATGTGAATGTGCTTTACTGGAGGCATCCATGTTTGTCAAAGAACACTACTGCCACCTACTGGTTAGTGACGTCACGGTGCGGTATCGGCTGTTGATCAAGTCCCAGTGCTGTATCTGGTGTTTGTCACAACGCGCTATTATCCAAGTCATCTTGAAAACATTCTTCTTCCAAATGTTGGCTACATATTACGGGTTTTTTCTCTGGCCAGAAGTTCGATGGCAAATCCTCCCTCTTCATGTTGGCGATCCAACGACCAACCCGTCCGTAGAGGATCAGGAATCAGAAAGGTGGAATAACTCTTTGTTTTCACTTTTACCCGATGTATTCCAGCATCCAGCTGCCATGCACGTGGGCATTGTCAGTTTCACTATAGCACTGGTGAATTTCAATAAAATAAGCAATTAGTATTGGCCGTTTTGGCAACCTGCTGCCAGTTTGCAATAGAATCGTCACTGCTTCTTCAGCTGAGGTGGCTTGGACATCTAATTCAGATGCTCCCTGGAACACCTCCCACCTCCCGGTCGGACGAGGGAGGAGGCCCAGGGGACGACCTAGGATATGCTGGAAGGACTATGTCTCTCAGCTGGCCTGGGACCACCTTGGGCTTCCCACGGCATAACTGAAGGAGGTGTCTGCAGCACGGGAAGTCTGGAGTCTCTACTGAGACTGCTGCTCAAAAGAAGCAGAATATGAGAAAAACAAATCACCTGGATGGGGGGGCCAATGATTGGCCAGGGATCACCATGAGCACCTCCTAGTCCCGCCTCTGATCTGGATACTGATCTGAAGATCTGCCTCTGATTTTTCTGAAGCCTGTTATTGCAAGCAAAATATCCTGAGGGTGTCGCTAATAATAAGCTTTCATTAATTATCTAAAGGATTCTTAAACTTAAAATATTTGTATTCATTTAGTTTATTTTTAAACGTATCCATGTACAAAAGAGAAACATTTAGCAGCAACAAGTTGGCGGCTGTTGATGAATAATGAATCCTGCTGTTAAAGATTGTTTTTTTGTTGTTTAAATGACAGAAATTAGTTTTTTCCTCCTCCTCCACATCAGCTGTCCTTCAGGACGGCGAGCGTCCGTCCTCTGGTTTCACCTTGGTTACTAGAGACCTTGCAAATCCATCGCTGCACATTTAATTAAATTAGAAGATAGACGTTCGATGGAAAAGTGACCTCTAGTTTATTTTTGCACACCAGTCTTCCACACTCTACAAACACACACTGCTGTTTCTTCTTTGTGAATTAAATGCAGCTGCTCTGCTGTCATTAGAGCAACCAGAGTGATGCCAGTAGTTATTGTCTGTTTTCATGAGCTCATAAAATCCACCCTCCGCCTGCTGGATTCCTCTTTAGTTTTTTCCAAGAAGTGTCTCCTGCAGGAAATCAGGACAAGATGGAGTAAAACAACCAAACCCTCTAAAATAAAATAATCTATGTCTATTGTGCTTTAATGAAGAATACCACCTGAGGAACCTAAACATTCACAATTTAACGACTCTAAGGAAACATTTTTTCTGGTGCAAACTAGATTTTTATACGAAGGGCCCTCCACCTCCTCTACGCTGTTGTCTGCTGGGCCCCTGGCAGCGCAGAGCGGCACAGAAATAGACTGAACAAACTTAAAGGTTGTCCCCAAAGTCTCCAGTAGCAGAAAAGGTCTATAGATTTGGCACTAGGTGGATTTTTTAAATGAAAGTGCCATAAAACTCATGTAAATATAGTTTTATGGGGCTCCCAGGAACTTGGGGCCCGAGGCAACAGCCTAGTATTGCCTAATGGTAAATCCCCCCTGACTTTATTTGTTACCAATCAAATAATATAAACTATAAGTTCATCTCAGCCAAGAATCTGAAATAACAAGCAGCCATTGGCTGAAAAATGGAAAGAAAAAAAAAAGAAAAAATACTACTTCTTCTTCCTCAAAAACTTCTTTTTTACAGACTTAAAAACTTCTAAAGACGAGGGAAAAATATTGATACATTAAAATATCCCAATATCTTCATATGCTGATATATTGCCATTTAAAAACACCATATCAATCTCTTTTACTAATGAAATATCGCTATATGTCATCGTTATGCTACGAAATCCCCCGAAAATTCACGAAATGTTGCCATATTTTATATGTTGATATATTGACGCGGTATCGATCTATTTTACTAACAAAATCTCACAAGAATTTGCAAAATATCACGAGAGTTTGTAACAGAACGATGAAATTTCATGAGATTTTGAAAGTAAAATAGATCGATACCGCGTTTTTAAAAATCAATTTGATATCAGCATATGAAAATATATTTGAGTATATTATTTTTCAAAGTGTCAGAAATGGATAACAAAACTGCTATTTTCAATGACTACTTATTTTTGTCCAGCTTTAACATCGGTATCGATATCGGTTATCGGCTACATGAGTTTTAAAAAAACGGCATATCGGATATCGGCCAAAATCCCAATATCGTGCATCCCTAGTTTATTCATAACATATTATTGTTTAACGTAAGTGTCTGTAATTTGTTTTTACTCTGACTTCTTTCCAGGGACGTTAAGTAAGCGGAACGAATGCTGCCGAGATCAGAACAGGGCTGATTTCCTGCAATAAGAACCGTATGATCAACTGTTCTCTCTTTGCTAACTGAGTGAAATCCTTCGATCTCTGTTTATTTAACTGCAGTGAATAGTTGAATACTTTTTTTCGAACGACACCAACACAGACAAAAAAGTGCCAACAACAATGAGCTTTTTTGAATCCAACGAAAGGCTAACTTTATGACGATAAAGTCTCATATTTTTCAATAGATGGAGCACATGTGCTTTAAATGTGATGAAGCCATCGATTAAGGAACTGACTGTCTCTATGCTCGTCCCATCCAAAGAAACAATAACAGAAAATTGTACATGGTCTAATCATAGAGAATCTAAACTTTTAAGCTTTATTTAGAAGGGATAAACTGATAGATGGACGGATGGATGGATGGACAGACGGAACACTCACCCTATTTTAAATCTGAAAGGGTTCACCAAATGTGGTTCAGAATCAGGTCATCCAATGTGCCAAAAGTAAAGCAAACATCCAATTTTCTAACTTCACAGAAATAACGGTTTCCCTGATCTGGACACTCATCCAATAATTAGGGTCATTAAGGTTAATGTACACCACATTAACCCCATCACATCTTGGTTATTTCCCCACTTTTCTGTCTAAAAACACTCTGCAGGAAGCAGCTGAACGAGCAGAGAGGCTGAAAAGGAGAATCTGAAGGTCAGCTAACAGAAGGAACACTTAATGGAGGAATATTGATGTTTTTTTTTTCTCCATTGAGTTTTACTGCTTGAGTGTAAACAAAATAAATAAAAACGCTTCAGTGTATTAAGCAGCATCTGTTAAAAGGCAGGGCATTCCAGACGGCTGCTTTCAAACTGTACTTTCTAGTTCTTCCAATCAGTCGTCAGTTATAACTTCGAGCCCCATCTTGTATCACAGCCAGTTATAGAGTGATGGAATTTACTGTCCGAGACACTTTATAGGCCCATTTCAGTGCAATAGGATGTTTATTTTAGTAACTAGCATCAACAAAGCAAAAATTAGGATATATACTGGAGGGATGGATGGATGGATGGATGGATGGATGGATGGATGGATGGATGGATGGATGGATGGATGTATAATGGATGGATGGATGGATGGATGGATGGATGGATGGATGGATGTATAATGGATGGATGATGGATGGATGGATGGATGGATGGATGGATGTATAATGGATGGATGGATGGATGGATGGATGGATGGATGGATGGGTGGATGGATGGATGGATGGATGGATGGATGGATGGATGTATAATGGATGGATGATGGATGGATGGATGGATGGATGGATGGGTGGATGGATGTATAATGGATGGATGATGGATGGATGGATGGATGGATGGATGGATGGATTGATGGATGTATAATGGATGGATGATGGATGGATGGATGGATGGATGGATGGATGGATGGGTGGATGGATGTATAATGGATGGATGATGGATGGATGGATGGATGGATGGATGGATGTATGATGAATGGATGTATAATGGATGGATGTATAATGGATAGATGGATGATGGATGGATGGATGGATGGATGTATGATGGATGGATGTATAATGGATGGATGTATAATGGATGGATGATGGATGGATGGATGGATGGATGGATGGATGGATGGATGATGGATGGATGGATGATGGATGGATTTATAATGGATGGATGGAGGATGGAATGATGGATGGATGATGGATGGATGTATAATGGATGGATGATGGATGGATGGATGATGGATGGATGGATGATGGATGGAGGATGGATGGATGATGGATGGAATCGAGGATGAATGGATAGATGATGGATGGATGGATGATGGATGGATGATGGATGGATCGATGGATGGATGGATGGATGGATGATGGATGGATGGATGATGGATGGATTTATAATGGATGGATGGAGGATGGAATGATGGATGGATGATGGATGGATGGATGGATGGATGGATGATGGATGGATGGATGGATGGATGATGGATGGATTTATAATGGCTGGATGGATGGATGATGGATGGATGGATGGATGGATGGATGATGGATGGATGGATGATGGATGGATTTATAATGGATGGATGGAGGATGGAATGATGGATGGATGGATGGATGGATGATGGATGGATGGATGATGGATGGATGGATGATGGATGGATTTATAATGGATGGATGGAGGATGGAATGATGGATGGATGATGGATGGATGATGGATGGATGATGGATGGATGTATAATGGATGGATGATGGATGGATGGATGATGGATGGATGGATGATGGATGGAGGATGGATGGATGATGGATGGAATCGAGGATGAATGGATAGATGATGGATGGATGGATGATGGATGGATGATGGATGGATGATGGATGGATGGATGATGGATAGATGATGGATGGATGGATGATGGATGGATTTATAATGGATGGATGATGGATGGATGATGGATGGATTTATAATGGATGGATGATGGATGGATGATGGATGGATGATGGATGGATGATGGATGGATGTATAATGGATGGATGATGGATGGATGGATGATGGATGGATGGATGATGGATGGAGGATGGATGGATGATGGATGGAATCGAGGATGAATGGATAGATGATGGATGGATGGATGATGGATGGATGATGGATGGATGATGGATGGATGGATGATGGATAGATGATGGATGGATGGATGATGGATGGCACCATGTGCTTATAGTTTATGGTAGTTCCTGCTGCTTGTTAACAGTATAACCGTTTATCCTTCCACTCAATTTTCCATCGGTGTGATCAAATAAAGACTCCAGGTATTGCTGTCAGAATATCCCATTGAACCTCAACCACCTTCAAAACATTGTCAAAGACCATCAGTCCTTTTATATTATCTGAGGAAATGGGAGTTTTAATTAGCTGCAAATCAGAATCTCCACCATTAACATAAATAAATACTTGAAATAAATTAATACAAATTTAACTGTGCTGTTTTATTTATGTCTATTCAGATAAAGCTGTGCAGTTTTAAATCCAGAGAACATTTATTGAATCTGCTGTTTTTACAATGTTTTAACAATCTAACACCAAAGTCAGAGCTGCAGTCCTGAACTCCTTCTGTCTTTTTAAGGTGATGAAGGTGATATGTGGGTAAACTCAGCAGTTTCTCTGGCTCTGCATGGTGTTAGGGCCTGTCGTCGGTAATGAAACACCTCCTCCTGTCTGCGCAGGATGAGCCCTCGCACCTCCACACCGCCCTCCTGGGGATGGTAATAAATAGGAGATGATTTCTCGCAGACAGGAGTCCCGGTCGCAGAGCGAAGCATCTGGTTTCAGCGGTGAAACAGATGGCAGGGTGCGACCCCAACCACCTGCCGCTTTTTAACTTTCCTTTTATGGATGAAACAGACGACTTTCTTTTTTTATTTTTAGGGGAATGTTCTCATCAAAGCCGTCGCCCTGTGGAGGTTCTTTATTAAACACCTGTTAGGTTTCATCTGGAGATCACATCTGTCCAGTACCGCTGCACATATATCACCTTTAAAACAAGCTCCTGTCCATCAGGTTTTCACACTAATATAAAGGCTAATGAATCGGTTAAAACGTTGGTTTCCAGACCTTTCTGTCACACTCTGCCAAAAACGATTATCTATTTTCTAAGATCACAGAAAAAACATCTATTGTTGAATTATTTAATCTGCTCAACACTAACCTAAATATGTAATATTTTATTATACCCTTTAAGCCTGGCAGGCCCGGTACAGGGCCCAACTGACACCTGCTCATGTTTATCTATTTGTAAAAATGGCCAGAACACAGTCACATAGTGTTTCATCCACACACCTTCCAAAATGTGGCTTTAAAATTTCTAAAATATGTTTAGAAATTATTTTTTTTACAAATACTTTTTGTTTTATAGCTGCTTAAACAAAATTAGATTTAAAATTCCGGGAGTAATGCGACAGCAGGTATTCAATTTTAGCCCCGCCCCTTAATGGCCGCCATCATTGGAAACTAGAGGCTCAGACCTTTCCAAGAAGGAATCAGAGGTCATTGTGGGACCATTTCAGGTGATGGAACCGTCATGTGTTACATAAGATGCTCTGTTTTTCTTATTTTCTATTCAGTATGTTGATTTTTTTGGTAAATTTCAATGAACCAACCACTAAATCTGAGGAGCAAAGGCTTTGCCTCATGCTGAAGGTCTCCAATAATGGAAATCAGCATATTTGTCTGACCAGATTCCCTTTTATTAGTGGAAAAATAGCATTTTTGTAATTTTAGCATTGCGCAAAAATCCCATTTCCTCCTAGCACTCTGCCCATTAAACCTTTGTGGAACAAACATACTTTAACTTATTGAGTCCAGATTAGCTTGACTTATAATCAATATGCGGATCTATAAAGTCTGAGGGTTCATCCAGAGTTTCTAAAGGGCTTTCTTGGTGTTTTGCAGTTTTTATTTTGGAAAAAGATTTGGTGAGGCTAAATATTTTTCATTTTTTCTTTATTTAATCACCTATAAATCAGACATGGTGACATTTAAAATAGCGGTTTTGAAAAATATTCCTCAATGCCTTTCTGTCATACAGATACAAACAATAGTATTTCCAATTTATAGTTTGGGGACTGGACTTGCTTTAATTCACATATGGAATTTCAGACGGAATTTGCTCCTAAGACCATCGGGGCTTAAGGGGTTAAATAAATAATGTAGTCAGATTTTCAGCAGGAAAGCGATGATGGAGCCTCAACAATACAAGGTTTTTACTGGTTTCCTTTATCAGGCTAAAGGTTTCCAGGTTGACTCTACTTTTAGGCCTGATGTAATCTCCAGAGGGCTTAAGACCCCCTAAAACTCTGATGCAGATCTTTTCATATCAGTATTAATTTTTAAAATTATTTTGCATGAATTATTAGCTTATTTATTTATTTTCTTTATATTCTAGCAAAAGAGTCGTATATATCATTTTTGGTAATATAACCCATTCTGCATTCTAAGCATTCATAATTAATTTTATTTTTTAAGGTATTTTCCTGAGAAATTGTTGAACTTGAGTCCCAGACGCTGATGTATCAGTGGTCGGAGGACCGGCAGGAGATCAGAACCGAGCCGACAAAGGAAGGCAGGATAATCCAGAAGGCGAAGCCAAAACCGGGGTTGAGGACGTGCTCAGTAGTCAGAACCAGGAGATCAGAGATCCAAAGAGATGCCGAGGGGAAATCCAGAATGGAGTCTGGAAACAGTTCCAAGTTTGTTACACAGACAGGCAGAGATCTGTCCGAAGACAGGTCGGGCAAACGGGTTAGAACAGGAACTGGCAGGCTCAGAGGTCGAGAGGCAGAACGGGTCAGGATCAGGTTATCAGAATTACACTTACGCTAGAGAAAATCTCACCACAGGTTTAAAATAAAATGGCACAGATGACTGGTCTGAAGGCTGGTTAATTAGAGATGGAAGCCGGTGGATCAGATGAGCGGTAATGAGAACTGGGCGGAGATGAGCAGGTGAATAAAATGAGTAATCAAACCAGACATCAGCACCAAGATCAATGCAGAGTCACTTACCTTGGGGGACCCAAACAAAACCAACATGAAACTTTCTGCTCTTGAAACCAATTAAAGGTCAGAATATTGTTTTAATCTTTAACAATGTTGTATAAACGTCACATCTATGTTCAGAGGAAGAACTGAATGAAGACCTGAGGTTAGAACAGCGTCTTGTGGCCTGTTTAGGAAAGATATTTTTTCCTACTTCATGTTGCCGGTTAGTTCTAATGCCTGTGGCAGGTTCTAATGCCTGCCTCATTCATGTTTTGAAAAGAAGTGGAAAATAGGTCAAACATTTGCTTTATTTATATTTTTTGAGGACATTAAACATTTAAATGTGATTAAATTACAAAGACAGATAAAACTGTTATTTCTTTTATTCTTTATTCAAAATGTCAGAAATAGCGTTTAGTTCCAGGTTTTATCCAGCAGCCCAACAAAGCCTGGTTTTAGTTTAGAAAACATGCAAATAGAAACGGATGAACGGGTCCCCCCCTTTGGAATGGGGGTCGTTTGGCTTCTTTGTTTGCCTCAAATGCCCCATACCTGTTTATGGCTGTTTCTCACTATATGTACTTGTGCGTCCTCAGGTCCTCGTGAAACGTCATCACCCTCAGCCCTAGTACTGTTCCAGTTCCCAAGAACAGCAGGCCGAGAACAAACAAAGTCCCCAGATGTTGTTCTGGCCCCTCCCTCTTTACCCAGCATGCATCAGAGCAGACTTGTCCTTTCTCCAGACTCACAGCTGTCCCAGAATGCACTGTTGATCAATAAAACTACGTTTTAAGATCATTTGAGGCGAGAATATTATACTTTAAGCATCACTATATGTCTGATTACTGATTTAGTGCGTAATTTAAAACAAAAAATTCCGAAGTTGAGAGGACCACGGCACAGAGCCTCCGAGGGTGACGGCAGCCAGGTCTAACGTTAGCTCGTCTGCAGCTGCCATGGCTAATGTTAGCCCGTCTGCAGCGGACAGGGCTAACGTTAGCCCATCTGCAGCGGCCAAGGCTAACGTTAGCCTGTCTGCAGCGGCCAGGGCTAATGTTAGCCCGTCTGCAGCAGCCCTCTCTCTGCATAGCCATAGACTAAAAGCTAAAAGGAAAGACCTTTCCAAGACGATGATGATCTGGGATCTTGGTCTATTTAACTGAAAGTAGAGGAAAGCTTAATACTTTTGAAAATCTTTCCTCATAACAGATTTGTTGTTTAAAAACACTATAAACTGCCGAAATCCAGAAGAAGAGAGGGATAAAATTATTTATCAGGGTTGCTTATTCTCTATTTCAAATTGACCTGGTTTTGTATATGTTTATTTGAGAAAAGTTAAATGTTCATATACCTTTATTTTAGAACAGTTATTGAAGGCACAATATGAACTCGCCGTAAGAGCTAAAAGAAAATAACAATAAAAAATACCATTACTGTTCCTTTTAGTCCAATTAACAACCGTTTAAACTTAGCAGATCGTAAATAAACACGCAAATAATTCTGATCAAATAATGATACAAACGAGGTAGCTTAGGTATAAATAGACCAATACAATGCTAAACCTTGCTAGCACATGTTACACCCATGAAACAATAATCAAACTCAAACCTCAAACAATATAACATAAAAAATAATTAGAACAAACCTTGTTCCCTTTATAGCCAGGTGCTAGTACCTTTGATTAACTTAAGAATACTTTTACTGTGATCGACCATCTGTTAGGAAGCTCCAAAAAACCCCAGAAGTCTTGAGGTCTTGCCGAGAGCCTTTCAAAATCGTAAAAACGACTAAAGGGATACACGCCCTTTTGAAGTAGTTTAAAGTCTATTTTCCTACAAAACTAAATGGATAAATGGGTTTTGTTTATGGGTATGCTGGTCTGACCGAATATGCTCATCTGACAGAACACCGGCTTGCTCCGACTCCCAATGAATCATGGGATACGTAGGCTACGTAGGAAACAACAGACCCATCCTTCAAAACGGGCAAAAAGAAGGCTGCATTTTTCAGCCGCATCACGAGGAGTCTTCCAATCCGTACAGGCCTTGGCGCCGCGCTATGACGTAATCGACCAATGGATCTGGCCTTCGGAGGAGGCGGCCGCGGGATTTGAACTCAGCAAATGACCTCTGGGTCATCAGACAGAAGAGGAAGTCTTTGCTTTTTTATTAACTTTTATTTTTTTGTTTTTAATGAAAACTTAAAACTGTGGTGCAAAGGGAAACATTTTCCAAACTAGTTTCATATTTTCATTTACTGGTAAATTATATTACTAAGCACTTTATTTGATTCAAAAACCATGATACAAAGTTTTTTTTTTCCTGCTCTTATATGTAATGCAGAATGTGTTTACTGTTTATTACGTGGTTAAGCTTTATTCTGTTCTGTTTTTATTACAGCAGGTGCAGCATTATTTATTCTCCCCAAAGTGTCCGAGCAGAGGAATGTGTGCAGCGTAAAAGGACCACCTTAAATCATAGAAAGTGAATCCCTGGCAGCCCAATTACTGCCTGTCCTTGTGAGTTTACTAGTGTACACAAAGTGGATCACGGTGCGCACGTCAGCATCCCTGAGTCATTTCACTTCTACTTGTCTCTGCAGTTCTGTTTGAAACCTAAATATTTATCATTAATTTATCTGGATATTTTTCATCTTGTGGTCTATGGTATTTATAACACGTTTTAAATTTAAATTTCTTTTCTGTTTTGTTCCTGAGAGGTTTTACCAAATCACCTTAGCATCATTAGATCCAGAACACACAGGTTCTGACCTTCAGAGGGTTTGCGTATCTTAAAACAGGTGCAAACATGTTCATAAGTGCAGAGCAAATCTTCAAAGAAGGTGCAAAGTCATTTGCAATTTAGCATTCAGGGTGTGCAAACCTTTTATTGTGTCCCCTCATCAATATGCAGATTATATTGTAATGACCAACCGCACAAACTCATGGATGGAATCCTGCAGAGCCATTTTCCAAAGGAAAGGGAAGATCAGCGGGTAGAAAGTAGTTAGAATCTATGTTGAAGTGAGAAAGTCCTCCTGAAAACATGGTCTGTGCAGTCAGTTCATCCCACGGAAGAGGATTAGGGCCACAGAAAAAAAAAAAAGTTAACTGATTTTTAAATTTTATTTCAGTTTAACATGGGAAAAAATTCAGAATTCTGACTGAATTTTGACAATAAAAAAAGTCAGAATTCTGACTTTTTTTATTGTCAAAATTCAGTCAGAATTTTGAGAAAAAGGTCAGAATTCTGGGGAAAAAAAGTCAGAATTCTGAGATTAAAGTCAGAATTCTGACTTTTTTTCCCCAGAATTCTGACCTTTTTCTCAAAATTCTGTCAGAATTCTGAATTTTTTCCCATGTTAAACTGAAATAAAATTTAAAAATCAGTTAACTTTTTTTTTTTTCCAGTGGCCCTACTCCTCTATATCCAGATTACCATCCTGCCTTCAAAGATTATTTCTCTGTGGGAGCCGCTCAGACCCCCACATACCGGCGCTGCGCTGTCACTGGGAATCCCCAGCAGCAGCTGCCTCAGGCCCGCTCGCCTCTCCAGGGTTTTCCCCTACTGTTGGTGGCGGATGGAAGTAGATGTTAGCGTTTTTCAGGTCTGTGCTACAAAGAATAATAAAGCCAACATATTCTGCCGGCAGGTTTCTACATTTTTAGTTAATTTAGGCGTTAATGAACTGTTTCAGAGGAGTGATCATAGCGCTCTGCATCAGCAGTGCTGTGTCTGACTCCCTGCCAGCTCCCAGATCAGCTTCTCTGATTGGTTGATGCGGCGCGTTGAGCAGCAAAAGTTCAATTTTTACATCTTGAGCAGCAGCTGCATTTGCGGCGCGTTGCGTGCAACAGATGCTAAACGCTCCCCAAGCGCAGCTTCAGCTGCTCAGATGCGCTGCGTTTGCTGCTCAAAACACGCTGCAGGACCTTTTGATGCGCCTTGACATGCCCCACCCATTGACTTTGCATGGACACTAGCGGCTTCTGCTGCCTCTGCTGATTTTGGTGTGAACGCAGCATCAGATGCTCAGAAGCTAATGAGGCGCTGCTGCTTCAGCTGCATCAAGATGCTCTGACCGGAAAAATTAGATTGACAGATGACCGTTGATATATGATTGGCCGAATTTAGGTGTTCAGGCTGACGTAACTAACTGGCCTGCAGAAGATAACGAAAAACACACAGATTTTAAGACAGGATTTTTTTATTTTAATAGAAATTTACTAACTTTTAGGACAATATGGTCTGATAAACGGAACATTTATATACAAGTTAAAGCCAGAATGATTTAACATTTAAATATGACTTCCCTACGACTTTAAAGAACTATAATCTCCTTTCTAGATTAGATTAGATTAGATAGAAATGTATTGATCTCACGATGGAGAAATTCACTTGTGACATCGGCTCTTATGAACAACAGAAGGTGCACAAAGGAGAAAAGCTCCATGAAGGATATCCAGTGCATCAGTTCTGATGCTTTAGTTCCAACCTTAACAAATCTTCAGCATGTCTGCATCACACATGCGATGCTGTCATTCGACTGGTCGATTATTCGGTAGTTGAAAGTCAATGTGCCACTGAGAGGTTTTGTCTGTGCAGTCATTGAATTTTCTAGAAGCTTCACAGCTAATGGGAAGGCAGGAAAGATTCACCTCTTTGTGCATCAAGGTGTTTGGAATCAGACGGCCAAAATAATTAAACAGAGCTGCCAGTCCCTCTAACTCCGGCCTCCAGCTCTTTTGTGTCTGATATGTCATCCTTTGAGCAGCATCCTTTGACCTGCTGCCACGGCGGCCATCGGTAAATGTCAGCAGACCTGTTCAGGGCCAAGCATCCCATAGGGAAGAACATGAAATGATATATGTTTGTTTAGTAAAGAAGAGAACCTCCTGGGAGGTCCTGGTGTCGGCTCTGCTGTGTGACATTTCACCCGAGTTCCCGGGGGGGGAATTTAGCATTAGGCAACACTAGGAAGTTTCCTAGGGCCCCAAGATCCTGGGGGCCCCATAAGACTCTGTTCACATGTTTGGTTAATAGAACTATTCCTTATTTGTGCACAT
Organism: Cyprinodon tularosa; assembly: GCF_016077235.1. Taxonomy (NCBI): domain Eukaryota; kingdom Metazoa; phylum Chordata; class Actinopteri; order Cyprinodontiformes; family Cyprinodontidae; genus Cyprinodon; species Cyprinodon tularosa. The sequence goes on along the minus strand of NW_024039297.1, from coordinate 1,100,533 downwards.
TAATTATGTTTTTGATAAAAATCCTTTGGCTAAAATGCCATCAGAACGCTGATAATATTAAGTGTGTCTCAGCCCCCCCCCCCCTTCAGTGTCCACCATATTGGATCAGTCCATTTGCTGCACATGTTCAGAAAGGTCCAAACAGACAGCAGCAAACCATTTGAAAACAAACCATGCAAAGAGCAGTGTTGCCAACTTAGCGCTTTAGTCGCTATATTTAGCCACTTTTCAGACCCCTCTAGCACTTTGATTTCTAAAAAGCTCCTAGCGCCAAATCTAGAGACTTTTTTCTGCTACTGGAGACTTTGGAGATAACATCTAAAAGCAGCGAACTCTGCTCTCCAGAGCAAGTAGATTGGTAACCCCGCCTCCTGCTCTCCTCTATCTTGTCTGCTGTCATGATTCATGCAGCTATTATTTCATCCAAATGAAAAATGGAGAACAGATAAGCAGATCATGGCTTGTCTACAGTGAAAAGAAGGACTGGGTTATTTAATGTACTTATATAGCACCAAAATCACAACACAATTCATCTGAAGGTACTTTAAAGTTCAACCAGATCATCCAGTCAAATTGATACAAAGTTTTCTATCTAAGGAAAACCAGCTGATTGCATCGACTCATTGACTCTTCAGCAATCCCTCACACTAAGCATGCTTGTAGCGACAGTGGAGAGGAAAAACTCCCTTTGAACAGGAAGAAACCTCCAGCAGAACCAGGCTCAGTGTGAGCGGCCATCTGCTGAGGCCCACTGGGGTTCAAGGAGACAGAAGTAGACATAGAAAAAGAAGCATAGATACAAAAGGCAACTGTCAACCAGCTCCACAGGCGGCCCCGTCCAGGAAACACACAGCCAGGCAGACGAGCTCCGAGCCAGCTCCCATGTCAGAGGATGAAGAGAGCACATCCAGTTAGTCACAGTCAGAGAAACAGGACTACACTGGAAAACAGGCCAAGCTCCAACATCTAGAAACAAAGGTGTTGATGGCAGCAGCACAGCTGATATTTCTCTCCAGGATGGAGTCACAGCCAAACAGGAACAGACCAGATGAAGCTACTATGAGAAAAAGCAGAGAGAGCAGAAGGTTAGAGATTGAACTAACAGATTCTGCAGAGTGGGAGAATAGAGATAGAATGAAGCAGAATGATGAAAAAGGGGTCCCTATGTCCTCCAGCAGTCTAAGCCTATATCAGCAGAACTATACAGATAGCTCAGGATAACCTGAGCCACTCTAACTAGAAGCTTTATCAAAAAGGAAAGTTTTAAGCCTAGCCTTAAAAGTAGACAGGGTGTCTGCCTCACGGACTAAAACTGGTAGTTGGTTCCACAGAAGAGGAGCCTGAGAACTAAAAGACCTGCCGTCGCCTTTTTGGAAACACAGGAAGGAGCAATCAGCTAAGTGAGCTTAGTGCTTGGAAAAAATCTTTCATTCCTTTAGAGACAGCATGAAAAGTCAGCTGAGTACAAAACATAGAGAGGAAAACAAGAAGAAAAGGGACAAGAAGAGAGGGACACAACCTAGAACAGATAATGGATGTCTATTCTATTAACATTTCTCTATCTGGAGAATGGGGCTGTTTATGTGTTGACTTCTCCATTCAGAGGGCCCCTGCCTGTCTTTGCCTAGGGCCCCAAATTTCCTAAATCCGCCCCTGTGAGTGCAGATGGATTATACTTTCCTTATTTCAGATTTGTGCTAAATTACCAAGTTTTTTTTTTATTCCTGAAGTAATTAACAACTGATGACTTATATGCTTCATTTAAAGGTTTAAAGAGTCAGAAGGTCACTGATAATTAACGGAGCATGTGATTGGGCCTGAGCGGTAAGAAGTTTGTGGCTTTTTTCCAGGACTGATTTATGAGCCACACACACACACACACACACCGCCTCATTCATCAAACCGCTTTAGGAGTTTGATTTTATTATGCTCCTCCGACTGTGAGCAAAGTTGGTTCAAAGTTTAACAGAAAAACCTGCCTGTAGCTGCAGGACCAGCTGCCAGCTGCCGGCGTCCAAGTCGTCCACGGAGCCTCCAATCAAATTAACAAGCTACTCCAAGAACGCAGCTGTTTTCAAACAACATCCCTCCGTTTCATCGTCTGCTGACCCCAACAGGAGCCCAATCTGAGCTGGCCAAGGCAGAGCGGGCATCTGGGACTGGAATTAGGAGCCGTGACTGCAAGACGGAGCAGAGATTATTCTGCCAGACTCATCTTCCCGCCTCAGCCGGTGTGAGACAGAAGGAAGGAGAGAGACGCTGAGAGGGTTTTTATTACGGGAATCACCAAGACAATTACAGCCTGCAGAAATGGTTTCAAAAAGTAAACAACGTTTTAGATTATCCATCAGTGCAGCTTTCATCTCATTATGCTCTATTTGTTCATGTTTACTTTAGGATCCAATTCTTGATGTTTTTGATGCAGGAGAAACGTATCAGAATGTTGCTAAAAGCTTTATTTATATTAACAATTCAATATAGGAAGTTAAACACATATATATAAGGTGATATTTAAAAATATCAATCCGGTCAGTTTGGATTATTTTGGCATCAGTCTAACATGAATAACTCACTTGCTGCATTGCTCATCGGAATTGATTTATTGATTGATTAATTGACTTTATTGAACTCACAGTGGAAAAATTTACTCATTACATCAGTTCAAATATTCAAAAAGAGAAGTAGAAGGTGAAAAGAGGTAAAAGACACTGTGATATATACTGTATATACAGTGCGTCCACTTATAACAGCTTTTTGTAAATAGTAGGATCATTATACAGAGTTATTGGACAGGGTGTTTATATGGATGAATATTTATATTTATATATATAGTTATTGCACAGGGTATCTGTTGGAGTTATTGATTTCTGTTGTTTTTATCAATTTATTCATTTATATCTTTTATATTGATTTTAATCATTTATTTTTCTATGATACTGTCATCAGTGGAAATAGTGTATGCAGGTCATAAGACGGTCAAATGTTTTGCGAGAAAGCTTTCCTGTTTTTCATTTGAGAAACGCAGAAGTTAAAGTTCATGACCCCCGACACCTTTTTTAAAAGCGTATACTGAATCTAGACATGTTCCCTATCTTAAAAGTTCATGCTATGTCTAAGAGATTGCGTAATCACCTGCTGTTGTAATGTGTTGACTGCTCAATAAAAAGGCCTGCAAGCGTAGAGCAAGACGAAGATGCACAGAGTAATCCCAAAGCTCTGTGTATTTTCAGGAAAAATCTTACACCGTCTTTGTTTCATTCTTTATAGGTTAAAGTTGGGGAAACTTAACAACCCTAACAGTATTAAATGGTAAATTTCCCATTATACATTGCAGTTATTGTCGTTCTAGTGTCGTATTGTAGAGTCTGGTTGCAGCAGGGAGAGATACTTTAGATTGTCGCTCTGATTCATCGAATTAATCAGCAATTGAATCAAGCTGAATGCGAAGAGCAATTTTCTAACGTCCACACAGCAAAAACGATCTAAAAATGAGTTAAAAAGTCTTAAATTAGGTACATTAACCCTTAATTTCAGCAGGAAAATAAGATGATGGAATGGAATGAGTATTTTTACTCTTAAAATAAGATATTTACTGTAGATAATATGCACTAGAAATAAGACAATATAATAGTTTTTTCTTATTTTAAATGTAAATTGTCTTTATTTCATTGGCAAAGTGTTACACTTACCTAATTAATACAAGAAAAAATTCACTTATTTTAAGAAAAAAATACTTTGCAGTGCAGGTGTTACACAAAGCTTCTTCATTGATAAACAGCAGCAGACAAACCAACTACAAAACCACTGAAACATAAAATATGATGAAGCAAAGAGACAAAAATATATAATATATAATATTCAATCCTGCAGCCTTGTTTGGAAACATCACATGCATTTAAAATGTCTTATTTTTGTTTGTTTAAGCTTTGTTTTATTGTCCTTTTTGACCTCTGTGACATTCAGGATTTTCCAATATGCTAAAAAAAATAGATAAAAGTTACATTATATCAGTATCTTTATTAAAGATATTGTGGACGATTTTGGCAATTTACAACCCTGTACCCGCTCCCGAGCTGGAACGCCTCTTAAACACGTGCGAGAGCGTGAAGGAGCCCATTTCTCCTCATGCTCATTCTGTTTAAAGTTGCTGTCCTCATAGCTCATATAAGCTTACTGTGTCTGAACGTCCGCTCTAACCCCTAAATCCCTCCATCACTATATAGAGCCGGGACTATATAGTGGAATTTATAGTGAACTCAGTTAACTGACCGTTCGGAGAGATGATCACTATGTTTTGCTCACGTAACTCCTCATCCTCCACTGAGCACCTGCGCCATCTTTATTAGACGATGTCGCTGTCTGGTAGCGACAATCTATGGCGACAGCAGGGCCGCTGTGACAACAAATCCCATAATGCTTTGCGTCAAGAGCTCTCCGTACAAAGCATTCTGGGATATATCTGCCTCTACCGATGTCTTTCTTTTCTTCTCATACACTTCGTAGACACTTTTTCTCTTATGACCTTCGGCTATTTTCAAAGAACTGCAGTGAGAGAGGTGAGCTTCAGTGACTGTATGGGGCGAGCACGTAGGACGGCCATACGTAAACATATCGCTAGAATGATTGGCAGTTAGGAGCACCACTGATTGAGATGATCCACCCAGAAATAAAACATTGTCCTCTATACCGCTCTATTGGCCGCTCACACTGAGCCTGGTTCTGCTGGAGGTTTCTTCCTGTTCAAAGGGAGTTTTTCCTCTCCACTGTCGCTACAAGCATGCTTAGTGTGAGGGATTGCTGAAGAGTCAATGAGTCGATGCAATCAGCTGGTTTTCCTTAGATAGAAAACTTTAAATCAATCTGACTGGATGATCTGGTGAACTGGAAAGTGACCTGAGATGACATGATGTGAATTGGAGCTATAGAAATAGACTGAATAGAATTGAAATACCTTTAAGTGCTGGATATATTTGTTTCTATTTTTTCTGCAGTTTAAGATTTGTGTTTTTCTCTTTTTTTGCAAACTAAAATTGGATATAAACCTATAACACGCATTTAAGAAACAATTTAAAGGTAATTCCAACATATTTTTTAAAAAGCATGGAAGGATAAACCTGCAAAAATGTATAATCTAATTGTTAAAAAATTTATTTTTTATAAATTAAATCCCTTTGAAGCTCATTTAATAATATACCTCATAATCATCACAGTGTAAAGATTTCCCTTTGTTTGCTAACTTGAAGTTTTTTTTTTTTAAATAAAAAACATTTTTTATATCATTTTGTATAATAAGTCAATATAAATTTGATTCCTCCTATATTTCTTGTGAAATAGAATATTATTTAACTTGAAAAACATATATGAAGAGTTGAGCCTCTACTGTAATAAAAGAGGCATGTCCCCCTCTGGCCCCCCCTGAGAACCGGCCATATTTAATGAACAAAATGAAATTATTGTCTCTCATACAGAAACTGTTCCAGGGTTAATAAGGTCGGCTGTTATTGTAATGTTTCATTGTTTAATCAAGCAGCACAGCTCCAACATTCATCACTTTTTATTAGTAAAATCTGTTTTGTTAAATCTTTTTATGAATTATTAATAAAAACATGTCTGTTTGGGAACGTTCTGCTTGACATTCAATTACTTTTCAGCCTGTTGGCTGCAGAGTCAGTGGTGCTTGACATGAGTGGGTGAAGTGGGGTTTGCATTACCAACAGAAGCTGAACATGTTTAGCATTAGCATCTCTTAGTAGTTATTTTCCTTCTTACTGTCACTCAAACCTGCCAACTCCTTGGAAAAAAAGGGACCCGTCCTGTGCGTGCCAGCTGACCCGATCGCCTTCACCTCCTGGCGTGGTGATTTCTTTTTTAGCCCCCTTTGTGTGTGACATGATTTTTTTTTAACGATTTGACTCAAATCTGCATTGAATTAGATGCATATCTGTGAGTGACGTGAACACATGGAAAACAAATGATTCTACAGCAATTCACTTTAGTGCAAAATAATGGTCACGGCACAGGACAGAACAAGTTTACCATAAGTTTTGTGTCTAACGTGCCCTTTTTCTTAATTTTCCATTTGCTTTTTACTGACTATTTTTTACTCTCACAGTAATACGGGCCAAAGTGCGTTCCTTTTCTACTAAATACGGGACAGGTACTTCTATTTATAAATACGGAACGATTCTGTTTTTCAAAGAACGGTTGGCAACCCTTCTAAAACCACTTTGGAGGAATGATATCTTCCATCTACTTCACTTAATTGGAGCTTGCAGACTTGCAAATCTTAAAGCTGATCTTTGCACAGCGAGTTGTTGCAAAATGTGGGTTGTTTGCAGGACCAAAGTGCAAACAGGAACTCAGGAGTAACATTATGGGCTACTTTACAGAGAGGCATAAGGAGAAAGGGACGTGGAGCACAAACATTAAGAGACAGTTCAGAGGGGGCCCAGCCTGTCTTTGCCTAGGGCCCCACATTTCCTAAATCCACTCCTGTCTTAGCACATATAAATATCTGAACAATCCAAGCCGAGGTTCAGAAAAGCAGCAGCTAATGCAGCCACCCACTAATCAACAAGCAGACGTGAACTGCAGAGTGAGGCCGCCTCTTTAACGGCTCCAGAGCAGCAGATGGATTAGGAAAAAAATGCTGCTTCTTCAACGGTCTATGAGGCGGAAGATTTAATTACATTCCTTTCTGGATTTCTGCTCTTCTGTCACTAGCGTGTACATTTTACCACCCTGTCAGCGTTTGGGAGAATATAATCTTCCTGGTAGTGATTAAAACCAGCGTGTCGACATGACGCAAATTTACGAGTAATATGAAGCTGTGTCAACGATAATGCAGCTCTTCTATTTTAAAGAGTCGCTTCATATCCATTTTTATTTCCCAACTTAACATAACCTGTTATTAGACCCTAACAGGTCTTTATTAAACTATTTTTTAAATTCTTTTAACTTTGAATATTTAGCAGAAGTTAGATTTAAAGGAAAAGTCTGACAGCAATGGATCATTTGAATCAATCTGAGTGGATGATCAGGTGAACTGTAACGTACCTTGAGATGACATGATGTGAATTATTTAAATAAACTGAATTGAAATTGAATTGAATCTGTAATAATGTTTTGGTCTAAAAAACTACAATAAATAAATGTCATTAGTTAGAAAAGTTGGTCTAGGGAAGAAAAGGACAGAACTTGGAGCTGTGATGGCTGCTATGATTGTCTCGTTCTTGTCTTTGCTGGATTACATGGTTGAATACACTCACCGGCCACTTTATTAGGTACCCCATGCTAGTAACGGGTTGGACCCCCTTTTGCCTTCAGAACTGCCTCAATTCTTGGTGGCATAGATTCAACAAGGTGCTGGAAGCATTCCTCAGGGAGTTTGGTCCATATTGACATGATGGCATCTCATCAGACCAGGCAACGTTTTTCCAATCTTCTATTGTCCAATTTCGATGAGCTTGTGCAAATTGTAGCCTCAGTTTCCTGTTCTTAGCTGAAAGGAGTGGCACCCGGTGTGGTCCTCTGCTGCTGTAGCCCATCTGCCTCAAAGTTCGACGTACTGTGCGTTCAGAGATGCTCTTCTGCCCACCTTGGTTGTAACGGGTGGTTATTTGAGTCACTGTTGCCCTTCTATCAGCTCCAACCAGTCTGGCCATTCTTCTCTGACCTCTGGCATCAACAAGGCATTTCCGCCCACAGAACTGCCGCTCACTGGATGTTTTTTCTTTTTCGGACCATTCTCTGTAAACCCTAGAGATGGTTGTGCGTGAAAATCCCAGTAGATCAGCAGTTTCTGAAATACTCAGACCAGCCCTTCTGGCACCAACAATCATTCCACTTTCAAAGTCACTCAAATCACCTTTCTTCCCCATACTGATGCTCGCTTTGAACTGCAGGAGATTGTCTTGACCATGTCTACATGCCTAAATGCACTGAGTTGCTGCCATGTGATTGGCTGCTTAGAAATTGAGTGTTAACGAGCAGTTGGACAGGTGTACCTAATAAAGTGGCCGGTGAGTGTACTTTATTCCGATAAAGCAACCCTGAGAAGATTTTTTTCCCCACAAAACTTTTATACAGCAAAAGAGACTTAAGTCAGAGGCGTCTTCAGAACTGCTGTAATACAGACAGTTACAGGCGATCCCTCCACAGCAGTCAGCATCTACAGATGATGTTCTCTTTATCTCTGTGAACGTTCTGCATATAATAAAAATGTACTCAACAGCGATATTATGCTGCTATCTTGGCTATAATGCAGTTTTTTTTAATGGAAATTTGAAAAAGTTTAAGAATAAATAAAATCTGTTAAATTAGGACCTTATTTGTTGATTGTTCTGAGGCAAATAATTGTTCAAACTTCTTAGAATCTAAAAGCTACAGATGGAAGAAGCTTGTTAGAGATGTCTGCAGATTCTCCACCTGATCTAAATGCCACCTAAAGCCGCAGCATCTCCGACTGGCTGGACTCTGTCATTCTGCTTCCCTCAGAAGGATTACAGGATGAGCTACTGACAAGGAAACGAGCCTCAAGAGGCGCCATAAAAAAGCAGGAGACACGATCTGAGCTAATTTAATGGGGAAGGCGTTCAAAGCAGAATGCAAACAGTGTCAAAGATTAAATCCTGCTCTGTGAAGAGCTGACAACTCAGCTCAGGTGTAATATTTCAGGCAATGCTTCCTCACAACGTTTATGCTTTTTTTTTTTTTTTTTTTACCTCAGAGGTCATTTAAAGTGAATTGACTTCCAGTCCGCTCTGTGACAAAACAGCAGCAGGAAAAATGAAGCAATCTCTCCATCTGCAGATGGAAAGCAGCCATTTACCATCTGATCTCCTTTTCATGCAAACCTTCAGAGAGTATTCACTCCTCCTTCCTACAAACTTCAACGTTCTTTTAGTGGGATTTTATGTAATTAACCGACACAAACCATCGTAGAGCTGCAAAGTACAAGGAATTCATTACAAATATCTGCATAAAGTATATTCTATCTGCAGATGTGCAGAGTAATAAAAGCTTGTATTCAAGTAAATGTAGCTACTTCTATATGTTCCATTCCCTGCATGTTTGCATGTTCTCCCTGTGCATGCGTGGGTTCTCTCCGGGTACTCCTGCTCCTCCCACATTCCAAAAACACGACTGTCATTGTGTGTCTATGTTTTTCCCTGCAACAGACTGGAAACCTGTCCGGTGCGGACCCCGCCTCTCGCCCATTGATGGCTGGAGATAGACACAGTGAACCTGACCTGGATGGATGGATGGATGGATGGATGGATGGATGGATGGATGGATGGATGGATGGATGGATGGATGGATGGATGGATGGATGGATGGATGGATGGATGGACGGACGGATGGATGTTTTATTTATCTTATTGGATTTGCATTGTGAATTACTTTGATCTCATCCCAATTGCTCTAAATTTGATTCAAACTAATTTGACTTCATCCCATCTCCTCAGTAAAAATGCATGTAGATCTGTGATGTTATCGATTATGGTTGGAACTATTTTTCATTCCTTTTTTCTATCTGTTCATACACTAGTAGCCACTCAAAAGTTCCCCACTTTCATCTGCCGGTCCTTGGCTGGTGCCTAGCCGGTCCTTGATTGGTCCATGGCTGAGCATTGGTGGGCCCTTGGCTGTTCCTTTGCTGGCCCTTGGTGGGATCTTGGTGGGCCCTTGGCCGGTCCTTGGCTGGTCCTTGGCTGGTTCTTGGCTGGTCCTTTGCTAGTCCTTGGTTGGCCTTTGGTGGACCATTGGCTGGTCCTTGGCTGATCCTTGGTGGGTCCTTGGCTGGTCCTTTGCTGGTTCTTGGTTGGCCCTTGGCTGGTCCTTCGCTGGTCCTTGGTTGGCCCTTGGTGGGCCCTTGGCTGCTCCTTGGTGGGTCCTTGGCTGGTTCTTGGCTGGTCCTTGGCTGGTTCTTGGTGGGCCCTTGGCTGATCCTTAGTTGGCCTTTGGTGGGCCCTTGGCTGGTCCTTGGTGGGCCATTGGCTGGCCATTGGCTGGTCCTTGGCTGGTCCTTTGCTTGTCCTTGGCTGGTTCTTGGCTGGTCCTTTGCTGGTCCTTGGTTGGCCCTTGGTGGGCCCTTGGCTGGTCCTTTGCTGGTCCTTGGTTGGCCCTTGGTGGGCCCTTGGCTGGTCCTTTGCTGGTCCTTGGCTGGTCCTTGGCTGGTCCTTGGTTGGCCCTTGGTGGGCCCTTGGCTGCTCCTTGGTGGGTCCTTGGCTGGTTCTTGGCTGGTTCTTGGTGGGCCCTTGGCTGATCCTTAGTTGGCCTTTGGTGGGCCCTTGGCTGGTCCTTGATTGGCCCTTGGTGGGCCATTGGCTGGTCGTTGGCTGCTCCTTGGTGGGTCCTTGATTGGCCCTTGGTGGGCCATTGGCTGGTCCTTAGCTTGTCCTTGGCTGGTTCTTGGCTGGTCCTTTGCTGGTCCTTGGTGGGCCCTTGGTGAGCCCTTGGCTGGTCCTTTGCTGGTCCTTGGTTGGCCCTTGGTGGGCCATTGGCTGGTCCTTAGATGGCCCTTGGTGGGCCCTTGGCTGGTCCTTGGTTGGCCCTTGGTGGGCCCTTGGCTGGTCCTTGGTTGGCCCTTGGTGGGCCCTTGGTGGGCCCTTGGCTGGTCCTTAGCTGGTCCTTAGTTGGCCCTTGGCTGGTATTATAAGCCTTCTGATGGCATTTTAGCAAAAGGATTTTTATCAAAAACATAATGTGCACAAATAAGGAATAGGTGCATTAACCATACATGTTAACAGTGTTTTATGGGGCCCCCAGCAACTTGGGGCCCTAGGCAACTGCCTAGTATTGCCTAATGGTAACCCCCCACCCCCAATCTGCAGTTATTATAAACTCTATATTGTCATGATCGGTTCTCTAATGGAGACCCAAAGATGCAGAACACCACTGACGGACACAGGATGAAAAGTTTAACAAGTTTATTTGCACAATTATACTGAACATGCAGATGGCTGGTTCGGGCCTGGATTCTGGTTTCACCGGAGTCTGCGTGAGAGACAGCAACGTTAAGGACTGTTGACAGAGTTTAGTTTCCAATGGTGCACAGATAGTACCTTGAGGGTTCTTGAGGTTCTCTTTGGGAGAGTCACTGTTGGTTCTGGAGAAGGAATTAGTAGCAGAGTCCGTTAGCTGCTTCAGCGTCTCACGTCTAGTTTGAGCAGACCTTGGCCTTGGTTTCCCAGCTCTAGCCCAGAGCTGCTTGGAGGTTGTCTGAGAATCTTCAGGGTTTGGCTCTGAGGGTCGGCTCGGCAGGTTAGCTCTTCCAGAGCTTTCACGGAGGAAGCACGAGTTTCCTAGAGGCACAGAAACAGAGGTTAGAATCCAACTAGGGATTAAGGTCATAGAAAATCACTGAGCTCTAGGCTTTAGCGCTGACCAACTGGAACAACACTGCGGCGTTGAGGCAAGGTCTGAAGACAGCTTATATAGTGGATCCTCTGATGATCTTGATGAGCAGCACCTGTGCAGGAGGCTCCCTCACAGGATCCACGGCGGACTCTGCTGGAGAAAGATGGGATTTTCTCCAGCTCCCAACATATATTAGTTTTCCAGTTTCTTCCTAGCTTGTTCTGGTCTATTGTGGATCACTGCCCTGAGATTTAACCCAACATAATGTTACAAACAAAACGCTTGGATTGATTTTTGATTTCTTCCCCCATAGAGATTTTCATTTTTCCAGGTTTCAAATCCTGAACCAGTTTCTGATCTGTTCTAGTCTTTAAAACCCGAAGCTTTCTCTCAGCCACCGGTCGTCTCACACGAACCGATTCCTCATCCCTCTGACGTCTCTGCAACGTTCCCTTTGATGCAGCCATGATCAAAGTTTTCCTCTTGGCTGGGTTTTCATCTCCCTTTATGTCGTTAACCCACTGCAGCTCCTCACACTTCACATCAAAGTGAACTTTTTCCAAAGAAGAAGCAGCCACACTTACGTTTAAATGCAACAAACGAGTTTATTTGGTTATGATGCAGAACAGAGACAAGACACAGACCTCAAGAACATTTCAGAAGCCTTAAAAACCTGAAAGAATTGGAAGTTTTCCATAAGTAGTCTCCTCTCATCAAATCTAATTCTTCCTTTCTCTGCAGAGTTTATTTTAGCATCTGTTGTTGAACTATTAATAATCAGTTTTCTCTACTTGCTTCCTTTAATTTGGTTTCAGGTCAAGATGAGCAAAAACTTAAGCCTTTTTTCTTTGATCTAACATCCAATAAAAGGAGGGAATACCTTCTGCAGTTGTAAATTGGTTGTAAATTGGTTGTTTTAGGGGTGAATTTGGAACATGCAGCACTCCTGGTTTGTGTGTCCTCTGGCTGCATTAATTAGTAAACCATGAAATGGGAAACATGTTGTGCATCTTGTTCAGTAAAAAAAAAACAAAAACATTGCAAAAACTGCCTACAATGAACCCCGTGACACACGCTGAGCTGACAGCTTTTTAAAGCTTGTGGGGTTTTCAGCTTTTCTTCCAATTTAATTTCTGCTTTTTTTTAATAATAAATGAGAGAGAGAAGAGTAGTGGAAGAAAAATAAACTAAAAACAGCCAAAGAGGATAAAGTTGTACTTTGTAATCACTCCCAAGGCATCACATGCTGTCAGGGCCTCAGACCAAAAATAGCTTTTCTTTTTTTTTGGCTGCTGAAACAATTGTTTTTAACTCTGCTTTTAAGACTCCGGTGTTAGGCTTAGATCAGCATACCCATAGCTAATACCCATTTATCCCTTTAGTTTTGTACGAAAAACAGACTTTAAACTACCTCGGTAGTGTACAAAAAAACTATTCAATTACTTACTTTTTGGTGTTTTTTTAAGCGTATGGCAATCTGACTTTAAATTGTTGGTTTTGTTCGTGACTAAAGGGATACACGCCCGTTGAGGTATTTTAAAGTCTATTTTTCGTACAAAATTAAACTAACCGCTCTCGGCTTATTCTCACATATTTACTCTTTTCTGTCTCTTAAAGGGATCAACGATTATATTTGAACATGCTGGCCTAAATATTTTTTACCTTTCCAATCAACTAATTATTGCTTGTGAGGTCACAATTTTTTTGACTGTGCAATGCATGCTGAGTTGATGATGCTGTTAGGACTGACTGGACTGGAATCTACATCATAAACACAGGAGGGCAACCAGTTAGGGCCGACAACCGTCCCTTAAAAAACGGAATCGTTTAGAAATAGAAGTACCTGTACCGTATTTACTGGAACCGTATTACTGTAATGGTAAAAAAAAAAATTGTCAGTAAAAATCTAATGAAAAATGAAGAACAAGGGCACATTAGATACAAAACTTACATAACTTACGGTAAACTTGTTCCCGGTCCCTGTCCTGCTTTGTGACAAATGAGCTAACAACATACCCTCCAGAATCCCCTCATCCTATTGGTCGAGCCAAGCGGTGCTCACGGAGAAGATAGCGGGAGACAACAGAGCAGGAGGGGGGACGAACCGATTAATTTAAAGGTATACTATGCAACCGGTGTTGATTTTCCAGCGAGGCTCCCCCAAGAGGGCGAAAGTGAAAGTGCACTGTCGTAAATATGCTCAGCTGTTCTCCTGGTTTCTCCGTCAAGCCAGGCGCGGTTGATTTGAGCTTAGCAGACAGGCGAACACAACGAATGACTAACACAGTGAAAGTATGAACATGCACACAGAGAGAGAGAAACCATTACTTACAATCGCATCAGCAGAAACGCGAGGTCCGCGTCAGCCTTGCAGCCTCCTTTTTCTTTTAGCTCTCGCCATTCGGAAAAAGCTTGCCTGATGTTCACCCGTGTACGACTCCTCTCTCTGTCCGGAGCCCTTTTCCTCTTTCTTGCCTGCTCCGACATGGGCTTTCGCTGTTTCCTCGCTGGTTCCGCCATGATAACTGCACAAATATCGCCACTGCGCTAGCAACAAGCATGCTTTTAACTGGGGGCGTGTAGCAGTTCTCGCCATAAAGCAAGACCGACTCTCGCGAGACTTCTGAGCCTGTGGGTGCGGGCCGAGGGCTCCTGCAATTGCAAGTGCGGTATTTCCCCCACAGACCACCAGGGCGGCCGAGAAAACCTTTGTTCAACCTGAAATGACTCATTTAATCATCCAAAACGTTATGGAACACATTAATTAACTGAAAAATGTTGCATAGTATGCCTTTAAATAATGCCGCTGCTTTTGGGGGCGGTTCCCCTTCGCGTAGCGATGGTCCTCCTCCGAAAAAAAACTAAACGGATGCAGAAATATATTGAGGAATGGGAAAAAAACAAATACCTGGGTGGTAAAAGTCCGATAATGAATATAAAGCACAATTCACTGCAGATTTGCATCAAATAGTTTAAAAAAAATGGAATAATTTCACACACAAAGGGGTTTCCTTGTAACTCATCGTTCTATATCTACATCATGCTAAGCATCTCCTAGCCGCGGGCGCAAAAACGCCTCCTTCTTCAGTCAGCTCTCCCCTCTTCCTCTGTTTGGTCCTCCTCTTCTTCATCACCTCTTGTGATTTATAAATTCTCATCAATTTCAACGTGCGAAGGTTCAAACTGAAAAGGTTTAATGTTACTCACTGCTGTATTAGCTGGACTGTGATAGAACCACCGGACCTAGCATACATCATTTGATTTAGGATCAAAATTCTATGTTATTAAGTCAATTTCTAAAAAAAAAATGGACTCTAATAAGACTGAATTTTTCCATATCTTTGGTTCTTCTTTAGGAGGGTAAAATTAAAGTCCTACTGACAACTTCTGACAATTAAATGTCCCACCTTCTATTTAAGGGAATTTATAATCAATCAACCCAGAAACTTTCTCACCAAAAGATGATTCAATGTGTATATTCTTTAAAAAATCGAGAAACAGTGACTGTTAACGGGTTTGAGGTATTTAAACACATGATAAACAGTTTAGCGTACTTCCTGGACAAGACAACCTTGTACCCATTGGGTTTAGGTTTATTGAAGGTTTAAAGATCTCTGTATTTAGGAGTAGCTCAGCCACACTAAACTAAGTCGCCAGTTTGAGAGAAATCCCTCCTGTTATAGAGCGCAAAAATGACATGAGTAGGTCTGTAGGAGTTTTAATGAAATGACAGAATTGAGGGCCTTGGGAATGAAAACAGGACAGAAAAACCCTACTAAAGCTTAAAGGATGGGGGAAATCTGAGCAAAAGAAGCTCTCGATTTTTAAGTCGACTGGGCAGTTTTCTTCCTTATCACCCTCCTTCCACCCTGCCTTTGGATTGGACCAGAAGCCGGACCGGCAGCGGCACCAGAAGATGGAGCTGAAGCCTGGCCGCCGGTATTGGCACGATTGGCCTTGACTTCGTCAATGAAGCTTTCTATGGTGGTGAACTTCTCGGTCAGCTCCCCCAGGCGCTCTTTGAGGGAGTTGAACTCCTTGAAGAGGTCGTCTAAGGCCTCGGACAGCGGCTGGATCCTATAACCATAAATCAGAGCAGTTGAACAATTCCTTTTCTCAAAGTCCAGGAAGCAAAGAAGTCACAACAGGAAGAGCATCAACATTAAAGGTGCATAGTCACGTTATGTATTAGAAATGTATCCATCCATTGGGGCCAATTAACCAGGCGATAAGCAGATATAAAGCGTAATATCTGCATATGTTACGTTACGCTTGGTCGTATTAAACAGATAGTAGAATTATTAAGCCAGCGTGAACCAGTAAGTTTGTTCTAAGTTTGCATTATGGTTCATGGTATCCAAAGACACAAAGAGAGAGAAAGGGGGGCTGCAGAAACAGCTGATCAGTCATGTAAGGTAAATATTCGCTACATCAGCACTGATTGATTGATGGTTTGGTTGATTAATTGATTCATTAGTTCATTCATTCATTTTTCCCTTAATGTTGTGTTCCTGTTTGTGTTTGTTAGGACCAGGATTTTGCTTTTTCCTTGATTTTCTGATAGGATGTTCTGGGATGGATTCACTTGAAATCTGTTTCTGTTGATGAGTCAATTTAAGTTATATCAGTTTTGACTTTGACAACTCCAGGCTGTCACTAAACCATGAGGCATTGCAGGATGGTTGGCCTCTATTTAGTGGTTACCATCTGACTTTGTCGTAATTCTGTGGTGCTACCAGCAGATGGCGCCAAATCTGTTCATGTTTGCTCACTGTGCCCTGTGCTGGAATTCTATTTAGGCTAAACCACTGATCTCTATTTATTCACTAGATTGCTAATTGGCTGAAAAAAGTGAAGCCACCGTCTAGCATGCTGGTACTCGCCACTCCCACAGGGAAGCAGTAAAAAGCCTCCCTGTGCAGCATTTGGCTGCTAAAACCAGCAGTTTTCTGTCTGCAGGAAGACATTCGACAGGTAATTTCCCAGTTAGTGGATGAACTAACCAAGAAAATCCATATATAGCCGATGGATCCTACAGTATAGTCTGTAGACTAACATCCGACTGGCTATCTCAGACTGACTGGAAGACATTGACTAAATTAGCCATTGACATTGAGTCTCACGTTAGAAAATAGAAAGTAGAGTAAATAGAAAGTACTTCACTGGGAAATGTTAATGTAGTAATTCTTCATTAACCGGATGATGCTGTCGTTTTTGTGGTGTTTGTTGTACTTCTAATTTGAAAAATTCATGTACTGAAATATATTGCATTTTATATTGACTGAAAAAAAACAACCCAAACATTTGACATATTTTATGCATTACCAAATATGCAAGACGTAATTACCATAACAATGTAATATATACATGTATATTACACGTACATCATCAATTTAGCACTTTTTGCTCATCATTATTATTCTGCTCCATTAACACATTAATTTTATTGTGATGGATTAGTATAATATGTTATATTACATGATTTTTAGACTATGCAATGTGATGAGCCTATTTTTTTATTCTAGGTTAAAGTAAATCTACTGATGCTATAAAACAGCCAGTGTGTGTCAAGTGATGAATTAATCTTTATTTTAAAAGTCTTAAGTCCCCCTGAAAATGTTGTTTGATGCTGTAGCGCACATATAGTTTACATTGCGACCGGTCTAACAAGGGAGTACCAATATGGCGGCCGGTGGATTCACTTTAACCCAGTACAACCAACGAGCAATTAGCAATCCAGGGAATAAATATAGATCAGTTATCTAAACACTATCAGGGCAGATGCTTGGTGTTCTATGACCTAATTAGAGTTAAATATTAGATATTAAATATTAGAGTTAAAGTTTGTTTTTTGGTCTTTGTCGTGTTCAACAACATGATTATCCCTGTAAAGCAAACTGTATCATATTTGATAACTGAATTTTTGAAGCGTCTGCATCATCAATGTGATGTTTTTGTTATTGAAACACTGACTTACATAATCAGACACATGTAGAGAACAGAAAACATATAAAAGATGATATACAAATGCGTAATGTGTCAAAATTGATGCAAATAAAGATAATTTAACAGATACAAAATGTATATTGTTATTTCATTTGTCAGAAAGTTCAATAATAATTCTAATTTTGAATAATTAGAATGCTCTGTCAATTATTTCCTGGTTCCTGATTTCGTTTGTTTTTTTATTCATCTAAGCGTTTATCAGAAGGTTTCAGTTTTTAGGAGTTTTTCATTGAACGTTCTATTTAAGGTACCTTTATATCATTAATGGAGGGTTTAATGGGCCCCTGGATTCTGGGATAGAGTCCAGCAATGACCGCAACATTTTTCCTCATAGTTACAAATAGTTGTATTTCCTTACTTTGGTTCAGACTCAGACTTATTAGTGTGGAAAAGGGAAAAAAAAGACTAGCCTGATTCCTCAACTTCTGGGACACAACAGAAAAAACATCAGGCCTCTGCGTGGAAAATTCCTGTTTTCTTTTTTGTTAACCTTTAAATGGTAGTTTGGTGTTTAGCTCCAATGACGGCAGTTGTTCCAAAGGGAAAAGAAAAAGATTTTACTTTGAACCGCAGGACAAACCGAATTCCTGTGGTGTCTTTCAGGGTCCTGGTTGTTTTATTGAAGTCATGGAAAATAATCTGAATGTTCTAAATCCACTGAGACAGGAAGTTTGGTATCAGGCCAACATGTTCTTACATAAGCCTAAAA
The DNA here is from genome assembly GCF_016077235.1 of Cyprinodon tularosa. NCBI lineage: Eukaryota > Metazoa > Chordata > Actinopteri > Cyprinodontiformes > Cyprinodontidae > Cyprinodon > Cyprinodon tularosa. The sequence continues at coordinate 1,082,457 of NW_024039297.1, read as the reverse complement.
TATGTTTCTTCAATTCAAACCTGAGTGCTTTGGTAGAATTGGCTTTTTCCTCTTGTTTCCTAAAGGTTTCCGTCTGTGATCCCAAAGGCTTCTTCAGTTCTGGTTCTGAACGTGGTTGGAAGTAACTTTAGGCTTTAGGATGTAGTCAGAACAATCAAATGAATGTGGCCTCTAAGGTTACTAATGGAGCCATTATAAAATGGCAGCCGCAACCTGATATAAAAATTAGAACCAGCTTTAATATTCAATTTTGAGAACAAAAAGTTGCATTGCAGCGTCACAGCTGTCAAACTGCAGCCTAAGTGGCTGATCTACTGCTCCTTATAGGTGTCTCTGCTTCCCCTTACAAATGGAGTCCCCCCCGTCCCTCAGTGAGGTCTAGAAGCACAAGATCTATATCCAGCCATTCAGCGGAGATCCTGCTACATGGCTGTACATCTTATTTTGGCCTTTGACCAATTAGATGAGCCCTTGAATGATATATTACCTACTGGAAATTAAGTTGAAAAAAAAAGTCAAGAAAAAAAGGTAAAAAGCAAATTCAAAAGTTAAAAAGTAAAATTAAAATGGTAAATAATCCTAGTCAAGAATTATATCTATGTTTATAAACTAAAACATGTAAGTGCCAGTATTAGCATTAATGCCTCTAAGGTTATGTTGGACCAAAAAAAATGTGTTTCTTTCACTCTCAGAGTGTTTTTCATGAATTTTTCTAGAAGCACTTTTGTAATTTTTCTTATGCTGCGTTCATACCGGACGCAGCAGGCGCAGCAGAAGCAGCGAGTTTACATGCAAAGTCAATGGTTGACGTGCGTCAAGGCGCAGCAAAATGTCCCGCAGCACGTTTTAAGCAGCTGAAGCAGCACGTGATGGAAAAATTTAACTTTTGCTGCTGATCTGGGAGCTGGCAGGGAGAGAGACACAGCGCTGAAGATGCTGTGATCGCTCCTCTGAAACAGTTTATTGATGCATAAATTAACTTAAAATGCAGAAATCTGCTGACAGAATATAGTCGCTTTTATTATCCTGCTGCCTGCAGATTGGATTATTTTGATGAAAAGCCACCTATCAGCGGCTCCGATAGAAATAACATTGGAAGGCAGGATAATAATCTGAATGAACTGACAGCACTGATTACGTTTTCAGGTGTATTTTCTCACTTAAAAACATATTAAAACTACTTTATTCCCACTGATCACAGCAAATATAGCTGCAAGGCAGAGAAAGGATAGAGTAGCTCCGCCCAACGCGCATCAGAACTAACTGGTACAAGCAGCAAAAATGAAGCAGCAGACGTGATTTTGCTGCTCCTGCTGCGTCCGGTGTGAACGTAGCATTAATTATTCAGTTGTGGGGTTTTAAAAACATTTTATGTACTGTGTCAGGTGATGGAGAACTGCATTTTAACAAGCTCCTCATTTAATGATTTTTAACTGACACTTGTTTTACTTTAAGAGTGAGTTTTAACTAACTTTTACGTGAATTGTTTACATGTTTGAATTGTGTAAATAAAGTGCTGTTAAAAGTATTTTTCTTTATATATTCGGGCAAGCTGGCATTTCTTATTATAACATTGACATTCATTTTTGCCATCAAAGTATCCATATTTTTTTGAATGTTACAAAAGTAATAAGGTCCTGGATTCCAATAACACTTTTGTCTAAAATGTTTATTTTTTTATTTTTTTATTTTCAATTTATTTCACTTGGTGCCCTAAAAAGGGTTAATAAGCACTGTAGGTCATTAGCAGAACATTTAAGAACTTCCCTCCATCCAAATACTGTCAAATAATGTCAGAACCGTTAAACCTTAATCCACTAGAGAAAGTAAACCAAATACTTTATGCTTTAAGTTGTCAGGAGTCCAGGGTTTTGTGTTGGTGTTTCTCTGCCACCAGATTTCACTGATATTGCTGTTCTGAAAATATGTAATCTGCTTATTAACTGGAAGGATAATAGTAGATAGCTGCCAGTTAAAGCCGGCATCCACTGTACGATATTTTTGATCTTTGTACTCAGCTACAGCTTAAACTGTATGATGAAACTGGAGGGTTTTAAAGTTCATAGCTCACAATGTTTGTTCTCCCACACGGACGCTCTGATGCGATCTATCTGCTCACACTGCACTTCCAAAAACCACATGTTGGACTGAGCGCCGAAAGATGGCACTGGTCGCACTTGTCAATCAAGGAGAAGAAGAAGAACTCCCTTGTTTGCACATGTGCAGAGCGGGATGTTCTGGTAAATCGGCTCGTAGCTCTGCTGCAACAGCAGGATTTGCCGATGGACACCTCACATCAGCCGACTGAATTTCAAGCATGTTTGGTTTTCTCCCGACCTTACGACTCCTGATCGGGAGGTGGTCATGAGAGGCTGATCGCCCTCTGTATACTAGACGACGCTGGAAGCACGATGAGGCAAAAACTCGGCCCAATTAAAAAATTATCACATGACCGGAGAATCAGCTCAAAAAGGGCAAAAAGTCATACAGTCATAATGCCTGACTTTAGCCTCATTATTCGCCTGCTTCGTGAGCTGGGAACTTTTAAACCCTGCGGTTCCATCAGTTTGAGCTGTAGCGGAGTACAACTATTGAAAAAATCTTGGTTGTCTGCGTGTCGAGGTTAACGCAGACACGCACCCCCCCTCTTTGCAAATGACCAATTGTTACTTAATTATTGGCACATTTAGTATCTCTGTTAAATAAACTTTAAACATATTCTTGTCTCCTGCAAGTCTCTGCTTGTGGGTTAGGCATCTAACACCATGACACAAGTAACTTAATTGCCTGATCGCAGGTCTGAACAAGGTCATCAGATACTAAACCAATCAGGTGGTTTTTGGTCTTTTATCCCTGTGATGACCCAGTCTGTCTGATATCATAATGTTAGGCTCTGGGAAATATCTTTCCCGGACCTGAACTGGTGGAACATCTTCAAAGCATGTTGAGCAGTATACCTGCCCCCAGCTGCCCCATCATGGCCCCGCGCTCACCTGCTGTAGTCTGGCAGCAAAGTCTGATGGTCATTCTGCAGGAGACCTTTCATTTGGTTCAGGATGTCGAACCTCCAGTCATCCAACACCTGAGTCAGGTTGGCCACACCTCGCATGTTGACCCGATCGGCTGGAACAGAAGACTTCAGAACTTCACACAGATCCTATCCAATGTATAATTCAACATAAAGTTCTATACAACCAGAACTCCTTAATAACAAAGAGGACCTAATCATTTTTTGTCAGATAGTAAAAAGTGGGAGAATTGAATTTTTATATTTTAGAGAATTTTGCCCATTTTGACCTACCTCCGTCCCTGTAGTTCCACTCATCGTTGGTTCTGGTATTTTGGCGCCTCCTCTGGGCCGTCACAAGCACCATGAGCACAGCCAGGACCAGCAGCAGGGAACCAAGTTTGAAGGTCATTATGAGTCCAGCACCTAAAGGAGTGGATGAGTTCTCTGTCAATCAAGCTGAAATCTGACGCTGCATTTCCGACGGTTCAACCTCCATTGGACCTCCGGTCAACGGATCTTTTTTACACAAGATGCTAAATGAATTTGAAATGGTTGGTTGTGTGACACAGATCTGACTCTGAGTCTGACAACCACACTTTCTCAGAGGGTCCTCATTAATCCAGCTTTACCCAATAGCGGTTTGACTTAGCTCAGCATGGCCGTCCTCTTGGGACACCCAGCTTAGTCCAAATGTTGACTGTGTTCTTCTTAATTTGAGATGAAGGCTTCAGAGTTGGCTCTCTGTTCTCTTTATTCCTTCAGATTTGCCCAGTGTTAACAATCCTGTTTGTGTGGGTTGTGTTTTTTTGTTTGTTTTCCTTCACCACCAGATGGCGCCTGGTTCTCATTGGCCTTCTCACACACCTGTTGATGGTTGCCTCATTACCGGAGGACTCTTAAGCTGCTGACTGCCGCTACCTCGACGCCAGTGTTTGCCAGTTTTGGGTACTCTAGCCAAGCTGAGTTTTGCTAAGTCAAAATGATTTTTTGTAACCTGAGTCTTAAACTTGCTGTTTGTTTGTCTTTGCCTCTCGGCAGGAAATCATCCTGCAAACTGGATGTTTCGGACCTTCTCCCCCCTGGAAGGATTCTCTGAGCATCAAACTGAGCTTAGGATTTAAACTGGTGGTTTGGATCTACTTTTCCCCAAGGATTGTTTGGGCTTCTCTATGAGCAGAGGATTCATCTCCACAAGAAACCCTTCAAGTACCGCAGGAAATCTAAGTGGCAGTCAGCTCCTCCGTTCCTCAAGGAAAACACCTCAACCTGGGTAAACCCTGTCCGCCCTCCAACAAACAAGTCTATCACTGGAAGAACCCACACCGACTGGATTATACGAAAGACACCTTTTCCTGGAAACGTGAGTCCTGTTGCCGTTATTTCCCTTTTTCAAATCAAAGACACAAATTTCCCACTGAGCCTGAACTAACCGCAGAATCTTCCCCTTCACCTTTCAGTCCCGGTTCGCCAGTGTTCAGAGCAGCACTGGACTTCTCTCTACCAACTCACAATAAACCTGTTAAACCTTCCCCTGGTCTCTCTGTTCGGTTTTTTGCATGTGGGTCAGATCTTTGGATAAAATCATGACACCCAGCACACCAGTAACCATGGTGACAGTAGTACCACAGGATGATGCTATCACCAACATGCTTGACAGTCGATACGGCGAGCTAAATTCGTCCAATCACGCTTATAGAGGCCAGACAGCCTGAACTCTGTAAGCCGACCACAAAACACTATACCAGAGGTTCTTCAGGGCATTCATGCTTCTGCCTTCAGGTTTTAGGTCTGCTTAGAAGTGGTGGATTTTAAGCAGACGAAACTTCCTGGGCCAGTTCAACCAGAGTTCCAACTGTGTCCAGTTCAGTTTGGGTCTTATTTCAGAATTTAGCAGAGTGAAGACATATCAAAACTTCTGCTGAACTTAACTTTTTCTACTTTTTTATTGTATATTTTTTTATTTGTAATGGTCTTATTTTAATTATTCATTTTTATTCTCTTCAGTTATTTGTATTACCTTAACGTCACATCAGTGTACCTTTACTTTTCTCCTCATGAACGGCACTTTTTGCCACGTTTACCAAAATTAGTTGATGATTATTCCATTTAATCGTTTCAGCCCTAAAGCTAATGGTTATTATTAGCCAACCAACACATCTAACTCTTATCTGATCAGATGAATTTCTGGTTCTCCGATGTAGGATTTAATCTGGAGGGATGAATGTGGCATTGTCTTTACCAGGAACTCCATCTCAATCTGATCTTGGTGCCGATGACTGGCTTGAATACTCATTTCATTCACCTGCCTAACTCTACGCATTTTCTCATCACCGTTCATTTGTGTCACCTCCTCTGGTCTCCATTTAACCTGCCTTGTTCCAGTCATCAGTGCCAGTGGTGAGAGTGTCCCATTGTTATCTTAGTGTTTCTGATTACCTGATCCTGAAGTTTTTTGCCTCTCAACCACTGAACCTGCCTGTTCCCGTCTTATCTGTTTGCCTGACCTGTCTTTGGACTCCTGCTGGATTCTGCCTGTTTACTGAACTTGGAACCGCTTCCTGACACCTACCTGGACTTCCTTCTACAACCTCTTCAGACATCTGATCTTATGGTTCTGAATCCTGAGGACTTCCTTGAAACCGGCTTTGGCTAGGACTTTACTATAATACCAGGTTAGTGACTCACACGTTCATAATCAGCCTTTGTCAGATTAACGTGGTCACTAATCTGACTTTTCCTCCTGCAGAGGTTCCTGCCTTAGACGTCCTTGCTGTTACTGCAGATCTGCCATTCTTAAATCAATTTTGAATTATCTGACTGTCTGTCTGCCTTGAATACCGGATCCCCCGTAACTACTAGGACAGACTGGTTCATTTAGATACAGTGTAGTACTGCCAGTAACCATCGGGGGAAAGCTGGACGTTAAAAGTCTAGCGCCTCCAGTGGATAATAGTTACACAAAGTTGCTTTAAAAAAAATTTAACCCTTTGAACCCGAAGCCATTTTTCTCAAATTGACATTGTCCAACAAAGAGGTTCTTTAAAAGGCACCTCTCAGGTTCAAAGTTACATTTCTTATCTATTATGCTTCATCAGAAGTCAGTCTGAAGAGTGCTGAGTCTAGATCAGACGCTTTAATTAAACTTTGCTGCTCAAGGAGTCCAGGACTAAATGAAAAAAAAAAAAAACATTCTACTGAAGATTGAGCTGCAAACTATATTCAAACCTTTGCTGTTTCTACGTGCCTCTCATCATCATCAGTCCATAACAACACACTTCTGTGGATGTTTGTTTTCTTGAGTTAGTTAAGTTTTGCCCTGAACTGCTTCAGTTGGGTGTCTGTGGGGATTTACTCTGCAAGGAGGTGTCTGTGTGTCTACAACTCCAAAGGAAAGAAATTAAATTCCTTGTTCTGAACACTTCAGAGGCTTTTCAGAGGTTAGAATAGGAGGAATAAGCCCCGGGGCTGAAAAACTCTCTGCTAAACTCCAGGCACAGACCTGACGCACAAACCTGAACTGACTGGACAATTCAGAACGGAGCTGCAAAGACATGTTGAGAAATCAAACATACCTTCATATCAGTTTTTCTCTTGAATGTGCCAACAGAAAAACACAGCAAACTCAGCAGCACTGTGAGTTTGCATTGTGAGAGATGATCCCACTACAGCTACTGCAAGGCAAGATTCTCCATAGAGCTCATTTCCATTGCAAGACAGCAATATAAAAAGAACATTACACTGCAATGGTTTGAAGTTAGTTAAAAAATGTATAAGCACAAATAGGAGAATAAAAATGAATGAGATTAATAAAACAATGAAAGAGTATAATAGAGCAAATTAATGATAAAATAAAGGATAAAAAAGACAGGAAAGGCTGGACTACAAACAGTTCAAGTCAACTTTAAACAAATACGTTTTTAATTCCAATTTAAAGCAACTTTTCAATACTATTGCAGTTTCTGAGGAGATTAGTTAACCTGTGAAGTAAGATTAATTCCACTAAAGATGAACAAAGCAGGAATTAGTTTTTCAACATTATTCCTCGACCCAAGACTTCAGAACAATGTGGGCTTCCATGTTTAATCCGATCTAGGCTTGGTTCTGCTGTTCTGGAGTCACAGAACCTTTTATTTGTAAAGGTCCTGATACCGTGACAATGAGTATGGTTGGACTGGGTTTTCTAGAGCATCAGTAACAGACATGCTTTTTTTTTAAATGTCACTGCACAAACCAGGAAGACCAAGTATTGAGGCAAGACAGACAGTGGGATTATTCAAAAGGTGTTTATTTAAACTACAGGATGCAGATCTGCAATAGCAGCAACTAGGGCATCTGAGGCAGGAAACTCTGGTTTATACGCAGTGTTGCACTGATACCGATACCAGTATCGGGCGGGGCCCCGATCCAGCACTAAAATGGTGGTATCGGTATGAGTGAGCACCAACAAATAGGGCACTGATAACATTTAGAGAGCCAGAAGTTTATTCAACTATTGTCACCCATTCCAGGTAGGAAGCAACTTGACAAAGCCATGATGGCAATTACTTTACATCCAAGTAGTATGCAGTCCACTTTTGCATGGCATCGACACTATAAGTTCAATCTATGCTCAAAGAGAGAGGTAGGTTCCAACCGGAGGGCTGCCAACAAGATGTGGCAGGCGCCGCCCAGAGTGTCCCAGTTGAAGCCAGGTCAGGCAAACTGTTCAGACGTGAACAGGCAGGCTCAGTGGATGAGAGGCAGGACAGGTCAGGATCAGGAAATCAGAAACACTAATTTATGCTAAAAACCCCTCTCACCACTGGCTAGAGAGAACCAGATGTGACCCTGATGACTGGATGACATGCAGCTTAAATAGAGGCAGGAACAGGTGGTCAGATGAGAGTTAATGTGAAATCAGGCAGAATTGGACAGCTGAATGAAATTAGTAATTAAGCCAGTCATCAATGTCAAGTTTGTGACAAGAAAGGGATGAAAAATACATCTTCCTCTTGTTGCATCTAAGGGCAGGACCGGCTGTATCTGGTTCAGTCAGCCTTTACTCCTGCTGTAGCAAGGCCCTTTCTCTATCCACTCTTCTAACCGCTTTATTCATCATGCTTCATACTCTGTTGGTTTTTCCTGCTGCCACCTGAACAGATGCTGCATGTCGAGTTGGGGGCAGTGGCGGCCTAGTGGTTAGGGCATTGTGCTTGGAATCCTGAGGTTCTGAGTTCGAGCCCCACTCCCACAGACTGTTACTCTGGGTCCCTGAGCAAGACCCTTAATCCCATACTGCTCCCAGGGTACCCCACAATGGCAACCCACTGCTCCCCAAGGGGATGGGTTAAATGCAGAGGTAAAGTTCTCCAATGTTAGATCAATAAAGTTCAATAATTATTATCATTCTTGGGGGAGCCAGGGAGATGAAAGAAAGGGCAACTTGCTGCAGGCCTGTCAAGACATGGATGACCAAAGAAGACATAGAGAACATCCATCAGAGAGGTAGCCATGAAGGTGTGTGGTAACTCCAGAGGACTTGCAGAGATCAGCAGCTCAGGTAGAAGAATTCAGCTCCCTCTGGAAAATCTCAAGGTGTTTAAAGCCCAGAAGATCCATATATTCCAACCATGGGGCTCTGGATCTTTACCAGGGACTCCTCCCTGTCTGACATGCCTTATATATAGTGCCTTTGCAAGAGCTCTTTTCGCAAAGTATCATGGGATTTGTTGTCACACCTGCCCGCTGTCGCATCCCAACAGTAGCGCCACATAACAAAGATGGCGCAGGCACCTTGTGGGGACGTGGAGTTATATGATGGGGGAAAAAAGTAGTGATCATCTGCCCGAACGGTCAGTTAACTGAGTTCACTATAAAGTTCACTATATAGTCCCCGCTCTATATAGTGATGGAGGGATTTAGGTTAAATTCAAAATAGACGATAAAAGTTATCACACCAGTATATTTATATATATGCCAACAACAAAAAACATTATAAAAACAAAACATAATTTCATGTACAGTTTTAATTTTTGTACATAAATCTTTCCCTTCTGAGGATTTGTGAAGGGAGACCTGTGTTTTGCATGGTCCACACCTTAAAACCTTACATTTTTTTTACCAGTTTAATAATGGGGAAGCTATTAGTCTGCTTTATATTTTTAATATATGAAAAATATTTTCTGAGAATGTGTTTAAGAGCAACTCTGCAAATTATCAAACATCTAGGAAAAGTAGACTATTTTCTGTTATTTTCCATGTGAATCCCAGATTGTTCATTCTTCTTTGCCTTTTCTAAAAAGTGCTTTAAATCAGTCCTAGCTGACTTTATCCATGCTGAGTCAGATCCTGACCTTTAAAAAAGGAGGCAGGAAAAGCAGGATAAAGCTTTACCCTCGCTGCAAGCAGTTAGCCTAGCCTGGTAGCTAAACCAGGTCCTGGATAAAGACAGAGTGAACCGTCTCCATCTGTCTTTGGAATGCTGATTAATTTTGGTGTTTGCTGATCAGGTCCAAATGATTTCACCTCCAGCTTCTCTTGGTAACTTTGCTTTAAAGGATTTCACTTCCGCAACTTGACCTGTCAATCACTGCATATGGACAACTTTTAATGAATGTCAATGGCAAAAGATTTTTGTGGAAGTACGTCACCAATCCGACGACTAACGAAACAGCTTTACTCTTTAAAGATTAAATATTTATCTTAAAAAAATGGATTTATTTCAAAATATTTTTATTTGTTTTTTTATGTCTTAATCAAGGTAATTTGGTAGGTGGGGCAGCAACGTGGGCCCCTCTTTTGACCACTGGGTTTCGGGGTTAGGGCGGATGTAACCCCGAAACGGCGGACACAGCCACTGTGTAATTTTTAGCCACAAGGGGCTCTAAATCTGTAAGTTTCAGGTTTAGCGCCACTAAAGGTCACTGGTAGTACTGCATTCTGTGTTCCGGTTCTGGTAGCGGACCTCTCTCTGGTATAGAACAAGAAACATTGAGCATATAGATTAAATCCTTTATCAGAGAACCAGAAACATGTCTGATCAGGTAAAGGTCAGATTCAAACCCAATGACAATGTTATCGTTTATCGCATTGATTTCTGGGACAATTCATCACCCAAGTGCTGCACATTGACCTGAGAATTCTATTCAGTTTATTTCTATAGCTCCAACTGACATGTCATCTCAGGTCACTTTCCAGTTCACTAGATCATCCAGTCAGATTGATTCAAAGTTTTCTATCTAAGGAAAACCAGCTGATTGCATCGACTCATTGACTCTTCAGCAATCCCTCACACTAAGCATGCTTGTAGCGACAGTGGAGAGGAAAAACTCCCTTTGAACAGGAAGAAACCTCCAGCAGAACCAGGCTCAGTGTGAGCGGCCATCTGCTGAGGCCGACTGGGGTTCAAGGAGACAGAAGCAGACATAGAAAAAGAAGCATAGATACAAAAGGCAACTGTCAACCAGCTCCACAGGCGGCCCCGTCCATATATTAGCTATATTAAAAATTAGACTTCATTTTGGCTCAAAGGTTACACAGTGTTGTTTCAACAGAAAATCTGTGAAAAAGATTAGAAAATAAATATTAAAGGCGTTCTCTAGTCAGTCTTTAGTGAAGAAGAATGGGTTAAATATCCATCTCTGGATATAAAGAGCTGCTAAAAAATACAGAAAAGTTTGGATAGTTTTCCCTTCATGCACCACTTAGATATTTAAAGACTTTAAACTTAATCTTAATTTAATGCTGAAAACACTTTTATTTGAACATGAAAAAAATCTCAAATGTGAAACAGTAAATATTCAAACGGAGTAGGACATTTCTATGCTCACAAAAACAGCTGCATGTCTCTATTGTGATCACGTTTAAAATCTGAGGAGCTGTAAGCAGCTTTGATGAAATCAGCTCAACCAATTAGTTTTCCAGCATCTTGACTGTTTTGAAATTGCTGCCAAACATCAGCAACATGCAGTTCTCCAGTTCTTCCCCGTTACAAGCTCTGTTGTTCTGATTTCAGTAGAAAGAAAGCTGGAAAGTTTTAGCAGCCCTTCCTCTGTGACGGTTTTCTTTGAGTCAGCCATATTTAAAATATTAAAATCTCTGATCAGTACCTTTTGTTCTGCAGCTTCTCTACAGCGAGGCGTCCCGTTCGCTCCAGCAGCAGTCAGTGATAAGCATGCAGGAGGTGCAGAAAGAGCTGGAAAAAGACTGACATAGGAGACACACACCCCTGCCATCTGCAAATACACATGCACATGAAAAACTCAGCGAAATGTAAACTTTCACTTGCAAGCACTTTCACACGGCATGTTCCCGTCTCCCCATCATTATGGAGGCCCGGTGGTCAGCAGTGTGGTTTGGGTCAGAGGCAAACCTCCAGTACCTTGGTTTGTTTTATTTCGCTGTGTGCAGACGGGTGTATGTGTTCTCCTTCAAACCTTTGGATGAAGTCAAGTCCTACATGTTTAACTCATGAGATCATATTTATGGAGCCTACCAGTCCGTTCTTGCGCTCCGTTGTTTGAGAAAACAAGAAGAAGTCGACAGAAAGATGGAAAAGGAGCAAATGATTATTATTTTATGTTAAAATTACAAACGGCAGCAAAGATTTCAGACAGTACAGGTGGGATTGCTTAAATTGCGCTGAGAGCAATGGAAATAGCAGACCTAAGGAGGATCAGGAGATATTCTTCTCTGTAGATGGAGCAGAGCAGCTGCTGAAGCTGGAGGAGCAAACATTCACTTCAAAACAACCAAAGGGATTCAGAAAAACAAAAAAACTACAACAGTCTGAAAAAGGAGAGCTGACATCTAACCCATCTGTCCTAGATTTGGTTTTAAGTTTTACATTTGAGTTTTTGTTTTATTCGAGTTATTTTTTATTGTATTTGAGTTCTTTGGTATTTCTTGTTTGCGCTCTTGTGTCATTCTCTTTTTCTCTAGCTCCCTTCTAGACTCCTCTGTCCACACCTGCTCCCAATCGGCTGATTAGCCTGCTCTTTGTTTCTCTCCCATATATACACCTCCTGCTCAGTCTGCTGGTTTGTCGTCATTTCTTTGCCCCCCTTGTCTGTATTCCTGGTTTTCAGTATTTTTTGATTTTTGCTTCTACCCTATATTTATTATAACTGCAAGTAACCACTTTTAGCTTCTGTGTCTGCATTTGGATCCTGTCAAACCTCCACCCAACTTGACACCACCGAGTTAAACCTGGTTAAAAAGATATTGAATAGACGATATGATTTATTTCCAAACCACAACTTCATTTTGTGGAAAAGTAAAGGGAAAGTGATTTTCATGACATTGACAAGATGTAGAAAACCCAGTTTTCTGCTTCTTTTCAACGTCTATAATTGGACTAAAGTGGGACAAAATCAGACTAACCAAACACAGCCTAAATTTCCACAACAATTTCAAGACTATGATGGACTAATCAGATTTAGCCTAAAAACTAACATCAAAAGACTTCTGGTGTTTTTGGGGGAGGGGTTCCCCAGGTAGGGGTTGGGACGCCAAAGGGTCGTAAGACAGCAAGTGAGGGGTCGTTGTTTTCACAATTATTTTGATGTGATTCCTGACGCATATGGAGCGCCGAAGGATAACATGCAATGGAAATAGTAAATCCCTTTATTGTCCCACAATGGTGGAAACTGTGGTGTTACAGCAGCAAAAGCAAGACTGGTAACACAAATATGGACTTTAAAAATGTATAAAAAAAAAACAGAATTTACACATAATAAATACATTTATCAAGAAATAAGCTGATGTAATATTCATTTATTTTTATTTAGTTTTTAGTTCTCTAAACATACACTGTTAAAAAAGTAAATGGCAATTGTTGTTCTAACACACAATTGTATTGTAATCCGACTCAGAAATATAAATTTGACATCTAACAAATAAATACACGTTTGCCCAACTCAAATTCTCAGAAGTTGGTTTAACAAGGAGTTTTAAATCGCCTATACAAGATTTTTTGAGTTCCCTCAACTGTAAACTCATGGGCATGCGCACTGCTTATGTTCATGGACACGCCCACTACGGTACGGGGTTTCCTATCCCTTTCTTCAAGGGCACAGCCTTTTTCCCTCGTGTTTGAGAAGATTGGCGGACATTGTGATTTTATGCATCTGGAGAACCACGGAGGAACGACCCTGGGACCTTACCAGTTTTCCCGGTGAGTGCTGCAAAGTACAGACAGTTAGCGGTTAGCTCCGTGAGTTAGCAAAGGAAAAGCAGCGCACGTGCACGTGTATAATGCGCGTGTGCGCGTGCGTGTTTATGCCGCGCATGTGCGGGTGAGTGTTTATGCATAGAGAAAAGAGTGCCTGTTATTTTCATTGTACAAATGAAAAGAGACATTAAGTTGAGTGTAATAACTTATTAAATTTCTAAATTGTTTTATGTAGTGCAGTGTTGTTGCACTCAGGCACAGAATATTACAAGACTACATTATTTTACTTTCTTAATCCGATGTGGGTATTTACTGTTATTTACATTATTTACATGTGGATTTTTTGCTTTCATGATTTTATTTGCTTTACAAGAAAAACAGTGACATTAACATTTTATATGTTAACCCTGTAATGCAGCAGTTAATTCGTAATGAGTTAGAAAAGTTACATTTTTTGGATACCCTGGATTCTGGATTCTCTCCTTAAATGGAGATGGCGAGCCAACCGTGTGAACATCTGGATTTGGATTGAAGAGGACTTTCTTTTTTTGCATTCATCGTCCTGTCGGAGTGGTAGGACTAAAAAGAAAAACTCAGAGATAAAAAGGGAAAACCTTTTTCTTTTTCCGTTGGGAAACAAGACATTTTATTTCATTTTATTTTTTTTAAAAGGGTGCACCCAATTTAAAGAGACTACAGTTGAAAAAAACAAACTGAAGGCCGTCCAAATTTGTAAAACTGTTATTTTTTCATATATGTTAATACACTTACTTCACAAAAAATTACCTGTGTGTTTTCCTCTTACTAAAATGGTGTCTTACTGTTTTTTCCCTCATCATCACTCTTACGAATCTAGAACATTCTGGTCCAGTGTCATGTTACTTTGATCTGTGCAGTTAAGATTATGTTGTTGAACATGGTTTTATACTGTATCTATGCAATGTTTGGCTTGAAGCAATAAAAATGTTGTATTAACATAATTTTTTGTGTGTTGAATGATTGGTAGTGAAGACGATTGGTAGGACTAAAAAAACTGAGTTGATAGAACTCAACTTGCAGATAACACTACAAAATCTGAGTTTGTAGAACTCAAAATCTATATGTCAAACTCATAAAACAAAGTTGATAGAACTCAGAACTTAAAGGTGAAACTCAAAAACCTAAGTTGGTAGAACTCAAAATTTCTATGTAACACTCCAAAAACCTAAGTTGGTAGAACTCAAAATTTCTATGTAACACTCCAAAAACCTAAGTTGGTAGAACTCAAAATTTCTATGTAACACTCCAAAAACCTAAGTTGGTAGAACTCAAAATTTCTATGTAACACTCCAAAAACCTAAGTTGGTAGAACTCAAAATTTCTATGTAACACTCCAAAAACCTAAGTTGGTAGAACTCAAAATTTCTATGTAACACTCCAAAAACCTAAGTTGGCAGAACTCAAAAATCTTTGTAAACTCAACCACAGTGAATTTAAGTAAGGAAAACTCAAAAAACCAAATGCATCACCTTGCCTAGAAAATGTAAGTTCTGTCAACCTCTATTTTTTTTTCAGTGTATTTCTTATATCATTATTTTTTTTATATTTCCATTAATAATTTCACTATTAAATTGTTTATTTCAAAGGAAAAGTCGCTCATATTCAGAATTCTAACTTCTGAAAGTTCTTTAAATCTGAAATGATTCCATCCTGTTCAATAAATGATCAGTGTTTTTAATTCAGAGTAATTTTCATGTGAATGTGCTTTACTGGAGGCATCCATGTTTGTCAAAGAACACTACTGCCACCTACTGGTTAGTGACGTCACGGTGCGGTATCGGCTGTTGATCAAGTCCCAGTGCTGTATCTGGTGTTTGTCACAACGCGCTTTTATCCATGTCATCTTGAAAACATTCTTCTTCACCCCCGCCGACAGCAAAACCGGCCATTATTAGAGTCCCGGCTGCTAATGGAATACAGGCCAATATTAGAGGATTTACGGTAATAAAGTTAACAGGTTACCAGGTTATGATAAGTTGGAAAATAAAACTGGATATGAAGTGATCTGGTGACTCTAAAATAGAAAATCTGCATTATCGTTCACATGGCTTCATATAGTCTAGTAGTTCCCATTGATTTTGCTTGTAAAATGGGGAGAATTTGTCTTTTTCTAAAAAGCACAGTAAATCCATCCCACCCGTCTTTATCCATGCTGGGTCCGATCCTGACGTTTGAAAAAGGACCCGTCGCCATAATCTCTACCTCTCTGCCTGAATGACTACTAGCTGCATCACCTATATCACTGCAGGGGGGGAAATTCCAGGAGCCCCATGGCCATTCATTTTGGTGATGCTGATTGGCCAAATATTTATAAATTTTCCCAAGCAACATTATACAATTAGTTATTTCTCTACACTCAAGGAGCACTTTGAATGAGCGCCAAGAAGAGAAATGATACATTCTGTTGGCTCTGTTGAATGAGAGTCAATTGGTAGAAGTGTTGTTTTAATAATTCATATTACATGTAGCCACTGTGGAAGCATATTTTTCCTCTGCCTATTTGTGAGATAAAATATTCTGAGTGAGCCTTTCCTCTGCCTAAATAGGGGTGATTGTCTTGTACCAGTCTGTATGCTGGAGTTAAGGTTGGGATGACAGAAGGAGTCGCCTCCCTACTCCAGACAAAGGTAAAGGGAAGGGAAGGTCATGAGAGATGATGAGTTCACACAGCGTCCTTCATGCCGTGAAAAAGAGACCTGTTCTGAGTGTTTATCTGGCTAAAATTTATGTCCTTGATGAATTGAAGTTTTTTTTTTCTTGGGAATAACCAAATGTTCAAGTTTGAGAAAGTTCTTTATGCATAGGGTGGGTTGGTTTTCCTGTGTGGTCTTGTTTTACCTACAATGTGAGGGAAGTATTTTATAAAATATCCTACATGCGAGGACTTACAGGTACATATGGGGACATTCAACTGGTCCCTAAATGGTAAAGTTCTGTTCTTTGAGTTGGGGTTAGGACTAAGGTGTGAATTCAGTTTAGGTTAGGATTAGGTACATCTTGGTAATAGTTAGGGTAAGGGTAATGGTCTAGGTTAGGCCATATAAAATGAATGCAAGTCAATGAAATGTCCCCATATGTCATGCAAACAAAGCTGTGTGTTTGTGTGTAAGTGTGTGCATGTGTGCGTGTGTGTTGGGAGTTTTGTAAGGTATAAATGTATGCACTAAGGTTGCCTCAGTCAGCACCTATCTCTCCGTCTGAGGATGTTAAATAAATCTGAACCTTATTTCTTCCAAGAAATGCCCCTGCCTCAGCTCCTTCATACCACATTAAGTAAAACTGACATTTTAAAATCTATATACATTATGACTTTTTCCCTCCACATCTAGGGAGGCTGTGTCCGAGCGCCCCCTATGGGCCAGCCGCCACAGTTTTCTTACAAAAATCTCAGTGTATTCTCATTATCAGTTCGTATGAAATCGTACGAAAAGTTTATGCACAGTATTTGATGTTTTTTTTGTCTTATTCTTACATCTTGCCTCGAGACAAGATATCCCTGCGCATGCGCATCTTACGCACCATTCAATAACATAGAATTTAACATACAATTAACCCTAACCCTAAGATACAAAACAGCAAGCAACCTAGTGAGAGACATCATGAAGTAATTATTGCACTGTCCGTCCCAGTTTTACGTCCGTCCGCGGATCTGCTTTTTTTTGTCTGTCTGCCTGCGCATGCGCACTGATATGGTTTTTCAAGGAAAAATGTCAAAACGTACGAAATACTGTGCATAACTTTTCGTACGATTTCATACGAACTTATAATGAGAATATGTTGAAAATCTATGGGCGTGACCTGGACTAACTTAACATTCCTGTAGTTGGTTTTGGTTTTAGGCCGTGGGGATCGGTGCTGCCTGACTTCGCTCCTGTTTCCCCTCTAACTGCAGAGTTCTCCATCAGCTCCCCATGTTGTTGAACCGACAAAAGAACTGGAACTGAAGTAACGACACAGCGCTATTTTATGGAAGGAGAGTCTCCCGAGGAGAGTGTGACCTTTGGGAGTGCAAAGATCACATTTGACTTTCTGTTGGCGTCGGCCATCTTCTGTCCTGTGGGACGTTGGAGGAGCAGTTTACCTGCAGTTGAGAGGAAGCAGCTGGATTAGCTCATCAGAAAGGGTGGCTCTGTCTGAGGATTCCCCCTGGACTCAGAGCAGGTGGTGGAAGACAGAAGGACTGTAAGAAAAATAACATCACTGTTAGACAACATGTCCCACCCCATCCATGAATTATTACAGAGCTGGAGAGCTCCTTCAGAGACAGACTACAGCTGCACCCTGTGGGTGCACAAACTAACACGTCCTCTATAGAATCTCTGAAGAAGATTCTGCATGAAATGAAGAAGAGAAACTAGAAATGTATGCATAGATTTCTGAATTTCTTAATCTAAGTCAAAAATATGAATGCATTTAGTATTTTGGTTCTTTGCTGTCAGCTCATGTAAACATGTAACATCAGAGCTGTCAATACTTCGTTACTTAAGTAGAAACTTTGTCTATCTGTACTTTACCAGAAGAAACATTTTTAGATAACTTTTTACTTGTACTCCTTACATTTTTATGCAATTATCTCTACTTTCTACTCCTTACGATTAAAAAATAGACTGATTTAGACTCAAATAGACTCATCTAAGCTAATTTTCATTATGGCCTGTTGATATTTAAAAAATTAAAACCCATAAAAATAATTAGTTTAATCCAGACAATTAATTTCTTTGTGTTTGGAGTCGGTGCTGCCCCCACTTGTTGTTCATCACATGCCAAAATAAATAGTTTTTCAAGATGATGAAAAGTTGAATTTGACACTGTTACCATTAGTTTTTATTAATAATTACCTAACCCCCTCAATAGCTGCACCTTAAGCAGAATGTTAAACACCAGCAAAGGGTCTTATTTAAATCGCCTCTCCAAGATCCTTCCTACCTACAACATCTGCAACGACTCTTTAAAAACGCCTATAGGTACAACAAGATTTGATCTTCCTCTGTGATCAATAAAGAAGTTTTGCATTAAATTAGGATTACATTCTGCACATCCTCAGTTCCTCATCTTTGCTGCCCCCAACAGGTCCAATAGGAGTTTACATATAAGCTACTGGTTGATTGCACACGGTTTCATCTATCAACAAATATTTGCACTGCTTCTAATTCACTTGCTTTGGGTCTTTCAGAAGTTAAAGTTCATAGCTAATTGTTTTTCACTCAGAAAAAAAATGCAATAATAATACATTTACTGAATGTTTATTGAAATATAGGTTTACATTTTACTAAAAAAAGTTATATGAATCAATATTTTGAGGGGTCCAAAATAGCAGGTGGAAATCAGATGAGAACGAGCATTACCAGATTCTAAAGTAATTCTGTGAGAGAGCTGAGAAATGTCGTCCTTGGTGTTGCGTTTCTCAGATTCGACTCAGAAAAGCAGAAAAGTAAAGGAGAACAAGCTTTAGTGGTGTTACTGACTTTAGGAAGCAAAGTGGCTCAGAAGCAACACAGAGGTTGCTTCTAATGACTATTTCCACTGACTTTTGTCAGGAGAGTTTGTTTCTACAATCCTTCTGATTCCAGTTTTTCCACATTTTTCTGTCAACTAGCTGCTGTTTTTCTGATCTCTTCTTTAAAACTTTAACATTAGGCCTACTCCTTTTTTTAACCAAATATGCATTTTATTATAGATAATGTTACAGTAATTTTCCTTTCTGAGGGTATATTTTTCTATGTTTCTGAACATTTTAACTTTACAGTTTTTAAATCTTTGCATCTTTTTATATATATTTTCTGTGTGTGAGTCTTGTGGTTTCTGTCTACTTGTTTCCAGTTACTTTCACAAGCAAATTTCCCCACTGTAGGAAAAAAAAGGTATTTCTGCACTGTTAAAAAAAAAATGTTCAGTTATTTTGTTATGTGTGATCAAAATGTAAGTAGTTACAGTTCATGTTTAATTAACTGTAATAACCAACAGTTAATAAAATATAATAAATGAATATATGTCACAGCTTTTATATATACAGTATGTATATATATATATATATATATATATATATATAATGGGAATATATGTCAGAGCTTTTATATATATATGTATAATGACAATTGATTAAAACTTGAACTTATAATGTATTAAAATCCTACTTAATAATTACAGATAACAGTTATTTACATACCAATGTAATATAACCACTATTTTCCTCTTTATCTTATAACGGCTTCTTATAAAAAACAACCAACATCCCATTGGTTGATGTGCAGTTGGGGGCTGAGCTGACAATATAAGTCTGTTATCTGATTGGCTGCTGCAGACGCCCGTTATTATCTTTTTCCGGTCTCCGTCGTTGCTAGGTAACAGCTCCTATGCATTCCTTCCCAGTCCTCTGAATCCAAGCTAGCACCGATGCTATGATAAACAGCTCCGCTTTAGGAGGAAAAGCGGGAAGTTTGATGAGTCTGAAGCTGTTTTCTGGAAGCCATGACAGCGATTAAAGATGGAGAACACACGGCGACCATCTACGGCCTGGTGAGAAGTTCGCTGCTTGGACAGAAATTAGCTTCTTGGTCAAACGGCTACATTAGCAGCGACGCAGCTGCTTCATTAAATTAGGAAAAAATAATAATGTGGAAAACAAAACTTAATTTCATTTTTTTCTAATTATGGCTCTCATTTCTGTAAATGTTCCATTAGATTTATATGATTATAATGATGATTGATACTTTAATTGTTTCTAAATGATTTTCTTTTCATTTTTTTGGCTTATTATTAAAACCTGTCGGTAGATATTACGTCACCCAGACCTCTCTGCTTGTTTTATTTGGTGTAGATTAGAGACTGCCAGTATGTGGAGGCTATCCAGCTTCTAAACGGCCAACTTCAGAAACACACCAAGGTGAGTCTGAGAAACTGCAAACTGTTAAAGTATAAATAAATACAAACTAATACTGAAGTATTTATATGTATTTTTAGGGGGTTCTCGGTTAATAAAGAGGATTAATCTCATTGTTTGTGAGACTTTAGAGTTAAGTTTAAGAGATTCTGGTCAAATATTACAGATCTTCCTGTTTCTCTCTGAATGCCTGCTAGAACTTATTCAGGATTTTAAGTCGTAGTAAAATCATATTTAAATATCAAATCATTCTGGCTTAAACATGTATATAAATGTTTATCAGACCTTATTGTCCCAAAATTTAGAAAATTTCTATTTAAAAAAAAGTCCTGTCTTAAAATCTGTCTTTTTTTTCGTTATCTTCTGCAGGCCAGTTAGTTTTACGTCAGCCTGAACACCTAAATTCAGCCAATCATATATCAACGGTCATCTGTCAATCACATAGCATCTTGATTCATATGTCGCAGCTAATATACGCAACGGTTAAAGTCAGAAACCAGATCATTTCTTTTCCCATTGAGTTCCGTCCTAGTGTTCACGGGGATGGACGTCTTTGTCTGTATGGTTAATACAACTATTCCTTATTTGTGCTCATTAATTATGTTTTTGATAAAAATCCTTTTGCTAAAATGTCATCATAACGCTGATAATATCAAGTGTGTCTGTGCCCCCCCCCCTTCAGTGTCCACCATCTTGGATCAGTCCATTTGCTGCACATGTTCAGAATGGTCCAAACAGACAGCAGCAAACCATTTGAAAACAAACCATGCAAAGAGCAGTGTTGCCAACTTAGCGCTTTAGTCGCTATATTTAGCCACTTTTCAGACCCCTCTAGCACTTTGATTTCTAAAAAGCTCCTAGCGCCAAATCTAGAGACTTTTTTCTGCTACTGGAGACTTTGGAGACAACATCTAAAAGCAGCGAACTCTGCTCTCCAGAGCGAGTAGATTGGTAACCCCGCCTCCTGCTCTCCTCTATCTTGTCTGCTGTCATGATTCATGCAGCTATTATTTCATCCAAATGAAAAATGGAGAACAGATAAGCAGATCATGGCTTGTCTACAGTGAAAAGAAGGACTGGGTTATTTACTTTGGCCTTTTTGGAAACACAGGAAGGAGCAATCAGCTAAGTGAGCTTAGTGCTTGGAAAAAATCTTTCATTCCTTTAGAGACAGCATGAAAAGTCAGCTGAGTACAAAACATAGAGAGGAAAACAAGAAGAAAAGGGACAAGAAGAGAGGGACACAACCTAGAACAGATAATGGATGTCTATTCTATTAACATTTCTACATCTGGAGAATGGGTCTGTTTTATGTGTTTTCTTCTCAATTCAGAGGGCCCTGTCTTGGCCCAGGCACCCAAATTTCCTAAATCCGCCCCTGTGAACACATACAGTCAAATAATGAGTTCTTGTTGCACTGTAGAGATTAATTTTGTATGGTTTTGTTTCTCTCTCAGTCCAGGGCGGCTCTGTCTCTGCTGGGTTTCTGCTATTATCACATCCAGGACTTCAGCAGCGCAGCAGAGTGCTATGAACAGCTCACCCAGCTGCACCCAGAGGTGGAGGAGTACAAGCTGTACTACGCCCAGTCCCTGTACAAAGCCGGGGCTTACCCTGAAGCCACCAAGGCCTCTTTTGTCCTGGACAACCCCAGCAGCCAATCCAAGGTACAACATGGGGCCCGTTTATGATGTTGGGCTCTAGAAAGGCTCTGAAATACTGAACTGCAGCTTAACTGTCAAGAGTTTGAATAAAAGAAGGGAAGGCAGAGTATTATGTCGCCTAAACATGAAAAGGTGGGAAATAAATACAAAAAATAAGATGCAACACTGCAAAAAAATGTAAATCTCAATAAGTTATTTTTTCTTAAATTAAGTGCATTTTTTCTTGAATTAAGGAGGTAACTGCAACACTTTGCCAATGGAATAAGACAATTTACATTTAAAATAATAAAAAAACTATTGCATTGTCTTATTTCAAGTGTATAATATCTAGTTATCTTATTCTAAGAGTTAAAATACTCATTCCATTGGCAAATCATCTTATTTACCTCCTCAAATTAAGGGTAAATACACTTACTTTTAGACTTTTTTACTCATTTTTAGATAATTTTTGCAGTAAACAAGGCAAAATAACACTAAATATTGGAGGTAGAACAGTAAACACAGCCTACAAAAATAATAAGCGGAAGATTCTAGACATCCACCATCTTTTTATCTGTAATAAAAAGTTCTCCAGAGGAAGGAAGGAAATAAACATTTTGTGTCAGAAATGTTCCCACATTTGAAATTTAGACTCTGAAAAACTATTTCCTGCATTTCTAGGTAGAAAGCAGCTATTTTTTTTTGTCTTTGTGATGATGAGCAACAAAAAAGATTCTGCTGCTTCAGAAGAGCTGCTGTTTGATGCTGTTGCAGAGTTTTGTTTGTCAGATCAATATGCTGTGTTCAATGTTTGGGGAAAAAATCGGGTTTTTTGAATTTCTGAGCAGCCTAATGTCAGTCATTGCTGATTAAGCTGAAAATCAGGTCATATGAAGCTAAGGCGGAAATTCAACTGAAGAAACTCTGATTACTTCCATTCAATCTGAGGCTGATCCGCCTCCGATGCAGCCAATCCGCTTCAAGCTACATCTCCTCGATGCCCAATGATCTTCCAGCACTCTCCTTAAAAGCCACTCCAAATCATCTCTCGGCTCCTATGTCGGACTTTGATTCAGACAACCCACCTCCATCCACTTCTCCACCATCGTAGTAAGCTCATCCAACTCCTCCTCAATGCTCCTTCAACCTCACCTCCAGTGTGTACTCCCTCCAGACTTTCATGGAGTTCCCTGTCACTTTAAACGGTCCGGCAGAAGACCGCCATGTTGAGCCTGGTTCTGCCAGAGATTTGTTCCCAAAGGGGAGTTTTTTCTCCACAGTCGCTTCATGCTTGCTCTTCATGGACAGTTTATGCAAACTTTGTTCATTCAGTGACATCTAACTCTAGCATCACCTTGCATACCAGCCTCTATGGATTAACCAGACTTCATCTATCTAAACTCCACCACCAGTTTCAGGCCCGGGGGAAATATCCTTATTCTCATACATCAGTTTATCTGCATTAAAGTATAAATCAGCGTTTATGTTTCCTGCCGAGGCCTGAGTGCCAAAGTTCAAACTATTGTATCAATAAACTCTTCTAATTGCATCTTCTCTCTCTGTGAGTTTTTCAGATTGAAATTAAATCCGCTGCTGATTTTTCAGTTTCTCACTTTTTTTTTGTTTTTTTTCAGAGGTTCTACAATGAACTGATGAATGAAAATGTACGTCTCTGACATGTTTTCTCTCTTTAACCAGTTCTTTCTCGATTTTTTTTTTTAAATCCAGATGGTGAAGCTGCAGGCTTGTATCAAATATTGTGAGGAAGACTATTCTGCAGCCAAGGTGAAGAGTTTTTACATTAAATCACAGTCAGTCCAGTACCGTTTCATCCGGCAGCTCAGCCTGACCCTGCATCTCTCTCTCTCTCTCTCTCTCTCTCTCTCTCTCTCTCTCTCTCTCTCTCTCTCTCTCTCTCTCTCTCTCTCTCTCAGTCGTTGTTGGAGCAGCTACCGAAGGAAGACCCAGACTACATCTACAACATGGGCTGTTTGCTCTACCAGGACGGCAAATATGAGGAGGCCTGCAAGAAGTTCATCACAGCCACGCAGCTGCTGGGATTCGTTCCAGGTGATGCTGGTTTTACTGGACACCGTGTCCAAAATCCAGAGATGTTAACCTGTTTGTTTGTTGTTTTTAACTCTGAGCTGGTTTTAGTTACTTTTCATTACTTCTCCAAACCTTCAGACTCTGTCCTTGGTTCCTAAACTTAACACTAGTCCCTCTTTGTTGACTCTGTGTGTTAGCTTTGTCCTACAACATCGCCCTGACCCACTACAGCATGAAGAACTACAATCAGGCCCTCAAATGCGTCACAGAGATCATCGAAAGAGGAATAAGGGAACATCCAGGTGGGAACAGGCTTTCGTCCGTCTTTACTTTACTATCCGTCCTTTATAAAGTGTGTTTTCATATGCATCCTCCTGTCTTACCAGAGCTGGACGTGGGGTTAAAAACGGAAGGCATCGACGATCACAGCGTGGGGAACAGTCTGGTCCTGCACCAGTCTGCCCTGATCGAAGCCTTCAACCTCAAAGCAGCCAGCAAGTATCAGCTGAAGAACGGTAACCATCCCAGTCCTGAGGTCATTCCTTTAAAAGGGCTGGCACCAGCTGCTGCCGATGACAGCTTCTGAACCAGCAAAGGTTCCCTTCTAATGCTGCATTTACACCAGCAGAGGCAGCAGAAGCAGCTAGTTTACGTGCAAAGTCAATGGTTGAAGCGCATCAAGGTGCAGCAAAAGGTCCTGCAGCGCGTTTTGAGCAGCAGGAGCGCCGACTCATGAGCTTCTGAGCATCAGAGAGTAATTAATAAAGAAGAAGCGTTGGAGACTAGATGATGCAGACAGATAGAAAGAGTTCATATTCAGTGTGAATGATCTGATCATTCTGCTTCATTCTATCTCTATTGTCCCACTCTGCAGAATTTGTTAGTTCAATCTCAATTCTAGATGTTGGAGCTTGGCCTGTTTTCCAGTGTAGTCCTGTTTCTCTGACTGTGACTAACTGGATGTGCTCTCTTCATCCTCTGACATGGGAGCTGGCTCGGAGCTCGTCTGCCTGGCTGTGTGTTTCCTGGACGGGGCCGCCTGTGGAGCTGGTTGACAGTTGCCTTTTGTATCTATGCTTCTTTTTCTATGTCTGCTTCTGTCTCCTTGAACCCCAGTGGGCCTCAGCAGATGGCCGCTGACACTGAGCCTGGTTCTGCTGGAGGTTTCTTCCTGTTCAAAGGGAGTTTTTCCTCTCCACTGTCGCTACAAGCATGCTTAGTGTGAGGGATTGCTGAAGAGTCAATGAGTCGATGCAATCAGCTGGTTTTCCTTAGATAGAAAACTTTGAATCAATCAGACTGGATGATCTGGTTGAACTGGAAAGTGACCTGAGATGACATGATGGGAATTGGAGCTATAGAAATAAACTGAATAGAATTGAAGGTTAAAGATCTTCTTTATGATCCTGGCGATCAGAGTCGATCATAGACACATCTCTATTAGAATCAAGAGGTTTTATCCTACAGGGAAACTTTCACAGAACCTTTAATGAATGTGATCAGAGAGCAGGTTGAGATCTGAAGCCTTAATCTCTCTGACAGGAGGAGCTGGGATGAGGAGAGCAGAACGCTCCTCTGATTGACGTCATAGTTTGCTTTTCCTTCCATGTTTCCATGTTGCCAAACTGTTGATCTTTTCCGTTAGTAAAGATTTAATTGTCTTAGACCGACGCAGCCTGAAACGCTCTGACATATTCTGTGTTCTTTTCTTCTCTCTACGGCTTCATGTGGATTCCTGCAGTGAAAGCAGCTCAGGAGGCTCTGACAGACATGCCCCCGAGAACAGAGGAGGTAACCGCCATCGCCGGAGTCCACATGGCTCCGTTCTGCACGCATAGGAGTGAAAGCTCACATGGATCCATCATCCTATCAGGCTGTTATTTAGATAAATGTTCTGCCACTATGACTATCTAATGCTGCCTCCTGGTGGCGGTATTGGATAAATACACCAACAAGCCTGAACCACTAATCGCCAGTTGGTAGTACAGGGTTGAAGTGAAGCCACCAGCCGCCATATTGGTACTCCCTAGTTAGACCGGTTGCAATGTAAACAATCTGTGCGCTACAGCATCGAACAACGATGATGTTTTCATTTTCAGGGGGACTTACGACTTTTAGAATAAACATAAAATCATCACTTTGACACAGACTGGCTGTTTCATAGCATCAGTAGATTACTTTAACTTATGATTTAAAAAATAAATAGACCCATCACATTTCATAGTCAATGAAGTCTGTAAATCATGTTCTATAACATATTATAAAAAAATCCATCACAATAAAATTAATGTTAATGGAGCCGAATAATACAGATGTGCCAAAAGTGCTAAATTGATGATGAACATGTAATATATACATGGATTAATTACATTTTATGGTAATTTCTTCTGATACACACAAACACAAACATGCACTATCCAGTTATATATGAAGAACTGTTCATATATACATATAAAACACATATATATAACTATACTATAGGATGCATCGGCTATAGATGGATTTATTGGTTAGGTCATCCATTGACTATGAAATTACCTGTGGAACGTCTTCCTGCAGACAGAAAACTGCTGGTTTTAGCAGCCAATGCTGCACAGGGAGGCAGTTTTACTGTATGTCTCTGTGGGAGTGGGGAGTACCAATATGGTAGATGATGGCTTCACTTTTTTCAGGCAATCAGCAATCCAGTGAATAAAGAGAGAACCGTTGCATAAACAGGTCAACAGTTTTATAAACCTTAACCTGTAGCAGGGGTAGAAATGGATCCATTAGGCTGCATGATGAGTTTTTAGTTTTTAATGCTCCCCAGCCTCCTATTTCCTGTCTGATTACAGAGAATAAATAAACCAGAGACACAATAAGTGATGTAACTGATTGAGACGTGCATGTTCTGCAGGAGCTGGACCCGGTGACTCTGCACAACCAGGCGCTGATGAACATGGACCTGAAGCCATCAGAGGGCTTTGAGAAGATGGCTTTTCTCATGCAGCAGCCATCTTTCCCACAAGTCACCTTTGGAAACCTGCTGCTGCTCTACTGCAAACACGAGGTACAGAGACCGTACTGATGACATCACCACATGCTACAAACACGAGGTACAGAGACCGTACTGATGACATCACCACATGCTGCAAACACGAGGTACAGAGACCGTACTGATGACATCACCACATGCTGCAAACACGAGGTACAGAGACCGTACTGATGACATCACCACATGCTGCAAACACGAGGTACAGAGACCGTACTGATGACATCACCACATGCTGCAGACACGAGGTACAGAGACCGTACTGATGACATCACCACATGCTGCAAACACGAGGTACAGAGAATGTACTGATGACATCACCACATGCTGCAGACACGAGGTACAGAGACCGTACTGATGACATCACCACATGCTGCAGACACGAGGTACAGAGACCGTACTGATGACATCACCACATGCTGCAAACACGAGGTACAGAGACCGTACTGATGACATCACCACATGCTGCAAACACGAGGTACAGAGACCGTATTGATGACATTACCACATACTGCAAACACGAGGTACAGAGACCGTACCGATGACATCACCACATACTGCAGACATGAGGTACAGAGACCGTACTGATGACATCACGACATACTGCAGACATGAGGTACAGAGACCGTACCGATGACATCACCACATACTGCAAACACCAGGTACAGAGACCGTACTGATGACATCACCACATACTGCAGACACGAGGTACAGAGACCGTATTGATGACATCACCACATACTGCAAACACGAGGTACAGAGACCGTACCGATGACATCACCACATACTGCAGACATGAGGTACAGAGACCGTACTGATGACATCACGACATACTGCAAACACGAGGTACAGAGACCGTACTGATGACATCACCACATGCTGCAAACACGAGGTACAGAGACCGTACTGATGACATCACCACATACTGCAGACACGAGGTACAGAGACCGTACTGATTACATCACCACATGCTGCAGACACGAGGTACAGAGACCTTACTGATGACATCACCACATGCTGCAGACACGAGATACAGAGACCGCACTGATGACATCACCACATGCTGCAGACATGAGGTACAGAGACTGTACTGATTACATCACCACATGCTGCAAACACGAGGTACAGAGACCGTACTGATGACATCACCACATACTGCAAACACCAGGTACAGAGACCGTACTGATGACATCACCACATGCTGCAAACACCAGGTACAGAGACAGTACTGATGACATCACCACATGCTGCAAACACCAGGTACAGAGACCGTACCGATGACATCACCACATACTGCAAACACGAAGTACAGAGACCGTACCGATGACATCACCACATACTGCAAACACCAGGTACAGAGACCGTACCGATGACATCACCACATACTGCAAACACCAGGTACAGTGACAGTACTGATGACATCACCACATGCTGCAAACACCAGGTACAGAGACCGTACTGATTACATCACCACATGCTGCAGACACCAGGTACAGAGACCGTACTGATGACATCACCACATGCTGCAGACACGAGGTACAGAGACCTTACTGATGACATCACCACATGCTGCAGACACGAGGTACAGAGACCGTACTGATGACATCACCACATGCTGCAGACATGAGGTACAGAGACCGTACTGATTACATCACCACATGCTGCAGACACGAGGTAAAGAGACCGTACTGATGACATCACCACATACTGCAAACACCAGGTACAGAGACAGTACTGATGACATCACCACATGCTGCAAACACCAGGTACAGAGACCGTACCGATGACATCACCAAATACTGCAAACACCAGGTACAGAGACAGTACTGATGACATCACCACATACTGCAAACACCAGGTACAGAGACCGTACTGATGACATCACCACATACTGCAAACACCAGGTACAGAGACCGTACCGATGACATCACCACATACTGCAAACACGAAGTACAGAGACCGTACCGATGACATCACCACATACTGCAAACACCAGGTACAGAGACCGTACTGACATCACCACATGCTGCAAACACGAGGTATAGACAGAGACTGTACTGATGACATCACCACATACTGCAAACACGAGGTACAGAGACCGTACCGATGACATCACCACATACTGCAAACACGAGGTACAGAGACCGTACCGATGACATCACCACATACTGCAGACATGAGGTACAGAGACCGTACCGATGACATCACCACATACTGCAAACACGAGGTACAGAGACCGTACTGATGACATCACCACATACTGCAAACATGAGGTACAGAGACCGTACTGATGACATCACGACATACTGCAGACATGAGGTACAGAGACCGTACTGATGACATCACCACATGCTGCAAACACGAGGTACAGAGACCGTACTGATGACATCACCACATGCTGCAGACACGAAGTACAGAGACTGTACCGATGACATCACCACATGCTGCAAACACGAGGTACAGAGACCGTACTGATGACATCACCACATGCTGCAAACACCAGGTACAGAGACCGTACCGATGACATCACCACATACTGCAGACACGAAGTACAGAGACCGTACCGATGACATCACCACATGCTGCAAACACGTGGTACAGAGACCGTACTGATGACATCACCACATGCTGCAAACACCAGGTACAGAGACCGTACCGATGACATCATCACATACTGCAGACACGAAGTACAGAGACCGTACTGATGACATCACCACATGCTGCAGACACGAGGTACAGAGCCGTACCGATGACATCACCACATGCTGCAAACACGAGGTACAGAGACCGTACCGATGACATCACCACATACTGCAAACACGAGGTACAGAGACCGTACTGATGACATCACCACATACTGCAAACACGAGGTACAGAGACCGTACCGATGACATCACCACATACTGCAAACACGAGGTACAGAGACCGTACCGATGACATCACCACATACTGCAAACACGAGGTACAGAGACCGTACCGATGACATCACCACATGCTGCAAACACGAGGTATAGACAGAGGCCGTACCGATGACATCACCACATACTGCAAACACCAGGTACAGAGACCGTACCGATGACATCACCACATACTGCAGACACGAAGTACAGAGACTGTACCGATGACATCACCACATGCTGCAAACACGAGGTACAGAGACTGTACCGATGACATCACCACATGCTGCAAACACCAGGTATAGACAGAGACCGTACCGATGACATCACCACATACTGCAAACACCAGGTACAGAGACCGTACTGATTACATCACCACATGCTGCAGACACCAGGTACAGAGACCGTACTGATGACATCACCACATGCTGCAAACACGAGGTACAGAGACCGTACTGATGACATCACCACATGCTGCAGACACGAGGTACAGAGACCTTACTGATGACATCACCACATGCTGCAGACACGAGGTACAGAGACCGTACTGATGACATCACCACATGCCGCAGACACGAGGCACAGAGACCGTACTGATGACATCAACACATGCTGCAAACACGAGGTACAGAGACCGTACTGATGACATCACCACATACTGCAAACACGAGGTACAGAGACCGTACTGATGACATCACCACATGCCGCAGACACGAGGTACAGAGACCGTACTGATGACATCACCACATACTGCAAACACGAGGTACAGAGACCGTACCGATGACATCACCACATGCCGCAGACACGAGGTACAGAGACCGTACTGATGACATCACCACATGCCGCAGACACGAGGTACAGAGACCGTACCGATGACATCACCACATACTGCAAACACGAGGTACAGAGACCGTACTGATGACATCACCACATGCCGCAGACACGAGGTACAGAGACCGTACCGATGACATCACCACATACTGCAAACACGGTACAGAGACCCCCCCCCAGGCTTCCTTCAGTTCATCAGACTTTGAATTTATCCCAGACACCGTAAGACTAAACAAACAATGCATTTATATAGATTAACAGTATATTAACTGTTTTTTTTTTCAACTAAAATATCAGAATATCATCAAAATAAAAAAGTTTGAGGTTATTTAGGTGTTAAAGTAAATGTGTATTCTATAGATTCATCCCATTCAGGCTGATGAGCTTCAAGCCTTTGGCCGTTTCTCAATTCACTAGAACGCGAGTACGGACTCGTCTTCTCGCCAAGTCTGTCCTTGACTAGAAAACAATGAAGTCTGGACTCATTCAAAGAAAATCTGGGGCCTCCTGTTATTCATTACAAACTAATGAGCGACATTAACACATTTCCAGCAATAGATATGATGAAAATAATCATTATGTGTCAAAAGACAACTTAAACAGTTTATTTAAATAACAGACCAGACAACTTAGGAGAGGAAACTCAGTAACTGACTATATTTCTTCAATTAACCAGTCAATAAAAAGAAAAATTTGTGGTCTCATGGACGCATAAACCCTTCTGAAAAGATTTGAAATTCCAAAGACAAAAACAATGATGCTGACGTCTGCTGACTGTTATCTATGAACTAAGGGTGATGATTGAACCGGAGAGAAAAGTGAGCTCTGATTGGTTGTTGCCTGGTAGCCAAGTTTCATTAGTTATTATATGATGGTGATGCGTTCAAAGTGTTTAGAGACAAAGATAAATGAAAACCGTATGAACTGTGTGTTTTCAGTCAAACACCAGAGCAAGACGAGCCTCTACAGAAGATCTTTCATATAAACACAATTATTTATCCCTGGAAAACCACCGCTGCCCAGGAAAGAAAAAAAAACTTAATTGTCTTAATTCAAGCAGTAATATCTAAGCCTGCAAATATACTGATTCCATGGGCAGATCATTTTAAGTCTGCCTAAAATAAATCCACTAAATTTAACTTGTTTTTAGATCAGTTCCTCTTCTGCAGTGACTTGACCTTTTCAGCTGCTGCTTGTTTGCCTTATGTTCATACTGTGAAACACTGGTTTAATTAAAGTGGGATTAACGGGATTATCTGCTTCACAGTACTTCGACATGGCGGCCGACGTCCTGGCAGAAAACGTTCATCTCACCTACAAGTTCCTCTCCCCGGTGAGCCCCCACCTCAGACGTCCACCTGCCTCCATATATGGAGCTAAATTAAGGCCATAAAGTCTGTTCAAAGCTTCTTTTTTTAACTGAAAACTAGTTTTGAAACGGGAAAGAAAAACTTTAAAACCATAAAGAAATTTTACTTTTAAGATTCCAGTGTTGTTTTGTTTTCCAGTTTGAAACTGCCGACCCAGTTTGGTTTCCAACACTTTCCAACTTCCAAGAGTTCAGGAATAAAATAGTTCATCCAGGGATCATGAATTCATTGTTCCAGACCCTGTATCATTTAAGCCCCGCCCCTATGCCAAGGGTGCAGCAGTTTGAAACCAAAAAAAAAAATCTGAAACTGAAAAAAGAAAAAAAAAATTTTTCAGTTTCAGATCTTTTCAAATTAAAATCTATTTTTAGTTTTCAAGTTTTTAGTTGTTGTTTTTTTATGTTCAGTCTCAGATCGTTTTTTCCAAGTTTCTAAAATGTTCCAAAAAAAGTGGGAAAAAAATATCAATTTCAGAAATTGAAAGAAAAAAAATATTTTTGAATTAAAA
Source organism: Cyprinodon tularosa (assembly GCF_016077235.1). Taxonomy (NCBI): domain Eukaryota; kingdom Metazoa; phylum Chordata; class Actinopteri; order Cyprinodontiformes; family Cyprinodontidae; genus Cyprinodon; species Cyprinodon tularosa. The sequence goes on along the minus strand of NW_024039297.1, from coordinate 1,050,049 downwards.
AATCTTCCTGGATGGGAAGCGAAACGTCTTCAAACTTAGAAGCAAGTTTTTTTTTTTTTTTTTTTTAGAATGGCTATAACCTGGATGACTGAGAATCTTCACCAGCATATTTCTTAAATAATTTTCCATCAATAAATGTCTTTTTCTTTGCTCTGACGTTGCTCCATATTCACATGTTCATGCTTCGGTTCCCTCTGCAGTACCAGTACGAGTTTCTGGACGCGTTGCTGACCAGCCAGGTGGCGCCAGAGGAGGTACAGCGTGTTTCGCATCCACTGAAAATAATCCATCATTCAGACGTGGGGGTCAGAAAGGAAACCATTTCCACTCTCTGCTCTGATTGTCTTACAGGCGTTCAGGAAGTTCGAGGAGATGAACGGAAAACTGACGGAACAGCTCCGCAAGCAGGCAAAGCAGGTGGTTGGTTGTTCCTCCGCCCAGTTTCAATCATCCAGTAGAATCCGGATTTAATTCAATCAGGATCTGATCATAGTTTACAGGCTGAATCCTGATCAGATTAACTATTTCATTAGTGTCGCTATGGTTACAGAAAACCTTCAGATATACCAGGGCTTTAACGGATGGACCAACATCCATTGGCTCATGATTATGAAGCAGAGCAAAAATAGCATCTGCAGAAATATTGTGTTTCCGTTCATAAACAGTCAACTCATTTGGACCGCAATCAGCAAAAACTACTTTTTTGAGCTTTTAAATTATTCCATAAAAGTAAAAAAAGTAAAAAAAAAACCCCTGGACTTTGGCCGTTTGGAAATTCACAAGAAATTCACTACGACCTGGATGACTGAGAATCTTCACCAGCATATTTTAAATGCATCTTTTAATAATTCCCAAAGATGGATTCATGTAACCTTAGATTGATAAAAAAAAAAAAAAAAAAGGTTTGAGAGTTTGAGATCAGACCTGATTGAAAAGAATCTCTTTTAAATCTAGAGATTTGGAAGTTAACAGATTTTTTTAAATTGATTCTCAGCTCTGGATTCAAAACTTGTCAAAGTTTTATGATTTTAGACCAAACCAAAAATTATTTTTCATCCTGTTTAGAGATTTACATACAAAGTAAGAGCAGATTCTGTTAAATTATTTATCTTTTCTAAGAAGATTGCTCTCAGAATAAATGCAATAATCTGCCAATGGAGTAAGACTAAAAAAATAAGTAAAAAATTTTAATGTATTCATTTTAGCAGCTAAATAAGATGATCTGCCAATGGAATGAGATTTTTTACTTTTAAAATAAGATATTTAGGTAATATGTACTTTAATAAAACAATGCAATAGATTTTTTTTTTCTTATCTGAAATGTAAATTGTCTTGTTCCTTTGGCAAATTGTCTAAAAATGCACTTATTTTAAGAAAAAATTATCTATTTAGACACTTTTTTGCAGGGTGGGTAAGATTTTTATTTTTTAAATCATGATGTATTTTCTCAAAGCTTGAAGTTGTTCTCTGTTGTTTAAAAAGGTGATTTTAAAGGCTTTTGAAAAAGCTTATTTCCCTCCAGTTAAAGCCTCAGTTAGCTTTTCTCTCTTTGATTTATCTTCATTCCTCTCAGCAAAATCTTCTCAAACTGAACCTGATTGGATGCAGATCATCTGTAAACGTAAAGTCTAGACAAACAGATCCGTCTCCAGATTTTCTAACAAGCAAAAAAACCTTAGTTAGGAAATAAACTATAAGGTTGTTTTAAAAAAAAGAATAATTTAATGTGAATTTCTTTCCTCGTTCAGCTTCAGGACCCCAGATATATTCGAGACGATGAGGTCAAGAGCAAAAGCGTGCAGGACTACGACCAGCTGCAGGAGAAGTGAGGAAACATGATCAGACGCTTCGCAGTCTGACACAAACACAGCAGCAGCGCGTGGACGATCGTCCCACCGACAGAAAAACGGCTGCTGGTTCTCATGCTTTGAACTGTCCTGCTCTCAGATACGTCGTGGTTCTCATGGCCCAGGCCAAGATCTACTGGAACCGGGAGAACTTCCAGATGGTGGAGAAGATTTTCCGCAAGTCGATGGAGTTCTGCAACGAGGACGAAACCTGGAAGCTGAACGTGGCTCACGTGCTCTTCATGCAGAACAAATACAAGGAGGCCGTCAACTTCTACGAGCCCATCGTCAAGAACCACTACGACTCGGTGAGTTTATGACCCAGAGGGAGGGAGGGGGAGCGATGGCGGTCTGCCTCTCTGTCCAGGTGCAGCAGTTTAACATTCAGGAATGTCTCTGCAAATGCAAACATTCAGTAAAATAAGAGCTGGCTGCTGTTTTTCTGCTGTGTTTCCCACTGGGAGTACGACCTCTCCCTGTTTGCTTTGGTGTTTCTCCTCCTTCTTTGCTTCGGTTCTACATAGACGACACATAGAAAGAACCAAATTCCCCGTAGAGCAAACATGAAATCCATTCACACTGTGCGTGAGTCAGGATTCAGATGAACATCGATGAGAACAAACCCAAAAACAGTGTCCTAACCATGAAGCACGGAGGCGGAAACATCAATCTCTGGGAAGAGAAATGCTCTGTACTGATGGAGGATGAATGGAGCCAAGTGTCCAGAGAGCTCAGCAAAATATGAGGGCGTAGAAGATGGGGCATGGCTCCATCTCTAGGTATTTCTGGTTCCCTTTGATTGGACCCCTACTGAGTGTTTCCTTCACTGTTTCTCAGTTCACGAGTACCGACTCGTCTCCTCTCCAAGTCTGTTCTTTAGGAGAACGCAGAAAAGTCTGAACTTAGAGAGAACAGGATGACGCAGCATAAATCTGGGTCATTGGAACAGCAGCGTACTGATGACATCACCACATTCAAAGCTAGTCTGGAGCTGCATTTCACCTCCTGTTAGTTAATAGTCTCTAAATAATAATAAATTATGACTTTATTTTATTTATTGGGGGAGTCAGATAAACACAAATCAAATGAACATTTTGCCAAATAAAACAAAAAAACCTCCATCAGAGCTAGCGGTACTTCGCACACAGCTATACAGAGAGAGGGCCGCTGCAGACGGGCTAACGCAAGCCCTGGCCGCTGCAGACGGGCTAACGTTATCCCTGGCCGCTGCAGACGGGCTAACGTTAGCCCTGGCCGCTGCAGACGGGCTAACGTTAGCCTTGGCCGCTGCAGACGGGCTAACGTTAGCCCTGGCCGCTGCAGACGGGCTAACGCTAGCCCTGACCGCTGCAGACGGGCTAACGTTAGCCTTGGCCGCTGCAGACGGGCTAACGTTAGCCCTGGCCGCTGCAGACGGGCTAACGCTAGCCCTGGCCGCTGCAGACGGGCTAACGTTAGCCCTGGCCGCTGCAGACGGGCTAACGCTAGCCCTGGCCGCTGCAGATGGGCAAACGTTAGCCCTGGCAGCTGCAGACGGGCTAACGCTAGCCCTGTCCGCTGCAGACGGGCAAACGTTAGCCCTGGCCGCTGCAGACAGGCTAACGCTAGCCCTGGCCGCTGCAGACGGGCTAACGTTAGCCCTGGCAGCTGCAGACGGGCTAACGTTAGCCCTGGCAGCTGCAGACGGGCTAACGTTAGCCCTGGCAGCTGCAGACGGGCTAACGCTAGCCCTGGCCGCTGCAGACGGGCTAACGTTAGCCCTGGCCGCTGCGGACGGGCTAACGCTAGCCCTGGCCGCTGCAGACGGGCTAACGTTAGCCCTGGCCGCTGCGGACGGGCTAACGCTAGCCCTGGCCGCTGCAGACGGGCAAACGTTAGCCCTGGCCGCTGCAGACGGGCTAACGCTAGCCCTGGCCGCTGCAGACGGGCAAACGTTAGCCCTGGCAGCTGCAGACGGGCTAACGCAAGCCCTGGCAGCTGCAGACGGGCAAACGTTAGCCCTGGCCGCTGCAGACGGGATAACGCAAGCCCTGGCAGCTGCAGACGGGCTAACGTTAGCCCTGGCCGCTGCAGATGGGCTAACGTTAGCCCTGGCCGCTGCAGACGGGCTAACGTTAGCCCTGGCCGCTGCAGACGGGCTAACGTTAGCCCTGGCCCTTCAGACGTGCTAATGTTAGCCCTGGCCGCTGCAGACGGGCTAACGTTAGCCCTGGCCCTTCAGACGTGCTAATGTTAGCCCTGGCCGCTGCAGACGGGCTAGCGAGTAGCCCTGGCTGCCACTGATGGTGATGATGATGATGATGATGTGTGTGTCCGTGTCCTTCTGTAGATCCTGAACGTGTGCGCCGTGGTTCTGGCCAACCTGTGCGTCTCCTACATCATGATGAGCCAAAACGAAGAGGTGACAAACCGTCAGAACTGATTGTTCTTCTTTCTAGATTCTCACCTTCATTAAATCTAATGATGGAGATCTGAGGATTCAGATTCAGATTCCTGACCTCATGTCCCAGAAAATCATGTTATGATCTTTAGGCGTTTGTCACCCGATCCGTTCCCGGAAGCGCAAACCAAATAAGTTCCGGGTAGGCAAATACTTTGTTTTTCTTACTTTTTTATTCTTTTGTCTTTTTTTTTGGGGGGGGGGGGGGGGGGGGTCCTTTTAGATATTTTTGTTAATAGTTAAAGGTTTTGTCTTTGAATATTGCATTTTCTAAAAACAAAAAAAGCAATACACCTAGATATCCTTTGGAACATTGCTGTGACTGCGCTGAACATGTCCGATGATGACATCACGCAATAGAATGGAGAGAATGTAAAACGCCTCCATTTCTTCCAGAAAAGTCTTCAATATTTTCAACAGGATGTAGTTTAGCATTCTTTAATGTTTTACACTGAACAAATGATTTAGAAATAAGTAAAAACCTCTTAAATTAAGTGTATTAACCCTTGATTTGAGTAGATAAATTAGATAGTTTGCCAATGGAATGAGTAATTTTACTCTTAAAATAAGATAATATATGCTGGAAATAAGACAATATAATTGTGTTTTCTTATTTTAATTGTAAATTTGTCTTGTTCCTTTGGCAAAATGTCTCTTTTACCTTTTTAATCCAAGAGCAAATGCAGTTATTTTAAGAAAAACGTCATTTTTCGGCGACCCGGATCTTTCGTGCTCCCAGGACGGATCGGATAGTGACACGCGCTCCTTTATCATTTTATCTGAGTGACAATGGGCTCCGTTTTGCAGCCGATCGCCTTTTCTGCTGGGGGGGGGGGGGTCTGCTGCAGCTGGAGCACACGCTCCTGGGTGATGGTGACCCAGAGTTCACCAGGGTGTCATAGAGGATGACGGGAGGAGGGGCGCCACCTGCCTTCTGCTGCCCAGCTTTGCACTTCCTGCAGAATGTTTACTTGTTCTTGATTGGACAGAAGGGACTCTTCTTGTTGTCCTTCTTGTCCTCAACTCTTCACCTCACAGTGTTTGTAGATTGTTCACCATTCATTCCTGAACGGGGGGGCCGCCAGGAATGAAAGACGTTGATATTACACACCCCAGAAAAAAAAGAGGCAAGCTTTAAAACTGGACAGAAGCGCATCATTTATATTTTCGATGCAATTTTTGCTGTAAAATTTGAATGAATGAAATTATCCTCAAACGAAAAAGTTTAATTCAATTCTATTCAGTTTATTTCTATAGCTCCAATTCACATCATGTCATCTCAGGTCACTTTCCAGTTCACCCGATCATCCAGTCAGATTGATTCAAAGTTTTCTATCTAAGGAAAACCAGCTGAATGCATCGACTCATTGACTCTTCAGCAATCCCTCACACTAAGCATGCTTGTAGCGACAGTGGAGAGGAAAAACTCCCTTTGAACAGGAAGAAACCTCCAGCAGAACCAGGCTCAGTGTGAGCGGCCATCTGCTTTGGCAATCAGCTGGTTTTCCTTAGACTGGATGATGCGGTGAACTGGAAAGTGACCTGAGATGATGTGAGTTGTTTTTTTCTGCTTTCTACAGGCTGAGGAGCTGATGAGGAAGATCGAGAAAGAGGAGGAGCAGCTCTCCTACGATGATCCAGACAAAAAGGTGTTCCACCTCTGTATCGTCAACCTGGTCATCGGGTCAGTGTGATCCCCGGGGTTAGGGACACCACTTTATGCTCCGACTTATAGAAAAACGCAGCGAGTTTATCTTTATCCTCTGGACTGTTTTTCAGGACGTTGTATTGTGTCAAAGGGAACTACGACTTCGGCATCTCTCGAGTCATAAAGAGCCTGGATCCGTATAATAAAAAGGTTTGTTATTTAATTCTTACATCAATCAGTTTCTTGATAGGATCAGCTAACATAACCGCAGGTAGAGGCAGCTTCAATATCTTAAACCCAGAGGCTCTTAGGAGCAAATTCCACCTGAAATTCCATATATTAATTAAAGCAAATACAGCTCCCAAACTATAAATTTGAAATACAGTTGTTGGTATTTATGTGACAAAAAGGCATTGAGGAATAATTTTCAGGTGGAATCACTATTTTAAAAATCAACGTCTGATTTATAGGCGATTAAACAAAGAATAAATGAAAAATATTTAGCCTAACCAATTTATTTCCTAAATAAACTCTGCAAAACACCATAAAGCCCATTTGAAACTCTGGATCCACCTTATAGATCCACATCTTGACTATCAGTCAAGCTAATCTGGACTGAATAAGTTGAAGCATGTTTGTTCCACAAAGGTTTTAGTGGGCAGAGTGCTGGGAGGAAATGAGATTTTTGCTCAATGCTAAAAGTACAAAAATGCATTTTTCCACTAATAAAAGGTAATCTGGTCAGATAAAATAATCTGATTTCCATTATTGGAGACCTTCAGCATGAGGAAAAGTCTTTGCTCCTCAGATTTAGTCGTTGATTCATAAAAATTTACCAATAAAATCACCAAACTGAATAGAAAATAAGAATAACAGAGCAGCTTATGTAACGCATGCCGGTTCCATCACCTGAAATGGTCGCACAATGACCTCTGACCCCTCCTTGGAAAGGTCTCAGCGTCTAGTTTCCAATGATGGTGGGCGGGGCTAAAAATTAATACCTGCTGCTGCATTACTCCCACAGAGTCACACATGTCAGGTGGAATTTTTAATCTAATTTTATTTGTTTAAACAGCTATAAAAAAATATTTTTTAAAAAATAACTTTGAAACCTTTTTTTATTAATTTTAAAGCCCCATTTGAAAGGCGTGTGGATGAAACACCATGTGACTGTGTTTTTGAGCCATTTCTATAAATAGATAAACATGAGCACGAGTCAGCTGGGCTTAATTAATACAATCCCTAAAATTAGATTATTCATTCTTATTTTTGGCGTTATTATTATTACTTATTATTATTAGTATTAAAATGAAGTATAAGGAAGTTTTCATCCAGAATTGTAGAAAAATGTTCCTTTAATAGAATAGAGCAGTAAAGCTTCTATCCTTCACAGTTTTTCCTGCATTACTTTTACTTTTATACTTTAAGCAGTTTTAAAGATGGAACTTTAACATTTTTACTGGTGTAAAAAGCTTAAGTTGATCTTCTACTTCTACTGGAGTAATACACAGAGATGGCAAAAGTACTCACTTTCCGTACTTGAGTAAAAGTACAGATACTTGTGTTAAAAAATACTCTGGTAAAAGTGGAAGTACTGATTAAACTTCTTTACTCAAGTAAAAGTAACAAAGTACAGGCTTGTAAATTTACTTAAAGTATAAAAGTAAAAGTAGAAACCACTTTTTTCATGCCGTTGCCTACATTTTAAATGGATGTCTGCCAATAGGACTAGATCTCCGTTGTGTTCATTTTCAATCATCTCGTCGTCCATGCTACTATGCTAACGCCACCGCCACCAAGCTGCAATGATTTGCCGCCAATGAATACCGCCGAATCTGTCGATTCATCTTGTAGTGGTGCGTCAAATGCAACGTAGATTCCCATCCAATTAGATTGAATTTGGTATTGATGACGTGAAAAATAATAACGGTAACTCCATTGAAATGATTCAAAACTAAAGTAACGAGCCAATTTTTTAAAATGTAAGGAGTAGAAAGTACAGATATTTGTGTAAAAATGTAAGGAGTAGAAGTAAAAAGTCGCCATAAAAATAAGTAGTAAAGTAAAAATATCAGAAAAATCTACTTGAGTACAGTAATGAAGTATTTGTACTTCGTTACTTCCCATCTCTGGTAATACACATTAGTACTTTTCGATGGAAAATACAATTTTATAGGATCTGAATAAAACTGACATCTTTGCAAAAATACAAGTATCACAATTTCACTAATTAACGTTGTTTTTCATTTGGCTTGTTTTCTAATGAGGAGTAATTTTAAAAATGCTACTTTTACATTTTTACTGGAGTAAAAAGTTGATGATCTAACTTCTACAGAAAGTGTTTTTCCACAGCAGGATTTATATTTCTACTGGAGTAATAAGCAGGAATACTTTTGACGCCTCTGACTTTAACAGAACGCTGAGTTTATTGGCGCTTGTCTGTGTTTTTATGCTCATGTCTAGCTGGGGACGGATACTTGGTTCTACGCCAAGCGTTGTTTCCTCTCCCTGCTGGAGAACATGTCCAAACACATGGTCATGCTGCGGGACGCCGTGGTGCAGGAGTGCATTCAGTTCCTGGAGCAGTGTGAGGGTGAGTCGCAGTTACACAACAGCCACAGACACACGGATGCAAATGGGAGGGGCTTAGGGGCCGTTTCCTCTTCGTCTCCCTGCAGCTTATGGGAAGGAGGTGCCGGCCATCATCGAGGAGCCTCTGGAGGAGACCCCCCTTCACATCGGCAGGAACACCGTCACGTTCGAGGCTCGGCTGCTCAAGGCTCTGTTCTACGAGGTGATCGGCTGGAACAAGTGAAGCCTTTTAGGGACTGACCGGAAACATCTGTGCAGCTGTGGATGAAGAACTCAGACTCCTTTAAAGCTTTTCATTTAGACAATAAATGTTTGAGCTGTGAAAAAAACAAGCTTTTATAAATAAATGGATATTTATGATAATAAAAGGTAAGTTTTGGTAAATTTGAATAAAATAAATATGTCAGAAAGTCACCTTGGAGGTTTTTATTGAAATCAGTTTCAGGTAAGAAGAGAATCTCTGACACAAAAACATCAAATTGAACATTTTCTGTCATTCGAAAAAAGCTGAAAAACAATCCACAAGACGTTTCGCTTCCAGGAAGCTTTTTTAATTCAAAATGGCGGGAATAGCGTAGAGCTAGAGGCTTTAGATCAGGAGTAACCAATTAAAAATCAGCAGGGTCCGAATAAAGAAAATCATCAACCAGTAAAGATCCAGAGACATTTTTAATTTAAATCTGTTACTTTTAACAGAATTTAACACTGAAATAAAATCAGGTGTTTATGCATCCATGTTATACATTTAATTTTTAAATAAAATTAAAAACAATAGAACTTTTTTCCATCCTCTTTTGTTGGGCTGCTGGATAAAACCTGGAACTAAACGCTATTTCTGACATTTTGAATTGAAAAATCTTCTTGGATGGAAGAGAAACGTCTTTGAACATAGAAACAAAATACATTGGATTGTTTTTACCTTTTTTTAGAATGACTCCAACCTGAATGACTCAGAATTTTCACCAACAACATTTTCTGTCAGTAAAACCAGAAACACGTCCTGCAGCTTTTCTCTTACAGCTAATCTAAAACAAAAGGCAGTAAATAAAACAGACCAATGGATGCATGCAGTATTTGGTAACAACATGGATTATTTCTCGCGTCAAAACTGACACAATTTAATATTTATCAGATAAGACATTATTTTAACTTCTGAATGAACTAAATGTAATCCCGTTTTATTTGGACAAAGACACAAACGTCGCAGCATTTTTAAAAAAATGAACAGAGATAAGTTCAGTTCAGGACAGCGGCCTCTTGGTGATGTCCTGCTCTGTCAGGTGAAAGTTCAGGTATCCTCCCAGAGCGCCGACCGCCACCGCCGTCATGTGGCTGGAGCAGCCGTCTGTAAACGACACAAAAACATCCGGTTGGATCATTAAATCATCCGCTATGAAGTTCAGCTCATTCTGGGACACAAAGCAGAGCTGAACCCAAACTTTTCTGTTTCAGGAAGCTAAAAGTTTTCAGCTGAAAGGTTGTTTAGGTTGGAGCTCAGATATCTCCATCAGTAGAAGGTGATTAAAGAGCAGTTAGAGGCAGTGTTGTGGTCAAGACCACCTAACCCGAGACCAAGACCAGCACCAGTATGTGACAATAAAATGTGAAACATTAATAAAATCACTAACATTGGTCTAAAAGACCCAAAATCACATAAAAACACCTAGATATTTAACACACAGAACTGGAATAAACATAAACATCTTTTAAAGGAATAGTACACCCAAAACATGATTAGCCTTCATTTTCTACTCACCCCCATGCTGAACAACACTCTGGAGTACTTTTTTGATATCTCAAATGCATCTGGAGATCTGGGAGGCTTCTTGCTGTCTGCTGACATTCAAATAATGGAGGTCCATGGCGCCCGAGGCAGAAAGGTCCATAAAAGTCCACAAAAAACGTTTCAATATTCCTCCATACTGCTCGTCCAATGTATTCCAAGTGTCCTGAGTGGGTAGCATCCAGAATTTACTCGAAATAAAGTCATTTAGAATGTTTTTAGAGCATAAACAGTAGTGTATAGGATTTCCTGAAAGCGCGTTCACGACGCTACAGAAACCGCGGCAGACCAACCCAGATGAAAGTGCGCATTCAGCTCGGCAAAGAACTCATGCTCTTCCTCAACACTGAAGTCCTCAAACATTTTTCTTTCGTTGTTTCTTTCTTTGCACAGGTAAACAGCACATTTCTTCTTCTATGCTTGCATTATCGGCAGAGCAGACGCTGAATGCGCACTTTCATCTGGTTTGGTCTGCCGCGGTTTCCGTAGACTCGTGAACGCGCTTTTAGGAAATCCTATACACTACTGTTTATGCTCTAAAAACATTCTAAATGACTTCGTTTCGAGTAAATTATGGACGCTACCCACTCAGGACACTTGGAATACATTGGACGAGCAGTATGGAGGAATATTGACACGTTTTTTGTGGACTTTTATGGACCTTTCTGCCTCGGTCACCATAGACCTCCATTATTTGAATGTCAGCAGACAGCAAGAAGCCTCCCAGATCTCCAGATGCATTTGAGATATCAAAAAAGTACTCCAGAGTGTTGTTCAGCATGGGGGTGAGTAGAAAATGAAGGCTAATCATGTTTTGGGTGTACTATTCCTTTAAGTAATAAGTTGGACGTAGTCCCTACCGTCTCTGATAGTGAAGCGCTGCAGAACTTACATTGCGCTGTATGCTTTTTACTCAATGTTGCTTTACAAATATATTCTTTGGGATTTAAATAGTCGAATTTTATAACCGATGATTTGGCCGACATCTTATCCCGTTCTTAGAAAACCATTTGTGACTTTCAATTGAAGTGCTGCAGGCCGCGCGCAGGTGAAAGGGGGTGGGCGGGACAGCGGTAAAAAAAAAAAACAATGAGACAGGTTATTGCTTGGACTGGAATCCAAGCATCCAATAAAAAGAAGGATCTTAAAGAAACCGATAATATTCTGATGATTAGAGTTATTTCCACAGTTGTGGTCTTGACCGGTCTTGAAATAAAATGCAGAGTCCTCAGCGCCCGAGACGAGACCGAGACCATCAAAAAATGGTCTCAAGACCAAGACCGATCTTGGGTACTACAACACTGGTTAGAGGTTTTATTTTCTCTGAGAAGATACATCTTCTCAAAATTTGCTTCGACATCCAATTTTAATATTTTCATCAAACACTAATTAAGATTCATGTGGATCATTTTCACACTGGAAAAAAATCAAAATCTACATAATTCATTTTTTTCTTAAAATAGGTGCATTTGTTCTTGGATTGAGGAGGTAAAAGAGACATTTTCAATAAGAAAACACAATTACATTGTCTTATTTCAAGTGCATCTTATCTAATTATCTTATTTTAAGAGTAAAAATACTAATTCCATTGGCAAACTATCTTATTTACCTACTAAAATTAAGGGTAAATACACTTAATTTAAGGAATCTTTACTTTATCTGCTCAGTTTATTTATCTGACTGATGTCAGCTTTTCTCAAACCCCAAATTCTTGGTGGGAAAAGAGAAAGTAGAACTACTCAGAGTATCTGCTAACTACTCAGGGTAGGACGGTTTCACCTGCAAGGCCACACAATTCTCCTGAGATAGAGGTGTTTGTAGAGCAGACATAAGTTCTTCCAGCCAGATTCTTTCTCATGTTTATTCATAACATGTTAGTTTAACCAAAGTGTCTAATTAGTTTTGACTCTGACTACTTTCCATTATTGTGAGTGAGGAGGAACAGACTCTGTCCAGGCAGAACGGTGCTGATTACTGTGCAATAAGGGCCGTATGATGAACTGGTCTCTCTTTGCAAAGATAAAATAAAGTTCTGACTGAGTGAAATCCATCGATCTCTGTTTATTTAACTGGGATGAATAGTTGAATACTTTTTTCTCACTACACAGACATTCTCCTTTGGTTTGAGTGTTTGTATAAACTGGAAAAAATCGAAATCTAGATAAGTAATTTTTTCTTAAAATAAGTGCATTAGTTCTTTAATTGAGGAGGTAAAAGAGACATTTTGCCAATGGAACAAGACAATTTACACTTAAAATAAGAAAACACAATAGCATCGTCATATATGACGAACTTCTCGACTCATTGACATTTAAACCTATGACAATAATCTCTTAACCACGTTAACGTCCAAAATGGAGGATATCAATGCGGAAACCGGCTGCAGTTACGCCATCATGTTATTTAGAGATGAAGGAAACTGACCTGGAAGTATCTTCTCCCTCCGTTTGACTCTCCTGTGAGGCTGAAGCTGCTCCAGCAGCTCATCTCCGATAATCTGCGAGATGAAGCTCTCTGGGAAAAGATGATAAAAACAGCAGCTCGTCAGAGAGACGCCTCAAAGCCACCGACAGATGTCGTTGGGTGATCAGGGGTATATAAGAGCTAAAAAAGGCATGTAAGCCCGGCGGGCCCGGTACAGGGCCCAACTGACACCAGCTGATGGCTGTTTATTTATAGAAATGGCTAAAAAAAAACCAGTCACATGGTGTTTCATCCACACACCTTCCAAATGGGACTTTAAAGTTTCTAAAACATTTTTCAAAATAATTTTTTCACAAATACGTTTTGTTTCATAGCTGTGTCAACAAATAAAATTAGATTTAAAATTCCACCTGACGTGCAACAGCAGGTATTCATTTTAAGCCCCACACCCATCCCCCCGCCCCACAATGGCCGCCATCATTGGAAACTAGAGGCTCTGTCGCTACCCAATCCATCCCAGAAGCATGATTCGTTCTGCGCATGCGCATCCAGATATACGTCCGGCTCGTCCTCGATTTTATTTTCTTTGTCTCTTCCCGACCTGCACCGGAAATGTGATCCTACGCTACTTCCGCTTGCTAACTTTTTCGGCTTTGGACTTAAACATGAATCTATTCTTTTTTAGTTTTATGTTTTCGTTTCGTTTTAACCTTATGCTATAAAGTGCGTAATCTAAAGAAAGAAAACATGGTTTATTCGTATTTTGCCAGTCTGATGATGACGTCAGTGAAGCAGTTTAACGAGGAAAATGTAAAAAGCATACAAATTGTCTCACAAAAGTCATAAAACATGATTTTACAGATGTGTATTACTATTCTTTAGTGAGTTAAGGATAGAAATAAGTAGTTTTAGTACCATAATAACATTATGTAAGGACACCCGGATGAATATCTCTTGGCGCATGCGCAGAACAGATCGTGCTTCCGGGACGGATCGGGTAGTGACAGGCTCAGACCTTTCCAAGGAGGGGTCAGAGGTCATTGTGAGACCATTTCAGGTGATGTAACCGGCTTGCGTTACATAAGCTTGCTCTGTTATTCCTATTTCTATTCAGTTTAGTGATTTTATTGGTAAATTTCAATGAAACAACGGCTAAATCTCAGGAGCAAAGGCTTATTTAACGCTTTTGTACCCATCTGGTTTACTTTAAATTAGAGTTAATCTGCAAAAGAGAGAAACAACCTGATGGATCTCATCATGCTTACATGTTTAGAGCTTCTTAGAAACTCCTGGGAAAAAACCAAGTACTCACTGTCCCTCCCGAAACAGCCGACTTCATCGTCTTGCAGCCTGAGAATGTGCTGCAGCCAGTCGGTTTTGTGGAAATCAGAGAATCCAGCTAATCCACAAATTAGGACTGCAAACAAAAAGAAGAGGAAGGAAGTTTTGACATTTCTTCAAAGCACTTTTTGCAACAGAGCCCTCATATCAGGAAAATATGCAGTCAAATAAAAACTCCTCATGATCTCGGTGAAGAGTTTTGTTTTTTAATCTATGAAGCAGTCCTTCAAAGCGAAGCATTCACTGGCTGTAATGTTGCGGTCATGAAGATGTTGGAGCAGGACTGGGAACAGACCCGTCATGCAGACGACATTCTTTGTGGTGCAACTCCAAAATGCACCATGTCCCTCCACCAGGGGCGGATATAGGAAATGTGGGACCCTAGTCAAAGACAAGCAGGGGCCCTCTGAATGGAGAAGACATAAAACAGACTCATTCTACCCATTCTCTCTAATCCTGCTCCGTTGTTCAGGCCTCTGGATAAATGCAGAGAAGAAATCAGCGAATGGATGAACAAAATGTTCCTCAGCTGATTTAAACTAACCATTATTCTACAAATCGATTAATCCGTCCATTATTTTTACGATAAATAATCTGACGGCTAAAGATTCCTTAAAGAAGATTTTTCACTAAATTAAACCGGGTAAATCTAAAACTTTTCCACTTGTGGAGTTCTGGATAGAGCGGATTGACATGAAATTTCTTTTTGCAAAATGTTTATAAATATTTTTACAATTTTGATATAATTATTGCTCTAAGTGGGTCACTCTGTCAACTAAATGTATTTTATAGAGTCTCTGTACTTCAGGTAATGATTAATCGATTACTAAATTAAATGATTAATTCACTAATTGATTAATCCCATTAATTGTTTCAGCCCTAATTTAAGCTAAAGTGAGTTTTAGGACCAATAGGAAGAGCATTTCAAAGTTAGCACCCAGCTTCAGCTGGAGAGAAGCAATCAGGCTCCATAATCTGGACTCAGATTATAATCAGCCTGAACCTTCAGAGGCTCATAAAGACAGGAACAAAGTGGACCTTCTATCACCTGAAGAACATCTAAAGGATTAAAGGTTGAAATGTTGAAAAACTATTTCCTGTTTCACTCGTCTTTAGGAGAATTGATCCCTGCAGCTGATCCAGAACGCTGCTGCCTGCGTCCTCACTAGAACTAAGAAACTGGAGAACATCAGCCCAGATTTGAAAATTCTGTGATTTATAAAATACTTTAATAAATCACTGAATGGCTGAGCTCCAAAATACATTATAGACTGGGCAGAGGAGAAGACAACACATAGAACAGCCCCGTTCTACAGATAGATGATTGTTAATAGAATAGACATCCATTATCTGTTCTAGGTTTTGTCCCTTTTCTTCTTGTTTTCCTCTCTATGTTTTGTACTCAGCTGACTTTTCATGCTGTCTCTAAAGGAATGAAAGATTTTTTCCAAGCACTAAGCTCACTTAGCTGATTGCTCCTTCCTGTGTTTCCAAAAAGGCCAAAGTAAATAACCCAGTCCTTCTTTTCACTGTAGAATGGGGGTTTCTGTCCACTGTGAGGGATGTGCAAAAAAATACTATGTTAAAATGTTCTTGTAACCATTAACCGTCTGTTGAGCTTCTGATGTTTGTGCGATTTTGCCTCTGCACTTGGAAAATAATGACGGCAAAGAAAGTACCGGTTTAAGAGCAAATATAGAAAGCGCATCATTGGGACAAAAAGGGAGGGAAGCTACTCACTGTTTTCAATGAAGATGTCAACCGTTTGTTCGGTTAAACTATTGGCGACGATGTCCTGGTTGGCCTTCATCATGTTGGAGCAGAAGATGTCTTGGTAGTTCTGTTCCGTCATGTTGGCTCTGGACGCTCGAGTGTCACCTTTCAGCAAGTTGTTACATCCTTTCTGCGATAACGACACGGATCGGTTACAACCTGAGGATCAGCGATGGAGGTTCGTAGTACTGAGATGGAAATGTAGGGGGCGCCGTTTGTGCAGCTAAGCCGTAAAAAATTAGGAGCAATATTTATGGTTATTTAGCGTGTTTTAGGAGAAAAATAAGGGGTTATTTTTTCCAAGTCATTTTTTTTTACTATGTCATTCATTCATTTATAAAAATCTTACTTTGTTATATAGATATTTAGTTTGGAACTAAATAAATATTTACTTTGCAAAATAAATATTTAGTTTCTTAAATAAATATTTAGTTTCTTAAATATGTATTAAGGTACAAACTAAATATTTATTTTGCAGCTTAATATTTTTTTTTTTTTACAAATTTAATATTTAATTTGCAAACTAAATATTTATTTTGTAGATAAAAATTTATTTAACAAACTAAATATTAAATTTGTAGCCTAATTTTTTTTTTAAACTTAATTTTTTTTTACAAACTTAATATTTATTTAACAAACTAAATATTTATTTTTTAGCTAAATATTTTTTTTAAACTTCTTTTTTTTTTTACAAACTTAATATTTATTTAACAAACTAAATATTTATTTTTTAGCTAAATATTTTTTTTTAAACTTCATTTTTTTTTACAAACTTAATATTAATTTAACAAACTAAATATTTAATTTGTAGCTTAATATTTGTTTTAACTTAAATTTTTTTTTACAAACTTAATATTTATTTAACAAACTAAATATTTATTTGCAGCTTAATATTTTTTTTTACAAATTTAATATTTAATTTGCAAACTAAATATTTATTTTGTAGCTAAATATTTATTTAACAAACTAAATATTAAATTTGTAGCCTAATATTTTTTTTAAACTTAATTTTTTTTTACAAACTAAATATTTATTTAACAAACGAAATATTTATTTTTTAGCTAAATATGTTTTTTTAAACTTATTTTTTTTTTTACAAACTTAATATTTATTTAACAAACTAAATATTTATTTGCAGCTTAATATTTTTTTTTACAAATTTAATATTTAATTTGCAAACTAAATATTTATTTTGTAGCTAAATATTTATTTAAATAACTAAATATTTAATTTGTAGCTTAATATTTTTTTTTACAAACTAAACATTTAATTTCCAAACTAAATATTATATAACAAAGTAAGATTTTTATAAATGAATGAATGACACGGTGAAAAAATAACCCTTATTTTTTTCTTAAAACACGCTAAATAAATATAAATATTGCTCCTAATTTTTGACTTTACAAATGGCGCCCCCTAGAAATGGAAGTTGTGTGTTTAACCAATCAGATGCTCCCTGTGGAGTTCCTCTATTGTTCCTCTACTGAAGTAAAATCTTCTATCCATGACAAAAATGAAACTAAAATGTATTTTTCAGTGAAAAGCAACGGCTTAAGATGATTTCTGCTTATTTATTAAAGTTTTTACCATTCGGCCAATCATAAAGTAGAGCAGCTGGTGGGACAGAGAGTAACATGGACAACCGAAACGAGTCATGGTGTCGCGGCAGGGTTTGGTGACGATGCAGGGCGTCCCGTTCATCTTCCTGTTCAACCAGAAACACATCAACCAAACAAAAGGGGGTGCTTTAAAACTGCAGCTAAAAATGCATCTGAATATTTCAGAGCAGAAACCTTCTGCTGTATCTAATCTCTTCTGGTCATACCAGGTCCCCAGCAGCAGAGTCAGGCACTTGTCGCTGAGCTGCTCATCATAGCACTCGGATGTCAGGGTGGACGGGTAAACCAGGCTGGGATCAGTGGTGCGCCACTCCTGAGGAATCGTCCAAAACGTCCAAGTCAGCAGAGGCTCGAACTCTGAAAAGAAAGAATGGGAACTTCTCTGAGTTCTGAGGATTCAGACGAATCTTAGTTCAGATTAATCCACTTTGCAAAGCAGATTTGATCCGATCGTTTTAAACATTAATGCGGTAGAAAAAAAAAAAAAAACAGAGGCCAAAAAAGCATCCCTGTGGAACACCATGGCTGTACTATAGGAACTATACAGTGAACTTTCTAGGGAACGCAGTTAACTGACCGTTCAGACAGATGATCACTGCTTTTTGCTCCGGTGGAGGAGAATCGCTGCTCCTCCTCCACCGCGCCGTGCCTGCGCCATCTTTGTTATTAGTCCCCGCTGTCGGGCAGCGTCCGCCTATGGCGATAGCAGGCCGCTGTGACAGCAAATCCCAGAATGCTTTGGGAGGAGAGCTCTATAGAGTTGGAACTATAGTGGACTTTATAGTGAACTTGGTTAACTGACCGTTCAGATAGATGATCACTGCTTTTGGTCACTAACTCCTCCTCCACTGCGCAATGGCTGGGCTCCCCACTAGGCCCCCTGCTGGGCTCCCAATGGGCCCCCTGTTGGGCTTCCCCACTGGGCCCCCTGCAGGGTCCCCGTGCTGGCCCCCCGGTTGGGCCCTCCAATGGGCCCCCTGCTGGGCTCCCAATGGGTCCCCTACTGGGCTCCTGACTGGGCTCCTCCGCTGGGCCCCCTGCTTGGATCCCCACTGGGCCCCCTGCTTGGATCCCCACTGGGCCCCCCGTTGGACCCCCTGCTGGGATCCCCACTGGGCCCCCTGCAGGGTCCCCGTGCTGGTGCCCCGGTTGGGCCCTCCAATGGGCCCCCTGCTGGGCTAACCCCCTGGGCCCCCTGGTAGATTCAGTGTAGAATCCCCACTGTGTGGAAGTTTCTCTGATTAATTCCATATTATTTATGTTTGAGATGGTAGGAAAGAGTTTTTTCAGGTTGTTCTCTGGCATCTATTGACTGTGGGGCCTCAAGCTACCGACGGTTCCTCTGGTTCTCTCTCCACTGCAGCACCGGAGCTCCGGTTCTAGGCCAGCCTGGACTGTCAGAGATCCGGTTCTGACAGAACTTCTGGGTCAAAGTTCATCTAACTCATCTGGAGGAGTATTTTTTTTGTCCCTCCCATTTCAAAGAGCGGCCATAGGGGCCTGAGTCAGACCTCAGATTTCTGATTAAACTCTCTTAGACACTGAAAGCAGGTTTAATCTAGACTCCACAGCTCTGCTTCCTCACCTCTGTAATATTTGGGGTCATTCAGCTTGAGAGCGGCGACCGCCTTCTCCAGGCTTTGATCGAGACGATTCAGCAGTGTGACGGCGGTGGTCCTCTGAGCCCAGCTGAGCGGGTCGGTGTGAGGCCAAGTCCGCACCGCCTCCTTCAGCTCAGCTTGGACACGGAAAAAAATCAAAAACATTTTTCTTCTTCAGACTTAAATCTTTTCTGCATCTTGATGTGTTTATTCTGAGAATATTTACTAGATGAATTCTTCCGTTATTTTATCTTTGTTTAGATATTCCCAGGCTTTCGGTAGTTCGCTTTAAATGTTTCAAGTCTAATTTCAAAATTAGAAAGAAAAGGTGAGAGAGCAAAGAAATCATTTTTTAAATGATAACATAATAAAAAAAAAGATTAAAGTAATGCAAACGCTCTGTGTGAAAAAGTAATGATAGACATTCAGCTACATTAGACCCAGACCATCACACCACCACCACCGTGCCTGAATGTTAAAGCAAAAGTTAAAAGCAAATATTTCATATAGAAATAAATAAGTAATACTATAAGGTTAAATTGTTATTTATTTTTATATTTTATTTTATAAAAAAATTTACAAATTTAATTTTTTTTTTGCATATATTTACATGTATTTGTCATTTTAGGGACTCTTTTTTTATTTAAATATTTCTCTAAACCATTTTCAATTGGCATCAGATAACTTTTTATTTATATAATTCAAGTATGTAATTAATACACTGGGACTTGATCAACAGCCGATACCGCACCGTGACGTCACAAACCAGTAGGTGGCAGTAGTGTTCTTTGACAAACATGGATGCCTCCAGTAAAGAACATTCACATGAAAATTACTCTGAATTAAAAACACTGATCATTTATTGAACATGATGGAATCATTTAATATTTAGAGGACTTTTAGAAGATTGAATTCTGAATATTTTCCCATATTTATAAGTTAATTATTGGCAAATGACTTTTCTACATAGGAGCAGGTTGGTTTGGATATCACATATAAAAAAAATAAAGTCTTAATTCAGAAACTGCATTTAATGATCCAGAACATTTAACTCTGAAAAAAATTATTCTATAAGAAAATAGAAGAAAAACTTTTAAATCCAATTAGTTCTTCATTACACCATCATCTAAATATGTCACATGGCAGAACCCAGCCAGTAGGAGGAAATATGAATTATTAATGCATATAGTATTACATCCATGATCTCCTCCTGCTCTGCCCAGAAAAAAACACTTTATAAGGATTTATTAAACAAAAATAAACCTTTTCTCTTATTGATTAAAGCTGGAGGTGTTATAGTGGAAACATAAATTACAGTTTTAAAGCATTTATTTATTTAAAACTGAATAAATCTGATAAGATGACATTTAAATAATCAAATATCTGAACTGTTGGTCTATTTTAAAATAAAGCTGAGAAGAAATGCTACAGAAGATTATTATTTAAATGTGATTAACTTATTTATTGCTTTATTCGCAAACAGTCTGACAAATCCGGGTTATAATCATTTAAATCTAGAAAGAAAACAAACAAGGTGTTTTTTTTTCTTCCTCTGGTTTAAAAACAACAGCAGCTCCGCGCATGTCCTGCAGCTGCTCCTGCAGACCGACCCTGCAGACCGATCCTGCAGACCTACCCTGCAGCATGACGAAGCCCACCGCCCCGTCCAGGTTGATGTGCTCATGCTGCCGCTCCAGGAAGGACACCCCGCGGGACAGGCTGCCCAGGATGTCATCGATCAGCTCGGCCTGAGCTGCGACCAGCGCCGCGGCAACCAGAGCCAGGACGGTCCGCATCTTCCTCTGCAGGGAGGGACAGAGAGACAGCAGGACAGATGGTCCGATGTCCTCTACCAGGGGGAGGGCCAGCTCTGACGTCACACGGACCATCAGATTATTAATATTCAATCCCCCTGATGGATAAATTAAAGCCAAACTTGTTTTTGTGTTACTGGATATGACGCAGAATCAGAGCCAGACTGATCTATTTTCATCAGTGGCGGTTCTACACCAAATGGTCAACGTGTTTCCATGGGGGGGCACAGAAAAGCAAAAAAACAAAAGCAGGGCAAATATTCAAATATATTAAGAGAGTTGCATGAAGTGAAATTTCCATTCAGTTAGGTTTAATTAAAATTATATGTAGTTATTTTTGGCTTGAAAATATTCATTTGGTACGACAGAGTATTAATTCAATTTTCAATTCTATTCAGTTTATTTCTATAGTTCCAATTTACATCATGTCATCTCAGGTCACTTTCCAGTTCACCAGATCATCCAGTCAGATTGATTCAAAGTTTTCTATCTAAGGAAAACCAGCTGATTGCATCGACTCATTGACTCTTCAGCAATCCCTCACACTAAGCATGCTTGTAGCGACAGTGGAGAGGAAAAACTCCCTTTGAACAGGAAGAAACCTCCAGCAGAACCAGGCTCAGTGTGAGCGGCCATCTGCTGAGGCCCACTGGGGTTCAAGGAGAGTTTTAGGGCCAAGCTAGAGATTTTTTCCTTCTATTTCGAGAATAAAGACATATAATTACAATAATAAAGTCGGAAAATTATGAGAACTAAGTCGTAACATTATGAGAATAAAGATGTAAAATTACAACGAATTACGACTCTCAAATTACTAATTAAATTTAAATTTAAGCATTGTGCTGGTGAAGATTCTCAGTCATCCAGGTCAGTCATTCAAAAGAAAAAAAAAAAAAACACTGGACTTTGTTTCCAAGTTTGAAGAAGTTTCTCTTCTATCCAGGAAGATTTTTCAATTCAAAATGTCAGAAATAGCGTTTAGTTCCAGGTTTTATCCAGCAGCCCAACAAAGCCTGGTTTTAGTTTAGAAAACATTCAAATTAAAACGGACGATTGGAATGGGGGTCGTTTGGCTTCTTTGTTAGTCTGCAATGCCCCATACCTGGTACCAGCAGAGGGAGATCACAGGGGAGAACCACAGGCTGTAATAACAAAGGAAACAACAGCAAAACGAGATCACATGCTGACGGGTTCAACAACATGGTCAAACAACATAAAGTGAAGAATAATGCAATGCACGTTATCCCTCATGTAGACACGATACATATGCTCACAGCATTTAGACACAACATATGAATCTGACATATAGACTTTAAACCACTACATATACAGCTTCCATTACATAAGCACGATACATGCACACCTTACATAGACACATGGACACACCAGAAGACACGTAAACATATTTTTGGCACTAACGGAACCCCATAAGAAAGTGCTTTTTGTAAGAGTTGTCATAAAATACAGCTTGTTTCTGGTATATTAGGACTTTATTCTCGTAATTTAACGACTTTATTCTCTTAACTTTGTGACTATGCTCATAAATTTATGAATTTATTCTCGTAGTGCTACATCTTGTAGTAATTTTAGGACTATTCTCGGTGCGACTTTATTCTCATAAATTTACGTCTTTATTCTCGTAAAAGAAAAAATAAATCCCAAGCTTGGCCCTTATACTCCATCATAAGTTAGAGCCTCAACTGTTTCAAGGATTTTAACATCAAATTAATTATAGATAAAAATGAAACTAACATGTCGTTTTTAACTAGACACGCCAAAATATTTAATTTTTTTCTAATTCTATTTATAAAGTAAATGGAAATTAATGGGTTATTTTTTGTCTGTAGGGTAAAAACTTGTGGAGTTTTTCTGTTTTCTTTGAGTTTAAGAACTTTTATTTTGCATTTTTAATCGCTGCGGTCCCTTTAAATCTGAGGCTCCGCCCCCAACAAACAAACATGGCGACGTGCGGTTCCACCGTGGCGCTCCTCGCAGGATTTGCTGTATTTCTTGCGGTTGTAGCCTGGTGTTTCGCGGCATCCTCCGGTGCGAGCTGTCCGGGTGTTTGTCTGGCAGCTGCTGCCGGGCTCCTGTCCATGTTTCTGCGGAGGCTGCGGCTCCGGGACGCCGCCTCGGAGCGGCGGGTCTGCGTCCTGGTGCTGGGGGACATCGGACGCAGTCCTCGGATGCAGTATCACGCTTTGTCGCTCAGCAAACACGGATACCAGGTCACCTTTGTGGGGTTTTTAGGTGAGAAAACGGCTCCCTGAAAACAAACCTCCATTATCTGGAGTTATTCTTAGAACAAAGAAGAAAATAAACTAAAAACTCAACAATAGAATCAATAAAACCTAAAAACCTGACATGTTTCTATAGATGCCCTTAAAGGGGGAAATATTTCTGCTGTTGAACCGATTTTAAACCATCGCGATACTTAAATTTCAAACAAGGTGTCGATGCCCAGGAATGTATTTAATAATGGTTACCATGGAGATAAAAAAGTTTAATTAAAGGCATGTAAAATCACTTTACTGACATGAAAACTGGAATATTTCTCAGATCGGTCACAGAAAAGTGAGATAATTAATGCTAAATCAAAATAATATTCTATTCTATATTATTTATTTCTATAGCTCCAATTCACATCATGTCATCAGTTCACCAGATCATCCAGTCAGATTGATTCAAAGTTTTCTATCTAAGGAAAACCAGCTGATTGCATCGACTCATTGACTCTTCAGCAATCCCTCACACTAAGCATGCTTGTAGCGACAGTGGAGAGGAAAAACTCCCTTTGAACAGGAAGAAACCTCCAGCAGAACCAGGCTCAGTGTGAGCGGCCATCTGCTGAGGCCCACTGGGGTTCAAGTAGACAGAAGCAGACATAGAAAAAGAAGCATAGATACAAAAGGCAACTGTCAACCAGCTCCACAGGCGGCCCCGCCCAGGAAACACGCAGCCAGGCAGACGAGCTCCGAGCCAGCTCCCATGTCAGAGGATGAAGAGAGCACATCCAGTTAGTCACAGTCAGAGAAACAGGAATACACTGGAAAACAGGCCAAGCTCCAACATCTAGAAACAAAGGTGTTGATGGCAGCAGCACAGCTGATATTTCTCTCCAGGATGGAGTCACAGCCAAACAGGAACAGACCAGATGAAGCTACTATGAGAAAAAGCAGAGAGAGCAGAACGTTAGAGATTGAACTAATAGATTCTGCAGAGTGGGAGAATATAGATAGAATGGAGCAGAATGATGAATAAGGGGTCCCTATGTCCTCCAGCAATCTAAGCCTATAGCAGCAGAACTATACAGATAGCTCAGGATAACCTGAGCCACTCTAACTAGAAGCTTTATCAAAAAGGAAAGTTTTAAGCCTTAATATCAGTCCTGATATGAAAGAAAATTCTGATTCAGATATCTGTAAAGATCAGCCTGACTCATAAAGGCAGATCTAGTTAATTTTTTTTCGTCTGCTGTTAGCCTAAATAACATCCTGGAGCAGAATTATGTCAAAATAGTTTAAAAATATACAAATATTTTACATTTTAGATCAAGCAACCTTTTTTTTTCTGTGAATATTCTTAGTCCACAACTCCTCAAGAGACCAGGCTTTAAATTTTGCATCTAATCGTCTTAAAGAGAATTTTTTTTGTCTGATTAATCTTAAAAAAAAAAAAAGCTTGATTAATCAATTAGCAAATTAATGGTTATTTACAGCTTAACAAACTCTTGTTTTCTGTATGGATTCAGTGATTTTTCTGGATTAAGTATTTGAGCATTAATACTTTGCAGAGTAAGGATATTTCTGACGAGCTCAGTCCTGATCCAACTTCTTATTTCTGATATCAAACTGATGTTTCAGCTTAGAGTGTCGTAGATTATTCTAGATTATTTCTCCTGCAGCATCAGGTTTGGGTCTGTGGGCTGTTAACTCGGCCAGAAACCAGAACTTAAAGACCCTTTTAATCCCAGAATTTGGTCGATTTTGTCCCAACATGAAACATCTGAGAAACCCTTTAGCGGAAGGAGAGCAGATCAGGAGCAGCTCTGTTGGTCAGGAGATGAACCAAGATGGCCGACGGCGGTACGGCTGTCTAAGAGCGTCTCTGAATGTTTTCCAGACTCCAAGCCTCATCAGGACGTGCTGAGCGAGGAGAAGATCCGGATAGTTCCCATCTCGGAGGTGAAAGGCGTTCGAGGTAAACGGATCTCCGTTCGCTTTTTCCTGCAGAATCGGCACCAAAACGTCTGACGGTAAAACCTGCTGCTTTTCCAGCGGGACCCAGACTGCTGACGTACCTGACCAAGACGCTGCTCCAGTCGCTGCAGCTTCTCTGGGTTCTTCTGTCCCTGGAGCCGCAGGCTCACATCCTGATGCAGGTCCGTTCGCTCCTCTTTTCTCCTCTATGGAGTCTCTGTTTTCAGTCGCTGTAGCTTTTCTCACCAGTTGATGAATCCACTCTCTGCTCCCAGAATCCTCCGGGGCTGCCTGGGATCGCCGTGGCGTGGCTGGTGTGCGTCCTGCGCGGCAGCGAGCTCATCATCGACTGGCACAACTACGGCTACACCATCATGGCTCTGAGCCTCGGTGCGTCGCATCCCCTGGTCCGACTCGCCAAGTGGTCCGTCCCATCGACACGACTTTTCTGTTTACTTCCTGTTTCTGCTGGGATTACTGGTTTGGTGGAAACTGGCTCATTGGAAAACTGGGAGATTAAAGTGATTCTTGAACTTTTAGTTCAACTCAGGCAGAATGAAGCTGATTTCTAAGTCATCTTTATTTCCTCCTGCAGTTCAGACTCTTAATAATCATTCTGGCTTAAACATGTACATAAATGTTCTCTTTCAGACGACATTGTCCGAAAAGTTAGAACATTTCTATTTAAAAAATAATCCTGTCTTAAAATCTGTGTTTTTTCTCGTTATCTTCTGCAGGCCAGTTAGTTCTACGTCAGCCTGAACACCTAAATTCGGCCAATCATAGATCAACGCTCATCTGTCAATCAAATATTTTCAGCCATAGCATCTTGATTCTTATGTCGCAGCTAAAATACGCAACGGTTGAAATCAGAATAATTTCCTTTCCCATTGAGTTGCGTCCCAGTGTTCCCAGGGATGGACGTCTGTGTCTGTGTCTTCAGCAGGCGTAGAGCTAACAGAACGGGCAGCGTTGCGAGGCAAGAGCTCAAACATGTACGGCTGGAAGCCTTCTACACCAAACCAAGCTTCTGCCGCCCTGGCGTCCTCTTCCACAACATCTTCGTCCCCGCTTTCCTCCTTTAAATAAAACATGGATGACGGAGGAGACTCATCCACGACCTCCGACACTAGACTCTCCTCCTCTTGCATGTTTCCGCTGTCCATAGCGTTCCTTGACAGCGTCGTTTCTAAGTCACAAATTTAGTGCTACTTGGTCCCAATGGAATTTCCCATTGGGAACCTGCTAGCACTAAGGTGCTAACTGGTTAGCAACATGCTTCCCACAAACCGGCCACAACCAAACTAGCTTGCGAACCTTCCCCCACAACAATCCCGCCCCCTTGATAATTGACCAATCACATTCACTTTATTCACTGTCGTAAAGTCGTGCACCACTCGGGAGAATTCGGAAAGGCAACGGTTGGAACAGCCGCTTCCCTACGACTTTGAAGGAAAAGTCCCGTCAGCAAGGAATAGTTAATGCTTTAATGAATTTAGTGTTAATCAGTAAAATAATAATAATTTTCATCGTGATCCCTGGGTCTTGGAGCTGCCATTTCTGCTCACATATAGTAGCCCCTCCCTCCTGCCATCTTCCAGCAGTGACGTCACGGTGCGGTAAGCCTAGCGCCATTCTCCCCGCTTTCCAAGCTAAATCAATGGGAACTACTAGACACATCTGCAATCAACAACAATTATTGAAGATTTCCAGAGGACTTCACCATTGAAATTCACCAGAGCTATAGTGAAACTGACAATGCCCACGTGCATGGCAGCTGGATGCTGGAATACATCGGGTAAAAGTGAAAAAAAGAGTTATTCCACCTTTCTGATTCCTGATCCTCCACGGACGGGTTGGTCGTTGGATCGCCAACTTGAAGAGGGAGGATTTGCCATCGAACTTCTGGCCAGAGAAAAAACCCGTAATATGTAGCCAACATTTGGAAGAAGAATGTTTTCAAGATGACTTGGATAATAGCGCGTTGTGACAAACACCAGATACAGCACTGGGACTTGATCAACAGCCGATACCGCACCGTGACGTCACAAACCAGTAGGTGGCAGTAGTGTTCTTTGACAAACATGGATGCCTCCAGTAAAGCACATTCACATGAAAATTACTCTGAATTAAAAACACTGATCATTTATTGAACAGGATGGAATCATTTCAGATTTAAAGAACTTTCAGAAGTTTGAATTCTGAATATGAGCGACTTTTCCTTCAAACTCTGTATTTTTTTGACCCAGTTTATCGGCTTAATCTGAAATTAGATGATTTTCTGTTCAATATTTAGCATCTTTATTTGAAACTATTTTTCCCTTCCCAGCCTTTTGTTTTATTAAATTGTTTTCGTTGTTCTTCAGGTACGAACACCTTTTTGGACCTCTGGCCTCCCATAGTCTGTGTGTGACCGACGCCATGAAGGATGACCTGCAGAAAAACTGGGGCATCAAGTAAGATCCTGCTTTTAACAAACTGCAGCAGCTTCAAAAGAGGAAACCTGAATCCTGTCTAAATGAACAGTTTATGTCTGAACAAGCAATAAATCCTCCTAAACGTTGGAAGAACCTGTCCATGATGAGCAAGCATGAAGGTGTCCTGTCGGATCAGCCTACCCATAGTCAATACGCATGTGCAAGATGTCAGCTCTGTGTTTATCCTTTGAGTTTTGTACGAAAAATCCACTTTAAACTACTTTGGTTAACAGGCTCTAACCAGAGTAGAAAAAGAAGTGGGAGGCCGAGTTGCACAACTGAGCAAGAAGATAAGTACATTAGAGTCTCTAGTTTGAGAAACAGACGCCTCACAGGTCCCCAACTGGCATCTTCATTAAATAGTACCCACAGTAGCAGTTTGTGCTGTCGTCTGAAGGGAGTAGTACACACCGTTGTTGGAAAACTTCAATTTCTTAGCAATTTCTCGCATGGAATAGCCTTCATTTCTAAGAACAAGAATAGACTGTCGAGTTTCCGACGAAAGTTCTCTTTTTCTGGCCATTTTGAGCGTTTAATTGACCCCACAAATGATGCTCCAGAAACTCAATCTGCTCAAAGGATGGTCAGTTTTATAGCTTCTGTAACGAGCTAAACTGTTTCCAGATGTGTGAACATGATTGTACAAGGGTTTTCTAATCATCAATTAGCCTTCTGAGCCAATGAGCAAACACATTGTACCGTTAGAACACTGGAGTGATAGTTGCTGGAAATGGGCCTCTATACACCTATGTAGATATTGCACCAAAAACCAGACATTTGCAGCTAGAACAGTCATTTCCCACATTAGCAATTTATAGAGTGCATTTCTTTAAAGTTAAGACTAGTTAACTTCATTGAAAAGTACAGAGCTTTTCCTTCAAAAATAAGGACATTTCAATGTGACCCCAAACTTTAGAACAGTAGTGTACATAACTTAAGGGATACACATCCGTTGAGGTAATTTAAAGTTTATTTTTCATACAAAACTAAAGGGATAAACGGGTATTGGCTATGGGTATGCTGGTCTGACAGGGTATGCTGGTCTGACAGGGTATGCTGGTCTGACAGAACAGCGGCCTCCCAATGTTCACACTTTGTCGGCCATTTATAACGTCTGTCGACACAAAGGGAAGCATCCTGATGTTCTGCAGCCTTTGCAGAACATCCGGACTCTCAGCTTTCTGTAAAAACCTTTAGGAGGATTTTAGCCTTTCTAGAGGAGCCCGTCTATGGAGGGAGTTTCGTTCCATTATTGTATTAAAAAAATGCAGAAATCAAAGTCGTAGGGAAATCATATTTAAATGTCAAATCATTTAAAAAGTGTCCCAGCGTTACCACGCACCTCGCTCTTCTAGCCGGTCCATCTTCACCCGTCGTTTTCCACAATGGCGGTCAGACAAACAAAACAAACCGGTGAGGAACCAAATAGGAAATACGCATAGAGTAGAGCGGATGTAGATCTGACCAATCAGAGGCCTCCAGTCAGCGGTCACCTATTATATTTGCGTTCACTGCGACACACAGACGACCTGGTTTCTGAGCATAATCCAGGATTAACAAAGACTTGAACGACCCTCATTAGTAAAGGCCTGTTTAATTTGCATGTTTTCCAAGCCAAAAAAAAGGCTTTGTTGGTCCGTTCTATAAAGAATTCTACGCCGTTTCTGACATTTTTAATCGAAAAAGCTTCCTGGATGGAAGAGAAATGTCTTCAAACCTGGAAAACAAAGTCCAGTGGATTGATTTTTTTCCTTTTTTTTTTGGAATTACCTGGATGACGGAGAATCTTCACCTGCAATAAAATTTGAAAATGAAAAAAAATCTGCAATTGTTTTCTTTGGAAACATAAAATTAAAAAGAATGAAATATGAAAAATTCATGATGTTTTTCCTCCAAACCTTTTCTTGATTTTATTTCTGAATTTTATTTGTTTTTTATTTCAATTCACAAAATGTGTTCTTTGCAACAATAATGGCACAAAATTCACTCCATAGGTGTTGTTTCACATTGATGTATTTCACTAAAAATAAAATTTCTCTGTCATATATTTCTATGGCTGACTGTAAACGATGTTTAAACTTGAAAACTGATTTATAGACGGTCGATAAATTACCGTAGGCCGAATCTGGCACATCCTCAGCCTCTAATTGTTCTTCATTTTGACATAAAGCTGAGCCGCTGTGCTGTTTGCAGGGCGACCACCGTGTACGACCGACCGGCCGCCATCTTCAGGGAGACTCCTCTGGATCTGAAGCACCGCCTCTTCTCCAGGCTGGCCCGTTCTCACCCGCAGTTCGGCGCCTCGGGGTGAGTCCCGATGAAGAACTCGATAAATCGATGTTTCAGACCCTGAAGCTCCCCGATCCGCCCTCAGGTCCCTCTCTGACTCCACCGCGTTCACCGTCTGTAACCCTGGCGACGGCGGCGTGGCTCTCCGATCGGAGCGGCCGGCGCTGCTGGTCAGCAGCACCAGCTGGACGGGTGAATAAGCTGCTGATGTGTGACGAAGTGTGGATGTTTAACTGGAAGCATCCTGACGGTTTGATGGTTTCTCTCTGCAGAGGATGAAGATTTCTCCATCCTGCTGAAGGCTCTGGAAGGTACCAGATGTTCCTCATCCACAGCTGCTTATTCTTTCACTCCCTCTGATCGGCCGCTTTGTTTCAGACTACGAAGGCTTCATCAGAGGAGGAGCGCCGCTGCCGTCTTTAGTCTGCGTCATCACAGGTAGAGCTGCGGGAGGCGGGTCCTTTTAGACCTTCAGCTTCTGCTCCATGCTGATGGTGTGTTTGTGCAGGGAAGGGTCCTCAGAAGGAGCACTACCAGAAGCTCATCGCCGCCATGAGTCTGGAGCACGTGAAGATCTGCACGCCGTGGCTGGAGGCTGAGGACTACCCGCTCCTGCTGGGTAGGAGGAGGTTCTGAGGGACCATGTGACGAACACAGCTCACTGAAAACAAGCAGCATTAGAGGTTCTGGAACGCAGCACAGATCCGGATTATTAGAATCATTTCAGACGTTTAAAATCTCTGAGCAAACGTGATCCGTTGTTCTGATGGACAGGATTCCCACGGGTCCTTAAAAAGTCTTAAAAGGCATTGAATTCTTCAAAATAAAACTAAGGCCTTAATTGGTATTAAAATGTCCTAAATTAGTCTTTCGTAGGTCTTAATTTTTAAAACATCATAAATAGGATTTTTTTATTAGGATTTATTTTTGTAATCTAAATAAAACATTAAAATAAAAATAAAAATTTTTTTTTATTTAAGAAAAAAATAACTTCTCGCTAGGGATGCACGATATAATGGGCCCCCTATCGGTATCGGCCTTAAAACTGAATATCGGACATCGGCCACCCCACCGATATTTAACCCGATATTTGATCAGCTTCTGAGTTTCTAAAGTCTAAAAAACTTCTTTTTTACAGACTTAAAAACTTGTAAAGACGAGGGAAAAAATATTGATACATTAAAATATCCCAATATCTTCATATGCTGATATATTGCCATTTAAAAACACCATATCAATCCCTTTTACTACTGAAATATTGCTATATGTCATCGTTATGCTACGAAATCCCCTGAAAATTCACCAAATGTTGCCATATTTTTATATGTTGATATATTGACGCGGTATCGATCTATTTTACTAACAAAATCTCACAAGAATTTGAAAAGTATCACGAGAGTTTGTAACAGAACGATGAAATTTCACCAGATTTTGAAAGTAAAATAGATGGATACCGCGTTTTTAAAAATCTATTTGATATCAGCATATGAAAATATATTTGAGTATATTATTTTTCAAAGTGTCAGAAATGGATAACAAAACTGCTATTTTCAATGACTACTTATTTTTGTCCAGCTTTAACATCGGTATCGGTTATCGGCTACATGAGTTTTAAAATATCGGATATCGGCCAAAATCCCAATATCCTGCATCCCTAGTTGTATTTCAGAAGCCTTGTGTCCCAAACGTGGATCAGAACCAGTCTGCCTCCTCCTCCCTCATTCGTCTTCTCGTCTCTCAGGTTCTGCAGATCTGGGAGTTTGTCTCCACAAGTCGTCCAGCGGGTTGGACCTGCCCATGAAGGTGGTGGACATGTTTGGCTGCTGCCTCCCCGTCTGCGCCATCCACTTCCACTGGTGAGAACCACATCCTGGCAGCGGGAACCCTGGGTAGTCTGGGAAAATCTGGAATTCTGATTCCAGGTCTGCATGAGAACAGAACAGGAAAATCCAGATTCGTTCCTTGTCGCTCTGTGTCCTTTCTGTCCTTCCCTTTTTGTTTCCTTCCTTGTTACCTTTCTGTCCGTTTCATCCGTCTTTCTCTCCTTGTCCTTCTCTTTTCATGGTTCCTCTGCACTTCTAGTTCCTCCTTTTTGGTTACTATGTATTCATTTTTTCTTTTCTCTTTATAAATTAGCTTCTTGTTTCTTATTTATTCTTTTTTTCAGGGTTTCATTAAAAAGCATTAAAACTTATTAAATTATTTTTTAAATGAAGGCCTTAATGGCATTAAAATTAATTAAATGTGAGTATCGTGGCATTTAAAATGCTTTATGAAAAAAAAATGTAAAAACACTTTCGTCTGAGATATTTTATCGCAATACTTTTGCGCGGAACTGCTTCCGGTTGATCGTAAACGAGGAATTCGGGACATGGCTGCAGCCTGTCGACGGTAAAGATGACGAAGGATTTTGCTGTGTGTTTATATATAAGTATATACGTGTGTGTATGTATGTATGTATATACGTGTGTATATACATATAGGTACATATACATGTGTCTGTGTGTATGTCATTAGTAATGGTTGATGGCATTAAAATTATTTCTAAGATCATTAAAAGAGTATTAAATTAGACTTATTCATTCCTGCGTTTTGTATTTTTTTATTCGGCAGAAAATACTCTTGCAATTCTTTTGTTTTTAATGTTTTTATTTCGTCTTTGCACTGAGATCAACAGGAAGTCTGTTTTCTCCAGTCTACAGGAGCTGGTGCAGCATGAAGAGAACGGCCTGATCTTCAGAGACTCTGCAGAGCTCGCCGAGCACCTGCAGGTGAGACGAGCCGCTGAGCGTTTGGACAGATGCCGCATTTCCACCACAGTTCCGAAACCGATCCGTGCCGAGCTCGGTTCCTACAACCATTTACACATCATACTAGCACGGTTCCTCGCCTCCTATTGGACGTCCACGGTACTGCAGCTCTCAAGGCAGGAATTACGCGAACAAAAATGGCGGCGCCCCTAACATTCAGGAACTTTTGTTTATATTAGCTATATTTCGTTGTTTGCGGAATGTCAGGCGCAGAAGGCATCCTTAGTGGTCTTGGCATCATCCCATGTCGCACCACGTGACCTGAAACACAAGTATTTTGGCTAATGTGACTAATTTCTATTGGTTTGCCGTAGTACAAAAATAGATTGGATAAAAACACTGCCGAATTAGATTGGTTGGTTGGTTGGTTGGTTTAGCCTAAAGATTGGTTGAACAAATAACTTCCAACCTGATTAAAACCAAAAACTGTGGAAAAAATATTTTATTTGAATAAAAATGACTAAAACATTTCAACTTGCTCATCATTCCCCGATTTGGACAAACTAATATACTAACTTATATGCTAACCGTAGCCCGTCTGCAGCGGCCAGGGCTAACGTTAGCCCGTTCTGCAGCGGCCAGGGCTGACGTTAGCCCGTTCTGCAGCGGCCAGGGCTAACGTTAGCCCGTTCTGCAGCGGCCAGGGCTCACGTTAGCCCGTTCTGCAGCGGCCAGGGCTGACGTTAGCCCGTTCTGCAGCGGCCAGGGCTGACGTTAGCCCGTTCTGCAGCGGCCAGGGCTGACGTTAGCCCGTTCTGCAGCGGCCAGGGCTGACGTTAGCCCGTTCTGCAGCGGCCAGGGCTGACGTTAGCCCGTTCTGCAGCGGCCAGGGCTGACGTTAGCCCGTTCTGCAGCGGCCAGGGCTGACGTTAACCCGTTCTTCAGCGGCCAGGGCTGACGTTAGCCCGCCTGCAGCGGCCAGGGCTAACGTTAGCCCGTTCTGCAGCATCCCTCTCTCTGCATAGCCGTGTGTGAAGGACCGTTGGCTCTGATGGTTTTTTTGTTTCATTTGGCAAAATGTTCATTTGATTTGTGTTTATCTGACTGTGTTCATTATTGTTCCCCCAATAAATGAAAAAATTCATAATTATTATCTAGAGACTATTAATAACAGGAGGTAAAATGCAGCTCCAGACTAGCTTTGAATGTGGTGATGTCATCAGTACGCTGCTGTTCCAGTTGACCCAGATCTATGCTGCGTGCTCCCGTTCTCCAGGCTTTCCTGCGTTCGTTAAGAACGGACTTGGCGAGGAGACGAGTCGGTACTCACATTCTAGTGAATAGAGAAACGGCCACAATGATTCTAATCATATCAAGAAAAAAGATTTTTAATGTCTGTTCCTGCAGCTCTGTCCAACCGGTCTGCCTGTCAATCACCCAGGAACTGAAATAATCTGCTTCCTGTTTGTTTAAAGTCTAATTGTGTCCCTTTGCTGTTTCCAGTCTCTCCTGTCAGAGTTTCCCAGTTCAGACGGCAGACTGGGAGCGTTCAGGAGGAACCTGTGGGCCAGCAGGGGGCAGCGCTGGGACGATAACTGGGACCAGAAGGTTCTTCCTCTGCTGGATGCTCTCAGGCAGAGATGAAAATCCTTCGTTTTTGTTTTCTGATCCAAATCTGTAAATAAAAATCTTTATTCTGCTGCGTTGGGCTTCCTGAACACTTTGATGAGCTCTAATGGAGCCAGCCTATGGTACGGGAACACGGCGCCGGCGGGTCCGCTCAGCACCTCGTGGTCCAGTCCTGCTGCCTCTGTAGGGAGACGGAAGCGGAGCTGTAACCGGAGCGTTTCCATGGTAATCTCTGATGAGCCAGATGCTTACCGAGCTGCAGCTTGAAGCCGCCGTAGGTCTGCGGGTTCCTCACCGTGGAGCAGACGTAGACCTCCGCCGGCCCACAGCTCAGGATCTTCAGCATCAGGGCCGCCAGACTTCCTGCCGCCTCTGGATCGTACACCACGTCTGAAACGGGAGCCACAGACCCGCCATCAGCCCACCAGAACCCACTGAGGTCTGAGAAGAACCCGGACCCAGACCTGCAGCCAGAACCACGTCGGCTCCGATCCGGCGGATCTGCTCCTCCGTCGCCGTAGTCCAGTCCAGCTCCTCCACGCTGACAGCCGGAGACGTCTGCTCTCCAAACCCGTTCAGACGGACATTTTCTCTGAGTTTCTGCAGAACCGCCGGGTGACAGTCGCTGAAGACGAACCTGAGCGGGTCGCAGGAGCAGCAGACGGCGATTCCGGTCAATCCAACGCCGCTTCCCAGCTCCAGAACCGACCTACGGGATCGAGTTGGTAGGAAATAAAAAAGCTTCCAGGGTTCTGGACTGGTGCGGTTCTGGTTTACCTGCCGCTGAACAGCTGCTGGTTTTCAAGAGCCCACTCTGCCAGATGAAGAGCAGCTTCCCAGGTCACCAGGCCCGTCGTCCCCTCCGATATCAGAGCCACGTTCTCCAGAAGGCTGACGGCGCCTCCGTTAGGCTGCGGGAAGCAAAGCAGATCCAGACTGCTCTCAGAAAGTCTGCAGGGCGACTCTGATGGAGAGAACGTCAACCTAACTAAAAGACACCCGGCCGTCTGGGTTTGGATCATAGAGGCTCAGAAACTGGAGAAGCTGCTGCAGTTGTCACCTGTTGTCTCTTAAAGGGCGACTCACCCTTAAATCAACTGATTTGCTGTATTCATAGAGTCCTATCTTTTCTGTGATTTGTTTTGACAATTTGAAACACATTTCATGTCTAAACGCATCGGTTTGGCGCCCTCCTCAGGTTAAAAGGGGTTTGTGCTTTGGCTGTTGAGTGTGATGTCATTTAGGAGAAGTGATGACAGCAGCTCTACCCTGATCCTAAGATTCCCCTTCCTCCGTCTCCACCAATGTACGTCCTGCAGAGCATGTGATGTTCATAAGAACTGTTCCACATCCACCGTTACTCCTCCGCACGTCACCGTCCGCGTACGTCTACGGCGTCAAAATACGGAGCCAAACTATTTTTATGCTTCAGTCCGTTGTCAAGGTCAGGTCAAGATCTGCAATTGCAAATCACACCAAACAGGAAACAGAACGGCGAGAAGATCCAGTTTGTCAAAGTATATGTTTGTTTTGTTTTTTACTTTTACGGTATAATATGGTAACAACTAGGGCTGAAAAATAATGGGATTAATCGTTTATTGAATAATCCTCAACTAATTTACTAATCGATTAATCGTTAACTGGAGTATAGAGACTGTAAAACATGCCGTTAGCCAACAGAGCAGGAATTATTGTAAAAAAATATATATCAGAATTTTTTGTCAATCTGCTCTATCAGGAACTCCTTAAGTGGAAAAATTTTAATTCCATCTGGTTTGATTCCCTTTGCTCTCCAATTATTAATCAATTTGGGAAAATAATCAAAAGCTGAATCAATTTGCAAAATAATTGTTAGTTGCAGCCCAACAATGCAGCCATAGAGTTGATTCCTTCCGACCTCCCCTATTCAGCCAGGCCAACTATTCCCTCTAACGACCCCCCTTTCAGAGACACAGACAGGTATGGGGCATTGCAGGCTAACAAAGAAGCTAACGACCCCCATTCCAAAGGGGGGGGACCCGTTCATCCGTTTCTATTTGCATGTTTTCTAAACTAAAACCAGGCTTTGTTTGGCTGCTGGATAAAACCTGGAACTAAACGCTATTTCTGACATTTGGAATTGAAAAATCTTCCTTGATGGAAGAAAAATGTCTTTAAACCTGGAAACAAAGTCCAGTGGATTGATTTTTTGTTTTTTTGGAATCATCTTTTGCAGTTTATCATTAGAATGATGCTTTGATGTGCTTTGCTGGCTCCATGTATGGAGGCCTTAATCCTTGACGCAGGGGACCCGGGTTCGAATCCGTCCTGTGGTCCTTTGCTGCATGTCTCCTACCTTCTCTCACCCCCCTTTCCTGTCAGCCTACCGCCCATAAAAACGAGCCACTGGTGTCGTTAAAAACTCCAGAATTTTGGAGCAGCCTAAAAGCAATGGGAGAATTTCAGCCGATGCGGTTTGATTTTAATTTTCTCGTACCGTCATCTTTTTCCTCTCAGTTATCACTAAACTCATCTGAATTAATGTTAATTTCAAATGGACTCTTAGTTTATATCCTGTTTTACTGAACTTATTGTTTTAAAAATAAGATCCGACACCCTGGCTGAATCGCAAACATGTTGTGACTGTTGTGTCCCGGGTCCGAGCTAAGCTGTCAGCTGGCCTGATGGTGAACAAACTTCTGCAGGTCATTTGCTACACTGAGAGAAAACGGGCGCCGCACTTCTTAGATTTATGGAAAATGTTTTAAATCATGTGCAAGTTTCTACTTCAAAGTTTCATCCCACTTTGTGTTGGTCTTTAAAGAACAGTCCAATAAAACACATTATGAGACAAAATAAGGTCAATGGGTGTGAAAACTTTTAGAAGCAACGGTATGATGCAGCTGATCAGCAGAATTATGCATCATTTTATCACCACAGATGAACTGAAAGGACCCAGAATCTGTTCCCACATTTAAAGCTGAGCTAATATGTTTGTGCTGCTGTCATTCGATGCTTCGTACCAGGAAGTAGCTCTTGTAGCAGTCGGAGGTCTCCTCCTCTCCCACCACCTGAGCCAGGGCATCGTACAGCTCATCCAGAGGCTCGCAGCCTGCAGCCTCCTGCTGCAAAGACAGAGAAGCAGTTTTAGTCCGTGAGGCAGACACCCTGTCTACTTTTTTAGGCTAGGCTTAAAACTTTCCTTTTTGATAAAGCTTCTAGTTAGAGTGGCTCAGGTTATCCTGAGCTATCTCTATAGTTCTGCTGCTATAGGCTTAGACTGCTGGAGGACATAGGGACCCCTTTTCATCATTCTGCTTCATTCTATCTCTATTCTCCCACTCTGCAGAACCTGTTAGTTCAATCTCTAACGTTCTGCTCTCTCTGCTTTTTCTCATAGTAGCTTCATCTGGTCTGTTCCTGTTTGGCTGTGACTCCATCCTGGAGAGAAATATCAGCTGTGCTGCTGCCATCAACACCTTTGTTTCTAGATGTTGGAGCTTGGCCTGTTTTCCAGTGTAGTCCTGTTTCTCTGACTGTGACTAACTGGATGTGCTCTCTTCATCCTCTGACATGGGAGCTGGCTCGGAGCTCGTCTGCCTGGCTGTGTGTTTCCTGGACGGGGCCGCCTGTGGAGCTGGTTGACAGTTGCCTTTTGTATCTATGCTTCTTTTTCTATGTCTGCTTCTGTCTCCTTGAACCCCAGTGGGCCTCAGCAGATGGCCGCTCACACTGAGCCTGGTTCTGCTGGAGGTTTCTTCCTGTTCAAAGGGAGTTTTTCCTCTCCACTGTCGCTACAAGCATGCTTAGTGTGAGGGATTGCTGAAGAGTCAATGAGTCGATGCAATCAGCTGGTTTTCCTTAGATAGAAAACTTTGAATCAATCTGACTGGATGATCTGGTGAACGCGAAAGTGACCTGAGACGACATGATGTGAATTGGAGCTATAGAAATAAACTGAATAGAATCTTATTGCAAGATGGACTCTGACCCGTTTAATGAGCTCAGACAGGAACAGCCTCCTGAATCGGACCGATGGTGGAAACCTCCCGCACAGAGGATGAAGGCACGTCTGGGAAAAAAGCACATTCAGGGTTAATTTTGAACCGTTTGCTCTGATAGAAGAAAGTAACGAGCTTCTCACCTGCTTCAGCAGCTCAGAGATGAACTCTGACCCCTCGTTGCTCTGCAGCTCCTCTATAAGCTGTTGGAGGAAAAAGGCCGTCAGAATGAGGCAGCAGATCCCAGAGTCCCAAACAAGATGGGAAACAATCCTTCCTGCCCATCAATCTAAGGGGTTAAAGGTCGTTAACGAAGAGTTTGAACTCCGCTCTGCAGAAAGAAGGACTGGAAAGAACAGCTGTTTGAGGCAAAGAATAAATGGCCTAGTCAAAGTCCAGACCTTAACCCGATTAATGTGATGCGATGATGATTTTATTTTTGGTTAACTTAAAAAAAACTAAACATTCTCCTATAGAGATGCTTCCATAGAGCAGAGACTGGGAGGTTCAGAGAACAGCTGCTGCTGGGAGTTAGAGCTAGGGATGTTATGAGATGAGCCGAGGCTTCAGGACGTTTATCGGGTAATGGAGGGGGCATTTCATTTAGGGGAGGGGCCAGAACTGATGACGTCTGAAGCCTCGCTGACGTGAAACGACGTGACCGCTTCAGGAAGGGGTTCAGAAAGCACAAGAACTTCGACAGGCATTTAAAAAGCCTCAGTGTTCAGTTAAGATGTGGGAGTTTGTAGTAGAGCTGCTGTCAGTGGATAGATTCTAAGATAGATTGGTTGGAAAAACAACCAATCT
Source organism: Cyprinodon tularosa (assembly GCF_016077235.1). Lineage (NCBI taxonomy): Eukaryota > Metazoa > Chordata > Actinopteri > Cyprinodontiformes > Cyprinodontidae > Cyprinodon > Cyprinodon tularosa. The sequence continues at coordinate 1,011,036 of NW_024039297.1, read as the reverse complement.
AGTTGGTTAAAACTATTTTTGTTGGATTAAACCATGTTATTATTTAAATCTGAGCAAACCACTGGAGACAGTTCTAACTTTAGTGTTAAGAAGTATTGCTCTCCACTGAACAGTTAATGTTTTTGGCATCAGCTGTAAAACACTGACTTCCACTCCGAAGGTTGAGGATTCAAGACCTACTTTTTACTTTTGAAAGTTCTGATTATACTTAAGTATTTTTGCTAATGAGACTAATTTGTATTGGTTTGCTCTAGTACAAACATAGATTGGTAAAAACACAAATTAGATTGGTTGGTTTAGCCAAAAGATTGGTTGAACACATAACTTCCAACCCGATTGAAAGCAAAAACTGTGGAAAACTATTATGTTTGAATAAAAATTACTAACGCTGTTTATTTTGCTCATCGTTGCCCAGTTTGCACAAACACTTTCACTTAAATGGGAAAGAAAAACAAAGAAAAACAACATTGCAAAAAATCACAGCTCATATTACAAACTGCAGTTCTGCTCTCCACCAGTAGGTGGTGACATGTTCAGATGAAGCTTCATGAACTGTCGGGATCGTAGAAGCAATTTGGCCAAAACGGTTCAACGACGCTTCATCTCACCATGGCTGTATTCTATGGAAGCAAATCGTTACCATATTTAAAATAAAAAAGCATTTCCAGAAATGCTTTTTCATTTTTAAATTTTACATTTCAAATTGAATTTTGGTATGTATTTGCTGGGGTACATTTTGAAAAATAAATCTCAAATGTCTTTTTCTTTTTAATTTGAATTAAGTAAAAGGATGAGCAGTCTTGAAGAAGAAAATGAAAATGCAAATAGGATAATTGATTACTAATTTAATTTATGTGTTCAACAATGCAGCCACATTCTTAAAATGAAAAAGCATTTCTGGAAATGCTTTTTCATTTGAAATATGGTAACGATTTGCTTCCATAGTATTTGAATTCATGGGCTGCGTCCTTAGAAGGCCAGATTCGAAGGCCGATGACGTCATAGCGCGGCGCCGAGGTCTGGTCAGATTCCAAGACTCCTCGTTATGTGACCTTAAAATGCGTCCTTCTTTTAGCCCGATTTGAAGGACGGGTCCGATGTGTCCTCGCTATCCTTGGATATCCCAGGATTCATTGGGAGACCAAGCAAGCCAGCTGCTCCGTAAACAGAGGAAAGGTTACTTGGTGCCGCATAGTGGTGAAAATTGGAAGTTCAGTTTAATATAAACCAGTCAGTGAATAGTTCCATCTGAAATGAATGAAAATAGTTGTTTTAATGGTTATTGAGTCAGATATGTGGCGGTAATGTTTAATTCATCATAAGGTTTTAATCTGTTACTGTGTAAATGGGTTTGGCTGGAATTAAAGGACAGATTCTAATATATCTGCAGGGTGGGGACTATAAACCTGATAGTTTAGTTTTTTTATTGCTTATTTGCACAATTTGCTTTATTATTTTTGTTGTTGAATATTAGAGATTTGGCAGATACATATTTTTTATAAATACATTGTTTAGATTTACTTATATCTTTCTACCCCTTTTATAGAATAGAATAGAAAATCCCTTTATTGTCCCACAATGGGCAAATTTACAGCAGCAGAAAGATTATTGAAAATGGTCACACAAATGAGGACCTTAGAAAAATGTATAAGAATAACATAATAGAGAAGAGTTAAAATATAAAAAATACAATTCTGTAAAGTGTTTTAACATTATAAAACTGGAGAATTAATAACCAATATGCAGCTATGGACATTTTTACAGTAATGGATATTTGAAAATAGCAGCAACATCAGAGATGTGCAGAATGACAGCAGCAGGTTATTTAACTGACTAAGGTTTCTATCATTACATTTGATTTGATTTGTTCCTGCTCCCGCTGGTTGGAATCTTTATTCCACTCTGGATTCTCACTTTGTTCACTTTATAATATATATATATATATATATATATATATATATATATATATATATATTTTTTTTTTTTTTTTTTTTTTTTTTTTTTAAAGAAGCAGTTTTGAAAGTCCAGTATTCATTCTTTTCCTGCAGATCATAGCAACCGAAGAGTAGACATGTTTGAATTCACAGCCAAGGGACTTCAAAGGATCCAGTCCAGGTAGACCGCCTCCTTGGAGGATGCAGCCCATGAATTCGAACACAGCCCATCACTGGTTAGCGCTAATAAATACTTATCAATCAGCGGTTTATTTGCAGAAATAAACTAATAATAATAAACGATCTCAGCCTTTATTGTTATAAATGACCCCCACAGGATGTTTCCAGTGTTCAATCCCTCCGAAGAAAAACTATTTTTATGAATTTACTGTCTACCAGCTTTCTTCCTCCTTTTTCCACATTTCGCCTCCTACTCACAGTCCAGGGAAATGAAGTCAGGCGGTTCATGGAGAAAAACAATTCCCGAAATTCCTTGAAAACATCCTCACGTTTCCTCTGAGGTTTCTGCTTTGGAAACGCCATGTTCCACGTGTGTTTGTTTACTTCCGGCTTACCCACAATCCAGTGCGGCCGCATTCTGGCTCTGCTGCTGCTGGGTAATGTAGTTTAAATATCCTTAGTTCTCAGTTTTCCAGTTTTCCATCTAAACGTCACATTATGGGGCTTTGAAACATAAAATAAACTACAGTTTGAAAGTTTAAAATGTAAATAAAAACCTGTTTAAAGTAAAGGTGAGGAAAGATAATTCAGAGTTTGCAGGTTTTTCTTTATCTGCTGTTTCCTTCCCGCTTCTTTCTTGCAGTGTCACTGCAGGAGGAGATAAACTCTTTACAGTTTGGATGTTAACAGGAGCAGAACCCTGAGCTGGTGAGTGAAATAAACATTCATCTTTCCATTTCTTCCCATGAAAAACTTTTTCCTTTCATATATTTTTACATTAAATATAAAGAAGTAGTTTTTTTGACCTATTTATTTTGATAATATCAGATGACAGTCAGTTTGTACCAAACAGAACTGCTGGATAAATCATGAGTTAACTCTATGTGAGTAAACATATGGGCCAATATTTAGGAATTAACAGTTGAATTTACTAATTATGATCTTTTATCAAGAGGTGGAGCCGATAAATATATTTTTCTTTAACAGTTGTTTGAAAAACTGTCTGACTTATCTGATTCAAAGTTTGTTACAATAAAACTAAAATAATCAGACAGAAAAATAAATAAACAGCAATGCAACAGTTACGATTATAACAACGTTATTACAGATTAATCATTTTAAATGTACAATTCAATATAAACAGAGCAACAATAAATATAAGTATAAAGAATATGTTGATTGTTTTACATAAAAACAATTTTTGTAAATTAAAAAATAAATAATATGTAACGAAGATAAATATTAAGTAACAAAAAACTTTTATTTGATGAATATTGAACTCTAAACCAGGGGAGCTCAAGTCCAGTCCTCAAGAGCTGCTATCCTGCAACTTTTTGATGCGTCCAATTTTTAACACACCTGAATCAAATGATTGGCTCGTTACTGAGCCTCTGCTGAGCTTAATGGGGGATTAAGCCTTTCCATTCAGGTATGTTAGAGAAGAGATGCATCTAAAAGTTACAGGATGGTCTCTCCTTAGGACTGGACTTCAGCACCCCTGCTCTAAGCAATTTAAAATATTGTAATACTAAATTAAAGTACGGAAGAGGATTGGGGCCACTGAAAAAATAAAAAAAATTAACTGATTTTTAAATTGTATTTCAGTATAATATGAGAAAAAAATCAGAATGCTGGGAGTAAAGTCAGAAATCTGAGAAAAAAGTCAGAATTTGCAGATTACACTCCCTGGTACTTGAACTCCTCCACAGTGTCAACAGGAACCCCTTCAGCAGAAGACTCCTTTTACCCAGATGCACCACAGAGCGCCACAGGAAACCATTCATGCCTGTGGCCATCAATCTCTACAACGCCTCCCTCAAGTGATTCAACCCCCCCTGAAATTGACATTTATTCATTCCTTGCACTGTTTTTGCATGTCACTATCACTTTATTTGAATTTATAGTTATACATATGCATATATATATATATATATATATATATATATATATATATAAAAAAGTAATTTCCCTCTGGGATTATTAAACTATTTCTGATTCTGATTAAAGTCAGAATTCTGAGATTAAAGTCAGATTTATTTAGAAAAAAAGTCATAATTCTGAGATTAAAGTCATAATTCTTAGAAAAAAGTCAGAATTCTGATATTATAGTCATATTTCTCTGATTAAAGACAGAATTCTGAGAATAAAGTCATTCTGAGGTTAAAGTCCGATTTCTAACTTGAATCAGAAATACTTTAATAATCCCAGAGGGAAATTACTTTTGTTCCCATATTAAACTGAAATAATGTTTAAAAATCAATTATCTTTTTTTTTCAGTGGCCCTAATCGTCTTCCGTATGAAAGCGTATCGCTGTCATGGACGATATATTTTTCTGTTAACGTATCTCTTTCCATCCTTTCTTTTTTTTCTGTCAACCTTGTTGAGCGGAAAATAAAGACAGACGTTTGTTTCCGACCGGACGATTTTAGTGACGGACTATAAACAAAGAAAATGGCGATGGTCTTGAAGTAAAACTGCTGGGCTTTGATGGGAAGGTGAAGGCGTTATATTGCGTTAAGAAAGGTAAAATGAACATTTATAACATTCTTGTTGACCTTTCTTTGCCCTTCAGTTAACAATTTCCTGATTTAACGACGATTTGACCGATTTAACCTTTGTTATTCGGCAAAGATTTAAGCCTTTAATGTCTAGGAGCTTTTAACAGAAAGCACGGAAAATAATCACTTTTTATTTTAGCAGTTTCTACTAAAAAATATTCCCCCGCCTTGATTATAACTGTATATTTTAGAGCTGGTACACCAGTCGGCCTACTTTTCATCTTTTGGTTGATAAAATGAGATCAATATGGCAGAAATCAATGACATTCCAGCTCCGGGCTCCCCCTGTTACCATGACAACCAGCCCGGGTGAAGGGCGGAGGGAAACCGTATCCCTGAACTCCGCTTAGATGCTGTTTGATTTAGAGGCGTTTTCTCGGCTGGCGCTTTTCTGTGAACAGAACAGATTACCACGATTAAATGAGTGAAAAACAAGACTCAATGCTTTGATTCGGCTTTATTTTTTCTTTTATAAAACGTAATTAATGTTTGAATAGCTAAAGAAAATCCATCCTACTCTGTTTACCAGTCAGCAGCCAACTATTTGTCTTTGTTTCTTTTGCTGCTGAGAATTTATGATAATAATAAACTTTGCATGTAATTAAAAATTTGAAAATAGCATTGGTAAATGTTGTCTGCAATGAAGCCATCCTCTGCAGGGATTAGGATCCTGCTTAGCAGCCTGTGAGACTCGAACCAGGGAACCAGCCGCTTTGCCTGTTTTAACTTTTACTCTTTACCTTTAAAAAACATCCAACAGGCTGAATAATCCCTCATTTTGTGACATGAACCTTGTGTTTCCGCAGAACTTTGGACGTCATGGTGCTGAAGATCTTCTTCCCGCAGTGCTGCAACCGGGCGGACAGCGGGCTGCTGGTGGGCCGCTGGGTTTCAGGCCATGACTCGGCCGTGGTGCTGGCGGTCATCCACTACCCGTTCATCCCAGGACAGGTGAAGCAGTACATCCAGCAGGTCAGTGCCCCTCTGATTTAAATAATGACTAAACTTTCTTTTACAGTTAAAATCTACATCAGCTACAGTTGGATGGACTCATTTCAGTTCGACCTTTGTTTCAGAAATGTAGAATAAAAGGACTCGGTGAAAACTTGTTTGGTTGAAGAGCATCAGTTTAATCTGGGATTCAGTTAAAGAAGTCTCCTAAACTAATATGATACGTTAGCTTATTTTGTATATTTTTAGTTTTTACGGCACCAGTGGCTGATTTTAATGGACAGTAGACTGACAGATGGGGGTGTAGAAGCCAATATGTACAAACTCTATAAAGAAAGGAGATGATGTGTGTATGGACGTGTGTTTCACCAGAAAAAGCAAATCAGGTTCAGCCAGGAAACGCTGTCGTTCCACAGCTGTCCCAACAGTGGGAATAAATCAGCTTTAAACTGCAAGAACAGCGTCTGGACATTTCCTGTTTACCATCTCACCCCGAGTGAAGCGTCAACCATAAGATTCCGGTTTAAAAACACTCCAGTGGCTTTAAGTGTCGGCTTAGCCCCTACAGCGGGCATGAGAGGGGGGGGGGGGGGGGGGGGGGGGGGGCATGCGGCAAAGGGCCAGAGGTCGGAGTCGCTGAAGCATCTTCTTCCAAATATCTTCTTTTAGATCATATCTGTGGACGATGATAACATTTAATATCTGACATCAGTTCTAGTAACCAGTAGAGATCTTTTATTGTCTTTTATTATTTTTTATATAGATTAGTAAGAAGGAGAGTTTAGTTGGGAAATAAATGTTTTTTTATAAAGGAAATCTTCAAAGTGTGGCCTGCGCCCCTGAATCAGTTCTTTGTTGAACCATATTTCTCTTCTCTAGTTTGTCTCCATCAGCTGAGGACAGTTGGACCTATTCTGGACTAACAGGTCTCCTTTCAGGGTTGTCCTGTATTTAGCTCCACCCATCCTGACCTCTTCTCTCTGCAGCATGATGCTGCCACCACCGTGGTCCACTGTGGGGACGATTTGTGACCAACTGTTTCCTCTGACTTTCTTTTAGAGCTTTGTGGGAAAAACAAAAACAAAAAACAAACTTGTTGTAGTCTAAAGCTTCTGTCCTCCTGAGCTGTGGATCTCTGCAGCTCCTCCAGAGCTTTCATGACTGATTCTCTGATTAATGCTCTCCTTGTCCAGCCTGTCTGTTTGTCCCGGTGGACGTCCACGTCTTGGTAGGCCTGTAGACGCTCCATCCTCTCCCTAAGATCAGAGATATTCCCTGGGAAGCCATATAACCCAACTATAAATGGAACTAGAACTTCCTCCCTGGTGGATCTGCTGAGTTCCTCTGTCTTCATGCTGCTGGATGTTCTCTACTGTTTTCTAAAGAACCACTCAGACCAGAAGCAGATCATCAGCATTATAAACATATTAGACTGCATCCTGATGTTTTCTCCATCTCCATCCCTCCATCTTCTCCTCCCAGGTCCAAGCTCAGAGTGGCGTGGAGCTGTCGGTGCTCGGCTCCTGGAGTCTTCCCAAAGACGGGCAGGAGGGCATGGAGAGCTTCCTGAAGGACCTGAGCACCATCTTCCCTCAGGAACGCTGGCTCCAGATCAGCCGCGAGTTTGGGAAGACGGGCTTCACCTGCGAGGTGCTCGGCCGAGATCAGGGTGAGAATCTGCAAACCAAGACGGAGATGTTGTTCATGAAGCAACAGGAGCAATAATAATCTAATAATCTATCATTGTTCATGAAGCAACAGGAAGAGGCCAGCGTTCTGTTCTTATTTAATACAGGATAATATAAATTACACTTCAGTCAAGAATATTTAATATTTTGTTCTTTAAAGTCTGGGACAAAAAGCTGACGCTGCTTTAGGGTCTAATTTTCTGTTGTTTTTTAAAAACTTTTAATTAATGAAAATCATCTCAATCATCAACTAATCAAAAGGATTTTCTCTTCAGTTTGCAGAAAGAATTCAGGTAAAACGTTGCCTCCTGATGAAGAGGCGGAGAAGATTGAAGAGGAAGGTGGAGATGAAGAGCAGGAGGATGAGGAGAAGGTGATCTTCGTCCACTATGAGCAGAGGAAGGTGATGCTGTCGCAGCTTCATCCCATCCAGGTCCAGGACTCAGAGAGTCACTCTGAGCTCAGACAGGTACCACATGATGAGAACCACATTACATCACTTCCTTCTCTACTGGGAGTCAAACCAGCAGCTAAATGAAACCTTCCTGTCCAGATGTTTGGGACGGTGGCCCGCAGCCAGCCGCTCTTCTTCCTGGACAAGTACGACGACGGGCCCCTGAAGTCGACCCACTGGCAGTCTGAGGGCCGGGAGGCCAGCATCATCGTGGAGCTGCTCAAGCAGGCCTCGGCGCCGCTCTGCGTCCTCCTCAGCTGGCTGCTCGCTGTGTGGACATGGATCTGCAACATCCGGTAAGAAGAACCAGGCTGGAGCTCAACGTTGGAATTAATCTGAAATGATCAGATTAACATTTTCAGCCATTAAACTAAACTTTCTATAGATCTCTACACACATCAGATTACAGTTCTTTATAGAAACTGTTCAGTCAGATTAAAGGAAAAGCAGCTGATTGCATCCAGTCCTGACTTTAAGGAAAGATGGTCGGAGTTTAATGAACGACGCGTTAAAATGGATGAACCGAGATCTGGATCTGGTCCTGGATCAGGTCCTGGATCCGGTCCTGGATCCGGTCCTGGATCAGGTCCTGGATCAGGTCCTGGATCAGATCCTGAACCGTTCCTGGATCAGGTCCTGGACAAGGTCCTGGGTCCAGTCCTGGACCAAGTCTTGGATCTGGTCCTAGATAAGGTTGTAGATCAGGTCCTGGGTCCAGTCCTGCATACAGTCCTGGATCCGGTCCTGGATCTGGTTGCAGATCTGGTCCAAGATAAGGTCCTAGATCCGGTCCTGGGTCCGACCCTGAATCTGGTCCTGGATCTGGACCTGGATCCGGTCCTGGGTCCGACCCTGAATCTGGTCCTGGATCCGGTCCTAGATCAGGTCCTGGGTCCGGTCCTGGATCAGGTCCTGGATCAGGTCCTGGATCAGATCCTGAACCGTTCCTGGATCAGGTCCTGGACAAGGTCCTGGGTCCAGTCCTGGACCAAGTCTTGGATCTGGTCCTAGATAAGGTTGTAGATCAGGTCCTGGGTCCAGTCCTGCATACAGTCCTGGATCCGGTCCTGGATCTGGTTGCAGATCTGGTCCAAGATAAGGTCCTAGATCCGGTCCTGGGTCCGACCCTGAATCTGGTCCTGGATCTGGACCTGGATCCGGTCCTGGGTCCGACCCTGAATCTGGTCCTGGATCCGGTCCTAGATCAGGTCCTGGGTCCGGTTCTGGATCAGGTCCTGCATCCGGTTCAGGTCCACCTTAAATTCCCTGCTGTGTGAAGCAGCCTCTCCTCTGATGTTGTCTTGATCTTTTCTCTCCTTCAGGATCTTCACCGTTTTCCCGCTCCGCTTCCTGGCCTCTAAACTGTCCACCTGCATCCAGCTGAGCTACAGAACCGAACACCTGCGGACGCTCAGCTCGCCGAAGGCGGCCGCCACTCATGTGGACTTCATGAGGTGAGAAGAGCTTCATCCTGGAGCTGCAGCCTCAGGGACCTCAGGATAACGCCTGTCCTCCTCTGTCTGCAGGAAAGCCAACATCGTGGTGTCGGTGCTGGTGGACGTGGCGCTGGGCGTGGCGCTCATGTGGTGGCTCTACAGAGACGACCACATCCCCATGCTGGCGGACGCTCTGGTGCCAGCAGCTGATGTGAGTCAGATGTTCTGGTTCTGCTGTGAGCGATGCTAGAGGGAGGGGTGGGGGGTGGGGGGGTGGCAACAAGGTCCATTCTGGTCAAAGTATCTGTTAACCAGCGGCTCTGCTGAAGTCTGCCCCCCTGTGGCGACACGTTGAAACTACAGCATGGTTGTAACTGGCTGTAAGAGGAGGAACAGTACCAGAGTCTGCCGCCGCGACGGCCTGATCTTTAGTTTAGAGCCGTGATGTCATCTGAGGTGACATCATTATTGAAATTATTTTGACCTTTTAAGTAAAACATCCCTTATTGAAAGTTTCACTGATCAGACTCCAGTCGTCTTCATAGACGGTCGGTCTGCGTCACGCTCAGGGAAAAAGTGCTGTTTACTCTGCGCCTCATTTTAAGAACATGTGAGAAAAATAAACATTTTAAACTTCAGTCAGAAAAGTTTGGGAATTAATATGAAGCTAAATTCACTGATGGACGATCAGGAGATTTTAGTGGTTATACAGTTTGGATGTTAGAGGGTCGTTAACTCCTAGGACTTCAAGCAGCAGAAACCATCGAGGCTGAATCTCCAGCATCCAGGATTCCTGGAGGGGCTGGAAAAGCCTGGAGGGTGTTTAAGGATTTTCCAGGTCTGGAAATGTGTTGAAAAGAGAAAAAAACAAAAATAATCCTTCCTTCCTTCCTTCCTTCCTTCCTTCCTTCCTTCCTTCCTTCCTTCCTTCCTTCCTTCCTTCCTTCCTTCCTTCCTTCCTTCCTTCCTTCCTTCCTTCCTCTCATTCTCCTTCCCTCAATCAGTGTCTTCCTTCCTTCCTTCCTTCCTTCCTTCCTTCCTTCCTTCCTTCCTTCCTTCCTTCCTTCCTTCCTTCCTTCCTTCCTTCCTTCCTTCCTCTCATTCTCCTTCCCTCAATCAGTGTCTTCCTTCCTTCCTTCCTTCCTTCCTTCCTTCCTTCCTTCCTTCCTTCCTTCCTTCCTTCCTCTCATTCTCCTTCCCTCAATCAGTGTCTTCCTTCCTTCCTTCCTTCCTTCCTTCCTTCCTTCCTTCCTTCCTTCCTTCCTTCCTTCCTTCCTTCCTTCCTTCCTTCCTTCCTTCCTTCCTTCCTTCCTTCCTCTCATTCTCCTTCCCTCAATCAGTGTCTTCCTTCCTTCCTTCCTTCCTTCCTTCCTTCCTTCCTTCCTTCCTTCCTTCCTTCCTTCCTTCCTTCCTTCCTTCCTTCCTTCCTCTCATTCTCCTTCCCTCAATCAGTGTCTTCCTTCCTTCCTTCCTTCCTTCCTTCCTTCCTTCCTTCCTCTCATTCTCCTTCCCTCAATCAGTGTCTTCCTTCCTTCCTTCCTTCCTTCCTTCCTTCCTTCCTTCCTTCCTTCCTTCCTTCCTTCCTTCCTTCCTTCCTTCCTTCCTTCCTTCCTTCCTCTCATTCTCCTTCCCTCAATCAGTGTCTTCCTTCCTTCCTTCCTTCCTTCCTTCCTTCCTTCCTTCCTTCCTTCCTTCCTTCCTTCCTTCCCTTCCTTCCTTCCTTCCTTCCTTCCTTCCTTCCTTCCTCTCATTCTCCTTCCCTCAATCAGTGTCTTCCTTCCTTCCTTCCTTCCTTCCTTTCCTTCCTTCCTTCCTTCCTTCCTTCCTTCCTTCCTTCCTTCCTTCCTTCCTTCCTTCCTCTCATTCTCCTTCCCTCAATCAGTGTCTTCCTTCCTTCCTTCCTTCCTTCCTTCCTTCCTTCCTTCCTTCCTTCCTTCCTTCCTTCCTTCCTTCCTTCCTTCCTTCCTTCCTCTCATTCTCCTTCCCTCAATCAGTGTCTTCCTTCCTTCCTTCCTTCCTTCCTTCCTTCCTTCCTTCCTTCCTTCCTTCCTTCCTTCCTTCCTTCCTTCCTTCCTCTCATTCTCCTTCCCTCAATCAGTGTCTTCCTTCCTTCCTTCCTTCCTTCCTTCCTTCCTTCTCTTCCTTCCTTCCTTCCTTCCTTCCTTCCTTCCTTCCTTCCTTCCTTCCTTCCTCTCATTCTCCTTCCCTCAATCAGTGTCTTCCTTCCTTCCTTCCTTCCTTCCTTCCTTCCTTCCTTCCTTCCTTCCTTCCTTCCTTCCTTCCTTCCTCCTCCCTTCCTCCCGTTGCTCTGGTTACCGGTGGTTCGCTGAATTCCCAGCATTCCCTGTGTTCTTCCCGCAGCGCGTGGCTCAGCAGCTGGAGGAGCTGCTGCAGTGGCTGATGGGAGCTCCTGCCGGCCTGAAGATGAACCGGGCTCTGGACCAGGTGCTGGGTCGCTTCTTCCTTTACCACATCCACCTGTGGATCAGTGAGTCGCAGCAACACACTCATCTACCCTCCCACCCCCCAGACAGTGAGCTCAGCCCTCTCGTCCTGCAGGCTACATCCACCTGATGTCTCCGTTCATCCAGGGCATCCTGTGGTACGGCGGCCTGCCGGCGTGCCTCGGCCTGACCTTCGCCCTCTCGCTGCTCTCTGACATGGTGGCGCTGCTCACCTTCCACATCTACTGCTTCTACGTCTATGGAGCCAGGTACCCTCAGCTGTCCTGATTGGTAGAGCTAGAGGCAGCAGAAGGTGGAGTCAGGTCACCAGTGAAGGGAAGGTTAGACTGAACTGGAGGAACATTCCCAGTATTCCCATGATTTAAACCAGTAGATCCTCTGGAATCAGATGTTCATCAATTCTTCAGATCAGGTTGGAAATAACTGGACCAGCAGCCTAGCTAACAATTATATTTAGGTTTATGAACTAAAAAATGTTAGTGTCAGCATAAATGCCTCTAAGGTTATGTTGAACCAAAATGTGTTTCTTTCTCTCTCAGAGTTTTTTTCATGAATTTCTTCTAGAAGCACTTTTGTTATTATTCTTAATATATTCGGGTAAGTTGGCGTTTCTTGTTACATTGACATAAATTTTTACCATTAAAATATCCATATTTTTTAAATGTTGAAAAGGTAATAAGGTCTCTGCCTAGATTCCAATAAAACTATTAGCTTGAAATGTTGATGAAGGGTTAAAAGTCCTCAGACACGAGAGGAATTAAAGTTTTCACTATCGTCTCTAGTTTTAATCCAGTTTTTAAACTTTCAATAAAACAGTAAATCATTTGAACGGCCTGCAGGGGGCAGTGTTTCCTCAGATATTATAATCAACAAAGTGATTTAAATGCTGTTGGAGATAAAAATAAAAAAAACCTTTATCATATTAAGGTCAGAGGACTAAAGAAACTATTTGATTTAGATCTATATCTAAATCTCTCAGAAAGACCCCCAGCTGGGAATCAAACCCACAACCTTCTTGCTGCAAAGCAGCAGTGCTACCCTCTGGCTACCGAGCATCCCATAATAGAAGTTATTTGCATTGTAATCTACTACTGCAATTGACTAATTTAAGAGTAAGAATGACTCTTTTTCTAAGAAAAATCAAACATTTTAAACCATGAATCAGAGATTAGAAAGTTTGAATTACACATTTTTAATTACAGTTTACAAATTAGTGAATGAAAATCGCAAAAAAAAAAATATAAATCACAAATCTGCTTGGATTGATGGATGGATGATGGATGGATGGATGGATGGATGATGGATGGATGGATGATCCATATTTTCTCTCAGCTCTTCTTCTAGTTCTGCTTTAATCTGGATTATTAATGTTTCAGATCAAAGCAGAGGAGCAGAAAGAAACGACTAAATAAAACATCAGATCTAAAGATAGCCCCCCCCCCCCCCCCCCCCCCCCCCCCCCCCCCCTCCTCCTCCATGTTCCTCTGGTTCTGCTCCATCGTCTCCAACCATGTTTCCAGTTTGGCTGAGAAGCTTTGTCATCACTGTGGTGCTGAATCTAAAAATATCTCCTGCTGTGATCTCAGCAGCAAAGGATGAAGCAGGAAAACGAGGCTCTTCATGGAAAATGAGCTCATGATGATTATTTTATGGATGTTTGGGAGCAGATTGGCCGTCTGAGGAACTGCAATGACCCAAATATGGAAGATGATCCTGATTTCTATCAATCTTTCATAGGATTTTCCACCAACATTGCCGCCACATTCTTATTGTTCAGCACTTTGTTATAAACCTCTATAGTTTAACGTTCTCTATTTAATTTAACTTAAAACATTTCTAAAATAGAATTAAAAGCAAGTTCATTTAACTTTTACATTTCAGTAGCAGGACTGTTTAAAGTTCTGACCTTGCAGTGGCATAAAGGTAGTTAAATAATGAATGAACATGAATAATTAAAGAGATTAGATGAAAAATTTAAATGAGATGATTATATAAAGGAAAAAGATCAAGCGATTGAAAGGAAGTTAAAATGAAAACTGAGAAATAGTGTTTATATCATCTCAGCCAAAGGCAGCTCTAAACATGGAGGTTTTATGAAGCAACTTAGGGGTTCAGCTCGTTTACCATTTACCATCAGGCAATACTAGGCAGGTGCCTGGGGCCCCAAGTTCCTGGGGGCCCCATAAAACTCTGTTTCCATGTATGGTTAATACAACTATTCCTTATTAGTGCACATTAATTATGTTTTTGATAAAAAATCTTTGGCTAAAATTCCATCAGAACTCTTATAATATTAAGTGTGTCTCAGCCCCCCTTCAGTGTCCACCATATTGGATCAGTCCACTTGCTGCACATGTTCAGAAAGGTCCAAACAGACAGCAGCAAACCATTTGAAAACAAACCATGCAAAGAGCAGTGTTGCCAACTTAGCGCTTTAGTCGCTATATTTAGCCACTTTTCAGACCCCTCTAGCACTTTGATTTCTAAAAAGCTCCTAGCGCCAAATCTAGAGACTTTTTTCTGCTAGTGGAGACTTTGGAGACAACATCTAAAAGCAGCGAACTCTGCTCTCCAGAGCGAGTAGATTGGTAACCCCGCCTCCTGCTCTCCTCTATCTTGTCTGCTGTCATGATTCATGCAGCTATTATTTCATCCAAATGAAAAATGGAGAACAGATAAGCAGATCATGGCTTGTCTACAGTGAAAAGAAGGACTGGGTTATTTACTTTGGCCTTTTTGGAAACACAGGAAGGAGCAATCAGCTAAGTGAGCTTAGTGCTTGGAAAAAATCTTTCATTCCTTTAGAGACAGCATGAAAAGTCAGCTGAGTACAAAACATAGAGAGGAAAACAAGAAGAAAAAGGACAAGAAGAGAGGGACACAACCTAGAACAGATAATGGATGTCTATTCTATTAACATTTCTCTATCTGTAGAACGGGGCTGTTCTATGTCTTGTCTTCTCCCCTGCCCAGTCTATAATGTATTTTGGAGCTCAGCAATTTTCAAATCTGGGCTGATGTTCTCCTCTTTCTTAGTTCTAGTGAGGACGCAGGCAGCAGCGTTCTGGATCAGCTGCAGGGATCAATTCTGCTAAAGACGAGTGAAACAGGAAATCGTTTTTCAACGTTTGTCCTTTAATCCTTCAGGTGATAGAAGGTCCACTTTGTTCCTGTCTTTATGAGCCTCTGAAGGTTCAGGCTGATTAGAATCTGAGTCCAGATTATGGAGCCTGATTGCTTCTCCCCAGTGAAGCTGGGTGCTAACTTTGAAATGCTCTTCCTATTGGTCCCAAAACTCACTTTAGCTTAAATTAGGGCTGAAACAATTAGCGGGATTAATCAGTTAGTGAATTAATCATTTCATTTAATAATCGATTAATCATTAACTGAAGTACAGAGACTCTATAAAATACATTTAGTTAACGGAGTGACCCACTTAGAGCAATAATTATATCAAAATTATAAAAATATTTATAAACATTTTGCAAAAAGAAATTTTATCTGTCAATCCGCTCTATCCAGAACTCCACAAGTGGAAAAGTTTTAGATTTACCCGGTTTAATTTACTGAAAAATCTTCTTTAAGGAATCTTTAGCCGCCAGATTATTTATCGAAAAACTAATGGACGGATTAATCGATTTGTAGAATAATGGTTAGTTTTAATCAGCTGAAGAATATTTAGTTCATCCATTCGCTGAGTTCTTCTCTGCATTTATCCAGAGGCCTGAACAACGGAGCAGGATTACTGGGTTAGCCAGATAACATCGGGTCCAACCCCCCAAATTATTTTTTTAGTTTTTACGGCACTAGTGGCTCATTTTTCTGACAGTAAAAAGTGGGCTGACAGGAAAGGGCGTATGAGAGAGGGGGAGGGACATGCGCGAAAGGACCTCGGGTCAGATTCGAACCCGTGGTCGTGGTCGTGTGCGCTAACCCCTGCCCCACCAAAGAACGCCCCAGCTGGATTCATTCTTAGCTGTCCTAGTCACCTTGGTAACGTACGCTGAATGTCTAACCTGCTTTGAGGCAGGCTGGCTTTCAAAACTGATCTGAATGCTAGAAAACGCTTCACACAGCAGCCAATCAGCTGTTGGGAAACATAACGCCCCTTTGATCGAAGACGTACGTTTTCCACAATGGCGGTCAGACAAACGAAACAAGCCGTTAAAGCTGAAGTCTGTAAGTTTTTAAAAATCACTTTTTTTTGTCATATTGGCTAAAACTGTCCCTATGCCCAGACAGCAGTACATGTGATATGTAACCTGTGAAAAAAACTGCTTCAATTGGTCCCGCCTACTGCCTGAATTTCAATCTGGAAAGAATATTTTGGGACAAGACAAAACAACCAATCACAGCCAGAGGAGCGTCTGATGGAGTGTCAATCACAGCTCACACACGCTGAATCCCGCCCCCTCCCTCTCACCGCTGAACCTGCCGCTGCCGCCCGGCTGCCGCAGTCAGGAGGACGCTCGTGGAAGTCATGGCGGAGCGACAGCCACCAGCGAAAGAGAAACTGCCCTTACTGCCCCTGCCGACAACTGCTTACACGGCAAAGACTTCAAAAAAGAAGAAGAAGCCGCGTACGCTGCTTGGACGCTTCTGGTCGCATGCGGTAGCCGCGCAGATGCTGTGAGAGGGGTGGAGCTTGGAGGTGGGGCATGAGTGAAGCAGAGAGGGTGGGGGAGTTGCGTGAAACCTGTTTTTCTTCAAATTTTCAGTCGAAGTCTGCTCTCTTCTCAATGTTACAGACTGCAGCTTTAAGGAATCAAACAGGAAATACGCATAGATTAGAGCGAATGTAGATCTGACCAATCAGAGGCCTCCTGTCTGCGCTCACCTAAGGCGGGGGGGGCATATCTGCGTTAACTGCAACACACACGCAGACGACCTGGTTTCTGCGTATAAATCAGCCTATAGCGTCGCAGGGAGAAGAGAAAGGAGGCCTCTGATTGGTCAAATCTATAGCGGCTCTACTCTATGCGTATTTCCTATTGGGTGCCTTACAAGGTTGTTTTTTTGTTGTTGTTTTTTTATGACCGCCATTGTGGAAAACGACTCGTGAAGATGGACCAGCTAGAAGAGCGGGTCTCATTCGCCACACCACAAGGACAGCAGTTGTTGACAGCGCCATTGTAGCATGCCGCCCCCGATCGATGATGAGACTTTACTGATGGGTTTTATGGATTTTAATTCCTTTAGAGTCATATCCCATAAACTGTAGTCTTTAAATCCACATATCACCACCGTAAGAGCTGAAACACATAACAATTATACAGCTTTTTACATTAAACCATTTTAAATGTTTCATCTTGTGCAAAAATAAACATTGTAAAATACTATTGTACAAATAAATAACGCACCTTTTGCCTCTTCGGAGGGGCTGCCAGGACTATATTTTTGCGATTCCGTAGGTCCGCGTTTAACTTAATGCCGTACTTATGAGAGAACAAGCTAACCGACGCTACGTTGCCCGGGACCGGAAACACAAAAGCTTACCAAAATAAAAGCACTTAGCTCAAACCGGAAGTTGTTGACATTGTGAAAGAAAAATGTGTAGAAAACCAATGAAACATAACTCAACTCCATTTATTGCAAAAAGAAAAAAGGTAATGGTTATTTACAGTCATACCCGGAAGAGAAACACGCCACCATCCTAGCTAGTTCCTGATCGTCCCTCTGGCGTTGTGGCGTTTCAAAATTGGGCATAAATCAAAAATATCTGCATCATTCCAGCGACAAGCTAACTGCGACATGCTGGATAACCAGCCCTTTAATGGGTTTTATTTGCATTGCCATGGTAACTGATGCTTATTGTGCTCTGAGTTGTGGGGAGCATGTAGGATTTAAACCAGTGCAGTCTACCAGAACAGCTGCTACCCAGTCGATCAACCGTGTAAGATCCACAAAGGCCCCAAAGCAGTGATTTACCGTCCCTGGACGGAGGCTAGAAGCCCTATGGTGACCTCTGACCTCTGTGTCTCATCAGGCTGTACTGCTTGAAGATCTACGGCCTCTCGTCCCTCTGGAGACTCTTCAGGGGGAAGAAGTGGAACGTCCTGCGGCAGAGAGTCGACTCGTGCTCCTACGACCTGGACCAGGTGACTCCGCCCACAACTTTCCCTCTTTAAGGATCCTGGAGAGACTGCTACTAGTTCCTGTAGATCTGTAGATAGTTTTAGTGGCGTCTATGTTTAAATTCTCTCCCAGGAGTTTGAATAAAAGCCTCATTTGAGGATCTGATATGTGAAGTTTAGGAAAGGGAGAAAATGAGCTGCCAGAAGCACAGAGGCGGAGCAGGAACAGCCCAGTTCCTGCGGTGGGGGAGAGGAGGCGGGTCATTTGGTTTCCAGCTCGGTTCTGTCCTGCAGAAGGATGAGAGGAAGGATTTCTCTGCAACGCTTCAATATGCTGAGGTCACAATGTTAGCTTCCAGAAATCTGAGCCGCTCTGACTGAAGCTACTGCTGGACCCTTCAGGTTCAGTTAATATGGAGCTTCTTGGTGAGAAAAGCCTCAGTAATCATTTTATTACAGATAGAAGCAGTTAAAGGTCAGATCTGGGATGCTTTACTCAGGTTTTCATCGATCCTCGTCTTGTTTTTTTTCATCTTCCTGGAGAGAAATATCAGCTGTGCTGCTGCCATCAACACCTTTGTTTCTAGATGTTGGAGCTTGGCCTGTTTTCCAGTGTAGTCCTGTTTCTCTGACTGTGACTAACTGGATGTGCTCTCTTCATCCTCTGACATGGGAGCTGGCTCGGAGCTCGTCTGCCTGGCTGTGTGTTTCCTGGACGGGGCCGCCTGTGGAGCTGGTTGACAGTTGCCTTTTGTATCTATGCTTCATTTTCTACGTCTGCTTCTGTCTCCTTGAACCCCAGTGGGCCTCAGCAGATGGCCGCTCACACTGAGCCTGGTTCTGCTGGAGGTTTCTTCCTGTTCAAAGGGAGTTTTTCCTCTCCACTGTCGCTACAAGCATGCTTAGTGTGAGGGATTGCTGAAGAGTCAATGAGTCGATGCAATCAGCTGGTTTTCCTTAGATAGAAAACTTTGAATCAATCTGACTGGATGATCTGGTGAACTGATGACATGATGGGAATTGGTGCTATAGAAATAAACTGAATAGAATTTTGTTGCAGCTCTTCATCGGTACGCTCCTCTTCACCATCCTGCTCTTCCTGCTTCCCACCACGGCGCTCTACTACCTGGTCTTCACCCTGGTGAGAGCAGACTGGATCAGAACCTTCCCGTGTCTCTGTGGTTGTTCTTTAACTAACTTGGGTTGGTTTGTTTCTCTCACCTCCGCGTCCCCGTTGGGCAGCTGCGGCTGGTGGTGGTTCTATTCCAGGGCGTCCTTCATCTCAGCGTGGACTTCATCAACTCCTTCCCTCTGTTCGCCATGGGGCTGCGCATCTGTCGGCCCTACAGACTGGCAGGTAAGGCCTCTAATCGGAACCAATCCTGATCCAGAACCTCCTGAAAGCTCAGAGTCCAGCAGAACCACAGATTTTTTTTTGCTCTATTTCCAGAAGGTGTAAAGTTCAGAGTTCTTTGTGACGAACCCGGTACCGCCCTTCACCTGCTGATGGAGGTGAGTCTTCCCTCTGCATCCCGGTGTTCTGCCAGACCAGCAGTCAATCCCCGTTTATCCCTTTAGTTTTATAGGAAAATAGACTTTAAACTACCTCAACAGGCGTGTATCCCTTTAGTCATAAAAACTATTTAATCACTTAATTTTTGGCGTTCTTTGAAGCCTATAGCAGGTTTCTGCAACCTTAAACCCCGAATCTGACCAAGTAAAAGTTGTTTAGGGCCTCAAAATATAACCTGTTTTTTTGGGTTTTTTTTTAAAAAGCCTATTTTTATATATATATATATATATATATATATATATATATATATATATATATATATATCTCATATGATAAATTAGTTGCCAAATCGTGTATTTTTAGCTTTTAAAATAATATTGAAGACATAAATTCCAAGCTAATTCAAAGAAAAATGGTTCGAAAAACATACTTCTGGTTCTTTTAATGTCATTCTTTTCCATATTGTGTTTAAGAAAACATTTAAGACTAGTACATTATTTAGCTCTTTATATACATTTTAGCCACTATTAAGAGCCGCTGTAAGGGGAGCCGCAGGTTGCAGACCCCTGGACTGCAAAAAATCTAAATCTAGATAAGTCATTTTTTCTTAAAATAAGTGCATCTGTTCTTGGATTCAGGAGGTAAAAGAGACATTTTGACAATGGAACAAGACAATTTACACTTAAAATAAGAAAACACAATTGCATTGTCTCATTTCAAGTCCATATTATCTAATTATCTTATTTTAAGAATAAAAATACTCATTCCATTGGCAAACTATCTCATTTATCTGCTGAAATTAAGCAAATTAAGGGTAAATACACTTAATTTAAGAATTTTTTACTTATTTCTAGATCGTTTTTGCAGGTCTGACAGGACAGCGGTCATAAAGCCGCCCGTCTTCATTTTTCATTTTCATTTATTGTTTATTTGAAAGGGGACAGTGTACATTAATCAACATTAAAACAATGTAAATATACCCGAGTTAGCTAAGGAGTGCTAATTTTTATCGCTAGTCCCCCAGCCAGATATTAAAAAGGCAACCTTAAAAATAAACACAAGTATAAAATCACAAGATAAAATTACAATACCAGTTACATAAAAAACATTATGGTTAAGAAACACAATTCACGTCTCTCCCCTCACGCTGCGGTTCCTCCTCAGATTAACCCGCTGAGGTGCGGCGCCGTGGTCCAGACCTACCGCACCCCCACCTACAGCTGCTACCCCAGAGACTCGTGGGCGGCGCTCGTCAAGAAGCTGTTCGTCGGGGAGCTGATTTATCCCTGGAGGCACAAAACCACCAAGTCCGACTGAGGCTCCGACTCCAGCGGCAACTAAAACCCTTTCATTCCATCTTTTCTACTCCGTGACGTTAGATTTTATTTAAATAACGACCTAAGTTTGAATGTCCTCGCCTCAGTGAACTAAAATCAATTCCTGAATAATTTCTTCCTAATGTGATTAAAAAGGAATCAAAATGTAATAAAAATGTTATTTTGTTTTAACCAAATGTTCTGAATTTAACTCGTTCTGTACTGGAAAATATTTATAAGAAAAAAAAAGATGATTTCTGATTTTAAAAAGATTTGAGGTTTTAGTTCAGCTCTTCTAGTTTCTAACCAGGCACTATCTAGCATGTTTAGATCTACGTTTAAATGATGTTTCACTGAAAAACTCAGAGTTTGATGCCTTCAGTTTTTAAGGAGTGCCAACATTTCTGAGCGCCTGCTGCTGCTGCTCCTCTCAGCCAATCAGAGGCCGAGGCCCGGTCATGTGATACATCACAGATATAAATCTGCATCTTTAGAACAAATACTTGAATTAACACCGTTTAACCTTTGACCCCAGTATTGGATTGAGAGAAATTAAAGGGTTTTTCAGGTCAATTTTCATTTGGCCACAGAGCAGTGTTGCCATTGGCCTTTAGGGGGCGCTCAACCTGGAAGTTACACGTTTACTTCGACGTCCCAGAATCCCCTAAACGCTGGCATACGCTGAACTTTCTATGGATTTTTTATTTTGGTCGTATACATAAAGTATTCATTAGTCCAGAACTTCTGTCCAACGACAGCCTAACTTCTGCATAACGCACGGCAGCGTAACGAACAGGAAATGATGCAGAGTTTCCTGGGGCGCCTGGTCTGCATATAAAGATGTCTTTGATTGCAAATTAATTCTAGAAATATTAATATTTTTAATCAAAAGTGATTGAAAGCGTCTCAGAAAATGGAAAGCGGCGCCGCAATCCGCTTTGGTGGGCGGCTGGATTGGTCCTCATTTAATCCCTAATGGAGGAAGAGGGGGTGGACCATTCTGGTTTCTGAAACAATGAACCTTCCTGTTCTTGTTGTCAAATCAAAGCTTTTAAAAAAAAGTTCTGGAGAATCAGAGAAAATTGATGCCGTGTTGTGAATTGGCGCTATAGAAATAAACTGAACTGAATTGAATCTTTACGGTCTCAAACAGGACCTGAAGCAGCAACGTTTCTGCTGATGTTTGAACCATTGAACTCCTCTCTTCCTTTGACTCCTCGTTTATTTTAAACTTCTTCATCCAGCAGCACCAGAGGCTGACGGGGGATAAAATAATGAATTCCTCTTACTGAGTTACGTCCATGTTTGTCCTCTTTGATGTTTTATGAGATGAATTTGTAACTTTAGTTTGAACAATAAACTAACTTTAAATAAAACCTTCTGTTCTGTTCTGTTTAGACCAGATTGTCACAGGTTAGCGGGTCCCAACCTGATTTAAAACATTTATAAATTGCTGCATGTTGTCCGACAGTGTCTAAATTCACTTGCACCTCTTCTCCTGTTGATACGGTAAAGCCCTCCGGAGCTGCTACTTTTAGACACAGCAGGCAAACCTGTGGCAAGCCGGGCGATGGGAAAGAAGGAGAAGATGATGAGAAAAAGAGAGCAGAGAAAGTGTGGACTGCTGGAAGAACTGCGGTGAACTGGTGAAAGAAAAGTGAAATGGCGTGCTCAAAGATGACCCTGCACATTTAGAGGATGTTTGGCTCAACCTGCTGCTGTGAAGCAGGATTCTCCACCATGAGCAGAATCAACAATAAATCTGGATCCAGGCTCAAAATGAGCTCCTTGATATGTGCTTGAGAATGGCTTAGTCTCCGGTTAAACCCAGGTTTAAAGCCTTGCAGGGCAGCCTAAAGCCCACTGCCAACATTAAAGGAATAGTACACCCAAAACATGATTAGCCTTCATTTTCTACTCACCCCCATGCTGAACAACACCCTGGAGTACTTTTTTGATATCTCAAATGCATCTGGAGATCTGGGAGGCTTCTTGCTGTCTGCTGACATTCAAATAATGGAGGTCTATGGCGCCCGAGGCAGAAAGGTCCATAAAAGTCCACAAAAAACGTGTCAATATTCCTCCATACTGCTCGTCCAATGTATTCCAAGTGTCCTGAGTGGGTAGCGTCCAGAATTTACTCGAAACGAAGTCATTTAGAATGTTTTTAGAGCATAAACAGTAGTGTATAGGATTTCCTAAAAGCGCGATCACGACGCTACGGAAACCGCGGCAGACCAAACCAGCGCATTCAGCTCGGCAAAGAACTCATGCTCTTCCTCAACACTGAAGTCCTCAGACATTTTTGTTTCGTTGTTTCTTTCTTTGCACAGGTAAACAGCACATTTCTTCTTCTACGCTTGCATTATCGGCAGAGCAGACGCTGAATGCGCACTTTCATCTGGTTTGGTCTGCCGGCTTCCGTAGCGTTGTGAACGCGCTTTCAGGAAATCCTATACACTACTGTTTATGCTCTAAAAACATTCTAAATGACTTCGTTTCGAGTAAATTATGGACGCTACCCACTCAGGACACTTGGAATACATTGGACGAGCAGTATGGAGGAATATTGACACGTTTTTTGTGGACTTTTATGGACCTTTCTGTCTCGGGCGCCATAGACCTCCATTATTTGAATGTCAGCAGACAGCAAGAAGCCTCCCAGAACTCCAGATGCATTTGAGATATCAAAAAAGTACTCCAGAGTGTTGTTCAGCATGGGGGGGAGTAGAAAATGAAGGCTAATCATGTTTTGGGTGTACTATTCCTTTAAGACAGAAAAAAGAAAGAAAATAACAAACCATCAGTTCAGGTGTTTTAGAAAATATGGGAATCAGGAAAATGTCTAAATGCCAAACTGAACGATTGTTGTTCTCTACTTCAAAAACACTTTAGATTTTAAAATGGAAAAACATTCTATTTTTTATACTTTTTATTAAAAAATTCAATGTATAACATGGATGCATAAACACCTCATTTTATTTCAGTGTTAAATTCTGTTTAAAGTAACAGATTCTAATTAAAAATTTCTCCGGACTTTTATTGGTTGATGATTTGCTTTATTCTGACCAAACTGATTTTTATCGGTGACCCCTGATATAGACATTTTTTTTCCCCAGGTTGATTTGAGCTGCAGTAAAGAATAAATCATCAAGAGTCCATCGTGTTTCATTGAAATTTCATCTTCTGTGTTTGAAGATCTGTAAAACAGAGAAGCATTTCTTAAAAACAATATCAGACTGTTTTAGAAGCATTAAAGCCTACTTTGATGGATTTGAGAAGAAACAATGGAATAGAATAGAATAGAATAGAAGATTTTCTGAACCTGTTCTGTTTTTTGAGGGGCTAAAACACCTGGGGACACATGAACACTGAACCAGAGATGTGAAAAGTTTTAACATTCTTAAATAAAAATCACTGATATCGGTGTAGAAAAAAGTAAAGGTTGAAATAAAAGTACCTGTTGAACTCTGTTACTTAAGGAAAAGTTCAAAAGTACTTAAAAAGCAGTACAAGGGCCAGAAAATAGCTGAATTTTCCCCTTTCTGTGTTGGAAGAATGAAAATAAAACCTGCCAACTGTAGTCTGGATCTAAATGAAATAGACCGGATGATGTAGACTGGCCTGAAAAGAAGCCCTGAATGAGCAGCTGAATCATTTTAGAGAAGCAGCATTAAAATAAAAACTAAACAAATTCATCATGTAAATTAAATAAAAGGGAAACTGGATGTGGAAAGTCTTTAACCTTAGAATCTGAGCCGTCAGCTATGGAGTGAAATTTGTTCCAAGATTGTGGTAAAGAAAAAATGTTGTTAATCAAAATGTGAAAAATATTGTCTAAAAATTAAACTTGTTTTTTAGAGGAACTCCTGTTTTCTCAAAGAAAAATTTAGTTTTTGTTTTTCAAATTTTTCATATTTTACATTTTTAAACTTTCTTTTTATTTATATTTTATTTGTTCATATTTTTAACAGATTTTCTATTTTTTACATCTTCAGTTGTCTCTTTTTCAGACTGAGTTTTATGAATCTTTTCAAATTGCGTTTAACAGATCAGGTTCTCTAAAGCTGGGCGTTGCTGTGAAGAGCGAAGGAGCATTTCTATTGGTCTGCTGGATGTTAGCGAGAACACTTTATTGGTCCAGAGCGAGAGTTCTGATTGGGCTTTAAGGGAAGAGAATTTAATCTGGGAAATGCATTTTGTAAATCACAATCTGGAAAACAAAAGTTTAAAAAAAAATTTAAAGAATAAAATCTGTGCAAAAAATATAAAATTTTAAATCAAAAGAAAAAAAATATTTAAATTAACACCTGAGAAAACAGCAATGTTACTCTTAAAACATTCTTTGATTCAACATTTTTCAAATTTTCATTCATGGGTGGTGTCGTGTACTTCTTACACTAAATAAAATAAACGGTGAGGCTTATTTCTGGTGAGGCACTTTGCATGTAACTTTTATTGCAGCTCGCCAACAACAACACTGGGCATTAGACCAAACATATCGAACACTGAGTGATGCGCTTCTCATAGGGTAAACCAATCGATCACAGATGATCCAATCTAACGATATACTACATCCTCCCTTTTTAAGCACGAGAATCATATTTAACTTCACTGTAACTCTAGATCTTTAAAGTAACATTGTAAGAAGAAGTAACATTTGAATTAACCGTTTTAATCAACAGCCTTACACTGTAAAACAACCTTTAAATCACATTCATACATATCCTTTTTTTTTTTTTTTTTCGTGTGCCTTTTGTCTCTTGTTTTCAGCTCAGTCACACTGTGGAACAAAGAATATGTAAGTAACCAAAATTAGCCCATCAAACTGGACCAAGAAAATGTAAACAAAGTCCGAACATGACTTATCTGCAGGCAGGACTTAAGTATTATTTTAACTCATAGTCCCTGAACTTTGAAGGAATCTTCACGAGCCTCCCACTCCTTGTTCTGTAGGTGGTCTGAGCTGGAGTGGGACTGGATGGTTCACAGGCTGGTGAGCATTGGTCTCGCTGGGCCTGTAATGCACTGTCCTCTCTCTGTGAAGCGATGGGGTGGTCTAGAAGTTCATCATTGTCCTCTCGATGAAGACTGGGGTGGATTCTCCTTAGATGAAGTCGATTTCTCCGGAACGTGACACCACTGGGTGTCTGGACGTTGTATGCACGTGGCTCCTCTCTTTTGCTCAGGACCGTCGCTGGTTCCCAACCACGACGTGTTGACATGTGCACTGTGGTACCAGGAGCATACTGTGGCAGTGGCTTTGTGTTGTGGTTGTAGTAGTGCACTTGCCTGGCTTGTAGGTGTTTCAGCCGCGAGTGGAACCCGCGTGGCACAGCTGGTTGCAGAACAGCTGTGGACGTCGGCAGGGTGCTCCGCAGTACTCTTCCCATCAGGACTTGTGCTGGTGAGAACTCTGTGCCAGTCACTGGAGTGTTGCGCAGAGACAGGAGAGCTAGGTGCGGGTCTGTGCCGGCTTGTGTCGCCTTTTTAAGTGCCTGTTTTACAGTCTTTACCATTCTCTCTGCTAAGCCGTTTGACTGTGGATACCCAGGGCTGGAGTGGACAAGTTTTATGCCCCATGACGACGTAAACTGTCGCATTTCAGAACTGGCGAATGGGACGTGATCGCTCACCAGCTCTTTTGGGATCCCATGTCTTGCGAATATGGTCTTCATTTGGCGTATGACTGTGTGGGCAGTTTTGTCAGGTATGTGGAGCACTTCTGGGTATTTTGACATGTAATCCACCATCAGGAGATATGACTGTCCGTGTAGCTCAAAAATGTCTGCACCAAGCTTCAGCCATGGCAGTTCAGGTACCTCGTGTGGAATCAGGGGTTCTTTGTGATTCTTTGGCTGGAGCTGTTGGCATGGGCGGCATTTCTCCACCAGGTTTTCGATATCATGTTTCATGCCTGGCCAGTACATCACCTTTCTTGCTTGTGCTTTTGTCCGCTGTATCCCCTGATGTGCGAGGTGCAGTCTGTCAAGCATCAGCTGCTTCACACTCTGTGGGATCACAATCCTGTCACCAGTCATCAGGATGCCATCCCTGATGCTGATGTTGTGTCTCATTGACCAGTATTGGTGTAGACTGGTGGGAACACTGCGCCGTCGTCGTGGCCAGCCTCTCTTGTGTAACTCTATCACTTGTTGCAGTGTGCTGTCTGTCGCCGTGGCCCCTTTGAGCTTTGATAGCATGTCTGCGTCAAGTGCGTCTGTGGCCTCCATTGCATGCACTACTCTCTCCTCAAACAGATCCTCTTTCACGTCGTCCTTGCTGTCACTGACAACAGCACGGGACAAGGTATCAGCAACATGCATGTCCTTGCCGGGTGTGTGGATGATTTTCAGGTCATAGCGTTGGAGCTGCAGTAGCATGCGCTGGAGTCGTGCAGGTGCTTTGCTCAGATGTTTTTCGAAAATGACTTCTAGGGGCTTATGGTCAGATTGTACAGTCACTGTGTTGCCATACACATACTGGTGAAAACGTTTGGTGGCGAAAGCTATTGCCAGCAGTTCTTTCTCTATCTGAGCATAATTCTTCTCAGAGTCTGTGAGTGCTCGTGATGCGTATGACAGTGGCCTACCTTCCTGCAGCAGACAGGCACCGAGTCTGTCTTTCGATGCGTCGCACTGTATGACGAGTGGCTTGCTCCGGTCATAGAACTGGAGTACTGGGGCTTGCATGAGGGCGGTCTTAAGCTTGTCCACTGCAGCAGTGTGTTGGTTGCTCCAGTGCCACGCAGCGTCCTTTCGAAGCAGCTCTCTGAGCGGGCTTGTGATCGTGGCTTCATTTGGGATGTATTGGCAGAGGTACCTTGTCATTCCCAGCAGTCTCTGCAGTGCTTTCTTGTCCTCTGGCTGCGGCATGTCTCTGATGGCGAATACCTTGGACTCGTCCGGCTTCACTCCCTTCGAGGTGACTACATGGCCCATATATTTGACTGAGTCCACTTTGTATTGAACTTTCTCCTTGTTGAATTTGATGTTGTTTTTTAGTGCAGTGTCCATTACTTTCTGCAGAATAGCATCATGCTCCTCCTCAGATGCAGCGGCGATGATCATGTCGTCTGCAATGATGTGCACACCTTCTATGCTGCCGAATGTCTCACAGTTCTTTTGTTGAAAGACCTCACTGGCGGACTTTATGCCAAAAGGAAGTCTCTTAAAGCGAAACCTGCCCCACGGCGTGCTGAATGTGCAGAGCATCGAGGAGGGCTGGTCCAGCTTCACTTGCCAGTATCCGTCCTTTTCATCTAGAATGGAGAAGATGGTTTTTCCTGACAGGCGGTGGAGTACTTCTTCTGGGGTTGGTATTGAGAAGTGCTGTCTCTTAATCGCCTCATTAAGGTCACGAGGGTCCAAACACACCCTGAGCGACCCGTTTTTTTTTTCTGTCACTGGTGCGATGACATCTCTTTCGACGAGGTCTCCTAGTGTGGTTTTTAGCCGGTCCATGACAGCGATGGGGATTTTCCTACAGCCGTGCACAACTGGGGTCACATGTGGGTCTGTGTGGATGTGATGCACCCCTGGAAACTGTCCCAGCCCACTGAAGACAGAGGGGTAGGCGTCCACTAGCTCCTCTTTTGTGGCTGGTGTTTTGACCTCGATGGTTTGCATTCTTTTCACCAGCTGCAGCTGTTCACATGCATCTCGGCCCAGGATCGGAGTGGAGGAGTGCTTAGTGACGAAGAACAGAAGATCTGACGTCGTCCTGCCCACATCACAGATAAGTCTCACGGTGCCCTCTGGCTTCAGACGTGTTCCTCCATAGGCAACTAGAGCGATGCGTGTGGGTTGCAGCTGATGAGGACCCGGAATCTTCTGCAACATGCTCAGAGGAAGCACATTCGCATCTGCCCCAGTGTCCAATTTAAACTCAACCTCTGTGTTTTTGATGTTGGCTGTTGTGTACCACGAATTATCCTGCTGAGTGCGTTTGGGTTCAACACAGGACATTGTTGATATAAACAGTGACTCCACCTCAAGCTCGTGCACGCCCCGGGCAGTAGCTCCTCTGTCTTTTATTGATGCACACATCTTTGCATAGTGGTTCTTCTTATTGCAGTTGTGGCAGATCACACCGAACGCTGGACACTGACGAGGTTTATGCACCCCGCCGCATTTTCTGCATGTGTTGACATTTCTGTTTGCTGCCTGTGTCTTTCTCTCATGTGGTCGTGACATGTTTTTCATGGAAACTCTCCCCTTCTCGTAGCTGGGAGACACCTTGTGGAGAGCTTCCACGGACGCCTCAGGCTGAGCTGATCTCATAGCTCGCATCTGTGATTTAGTGACTTCAGCTGCTCTACAGATGTCGACAGCTTTATCCAGAGTTAAGTCCGTTTCTCGCAGTAATCGCTCTTTCACGCGAGCGTCTGGGACAGAAAAGACGAGCTTATCCCTGAGCATGTCATTCTCTGTTAGTCCAAACTCACAGTTCTTACATTTTTGACGAAGTTCAGTCATGAACTGATCTACATTGGCTCCCTCAGACATGGGGAGCGACCAGAATTGGTGACGCTCGAACACAATGTTTTTCTCGGGATGCAGTACTTTCTGAACGCATCCAAGACGTCCTTCATTGTTAGCTCACCAGGCTGTCCATCCTCACCCGGTTCCACAAACACATCCAGGGTGTTGTATATTTCTAGCGCTTCCTCGCCGACCGTGTGCAGCATGATAGCCATCTTCACCGGTTCAGCTTTCGTGTTTGCTCCCGTAGCCGTCATGTACAGCTGAAAACGTTGCTCCCATCGGCGCCAATTCTCACTGATGTTGCCGGTTAGCACTAGCGGGGCTGGAGGCTTGAACTGATCCATTGTAGCTTAGCTCTGGCTAACGCTAACGTTCGGTCACTCAGACGTTTGACTAAACTTTTCTTTCCACAGCGGAGGATTTAACGAAAACTATTGTAGTCTCGTGGCTCATGTGGAGTAAGAAAAGACCTCTTCTGACACCATGTCGTGTACTTCTTACACTAAATAAAATAAACGGTGAGGCTTATTTCTGGTGAGGCACTTTGCATGTAACTTTTATTCTTCTTCTTCTTATGGGGTTTTATGGCGGTTGGCAGACTTGTGAATTGTGCATTACCGCCACCAACTGATATGGAGTAAAGCAAGAAAACAGAAAACGATTCACCCCCCCCCCCCCCCCCCAAAAAAAAAAAAAAAAAAAAAAAAAAAAAAAAAAAAAAAAAAAAAAAAAAAAAAAAAAAACCTGTGTAACTTAAACCAACATAATACTAAATCACATTTGCCCATATAATTTTAATTTACTCTAGGTCATCTTAACTCTGCCAGTTTCTGATGGTCCCATCGGTCCTCCCATCATACTTCCAACCATCTCCCAGTTCAAATCTTTAATGTCCAGATATTTTTCTGCAGCCTTCACTATTATTTTGATTTTTTCCGTTTTTTTTGTTGTCTGTGCAGTACAATTAATTACTTCTACCATGAAAAGAACAAAATTTGTCTTTTTAACAATAAGTGAGTCTTCATTAATTTTTGGAGATTTCTCTAGAGGTTTGGAATTTGCTGTGTGTTGAACTGTAGGTTTGGGTTTTTCTGACTGAGATGGGATCCTTTTTGCAGCTTCAGCGTAGGTTATTCCGAGCTCAAATTTCATTTTTTTAATTTCCTCAGACCTTTTGCTTGCTTCACAGCCGCGATAGGCAGCAGTATGTTCTCCACCACAATTACAGCATTTTATTTTAGCTTCTTTTCCACATTTTCCGTACTCATGTTCTCCTGCACACCTTCCACACCTCTGTTTCCCTTTACAAACTGCTGCAACGTGACCGAATTTTTGGCATTTGAAACATCTCAATGGTGGAGGATTGTAGATTTTGACATTATAGCTTATGTAACCGATGAATACTTTGCTTGGTAATTGCTCTTCTTCGAATTTAATTAGCACAGATAAACTGTCAGATCTTTCTCCGTTTCTTGTTGTTTTTAACCGTTTTACTTCTTTTACTTTTGCACCGCTTATGTTTTCCAGAATCTCTTTTTCAGAAATTTTTAGAGGAACTCCTCCAATGACTCCCCTGCTGATCTTTTTGTTCTCCATTAGGCTGCACTGAACTCTTATCCCGTCAATTTTGTTGATACGTATTGCTTTGCCTTGCTGGGCGCTGTCTCTGCAGTTAATTAGCAGGTCTCCACTGTACAGAATTCTGGCACCTTTGACTTCTCCGACAAGTTTATTGATGGTTTTTGTTAAGTGAACCGGATTCCAATTTGTAAAAGAGTCTGCCTGATTAACGACTTTGAATATGACTTTGAATTCATTTTGTTGTGCTGTGGAATGTATGGAATGATCATCACTGGATTGTTCTGAACTAGATTCCCCTTGAACTGATCTCTGTTTTTTCCGCTTTTTCTCATTTTTTGATGTTGCTATTTTCCAACCTTCATTGTCACTATTTCCCTCTTCCATCCCACAAGAATCGCTTCCTGTTTCCTCACTACTCACGGCCCAAGACATTTCTCCATAAGCAGCTTCAAAACACGCGCCATGCACTGTAACTTTTATTGCAGCTCGCCAACAACAACACTGGGCACTAGACCAAACATATCGAACACTGAGTGATGCGCTTCTCATAGGGTAAACCAATCGATCACAGATGATCCAATCTAACGATATACTACAGGTGGCATTTCTTCTTTTTATGTTCAATTTACAAACGTGTTCTTTGCTTAGAACAATAATGGAACAGAATTCACTCCATAAAGGTGTGGATTTGCTCATCAGATATGGAAAACTATTATAAAAGAACCCAAACTTATTAAGATTGATCATTTTTAAGGGCTGTGGAACTGATTAAAATATATAAATAAAAGATTCACTTTCCATATTTAAGGACCCAGTCTATGTCCAAAACCAAATATTAGTAATAAATCAAATTTCCAAGGAAAGAAAGCATTTATTGAAGGTTTTTTTTCTTTTTGTTGTTACTAGACAGCAAACTTAAATAGTTTATATATATATATATATATATATATATATATATATATATATATATATATATATATATATATATATATATATATATATATATATATATATATTTACATTATTTTACATATTATGTTCTAAATGTCGCTACTCCATATTAAAATATTGCCAGCGAAGCACTTTAGATCACAGGAAAGAAGAGACTGGCTTATAATAGCGATGATGCTAAAAACCCTAAAGGTGTGTTTTTATATTCACACCTTTATGGAGTGAATTCTGTTTCCTTATTGTTCTAATCAAAGAACGCGTTGTAAACGATTATATGAGAAGACAAACTTATTAAGTTTGATGATTTTTTTTTAGGGCCGTGGTACCAGCGGCGGTTCTAGACCAAAGGTACTAGGGGGCCAGATGGGGGCCAGCGTGTTTTAATGGGGGCCCCAGAAAAGCATGAAATAAAAAAAACAGGGCCAGGGATTCAAATATAGTAAGATAGCTGCATGAAGTGAAATTTGTATTCAATTAGGTTTAATTATAATTATATGCCTTATTAGGTCAATAAACAAACATAATTTAGGAATTTAACATATTTTTGACATAATTTAAATTTTCTATAAAATCTGAATTAGAGCTAAAAAAAATACCTTGATATATTCAGCTGTGAAGATTTGAGCAATTTGCTTTGAAAAAAAAAACATTTAGAAGATGAAAACTATAATCTTATCTCAATATGAGTAAAGCTATCACCTAAAAGCGTTTAAATAATTAGAAAAACAGAATTTGTAAAGAAAAAAGTAAAATAGATCAAAAGGACCTATCAGTAACCATGTCTGTTCCAGATCATATCATCATTAGAATTTCAATTATGTCTTCAGTACACAGTGGTACTGATTAAAATAAACAAATAAATAAATAATTAACTTTTAAGCTTTAAGGACCCAGTCTATGTCCAAAAGCTAATGAGCTGTGCAGTAAAGACACACTGATGGCATTTTAGCGAAAGGATTTTTATCAAAAACATAATTAATCTGCAAAAATAAGGAATAGTTGTATTAACCATAGATGTAAGCAGAGTTTTATGGGGCCCCAAGGAGCCCTAATCAACTGCCTAGTGTTGCCTAATGGTAAATCCCCTCTGCAGGGTTACTGCACAGAGTGGTTATATATTAAAACAAATATATTTGTTATATAAATGTCAAATTATATGTTGCTTCAGGCACTAATTACATAAATGGTATAAAATGATGATCTCCTTCCATCCATTTGCTCATTATAATAATAGAATATGCTTATTTTATGAGCTGACCTGGTTATATCATCATGTTAGAGGAGAAGGATCTAAATAGGTCGTAATTTGTCTCTTTAGATCAGGCTTTAGTTCCGCCATGTTTCTCCATCTGATCAGATATCTTCGCCTTTGTTCTAACTGCATTCAGAGAAGAATGGAACATCTTTTTCTGTCCTCATACCCCCCCTCCTCACCATCTGCGCATTGTTGACAACATCCTGTGAAGGACAGGCCTCCTAACCAATGAGCAGGGCTGCGAATTTCCCCCGCGAACAAAGTGTCCAATCAGATGAGAGGTAGGGCGGGCAGTGGGCGTGGTCAGCGCGGTGTGGGTGAGCAGCGGAGCGGCGCTCGGTAGTTGTTGTTGTGGAGCCGTGAGGAGGAGGACCATCTGGGATTATGACAGAAAACCATGAAAAGCAATGGAAAGATCGCGGACTGAGATCACTGAGCGCGAACACTCGGATCTGGACTGGATTCTGTTCTGCCGCCTGATTTCCGGCCTTTTCTCGGGGGACTGAGCTGGATGTGGAAGTTGGGATTGTTTTGTTCGCGGCCTGAAATCAAAGGTTTGGGGGAAGTTGAGTTAGCTGGAAGAAAAGCGTCACTTCTCGCTGGAACAGCGCCGCTTTAAGCCTCTTTAGCTTCACATTAAACCCGCATTTTAACTCTTTTAATTTCACCTCCTGAAGCGGTTTAATTTTCTTTGACAGAAGGAAGCTGTGCTGAAAGCTAAGCTAGGCTAACCGTTAGCTCCCACGCACAGCTAGCTTCTAAATGGGAGAAAGGGTCTCTATTTATTGTTAAATCACTCTTTTCCTGCTTTTTATTTTAGAATAAAGCATATTTTAAATGAGTCACAACCTTTGAGAAGTGAATGAATTGAATAAGACGTTATTTTAGAGTTTCAGAGCGGATTCAGATGCAGTTATCAGTATTTAAAGGCATCAAGTTCAGTTTGTGATTACATAATGATTTAGACATTAATTGTTTTTTTCTGCACTACTTTCACTGAAACAAGCTGACCCGCTTTTAGCTCCTTTAACCGTGTGAAGCCGGTAGAACCAAGCTGGACCCGCATCTCCAGCTGCTTCATGGCATAACAGACTGTGTTTGGCATCAAAGCAGAGGGGCAGAAGTCATTAGGGAGGATCCCGGTGCTGCGGGGCTCAGAGGGGAGGATGGGCAGCCAGGGCAGCCCGGTGAAAAGCTACGACTACCTGCTCAAGTTCCTGCTGGTGGGAGACAGCGACGTGGGCAAAGGGGAGATCCTGGACAGCCTGCAGGATGGATCAGCAGAGTCTCCTTATGCCTACAGCAGCGGTGAGTCTCCAGGGACGGGCTTAACTAATCTGGGGCCCTAGGCAAAGACAGGCAGGGGGGCCCCTGAATGGAAAACAGGACACATAAAACAAACCCGCTTATACAGATGGAGAAATTTTGAGAATAAAGTTGTAATGTTACAAGAATGAAGTCATCATTCAACAACCCGTTTCAGAAAGAAAGCTTGGAGCTCCGCCCAGCAGATGACATCAGACCAGCTCCACCAATCAGCAACCAGAGTCCACTTTGACATCCTGCCCAGTTTGATGCTGCTGCTAAAAGATTTCCTGATTTATCAAACCGATGCTAAAGTTTAACTTCGCACGATGCTCAACTTTCCTCATTTTAGGAAAGAAATTGATTCTAGTAGATTCTATGACTTTTTTCTTCTATTGTTACGACTTTATTCTCCTGATTTTACAACTTTATTCTTGTAATTTTATGAGTATTCTTGTGGTGAATTTATTCTTCTAATGTTACGACTTCTCGTATTGTTACAACTTTATTCTCGTAGCTTTACGACTTAATTCTTGGAATTTTATGACTGTTCTCATTATAAGTTTATTCTCATATTTTTACAACTTTATTCTTATTATTTTATGACTATATTCTTTATATACGAAAGTCTCCAGTGGCAGAATAAAGTCTCTAGATTTGGCGCTAGGAGCTTTTTAGAAATCAAAGTGCTAGAGGGGTCTGAAAAGTGGCTAAATATAGCGACTAAAGCGCTAAGTTGGCAACACTGCTCTTTGCATGGTTTGTTTTCAAATGGTTTGCTGCTGTCTGTTTGGACCTTTCTGAACATGTGCAGCAAATGGACTGATCCAATATGGTAGACACTGAAGGGGGGGCTGAGACACACTTATTATAGGTGTTCTAATGGCATTTTAGCAATTTGTAAATCCCAGAACTATTTTTTCCGATACATCACAACCGCTTATAAACTTCCGCTTCCCGTTCGAATCTGAAGCGTTGCACACTCCAGACCACTAGTTGGCGACAATGTCTCT
This sequence comes from Cyprinodon tularosa, assembly GCF_016077235.1. Classification (NCBI taxonomy): domain Eukaryota; kingdom Metazoa; phylum Chordata; class Actinopteri; order Cyprinodontiformes; family Cyprinodontidae; genus Cyprinodon; species Cyprinodon tularosa. The sequence continues at coordinate 975,875 of NW_024039297.1, read as the reverse complement.
ATATACTCCTCCTCAGTATATTCCGGTTCAAAACGGTATCCTCTACCGTCAAACTCAAAGTGCAATATGTCCTCCTCAAGAATCCACCTTTCGTATTCCATTTTCAGAGTTTTTTAAAGTGTTTAACAGAGACGTTAGCACCTCGACGTCGGAGTACACAGAGTGAAGCGAAAAGACTACAACTGTGTAAACAGGCCCCATTTCCGTTTCCGGTGGCAGCGGAATATTGACTATTCCTACAGAACTCAATGGGATTTACAAAATGCTAAATAAAACACTACAGGAACGTTTTTTCTTCACGAAACTTTTTTTGGAACGTCATTGAACAGCGCTGACGACCCGGTGAGTAGCATATTTAAAAAAAAGAACGTTTAAGGTTGTTTTAAGGACATTATCGGACATGCACAATAGAAGCCATTCTGAAGCAGCCAGGGGTTGATTCTAAATGAGCCAAAAAGCAGAGACAGGACCAATTGTCAAAATTTTGGTGTCGATCATTCGATTTCATCCTGGACACTACAGAAAATGGGCTAAAAGTGTTAAAAACCGGAATTTTCCTTTAAGTGAAAGGATTTTTATCTAAAAAATCTATAAAAAATCTATAAAATTGATGTGCACAAATATAGAAATATAGGATATATAGGAATAGTTGGATTAACCATACATGGAAACAGAGTTTTATGGGGCTCCCAGGAACTTGGGGCCCTATGCAGCTGCCTAGTGTTGCCTGATGGTAAATCTCCCCCGTGAGTCACTGCTCGTCCCTCTGGTTGTTATGATGGTTCAGGCTTTGGGGGGAAAAGGAAGAAAAGTCCTGAACGTTGGTGTTTGTGGATCCTGCTGTCTGGGGTCACAGAGGTCACATCAGGGGACAGTCAGGGCATTCATTGTATGTGTGTGTGTGTGTGTTTAGGGGGGGGGTGCAAATGATGCTCAAGTCACCTTCATTCTCCAGGTTTGTTCTCTCCAACAGAGAGGAAAACTTTTCTTTTTACTTTACGCTAATTCAAGACGTTTTAAAGGAAAACACATTAAAGGGAAATTAAAAGTCCTTTAATAGTAAATTCATATCTTTTGTTTTTACTACAGCGATGCTTAATGCAGAGGCGTAGCCTGAACATGTTAATCAGGTGTCCAAAATTCTTCCAGGTTTGAGTTCTGGGGCAAACATCTTATTCATTGTCATTAATTACCTAATTATATCAATGATAGTTCTGCTTACGATTAATATTCACACAAGCTAATGTCTACATTATGTGGATTATTATTAAAGTAGTGATTTATCTCTGATTTCCCTGAAGACTCAGATGACTTACAGAGACATAATTTTCTCTTTTCCCCATAAGATAAAATATGGTGAATTCTGTCCTTATCATCTTTATTGTTAGTATATTGATGAGCATAATTAACTAGTGTTACTCATTTTGGGTAATCCTTGTCTATTTTGCATACCCACATGGAAAAGCAAATAATTTAGGAACTATAAGCCCAAATTACATGTGCTATACATTATTTGAGAGCTAACATCCTCTAGTTTCTGAATATATAAATTATAATTTGGTGAGTAGAACACAGACCAAGCTGCATCAGTTCAAATATGACTCAAAGTTGTTGTTTTTATTGTCGGAAAATATAGGTCTTTTTAGAACAGCAGTAATAAAGACATTCATGAGAGAAAGCAGGTCTCATTGCATTAGATTGGTTCTAAATCATGTCAACAACAGATGCAGAAAATTTCAGACCTCTAGCTAAAACCGTTCCAGAGCTGCAGGGTTTGGAACTTTTAGTGTCAGCTTTAAGACATTTTTACTTTTTTCTAGATTGTTTTTTAAGTGCTGAAAGATCGATATTATATCAGGCAGCTGAAAATCACGATATATCGCCGTTTTTTCCCCCCTACCCCTAGTGGTAGGAGGACGGATGGACAGAAATCTGGATGATGGAACAGCCTCTGATTGGTGGAGGCTGTCCGTAGGCTCTGGTTGTTTGGTTAGACGGGAACACTGAGGCATTTGTGATCGTTCTCCTTCATGGGGCTCATATTTCACACCTGCAGGGTCAGAAACAGGTTTTCACACTGATTTCCGTTCGTCTATAACAGAAACAAAGTGTGCCGTCCTCCTGAATGGATGCAGCGAAGACACCAGAGATGGAAATCGATTATCTGGGATTTCTAAGTGAGGCTCAGCATGGAGAGGGAAGGAAGCGCTCGGAGCGCCGCCCTGCACTCACTCCAATTCAATTAGGCTCCAAACTCGCCACTTAAAGTCCCTGCTGCTTTAAGCTGCCTGGAAATTGGAAGATGTTGCTAATGCTGTTAACTAGCAGCTGTGGTCCATTAGAGCCTGAAGCCGTGGAGTTTGACCGGGATGCAGACTTTTAAAGGCATTAGCTTAATGTTTGTAAGTGTTGCTCAGTTTGATCTTCCAGACAGGGATCGTAGCCGGTCGCTATCAGCCTGTTCTTATCTCAGACCTATTCAGTTTAATAGACCGGATTCTGCTGCCTCTTTTCATTCTGTTAGAATCAGGAGCTCCCAGATCAACGCTCACCTCTCTGTTGTTCAACAGGATGGAGGTGCAGCTCGGAGAATAAGACGCCTAGAAATGCTGAATCAGGAAACTTCATCATTCTATCGAGCTGCTTCTCTTTCAGCCCATGATATAAAGGAGAACTTTCAGAGCTACAGACATTTGGTTCGACCTGCAGAATAAAACCTGTTCCCCTTTAGCCATCTCTTCCTCTTCCTATGGTTTCATTTAAACCCAGTCAGCTAACGGCTAGCAAACGCTGTTAGACCAGAATAAAGTCTAATTTATTGGCTCTCAGACGGGAAATCCAGGACAGTCAGCAGCAAAGGAAAACTAGAAAACAAAGTTCTCATGAAAATAGGTCTAAACTGTAGAGAAAAGAACAAAGAGTAAAAAGAAGAACCACTTTTGTAATTTTGTACACACAGGGTGGATAAAAAAAACAAAAAGTTTGTTCAGTGAAACTCTCAAGACATTTCCATTTCTTACAGTGCAACCAAAAGGAAGTGGAATTTAATTATTTCTAAAAATAGTCTCATTTTGTCTCATAATATTCATTTTTTGTAAATGTAACCATAAACTGAGCTGTTCAGGATTTTATTCTTGAAGGACATCCACAGCTGGGAACAGTTTCTTCAAAGTTTGACATAAATTCTGACATTTCAGCTCCGATGTTCACATATTTTAGTGGCCCCGACATTAAAGTGGTAGAGAAATCATATTTAAATTTCAAATCATTCTGGCTTCAAAATGTAGAAAATTTATATAAAAAAAAATCCTGTCTTAAAATCTTTATTTTTTCCGTTATCTCCTGCAGGCCAGTTAGTTCTACGTCAGCCTGAACACCTAAATTCAGTCAATCATGTATCAACGCTCATCTGTCAATCAAATTTTTTTTGGTCATAGCATCTTGATTCATATGTCGCAGCTAATATACGCAACGGCTGAAATCAGAATCCTTTCTCATTGAGTTCCGTCCCAGTGTTCACGGGGATGGACGTCTGTGTCTTCGGCAGGCGTAGAGCTAACAGAACTGGCAGCGTTGCGAGGCAAGGGCTCAAACATGTACGGCTGGAAGCCTTCTACACCAAACCAAGCTTCTGCCGCCCTGGCGTCCTCTTCCACAACATCTTCGTCTCATCCACACGAAGCCGGCGTTTCGGGGGTCTGTAAACGATCTTTTTTTTTTTAAGCCTTCAGAGTGGGAAGATTTTGAAACGCCGTTTTCGCGTTTCCATGTTTAAGCTCTAACTGCATTTTTTTTTTTACACGCATGCGTCATAGCGTCGCCTCTAAACACGCATGCGCGACACAGTATCACAACAACAATGGCGCCGTACTGTGTTGAATGGTTGCTGCTCATGCTACTCACCCTGCTGTCGGGCTTACAACAGAATCTTCTTCTTCTGGAATATCTCCAGGAAGAACAGAGCAATATCGACGACATAGTTCAGCACCTGAATTTGACTGAACCACGAAAATGGACCCGCAGGGCAACCATGTATAAATATTAGTGCGCATGCCCAACATTTCGTCGCCTATTTTTGCTTTGGCACCACAGCGCCGCTTACAGGCCTGGCATACATTTTGCAGCGTTTTCATGCATTCGTGTGGACGGGGCCTAAACTCTCCTCCTCTTGCATGTTTCCGCTGTCCATAGCGTTCCTTGACAGCGTCGTTTCTAAGGCACCAATTTAGTGCTACTTGGTCCCAATGGAATTTCCCATTGGGAACCTGCTAGCACTAAGTTGCTAACTGGTTAGCAAGATGCTTCCGACAAACCGGCTACAACCAAACTTGTTTGCGAACCTTCTGCCACAACAATCCCGCCCCCTTGATAAACGACCAATCACATTCACTTTATTCACTCGTGTAAAGTCGGGCACCACTCAGGAGAATTCAGAAATGCAACGTTTGGAACGACCGCTTCCCTACGACTTTAAACAGGGTTATCATTAAAAGTCATTAAATTATTATTTGTTAAGTGAAGGGCCTGAATTGGCATTAAAATTAATGTGATTTTTGTGGAATTTAAAATGCTTTATTTAAAAAGAAAATAAAAAAATTTATAAAAACAAATCCGTCAGACATATTACACTGCGATATATTTGCGCGGAACCGCTTCCGTATATTTTGGGGAAAGCTACAGAATGGTAAAATACAAATTTTGATAACATTTGCTGGAAAACGAGGAATTCTGGACATGGCTGCCGCCTGTAAACGGTAAAGATGAGGAAGTTTTTGCCGCTTATCTGTGAGACTCATGGATAGTTCTTGATGGCATTAAAATGATTTCTAAGAACATTAAAAGAGCATTAAATTAAGAGTTACTCATTCCTGTATAAATCCTGATAAAATAGATTTTCAGGGTTGCTTTATTTTTAAAACACTGCTTTTTGTTTCGCAGGTTTGTAAATAAGACTTTAGCAGCAATAATTACACCTTCAGTGCATCATGTTCAGGTAGCAGAAGGTATTTCCAACCTGTCGGGTTTTTGGATCAACACCTTGGGAACGGATCGCTCCGTTTGGCACCTGTTTGGCCTCAGGCGTTCCTGCGGCTTCTAAGCACGGCAGGAACACGCCGCGGCGTGCAGCAGGTGGAGGCGAGGCGGTCGGACCGGTTTGGTAGAGTCTGTTAGCGGCCTGTGACTCTGCAGCAGTGAAGGTTTAGAGAGGGACGGGGTTAACATGAGGCACGCGCCGGAACAACCTGAACCCTTCCTTTTAACATAGAACTTAAATCCGTTTAACTTAAACTCTGTGGTTCTACTGATCGTCTGAGCAGAACCGTGGTTCCTCAGAGGTTCCTCTGATGCAGCATCATCATCCGTCTCCATCGTATTAGAAACTGCTGCTGATCTGTCAGTGTTGCTCCCAGCATCCTCGTCAGCAGATGTTTCTCATCTTTTTATGAATTAAATTCTTCCTGATGTCTGATCTTATTTCAACATTGAACTTATTTCTACATTTTTAAGGTCAAATCATTTTGATGAGTTCTTATTACGGTACATGAAATCTTTGTTCTTATTGGAGTTTAACCTCTTATTGTGCTTAGAAAATCCTTGTGAAGTTGTTTTTACATTCAAGTTTAGTCGTTTTTAGAAAAAAAAATGTGTGATGAAGCTCATTTGAAAGCTTTTTTGTTTGTGTATGAGTAGAATGTGACTTGTGTTTATGTGCATTCAGGTGGATGTAGCATTAGCAACATTAGCAATAATGTTTACTGGTGTCTCAAACAAATGGAAAAAGTTCTGGAATCAGAAACTGACCGACTGATTCCCGGTGGAGGATGGGATGAAACGTCCCGCCTTCTGTCGGTCCTCTCTCCCAGCGTCTGTCTCCTCAGTCAATTAGTGACACTAATGGTGCTTTTAGTGATATGTTCTGACTGCAGTATATAAACCCGTTATATCCAGGCCCAGGAAATCCCTTTGGATCAGAGAAGTAAAAGGTCATTTCCTCTGGTCCCCTGAACAGATTTCTATGTCCAGATACATGAAGGTTTGAGGTGATCCATGCTTTCTGTGCAGCAGCTGAGTCGGCACCAGACCAGATGTTCAGGAGCTTCCAGCTGTTTTCAGCTCCTGTCCTTCTGACCAGCGTCTCCATCTCTCTAACACGTCTGTCTTCTTTCCTCTTTCTCTGCAGGTATCGACTATAAAACCACTACGATCCTCCTGGATGGCAGGAGGGTGAAGCTGGAGCTGTGGTGAGCACACACTGCTGCTGACTAGGGCTGGGCAAGCAATGGACAAATCACAGAAAATGTAGATTTTTGAACGTCTCATTCCAGGCATTTAGGGGATGGTAATACACTAATGTGGGTTTGTTTCCACACTCAAAGGCAGAGAGAGTTGCATTTCCATGCATGATGGAAGGAGGAAGCAACAGTAAAGTCCTGCAAAAATGGACCCTAGAAACGAAGGTTTCAAGCTAAAAAATAAAATTGAAGCTGCTTGTGGTTGGAAAGGAAAAACTGGAATCACAGTATTGGTTAAAAATGATCACAATTTAGATTTTTGAGAATCTTTCAGCCCTACTGCTGATGGTCAGTCTCTGAAGCAAACAGGTTTAGTTTGAGGAGGGAATCCAGCCTCGGTTCTGTCTGAAAAACGATGCAGAGCGACGCGGCAGAGCGCCGCTGAGGAGGAGCGTTTTATTTCAGTCTGCAGGGTGAGCAGAGTTCTATGGCGTAATGATTATATTTATCCGAGCACGCACTGAGACGGGGATAAGGCCTTTAAACATCACATTTGCCCAGCGCAGCCCGCCGTCCTGACGCTCAGCCCGCCGTCCTGACTCTCGTCCCGCCGTCCTGACGCTCGACCCGCCGTCCTGACTCTCGTCCCGCCGTCCTGACGCTCGTCCCGCCGTCCTGACGCTCGGCCCGCCGTCCTGACGCTCAGCCCGCCGTCCTGAAGCTGTCCTTCTCCGCTCTCATGACTTCATAAATGCCTGTAATGGAACCACGCCACCAGCCGCTCACGCTCTGCTTTTTTCCATCCGATCAAAGCATCCATTCCAAATACTACGTGTATTTTAATGACACACACTAGCGAGCGAAAAGCACCTGAAAGGAGCTGGCCACGCGGAAAGTGATTTTTCTCCTCTAGAGGCGCATGTGTGATGTTGTTGTGCGTTGGTAGATAAACCATTCACAGAAAGTAGTTTAACATTCATGCCAGTATGTTTATTTTTATCGCCGGTGTTTTGAAATGAATGTGTCGCCATACAGAATCTGTAGATGTTGTTCTGAAATGTTAATTTGGACCTGCGGTTCTACCAGAACCTCGCTGTGGAACCTCATGGTGTGTCTTCGTCTCCACAGGGACACCTCTGGCCAGGGACGCTTCTGCACCATCTTCCGCTCGTATTCCCGCGGCGCTCAGGTGAGACACGCTGCTGTTGGTCTGATGATCCGGAACCTGTTCTGGGCTGATCCTGGTGTGTTCGGGTCTCTTCTCAGGGCATCCTGCTCGTCTATGACATAACCAACCGCTGGTCGTTCGACGGCATCGACAGGTGGATCAGGGAGATCGACGAGGTGACTGATTGTGACCCCGTCTGATCAAAGCTGATGTTTAACCTTCGTCTTTAGTTGGTTTTTGCTGAAATGTTTCAACATTTAAAACTATTGGGTTAACGGTACCAAGCAGAACCGAGCCTGTTCATCTGCAGGATATCAGGAAAACCTGCAACAGGATATTGGAGAAATGTTTGATGAATCCAGTCTGGGTTCCTCAGGTCCAGTCTGGGTAGGGGCTGGTAGGGCCTGGTCTGGTCCGGTCTGGGCCTGCTCCGGTCCAGACTGTGTCCGGTCCGGTCTGGGTCTGGTGTGGGTCTGATCCAGTCCAGAATGTGTCCAATCCGGTCTGGGTATGGTCCGGTCTGGGTCTGATCCGGTCCAGACTGTGTCCGGTCAAGACTGGTTCTGGTCCGGTCTGCGTACGGTCTGGTCTGGGTCTGGTAGGGCCTGGTCCGGTCCAGTCTGGGTAGGGTCTGGTCTGGTCCGGACTGTGTCTGGTCTGGTCTGGGCCAGGTCCGGTCCGGTCCGGTCTGGGCCAGGTCCGGTCCGGTCTGGGCCAGGTCCGGTCGGGTCTGGGCCTGGTCCGGTCCGGTCTGGGTCTGATCCGCTCCGGTCTGATCCGGTCTAATCTGGGTCTGGTACGGTCCAGACTGTGTCCGGTCTGGTCCAGTCTGGGTCTGTACGGTCCGGTATGGGTCCGGTCCAGTCTGGTTCTGGTCCGGTCCAGTCCGGTCCAGCACTAACCATCACCTGAATGGATGCCTTAGCTGCTAGCTTAACATGCGTGCTGTAAATGGCTGAGCTTTGCTGCAAAACATCTAAATTAGTCATTTTTTCTGAAAATAATTGAATTTGGTCTTGAATTGAGGAGGTAGTGAGAGACTTTGCCAATGGAACGAGACAATTTACATTTATTGGATTGTTAGGACAGTTTCACTGGAATATCCTACATTGTGAGGACTTCTGAGGAAAGCTCCTCCTCCTGGGTCTGAGGGCAGCTTCAGGACTATGGTCTTAGGTTTACGTTTGGAGCATAGAAGTTATTGCAAGTCCCCGTAAAGATGGTAAAACACAGCCATGTGTTAGGTATGCCCCGGGAATAATTAGGTTTTAATGTTATCGTCGTGGTTGGAGCTTAAAGAAGGCTGAAAATAGCTGGAAATCAATGCATGGTCCTCACTACATATAGTAAAATGAGTGTGTGTGTGTTGGTGGTATTTTTGGGCTGTGGAATGCGTCCTCCACTTCTGCTTTTCCTGCTCCACCTCAGCTCAAGTGGCGCCTCTTTAACACCTTTAACAGGAGGAGGTGATGTCAGCAGGTTAGATGGAGGATTAAAATAAATCCGTTAGATTTTATTTCTATTTGGATCCTTTGTTTTTTATTATTTTTCTATATATATTTTCTGTCCACGAACCCTCGCTGATGGGCCTGAAGGCGGCGCTGCTCCTTAGATCTGTCGGGTTTGTGGAGACATTTTTATTTCTGACGTCATCATCTGAGGATCATCTCCCAGGAAATCCTGTAGTTCAGTGAAAACGCAGATTTATCTGAACCAGTGGGTGGATAGAAGTCCTGAAGGTTCCTCTGAACCGGTTTTTATCTATAGTTTAGTTTTTATTAAACCTAACAGAAGCAAAGTTCAAACAGGACGCCATTTTTAAAAATTCAGAGAAAGAAAAGCTCATTTCTGAAGCATTTTATTTTAATTACTGGATTGCATTTTTTTTTCTTCAAATTTCTTTGTATAAATCATGTTCTGTGCAACGATGTTGGAAGGAACTTCTCTCCATGTTGATCTAGAGCTGATTGACGTCGAATAAACTCGATGTTTCTCACGAACAATAGTTAAAATGACTATCGCAGCCTTCCAGTCCAAATTCACATGACCACATTAAACCGTCTCCATCTATTTCACTGAGTTTTATTTTTCCCACACACTTTGAACGCATCATGGTGGGAGGGACTACACCAAGTTATCACACCAGTATATTTATATGAATGAAAACAACAAAAAACATAAAAGAATTTATAAAACCAAACATCATTTCATGTCCAGGTTTACTTTTTGTACATAAATGTTGTCCTTCTGATGCTGTGAAGGTAAATCTGTGTTTTCCATGGTCTAATATTGAGTCACAAACTTTTAAAAAAATAATAAAGTAGTTTAATAATGGTATCTTTATATTAGATTTCCTTCATATCGCCCAGCTTTAGGTTGATCTGGACCGGTTCTGGTGAGAACAGGGAGGTTTGTCGGTTCAGACGTGAAGGAAAAAGGTTTAGAACCTCATAGGAAATGTTTTCCTTCTCAGCTGCCGTCGCTCCGTTCGGTCTGAGCTCAGCAGCGGGAAGGAAATCCTGTTTCCCTGCAGGTTTTTAGTGTCTGAATCAGAGACCTGCAGCCTGTTGGTTAATAACCGACCCGCTCTGAACGTCCCGTCTGCGTCTCCTTCCTCAGCACGCTCCCGGAGTCCCTCGGATCCTTGTGGGGAACCGCCTCCACCTGGCCTTCAAGCGGCAGGTCCCCACGGAGCAGGCCAGGGCGTACGCAGAGAAGAACGGCATGACCTTCTTCGAGGTGAGCCCCCTGTGCAACTTCAACGTGATCGAGTCGTTCACGGAGCTGTCCCGCATCGTCCTGATGAGGCACGGCATGGAGAAGTTCTGGAGGCCCAACAGAGGTGAGGCCATGAGCTTTCTGCTCTGCTTCCTGAGAAGCATTAAAGTCACAGGGAAGTCGAATCATTCTGGCTTTAACATGAATATAAATTTATTCTTTATTGGACCATATTGTCCCAAAAAATCCTGTCTTAAAATCTGTGTTTTTTCCGTTATCTTATTCAGGTCAGTTAGTTCTACGTCAGCCTGAACACCTAAATTCATCCAATCATATATCAACGGTCATCTGTCAATCAAATTTTTTCGGTCATAGCATCTTGATTCATGTGTCGCAGCTAATATACGCAACGGTTGAAATCCGAATCCTTTCCTTTCCCGTTGAGTTGCGTCCCAGTGTTCACGGGGATGGACGTCTGTGTCTTCGGCAGGCGTAGAGCTAACAGAACTGGCAGCGTTGCGAGGCAAGGGCTCAAACATGTACGGCTGGAAGCCTTCTACACCAAACCAAGCTTCTGCTGCCCTGGCGTCCTCTTCCACAACATCTTCGTCCCCGCTTTCCTCCTCTAAATAAAAAATGGATGACGGAGGAGACTCATCCACGACCTCCGACACTAAACTCTCCTCCTCTTGCATGTTTCCTCTGTCCATAGCGTTCCTTGACAGCGTCGTTTCTAAGTCACCAATTTAGTGCTTCTTGGTCCCAATGGAATTTCCCATTGGAAACCTGCTAGCACTAAGATGCTAACTGGTTAGCAAGATGCTTCCGACAAACCGGCCACAACCAAACCTGCTTGCGAACCTTCTGCCACAACAATCCCGCCCCCTTGATAATCGACCAATCACATTCACTTTATTCACTCCTACAGAGAAATAATCTTTGAAGGCAGGATGGTAATCTGGATGAACTGACTGCACAGACCATGTTTTCAGGAGGACTTTCTCACTTCAACATAGATTCTAACTACTTTTTACTCGCTGATCACAGCAAATATGGCTGCCATTGTTCCAGGCAAAGAAATGATAGGGTAGCTCCGCCCACCGCTCATCAGAACCACTGCGCTGGGGGGGGGGGGAGTGGTTCTGATGCGCGTTTTTGCTGCTTCTGCTGCGTCGGTCTGAATGTAGCGTAACCTTGGATATCAGATGGAGGAAGATAGACATATCTCTATAGATGCTTCTGTTCTAGATCTATAGATGCTTCTGTTCTAGATCCCTGCAGAGGACGTGTCTCTGACGGCGGATCTGAAGCAGATCTAGCTTCTCTAACGTTTCTCTTCCTCTCCTCAGTTTTCAGCCTGCAGGACCTCTGCTGCAGAGCCATCGTGTCCTGCACGCCCGTCCACCTCATCGACAAGCTGCCGCTGCCCGTGGCCATCAAGTCCCACCTCAAGTCCTTCTCCATGGCCAACGGCATGAACGCCGTCATGATGCACGGACGCTCGTACTCGGTGGCCAACACGGCCGGCGGCTCCAAAGGCAACAGCCTGAAGCGCTCCAAGTCCATCCGTCCTCCTCAGAGCCCGCCGCAGAACTGCACCCGCAGCAACTGCAAGATCTCCTAACTGCTGGCGGGCCGGGAGACGGCGGAGACGCCGGAGCTCAGGGCAACTCTGGAGAACAGCTACAGACTCTTAGTCACTACAAGGTGGAGGCGGAGCCCAGGGGCTCTGCTATGTACAGAAACGCCGCCGCTCGTTCTCTTCTAATGACCCATAAGCTAACGTTTTTCAGACACTACAGAACCATTAAACCCAACGGACCTGGGCTGCAGCAGACTCGGGTCTAGGCTTGTTCTCGTGCCTTGATGTACGGTTTCTGGGTTCAGGTTCTGGATTCGACCCGTCTGATAGGACAGGGTTCGGGTTCTGGAACCTTCTGGTTTTATTCCTCCATAAATGAAAGTGTTTAGTCATCAGAAAGAATCCGATCCGAGTCTACAGTGAGGTTCTGGGGAGGTCCGACTCTGGGTGGGCGATGTGAAGGATAGAGAGGCGACCCGGTTCCTCCTTCTTCCTCCTCCTCTTCCTCAGCTTCACTTTACTTCAGGTACTGCAGGACCTTCCATCTTTTGGCCCCTCCTCCTCTCGTTTAAAGATGGCCGCCTCCTCTCGCCTCGTCTCGTCGGGTTTTATTCCTCCTACAGTTGAAGAACTTGGTTCTGATCTTTTCTTTTTTTCCAGTTTTAACCTCAAATACAGGTGCTGGTCATAAAATTAGAATATCATGAAAAAGTAGATTGATTTCAGTAATTCCATTTAAAAAGTGAAACTTGTATATTATATTCATACATTACATACAAACTCATATATTTCAGATGTTTATTTTGTTTAATTTTGATGATTACAAATGACAACAAATGAAAATCTCAAATTCATCATATCAGAAAATTAGAATATTACTGAAGACCAATAAAAACAAAGGATTTATAGAAATGTTGGCCAACTGAAAAGTATGAACATGAAAAGTATGAGCATGTACAGCACTCAGTATTTAGTTGGGCCTCCTTTGGCCTGTATTACTGCAGCAATGCGGCGTGGCATGGAGTCGATCAGTCTGTGGCACTGCTCAGGTGTTATGATAGCCCAGGTTGCTCTAATAGTGGCTTTTAGCTCTTCTGAATTGTTGGGTCTGGTGTATTGCATCTTCTTCTTCACAATACCCCATAGATTTTCTATGGGGTTAAGGTCTGGAGAGTTTGCTGGCCAATTAAGAACAGGGATACCATGGTCCTTCAACCAGGTACTGGTAGCTTTGGCACTGTGTGCAGGTGCCAAGTCCTGTTGGAAAATGAAATCTGCATCTCCAAAAAGTTGGTCAGCTGCAGGAAGCATGAAGTGCTCTAAAACTTCCTGGTATGTGGCTGCGTTGACCCTGGACCTCAGAAAACACAATGGACCAACACCAGCAGATGACATGGCACCCCAAACCATCACTGACTGTGGAAACTTTACACTGGACTTCAAGCAACGTGGATGAAGTGCCTCTCTTCTTTTCCTCCAGACTCTGGGACCTTGATTTCCAAAGGAAATGCAAAATTTACTTTCATCAGAGAACATGACTTTGGACCACTCACCAGCAGTCCAGTCCTGTTTCTCTTTAGCCCAGGCAAGACGCTTCTGACGCTGTCTGTGGTTCAAGAGTGGCTTGACACAAGGAATGCGACAGCAGAAACCCATGTCTTTCATACGTCTGTGTGTGGTGGTTCTTGAAGCACTCACTCCAGCTGCAGTCCACTCTTTGTGAATCTCCCCCACATTTTTGAATGGGTTTTGTTTCACAATCCTCTCCAGGGTGCGGTTATCTCTCTTGCTTGTACACTTTTTTCGACCACATCTTTTCCTTCCCTTCGCCTCTCTATTAATGTGCTTGGACACTGAGCTCTGTGAACAGCCAGCCTCTTTAGCGATGACCTTTTGTGTCTTGCCCTCCTTGTGCAAGGTGTCGATGGTCGTCTTTTGGACAACTGTCAAGTCAGCAGTCTTCCCCATGATTGTGTAGCCTATAGAACTAGACTGAAAGACCATTTAAAGGCTTTTGCAGGTGGTTTGAGTTAATTAGCTGATTAGAGTGTGGCACCAGGGGCCATCAATTTTGAACCTTTTCACAATATTCTAATTTTCTGATATGATGAATTTGAGATTTTCATTTGTTGTCATTTGTAATCATCAAAATTAAACCAAATAAACATCTGAAATATATGAGTTTGTATGTAATGTATGAATATAATATACAAGTTTCACTTTTTAAATGGAATTACTGAAATCAATCTACTTTTTCATGATATTCTAATTTTATGACCAGCACCTGTAGTTTGAACATAATTTTTATTTAAACCTTTCAGCTTCGGATCCATCAGAACCACTCAAATTTACGAATAAACCCAAAGAAAACGGCTCCGCTGTAGAAGCTTGAAGTTCTCCAAACCCGTCCAGCCACTATCGGAACCGACTGGTTCCAGAACCTGATCCTGCTTGAACTCGGCCTCCTTTAAATCTTATCTGATCTTCTGAACATTCGTTTCATTCCTGGTTGTCAGAGGACCAACGATGCCGGTTCTGCTGGTCCATCAGGAGGCCCATCGGGTCAGAACCCAGCGATCCATGAACAGCAGGATCTCCTAAGAGGTTCTGCTCTTCTGGATCCAGATCACACTAGACCAGAACCCGTGCAGAGGTTCCCCTCCCCTCTCAGCAGGTTCTCCTGGCTGATGGTGGGAGGTTTGGACCCCGATGCCGGTCTGGTTCTAGTAGGACACTACTCCTGTTTCTCCCGCCTCGTTCCCCTGAAGCTGCTGAGTGATCTGAAACGTGAGGATGTTTGATGATGATGATGATTTTTAAATTATTGATTGTACAGCTACAGGCGACATGTATGAAGAGACTTTTTCACAATAAAACTGTTGAATGTTGAATTCGCTGAGTTTGGATCTGATTTGGACCGTTTTAACTCTCAAAGCTTCAGTGGAGAATGCTGCCCCCTGCTGGACGCTTCAGGAAGGTTTCTTTTTTTTTTTTACTGGATTTCAAAAAAAAAAATTTTAATAACAAAAAGAAAAAAGAGAAGTTATTTATAGGAAATAAAAAGAAAACGATGATCATGATCACTTTATCTCTTGTTTGGAGGTTTTGTGATAAACCTGAAAAACAGTTTTTATTAATATTTTAAAAAGGGTGCTAAAAACTAATAGGAGTATGACAGGCATCTTTCTAACCCACTACGTGATCAAAATTTCATTCAGTTCTCCAGGTTTTAAAAGTATTACCAGTGAACATCTAGGAAAGGTTTGAAAATAGAATTCTATTCAGTTTATTTCTATAGCTCCAATTCACGTCATGTCATCTCAGTTCACCAGATCATCCAGTCAGATTGATTCAAAGTTTTCTATCTAAGGAAAACCAGCTGATTGCATCGACTCATTGACTCTTCAGCAATCCCTCACACTAAGCACGCTTGTAGCGACAGTGGAGAGGAAAACTCGCTTTGAACAGGAAGAAACCTCCAGCAGAACCAGGCTCAGTGTGAGCGGCCATCTGCTGAGGCCCACTGGGGTTCAAGGAGACAGAAGCAGACATAGAAAAAGAAACATAGATACAAAAGGCAACTGTCAACCAGCTCCACAGGCGGCCCCGTCCAGGAAACACACAGCCAGGCAGACGAGCTCCGAGCCAGCTCCCATGTCAGAGGATGAAGAGAGCACATCCAGTTAGTCACAGTCAGAGAAACAGGACTACACTTGAAAACAGGCCAAGCTCCAACATCTAGAAACAAAGGTGTTGATGGCAGCAGCACAGCTGATATTTCTCTCCAGGATGAAGTCACAGCCAAACAGGAACAGACCAGATGAAGCTACTATGAGAAAAAGCAGAGAGAGCAGAACGTTAGAGATTGAACTAATAGATTCTGCAGAGTGGGAGAATAGAGATAGAATGAAGCAGAATGATGAAAAAGGGGTCCCTATGTCCTCCAGCAGTCTAAGCCTATAGCAGCAGAACTATAGAGCATATAGATGGAAAAAAAGAGTCACTTTAACATGAAGGGAGCAGAATGTATGGACGTTTGTTGACATAATGTTATGGTTTTATTATTAAAATAGATAATACCTTAAATTGCATTAAATGTACTCTGTAAATGTGGGTAACTGAGGAAAGCTGGATGCAAATACTGTTAAAAGTTAAGTGTCAGATCTAGGATGGTTCTTTCTTTTCTATATGTATTTTAAAGTTAATATTTGAAGGAAATAAAAATGAGGTTCACAGCAGTAAAATGTGAAAATAGGGACGAGAAGATTTCCACCAGTAAATATATCACACCTGTTCTAAAGGAAGCATCGGGCTCAATGTTCAGCAGATTCACGCGTCTCTTTTTGTTTTGGAGTTTTAGCTAAAAATTTTTTTTTACATTTTATTTGGTCTGAGGGAACATCTGAATCCACAGCGAAGGCGTGAAGGTGGCTGTTCAGGAAACGGTCTTCATGCAAGGGACCTAAAGCAGAGGGAACCACTTATCAGCTCTTTGAAGGTTTGGTTCTGGACAGGGAGGGGGTTTACCATCAGGCAATAATAAGAAGCTGCTTAGGGCCCCATAAAACTCTGTTTACATGTATGGTTAATACAACTATTCCTTATTTGTGCACATTATGTTTTTGTTAAAAAGTCATCAAAACGCTGATAATATTAAGTGTGTCTCAGCCCCCCCCCCTTCAGGGTCCACCATATTGGATCAGTCCATTTGCTGCACATGTTCAGAAAGGTCCAACCAGACAGCAGCAAACCATTTGAAAACAAACCATGCAAAGAGCAGTATTTCCAACTTAGCGCTTTAGTCGCTATATTTAGCTACTTTTCAGACCCCTCTAGCACTTTGATTTCTAAAAAGCTCCTAGCGCCAAATCTAGAGACTTTTTTCTGCTACTGGAGACTTTGGAGACAACATCTAAAAGCAGCGAACTCTGCTCTCCAGAGCGAGTAGATTGGTAACCCCCGCCTCCTGCTCTCCTCTATCTTGTCTGCTGTCATGATTCATGCAGCTATTATTTCATCCAAATGAAAAATGGAGA
Organism: Cyprinodon tularosa; assembly: GCF_016077235.1. NCBI lineage: Eukaryota > Metazoa > Chordata > Actinopteri > Cyprinodontiformes > Cyprinodontidae > Cyprinodon > Cyprinodon tularosa. The sequence continues at coordinate 959,138 of NW_024039297.1, read as the reverse complement.
ACAGATAAGCAGATCATGGCTTGTCTACAGTGAAAAGAAGGACTGGGTTATTTACTTTGGCCTTTTTGGAAACACAGGAAGGAGCAATCAGCTAAGTGAGCTTAGTGCTTGGAAAAAATCTTTCATTCCTTTAGAGACAGCATGAAAAGTCAGCTGAATACAAAACATAGAGAGGAAAACAAGAAGAAAAGGGACAAGAAGAGAGGGACACAACCTAGAACAGATAATGGATGTCTATTCTATTAATATTTATCTGTAGAATGGGTCTGTTTTATGTGTTGTCTTCTCCATTCAGAGGGCCTCCTGTCTGTCTTGTTCTAGGGCCCCAAATTTCCTAAATCCGCCCCTGGTTCTGCAAAAGGCAGCAGTTGTTCACCATTAATCAGTGTTTGGTCCTGACTCTACTTTCCGTTGAGTATCAAAGCTCAGAGGCCAATAGGCAGGAACGTGTGTCCTTACTGAAGCTGACAGCCTGTCATTCCTACTCCGCTCCGCTAGGTGGCAGCATGGGCCATAAAGAGAAAAAAAGCTGGGCTGCTGTTTTTGGGCATGTTTCAGATTTAACACTTATAAACTCTGCGAGCAATTTTTTTTATTTTTCGTATCTCCGCCCGCGTCATGTCCAGCATCCAGCTCCTCCGGCTGCTGGTGAACGAGCGGCTCTGCGCGGCCGCGGATGAGATCTTCGAGGCGGTGAAGAAAACCATTTCAGGCTACGAGGAGGAGCTGCTGCTCTCCAAGCAGGAGCTCCACCGGCAGCGGAGGATGCTGCAGGGGGCGGCCGAGCCTCAGGACCGCAGAGGCCGGCACTCAGGTGCGTGGGCTGCCGGTGGGCCTCCGGATGGGGCTGCGGCTCCGTCTACCTCCTGGATCTCAAGCAGGAGGCTCCTTATTGATTTACTTTCCTTGATTAAATTTAAATAAAACATGTTTATTATTTCACTTTCAACTTTTTTCACTTAAACCGATAAAGTATGAATGTTTTCATTGATATTATCCTTAAATCTCAACATAATTACTTTATTTACATCCGGATAAAAACCAAAATTCACAAATTATTTTGAAAAGATGTTTAAATACAAACATTTTATAAAGTTTTATTTTTTACTTGTTTCTGAACTTAAAGACAACATTTGTCGTAAATTTTACTAAACAGTTTTCCTCTTTAAGAATTATATTTAAATTTTTGTATATTTTAATTAAATAATTCTACATACATTTGATTATAATCTTTATTATAACTTTAATCTCAGAATTCTGAATTTAATCTCAGAATTATGACTTAAATCTTAGAATTAGGACTTTGTTCTCAGAATTACGACTTTAGTCTCAGAATTACGACTTTAGTCTCAGAATTAAGACTTTAATCTCAGAATCAGGACTTTTTTCTCAAAATTCTGACTTTTTTTCTCAGAATTAGGACTTTAATCTCAGAATTCTGATTTTTTTTCTCAGAATTAGGACTTTAATCTCAGAATTCTGATTTTTTTTCTCTCATAATTCTGACTTTAATCTCAGAATTAGGACTTTGTTCTCAGAATTAGGACTTTAATCTCAGAATTCTGATTTTTTCCCCCCTCATAATTCTGACTTTAATCTCAGAATTAGGACTTTGTTCTCAGAATTAGGACTTTAATCTCAGAATTAGGACTCTAATCTCAGAATTAGGACTTTTTTTCCCTCAACATTAGGACTTTAATCTCAGAATTAGGACTTTAATCTCAGAATTCTGATTTTTTTCTCATAATTCTGACTTTAATCTCAGAATTAGGACTTTAATCTCAGAATTAGGACTTTAATCTCAGAATTAGGACTTTGTTCTCAGAATTAGGACTTTGTTCTCAGAATTAGGACTTTAATCTCATAATTAAGACTTTAATCTCAGAATTAGGACTTTGTTCTCAGAATTCTAAATTTAATCTCAGAATAAGGACTTTGTTCTCAGAATTCTGACTTAAATCTCAGAATTAGGACTTTAATCTCAGAATTCTGATTTTTTTTCCCCTCAGAATTAGGACTTTAATCTCAGAATTAGGACTTTAATCTCAGAATTCTGATTTTTTTCTCATAATTCTGACTTTAATCTCAGAATTAGGACTTTAATCTCAGAATTAGGGCTTTGTTCTCAGAGTTAGGACTTTAATCTCAGAATTCAGATTTTTTTCTCATAATTCTGACTTTAATCTCAGAATTAGGACTTTGTTCTCAGAATTAGGACTTTAATCTCATAATTAAGACTTTAATCTCAGAATTAGGACTTTGTTCTCAGAATTACGACTTTAATCTTAGAATTCTGACTTTTTTCTCAGAATTCTAAATTTAATCTCAGAATAAGGACTTTGTTCTCAGAATTCTGACTTAAATCTCAGAATTAGGACTTTATCTCAGAATTAGGACTTTAATCTCAGAATTAGGACTTTGTTCTCAGAATTAGGACTTTAATCTCAGAATTCTGATTTTTTTTTCTCAGAATTAGGACTTTAATCTCAGAATTAGGGCTTTGTTCTCATAGTTAGGACTTTAATCTCAGAATTCAGATTTTTTCTCATAATTCTGACTTTAATCTCAGAATTAGGACTTTAATCTCAGAATTAGGACTTTGTTCTCAAATTACGACTTTAATCTCAGAATTAGGACTTTAATCTCAGAATTAGGACTTTGTTCTCAAATTACGACTTTAATCTCAGAATTAGTACTTTAATCTCAGAATTAGGACTTTATCTCAGAATTAGGACTTTGTTCTCAGAATTACGACTTTAATCTCAGAATTCTGACTTTTTTCTCAGAATTCTGACTTTAATCTCAGAATTAGGACTTTATCTCAGAATTACAGGTGCTGGTCATAAAATTAGAATATCATGAAAAAGTAGATTGATTTCAGTAATTCCATTTAAAAAGTGAAACTTGTATATTATATTCATACATTACATACAAACTCATATATTTCAGATGTTTATTTTGTTTAATTTTGATGATTACAAATGACAACAAATGAAAATCTCAAATTCATCATATCAGAAAATTAGAATATTACTGAAGACCAATAAAAACAAAGGATTTATAGAAATGTTGGCCAACTGAAAAGTATGAACATGAAAAGTATGAGCATGTACAGCACTCAGTATTTAGTTGGGCCTCCTTTGGCCTGTATTACTGCAGCAATGCGGCGTGGCATGGAGTCGATCAGTCTGTGGCACTGCTCAGGTGTTATGATAGCCCAGGTTGCTCTAATAGTGGCTTTTAGCTCTTCTGAATTGTTGGGTCTGGTGTATTGCATCTTCTTCTTCACAATACCCCATAGATTTTCTATGGGGTTAAGGTCAGGAGAGTTTGCTGGCCAATTAAGAACAGGGATACCACGGTCCTTCAACCAGGTACTGGTAGCTTTGGCACTGTGTGCAGGTGCCAAGTCCTGTTGGAAAATGAAATCTGCATCTCCAAAAAGTTGGTCAGCTGCAGGAAGCATGAAGTGCTCTAAAACTTCCTGGTATGTGGCTGCGTTGACCCTGGACCTCAGAAAACACAATGGACCAACACCAGCAGATGACATGGCACCCCAAACCATCACTGACTGTGGAAACTTTACACTGGACTTCAAGCAACGTGGATGAAGTGCCTCTCTTCTTTTCCTCCAGACTCTGGGACCTTGATTTCCAAAGGAAATGCAAAATTTACTTTCATCAGAGAACATGACTTTGGACCACTCACCAGCAGTCCAGTCCTGTTTCTCTTTAGCCCAGGCAAGACGCTTCTGACGCTGTCTGTGGTTCAAGAGTGGCTTGACACAAGGAATGCGACAGCAGAAACCCATGTCTTTCATACGTCTGTGTGTGGTGGTTCTTGAAGCACTCACTCCAGCTGCAGTCCACTCTTTGTGAATCTCCCCCACATTTTTGAATGGGTTTTGTTTCACAATCCTCTCCAGGGTGCGGTTATCTCTCTTGCTTGTACACTTTTTTCGACCACATCTTTTCATTCCCTTCGCCTCTCTATTAATGTGCTTGGACACTGAGCTCTGTGAACAGCCAGCCTCTTTAGCGATGACCTTTTGTGTCTTGCCCTCCTTGTGCAAGGTGTCGATGGTCGTCTTTTGGACAACTGTCAAGTCAGCAGTCTTCCCCATGATTGTGTAGCCTATAGAACTAGACTGAAAGACCATTTAAAGGCTTTTGCAGGTGGTTTGAGTTAATTAGCTGATTAGAGTGTGGCACCAGGGGCCATCAATTTTGAACCTTTTCACAATATTCTAATTTTCTGATATGATGAATTTGAGATTTTCATTTGTTGTCATTTGTAATCATCAAAATTAAACAAAATAAACATCTGAAATATATGAGTTTGTATGTAATGTATGAATATAATATACAAGTTTCACTTTTTAAATGGAATTACTGAAATCAATCTACTTTTTCATGATATTCTAATTTTATGACCAGCACCTGTAGGACTTTTTTTCTCAAAATTCTGACTTTAATCTCAGAATTCAGATTTTTTTCCCATACTAAACTGAAACATTTAAAAATCAGTTAACCTTTTTATTGTTTTATACTCCAGTTAACGATTAATCGATTACCAAATTAGTTACAATTATGTCAACTATTGATTTTCACGATGAATCTGATGGTTTTAGCCCTAATTCCAACCTAGTGTTGTAAGTTGTTAAAATAACGGCAGGGACACGCAGACATCACTGCTGGGTTAGACGCACTTCTACAGAATTCTGCTTCAGCGGTTCTGATGGCAGATACCCTCCACACCGTTCAGATTCTTAATTGGACCAAAAAGAAAATGTAAAACTGATCTCAGCTTTGTGTGGGATAATGATTGACATCAGATCAAACCCTGTAAGTCTCATTCAGACTCAGTCGTCTAAAGATCTGGGCTGAATCAGCTGATGAAGACATCCTGTCTGCATCTTTCTAGATCTGCTGAATGTTTCGTAAGGAGCTGAAATGATTAATCGTTCATTATTTCAATGAACGATTTAATATTTAATAATCGATTAATCCTTACCTGAAGAATAGAGACTGTAAAATATGCCTTTAGCTGACAGAGACCCACTTAGAGCCGGAATTATGTCAAAATTATAAAGAAATATACAAATACTTTGCATAAGATGAAATAAGCTTTTCATCTTGAATCTGCTCAATCCAGAATTCCAGTTTAACCAGTTTCAACTGGTTTAATTTTGGCTGTCTGAATTGATTATTCCAAAAAATAATCGACAGATTAATCGACTTGCAAAATAGTTGCTTCCCTACTTTGGTCAAACAATGGATATTTTATACTGACAGGTGCTGATTTTAACGATCATTTTCTCTGATTTGAAGCTAATTCGGCGATTGGTTCTGGTTTCTTCTTCTTTATTTCTTCTGCAGAGGAGCTCCAGTTGAGCCTGGCCGTCTGGGACGAGGACTTCACCTCTGATCATCAGCAGGTGGAGGAAAAGCCTGATCTGGCCTCGGACTCCGAGTCAAACCAGAACGCCTCCAGTATCGGTGGGAGGAGTCAGACTGAGGGGTGTCCGGACCTGCAGGAGAGCAGCATCATCCAGGTCAAATTCCCGCCTCCTTATCTACGGAGCGGTACCAGTCCAACCGGGTTTATTGAGGCGGTCGTTAAAGTGGAAGAGGAAGATCCTCTGCCGAGCACCTCGGCCCAGCAGGAAGAGGCTGGGGAAGACTTTGCAGTTTCCTCTGAAGCTGACAGCGAAGAGGAGTGGAGGTCAAGCTCCCAGTCCAAAAGGCAAATTAGCACCAAGAAGAAGAAGACAAAGGCAAACAAGAGGGTTCCTCATCCTCCAGTCGCCCCCAAACTGAACCCCACCAAAAAGAACAAGTCTCCCATCTGCTGCAAAATCTGTGGCAGAGCCTTCCTCCTCACCGTGTCTCTGGTGAACCATGTGCAAGTTCACTCCAAGGACATCTGCGGCGTGTGCGGGGAACGCTTCGATGGCGAGGAGAGGTTCGACGCTCACCTGAAAACACACGTCAAGGCGGAGAGCTGCAGCGTCTGCGGGAAGTGCTTCACCAGCTGCAGTGGCTTGGAGATCCACATGAGGATCCACACGGGGGAGAAGCCGTTTGTCTGCAGCGAGTGCGGGAAGCGCTTCACCACCCGGGCCAACATGGCGCGGCACGTCCGAACCCACACCGGCGAGAGGCCGTACACCTGCACCGTGTGCGGCAGAAGCTTCAACGACTACACCACCATGAAGCGCCACCTGTTCCTTCACTCTGCCAAGAACAGCCACCTCGGAGAGTCCTCGTGCGAAAACGGCGACGGGAAGAGTCCGTCCTTCAGAGAACCGCGCGCTGTCTGCAAGGTGTGCGGCATGTCGTTCCACTCTGTGGTGTCCCTGCTGAACCACGGCAAACAGCATGAGACGGCGCTCTGCGACGTGTGCGGCGATCACCTCGGCTCCTTGGACAGCTTAGCGGCTCACCTGGACACTCACAAAAACGGGAAGGTGTGCGACGTGTGCGGGAAGTGTTTTGACAGCCAGGGACACCTGGAGATCCACATGCGGATCCACACTGGAGAGAAGCCATTTGTCTGCACGGAGTGCGGGAAATCCTTCACCACCCGGCCTCACCTGGTGCGGCATCAGAGAATCCATACCGGGGAGAGGCCCTACACCTGCAGCTTCTGCGGTAAAACCTTCAACGACTACACCACCCACAAGCGGCACCTGCTGATCCACATCAAGAAGTCCAGCGTGGAAGGCGCCCCTGTGGGTCCAAGTGACCACAGTGAGACCAGTTCCAATAAGAAACGCCGGCAGGTGCCCTGCAAGGTTTGCGGGGTGACCTTCTGCTCCAAAATCTCTCTGGTGAATCATGCCAAAATCCACGCCACGGACCTCTGCGGCGTCTGCGGCAATCAGTTCGTGTCGAAGGAAAACCTCAAACTTCATCTGAAAACCCACATCAGCAAGAGAGTGTGCGACGTGTGCGGGAAGTGCTTCGACTCTCTGTTCCACCTGAAGGTGCACCAGAGGGTCCACACCGGGGAGAAGCCGTTCACCTGCAGCGAGTGCGGCAAGTCATTCAACTTCCGGCAGAACATGCTGCGCCACGCCAGGTGCCACACAGAGGAGAAGCCGTACGTGTGCACAGTGTGCGGCCGCGGCTTCAGCGACCGCAGCTTCCTCACGCAGCACCGGAACACGCACACGGGCGAGAAACGACACCGCTGCCAGGTCTGCGGGAACACCTTCAACCGGAAGACCTACGTCAGGCTCCACATGAAGAAGGTTCACACAGCCGAGAAATCCCAGAAGAAGATGGAAGATTGAGCTTTTTGACTCCCAAAGATCCGTCTCAACTTCAGAACTGCGATGGAAACTTTCATCCATGTTAACTTCACCCTGTTTTGATGAATAACAGAGCGGACCTTAGAAACATTGATCGGGTTTGGGTCATTATTCTGGGGACTGAGGAGGACCTCCTGTCGTTGGATGGTCCGGTTCTATCTTAGGCTGGGCATACAGTGTACAATAGGAGATTGGGCCCGAAAAGGGCGGAAAGTCTTACAGTGTATTCCCAGCCTTAAAGATGATAGAAGGTCCATAATCCATCATAGGAACGAGTACGTTTAAGTGGTTAGAGCAGGCATACCCAAAGTCGGTCCTTGCAGGCCGCTGTCCTGCAGGTTTTTGATGGTTCCCTGCTCTCCATCCATCCATCCATCCATCTTCCTCCGCGTATCCGGGGTCGGGTCGTGGGGGCAGCAGCTTAAGAAGGGAGGCCCAGACTTCCCTCTCCCCAGCCACTTCTTCCAGCTCTTCAGGAGGAACCCCAAGGCGTTCCCAGGCCAGCCGAGAAACATAGTCTCTCCAGCGTGTCCTGGGTCTTCCCCGGGGCCTCCCCCCGGTGGGACGTGCCCGGAACACCTCACCAGGGAGGCGTCCAGGAGGCATCCTAAACAGATGCCCGAGCCACCTCAACTGGCTCCTCTCGACGTGGAGGAGCAGCAGCTCTACTCCGAGTCCCTCCCGGATGACCGAGCTTCTCACCCTATCTCTAAGGGAGAGCCCAGCCACCCTACGGAGGAAACCCATTTCGGCCGCTTGTAATCCGCGATCTCGTTCTTTCGGTCATGACCCAGAGTTCATGACCATATATGAGGGTAGGAACGTGGATCGACCGGTAAATCGAGAGCTACGCTTTTTGACTCAGCTCTCTCTTCACCACGACGGACCGGTACAGCGCCCGCTTCACGGCAGACGCTGCACCAATCCGCCTGTCGATCTCCTGCTCCCTTCCTCCCTCATTCGTGAACAAGATCCCAAGATACTTAAACTCCTCTACTTGGGGCAGGACCCCCCCCCCCTGACCCGGAGAAGGCACTCTACCCTTTTCCGGCTTAAGACCATGGCCTCGGATTTGGAGGCACTGATCCCCATCCCGGCCGCTTCACACTCGGCTGCGAACCGATCCAGCGAGAGCTGCAGATCACGACCTGATGAAGCCAATAGGTTCCCTGCTCTAGCAGAGCTAATTAATTTAGCCGTTAATCAGCAATCAAAGAAAGCAGGCTGGCTAGAGCAGAGAAACCTCTAAAACCTGCAGGACCGACTTTGGACATGCCTGGGTCAGAGCATCATGAAGGCCTCTTCCAGCATTATGAGAAAAATCAAGCTGCTGACGATGATCAGTGATTAAAGTGCTTTAAACTTGCTGCGGCTCACAGCTAAATACTTTTATTTCCTCTTTGTTTTATTGTTGTTTACTGTAAAATTTAACTGTGACATTTGATCAGAGCAAAAAAGGTTTTTATTCCAAAATACGAATTCTTGGCTATTTAGCTCCTTCGATGTGATCCATGCTGCCTTTTTTACAGCTGCTCAGCGCTGTGTAAAAAATAAATAAAAAATAAATATGTGGCTCCTTGTTAGCTGAATGTTTCTGCTGATGGTGTGAAAAGAAATAAAGGAACCAAAATAAAATGAGTTCAATTGAAGTCAGTTTATTTCTATAGCACCAATTCACAACACGTCCTCACAAGGAACTTTCTGGAACGAATTAACCAGATCAGATCGTTAGTTTAGTTCAGTTTTATAAGAAAAACCAGTTGATTGCATCGACTCATTGACTCTTCAGCAATCCCTCACACTAAGCTTGCTTGTAGCGACAGTGGAGAGGAAAAACTCCCTTTGAACAGGAAGAAACCTCCAGCAGAACCAGGCTCAGTGTGAACGGCCATCTGCTGAGGTCGACTGGGGTTCAAGGAGACAGAAGCAGACATAGAAAAAGAAGCATAGATACAAAAGGCAACTGTCAACCAGCTCCACAGGCGGCCCCGTCCAGGAAACACACAGCCAGGCAGACGAGCTCCGAGCCAGCTCCCATGTCAGAGGATGAAGAGAGCACATCCAGTTAGTCACAGTCAGAGAAACAGGACTACACTGGAAAACAGGCCAAGCTCCAACACCTAGAAACAAAGGTGTTGATGGCAGCAGCACAGCTGATATTTCTCTCCAGGATGGAGTCACAGCCAAACAGGAACAGACCAGATGAAGCTACTATGAGAAAAAGCAGAGAGAGCAGAACGTTAGAGATTGAACTAACAGATTCTGCAGAGTGGGAGAATAGAGATAGAATGAAGCAGAATGATGAAAAAGGGGTCCCTATGTCCTCCAGCAGTCTAAGCCTATAGCAGCAGAACTATAGAGATAGCTCAGGATAACCTGAGCCACTCTGAAAAGTAGAAAGGGTGTCAGTTGTTTTAACCCAGATGCTGTGCAGCTCAGAACAGAAGTGAAATCAGTTTTTCTCATGGCCAGTTGTTCTCACTGCGATGGATGATTCGCTTCACTTCTTAACAGTCCCAGTGAGAGGCAGGTCAAAATTCAGAGGCACCTCATCCATATTTATGATCTCATCCATTCCGATGGAATATTTGTTTATCTTTCTTAGTGTGAATTTGTAGAAGTATGTTATTTTTTCTGCGTAGTCAGGAGGGAGTTGCTGACAGAGTCATCCGTGCCCCAATGGACAATCCTTTTCGTTTCATAAATCTGTGACCAGTGTTGGGACTAACGCGTTACAAAGTAACGTGTTACTGTAACGGCGGTATTTTTTTCACTAACTAGTAAGCTAACGCGTTAGTTTTTAAATTCAGTAACTCCGTTAACATTACTACATGATGCGTTACTGCGCTATTTTATAGTCTCGGGATCAGCTAGAGACTTAAAAGCTGCAGTGAAGGATTGTCTTCCTGTGTTAGAGAGAGGGAGACAGGAAGGAAACATGCTGAGGGCGTGTTCGTGTTTACCAACACTAGTCATCATGGCGGCTGCTGCAGAGCCCAAGTCGAGTTTCTTCACTTGGAGATATTCTCATTAATTTACAATTTGTGCCTTGGATCAAAGATTCTATCTACAGCCCAGAACAGCAACTGTAATCTGTTGAAACACCTACAAAAGCAACATGCTGCGACGAAGCTAGAGGCTACCGGTGTCGTGCCAAGGTAGTTATCCCTGGGAAAATTTGTATCCCCTCGTCGGGAGCGAACGAACAACCCGACTTAACTCCGCCTCAATTCCAACGTGCAGAACTTGAAATTTGAAAAGTTTTACATGTATGAAAGTTGAGCTTTACTGTTTTATTCTTCACATGTTATAGCAGAATATCGCCAGTGATATTGATCTTAAACTAATAATGCTGCGTTCACACCGGGGGCAGCTGGCGCGACAGAAGCAGCGAGTTTACATGCAAAGTCAATGGTTGACGCGCGTCAAGGCGCAGCAAAAGGTCCTGCGGCGCGTTTTGAGCAGCAGACGCAGCACGTCTGAGCAGCTGAAGCAGCGCGTCGGGCGCGTTTTGGCATCTGACGTGCGTGACGCGCCGCAAACGCGTTGCTGCTCGAGATGGAAAAATTGAATTTTTGCTGCTCGACGCGCCGCGTCAACCAATCAGAGAAGCTGATCTGGGAGCTGGCATAGAGAGACACAGCGCTGATGACACAGACTGCTCTGATCACTTCTCTTAAACAGTTTATTAAAGCATAATTAACTTAAAATATATATATATATATATATATATATATATATATGGCTTTTATTATCCTGCTGCCTGCAGATCGGATTATTTAGATGAAAAACACCTACCAGCCGCCGCGGTGAACCGCGAGGAGGCGACCCGTCCAGAGGCTACTGTTGAAGGGCTTCCTTCTGTCGGCGCACCGCCGGTATGTGGGGGTCTGAGCGGCTCCGACAGAAATAACATTGGGAGACAGGATTGTAATCTGGATGAACTGACTGCACTGATTAAGTTTTCAGGTGTATTTTCTCACTTAAAAACATATTAAAACTACTTTATTCCCACTGATCACAGCAAATATAGCTGCAAGGCAGAGAAAGGATAGTGAAGCTCCGCCCAACGCGCATCAGACACACTTTTGCACCACGCAGCAAGAGCAGCAAAGCTGCTTCAGCCGCGCGTCAGAACTAACTGGTACAAGCAGCAAAAATGAAGCAGCAGACATGATTTTGCTGCTTTTGCAGCGTCCGGTCTGAACGTAGCATAATAAAACACAAACGTTTGCTTGAAAGCTGGTTGCTGACAGCAGTGTCTACTCCTCCCTCTGAAAGCAAACAGATCCTTGTTCTTTTCCACACGTTCATTAAAAAATCTCTCATTGTTTCACAGTGTCCATATGTTCTCATCCCATTGAAAACTGTTGTAAACCATATACTTGTAATAAAAATGAAATAGAAAATGGAGTGCACCTGTAATCATTAAAGACTATATGCAGAAGGAAATAATTTTTTCCTGGTTGAAATTTAGTAGTTTAATCTATATTTGTGTTTATATTAACTTACAATTTATCACTGTTGTACTATCCTTAATAAACAGTTTGTGTTCTAACATCAGCCGTTTTATTTCATCCCATATTGCCAGAACTGGCAATATGAAATAAAACCTGCTGTAATCTGTTCCCCCTGTCTAAATCAGACAAAAAAGGTCCCAGCTTTTTCATTTTTGGCTTATAAGCATCTTTTATGATGGCAATTCATTCCTGAAACTTTGGAGTTGATTGGCCTTTGTTTCTTAAAGTTACAAGGGGGGAACAAATTATAGCAGGCCACCTGCTGTAAAGGGCAATTTTGCAGGCAAAGCATTGTCAGTTTGTTCTGCCCTGAAATAAATTGGCACTTTGAAACATATCTTTGTTGCTTGTATATAGAATTGCTTAGCAGAGTTTCATGATGCAAATGCATGTCAAGTTCTTCAACAGATGGTATTATTCTCCAGTGCAATAACATTTCTGAAATTAAGGCTATAAGGGCATAATGTGAACCTTTAAAAAAAAAAAGTAACTAAATAGTTACCTTTCACAGTAACGCATTACCTTATGGTGTAAGTAACTGAGTTAGTAACTAAGTTAGTTTGCTTTTTTTTCTCCTTTTTGAACTGAGCCACTTGTTCATTCTGGCGTCTCCAACGTCTCGCCATTCATTCGTTTATACCAAGGGTACGTTCGGCAGCTCTGAGAGCCAAATCAACTGCCTTTAATTTAAAATCTGCATCATATGCATTTCTTTTGTTTGCCATAATGAGAGTTTGTGAATGAAAGCCTCTTTTTCCACCTGTAATACTCCGCTTGCTCTGGCTACACTGCAAAAATTATCTAAAAATGAGTAAAAAAGTCTAAAAGTAAGTGTATTTACCCTTAATTTGAGGAGGAAAATAATATGATTTGCCAATGGAATGAGTATTTTAACTCTTAAAATAAGATAACTAGATATTATACACTTGAAATAAGACAATGCAATAGTTTTTTCTTATTTTAAATGTAAATTGTCTTATTCCATTGGCAAAGTGTTGCAGTTACCTCCTTAATTCAGGAAAAAATGCACTTAATTTAAGAAAAAATAACTTATTGAGATTTACATTTTTTTGCAGTGTAATCTAGTTTCTTTTTCACACTCATTTGTACGCCACCACTTTGCCTGGCGGACAGACTTGTGACCAACATGCCGCTCTGTGTCTGATCACATTCCTTTCTGCAAGACAACAGCAGAACAAACCAAAACAAATCCTCATGAAAAATCCCAAAGTCTCAACGGACTATAAGCTTCACGATTAAAAGTATTTTCTTATAGTCAGAAAATTACAGTAATCATTTCTATCAGGCTTAGATTATCAGTTGTGTTTTCATTTTTCAGGATGATGGTGTTTAGAGTTTTAAACAACCAAAGCTTTGGTCCATTTAACCCATTATCACTAATCTCTCTGTGCTCCATGCACTGAGACCCCCACCATCATGCCTCCTCCCATATCCAATCAGATACTGTAAAAGGTGCATCCCTTTCCTGGCAGTGGTTTTCACCTCTAACCCGGTGAAGTATCTGCACCGGGTTAGAGGTGGTGGTGGTGGTGGGGGGGTGTTTGTCTACACTCATTGATCTGAGAGTATCTGCAGGTCACCTGGTCTGTGACACGATGCTCAGACACTCTGCAGGGTACCTGATCTCGACTCTGAAGGGCCTACTGCCTCCCTTTTTTGAAAATGCAAATTTTTACAGTTGTGGTATTTCTTTTAAACATGAAATACATGAACCATGGAAACCATAAAAAAACACATTTACCTTCACAAAGCCTCAGAAGGGCAAGATTTATGGACAACAAGTAAACCTGTACATGAAATTGTTTTGATTTTATAAAGTGTTTTTATAATGTTTTTTGTTGTTTGCATTCATATAAATATACTGTTGCGATAAGTTTGTATACTTTTAATTGGTTTTTGGTATACGTCTATTTTGAATTTATTCATGTTACTGTTTAACCAAAGTGTCTGTAATTAGTTTTGACTCTGACTAATTTCCATTATTGTCAGTAAGGAGGAACGAACGCTGCTCAGGCAGAACAGGGCTGATTACCGTGCAATAAGGGACGTATGATGAACTGTTCTCTCTGTTTGGAAAGATAACAATAAAGTGCCGACTGCGTGAAATCCATCGATTTTTTTACTTGGATGAAGAGTTGAATACTTTTTTCCCACGACACTACATTCTCCCTTTAGCTGACATAATTTTGTTCATTCCTTTTCTTGTTTTTTGTTCATGCAGATCGCAACAGATTGTGTATATTTTACATGTGAACCACTCTGAGTGAAAAGTCTGTCCACCTTCATCCAACATTTATCTCCTGTCAGTGACTGGCGCTCCTGTAGCTTCTGGATATTAAAGTAATAAAACAGAAACCTTGACAGGGATCTCAGTCACCTGCAGCAATTAATTGGGTTCTTTTAAGCTTTATCAGAGGCATAAAGTAACAAAGTACAAATACTTTGTTAATTTCCTTAAGCGAAAATGCTGGCCATCTATACTTTATCTGAGTATTTATTAATTTTTTTTAGATAACTTTCCTTTAACTCCTTACATTTTGAAAATAATCTCATTAGTTTTGTTTCATTTAAGCTCATTTTCATTATGGCCTTTTGGTATAAAAAAAAAAAAATTCTAAATACTTAGTTTCATTCAGACAATTAATTTCTTTGTGGTTGGACTCGGTGCTGCCCCAACTTGTTAACTAGATACTAACATAAATTGTTTTTCAAGATGATGCAAAGTTAAATGTCACACTATTACCATTAGTTATAAAACTAATAAATTGAAGTCTAAGGAAGTTTTCATCCAGAATTGTAGAAAAATGTTCCTTTAATAGGGTAGAGCAGTAAAGCTTCTGGCCTTAACAGTTTTTCCTGCATTACTTTTATTCTTTGAGTAGTTTTAAAAATGGTACTTTTGCAATTTTCCTGGATTGAAAAGCTTAAGTTGATCCTCTTAACTTCTACAAAAGGGCTTTAAATAATAGGATTTATACTTCTACTGGACTTGTAAACATGAATATTTTTGACGCCTCTGCTCCTTATCTGACTCGCATCAGATATATTTTCTTGCTCCTGTTTCTTAAACATTTCTTAAATAGATCACAAGGCAGATCTGAGCAGATCTACAGAACAACATTCACACCATGTAATCATATAGTTCTGTTTAACCTGCACTGATCAGCATTTTCATGCCTGCAAATAGACTGAGGGCCGGATTTATCAAGATCCAATTTTGCGTGCAGTAATTTGCGCTCGCAAAGTGGAATTTTGCGCGAGGGGCTGAACCATGGTTTGCGGGTGATTTAACAAGAGCGATTGCGTAACTGGTGGCAGGCGCAAAACTGTTGGAGACGCCCTATTTAAATGATGGTTTTGCGCGTTTTGTGGTTTGCGGCAAAGTAGTTTGTAGTTTGTGCAAACTAGTGCATTAAGAAATTTTAATCTTACAGTGACACCACCCCCTCCAAAAAAATAAATATATATATATATATATATATATATATATATATATATATATATATAAACTTTGGCAACCTTTATTCCCTAACCTTTATTCCCGCAGTAAGAAAAAAACACACAAACAAAAATAAAACAGGTGTTTTTTATCGGCCTGTAGAAAAATGCACATACCAAATGGCTCACAAGAAGTGACTGTGGATAAGATGACTGCATTGGCATGTTGCTCCACAGGCGCAGAGGTCGGGGTTCTCTCCGGTAGGGCGTCA
Organism: Cyprinodon tularosa; assembly: GCF_016077235.1. NCBI lineage: Eukaryota > Metazoa > Chordata > Actinopteri > Cyprinodontiformes > Cyprinodontidae > Cyprinodon > Cyprinodon tularosa. Next base: position 943,572 of record NW_024039297.1, on the reverse strand, counting down.
GGGCGACATGGCATTTAAAACGTCGGACAGCACTTCTGAAAAACGAGATTGGGAGATCCCAGATGCAAAAAAGTGCAATGTTGCAAGGAGTTTCGTGATATCTGGTATTGCGTGGGTCCTCCTTGTGCCTGGCTCCAAATCCATTCGGAGTTTCCTCAACAGCTCCAAAATGGCAATGCTGGATAAACGATATGTTTTGATGATCGTTTCCTCGTTCATTCCAAAAATATTCACACGGAGTGAAAAAATGCGTTCTCTGCGTCTCCTTGCTTCATTTCGATTTCTCCTTCTTGCGACAATAACCGTTGCCATGTGTGCGCAATTACGCATACAGACCATTTGCACCTTCTTTTGAAACGTGTTAAATATAGAGTCAGATACCGTTAGCAAAATTGCTTTCAGGTTTGATAAATCACTTTGCGAGTGCTAAATTAATATATTTACATGTTATCCTCCCACAAGACGCACTTTTGCGTGTAAACGCCCTATATTGAATATTCATTGCAGAAAAAGTACTAAATGGATAAGAGACGCTATTTAGCACGTTTTAAAGACCAAATCCTTTTAGCACGCTGTTGAAAGATCAGTTTGTACATTTTGTAGCGTGCGCAGTGAAATACGTAGCTCACGTTTTAATACACGCAAACCTTTGATAGATCCGGCCCTGAATGTAGAAAATCCTCTCATGCCATCGACTCACATTCTGGGTCCCAGTAGATCTCAGGTTTCAGTCTAAAGTTCCTGATCTCTTCCACAGTAACGGCCAGAACCCCCATCATCTGTCAGCTTTGAAGCAAACATTAAAACTAAGAGGTACTGAGCATTTTACGGGGGGCTTTCAATGCAACCGCTTTCAGCATTTACTTAATCATATTTAGTTACTTTAACACAATTGTTTTATGTCCTACCCTACTAACATAAAACAACTCTGTTAAAGTAACTAAATATGATTAAGGAAATCCCAAAAGTGGTTGCATTTTTTTTTTCCTTTCTGACCCACCTCCAGTTTTTTGATCTAGCTGAAACTTAGCAATTATTTACTGAATATCTTTGTAGATGAAGTGGCTAATTTCAGCTCTGAACTAATTGTGGTTTCTGATTTACAGGTTTTTGAACAGTTTGAAATGAAGGCTGTTGAGTTTTCGGCAGTGATCTGGTTTTTGTATCTGAAAGGAAGCACACCGCATACCTTATGGTGATGATGCCCCATCATATGATCTTACAAGGTGAGATGAGGGATAATCTACTCTGCAAACTGACTGGATGTGTGTTTGAAATCAACAAAAAACAGCTTTAACACTAAAAGTCCAGGAGATACGAGAATAACTGATGGTTTATTCTACAAAACAGACACCAGAGCAAGGCAGAAAGTGAGCTACAACTGTAGTTTCCTAAAAACGAGTCACCTATCGCACTGGGAGAATTACATTGGACCCTATGGGGAGCTCACTGCTCCAAAAATGTGCAGGAGGAGCAAGCTCTGCAAGTCGCAAAATAATCAGAGAGAAATATTCTAAAGCGTCACCAAGGAGAGGTGGATTATTATCACATTCATTGGATTCGAAAATAATACTTTTCTGAGGAATTTCCAAAACCTAAATGATAAATGGCACCTCTATTCTATTATTAGAATAAGTATAAAATGAGCAATGACTACACTATCAACATATTCTCATTATCAGTGTGTATGAAATCGTACGAAAAGTTATGCACACTATTTCGTACGTTTTGGACATTTTTCCTCAAAAAACCACAGAAAAAAAAAGCAGATGGACGTAAAACTGGGAAAAACAGTGCAATCATCACTTATTCATGTCTCTAACTATGTTGCTTGCTGTTTTATATCTTAGGGTTAGGGATAATTGTAATTTATATTCTATATTCGTGAATGGTGCGTCAGATGCGCATGCGCATACGACGAAAAAAACGTCCAAAACGTACAAAATTACGGTGCATAACTTTTCGTACGATTTCATACTGAGAATAGGTTGACACTATAGGTCATTGTACTGCCTTCAAACTTGTAGGATAAACAGATAATCTCATCTGGATCAGACTACAACTCTTACTTTGGAAAGATATGCCAAACTTTATTTTTGGAGATTTATTCATTATTATTATAAGCATATAAAAGCCAATAATTACACTATAGATTGTTGTAGTGCCTCCAAACATAGATAACCTCATCTAGTTCACACTACAACTCTTACTTTGGGAAAATGTGCTAAACTCATTTTTTTTTCTTCATTGTTATAAGCATATAAAAGGCCAAGAATTACTTATGACTTCGAGACTTAGACAGATTTATTTTGTCATTTTTTTATACACAACTGTAAACAAAAAGAAATTTTGTATAGAACAGCTCTAGACAATTTCATATTTTAAATTGCAGCCTTGAAAACAGTAATAAATACATTTAAAAAAATAGGTATATAGACATATGACTGTATATTTAGAGTTCTAATTTTTTTTAAATTCTTTTTTAATAAATAGGCCAAACTGTATTTTTGGAGATTTATTCATTGTTATTATAAGCATATAATAGCCAATAATTACACTATAGATCATTGCACTGCAAAAAATGGAAATCTAATTAAGCAATTTTTACTTAAAATAAGTGCATTTTTTCTCCAATTCAGTACGAAAGTGAGACAATTTGTCAAGACAATTTACATTTAAAATAAGAAAAAACAACTGCATTGTCTTATTTCAAGTTCATATTATCTATTTTTCTTATTTTAAGAGTAAAGATACTAATTCAATTGGCAAATCATCATATTTACCCACTCAAATTAAGGGTAAATACACTAAATTTAACAAATTTTTACTTAATTCTAGATCATTTTTGCAGTGTGTAGTGCCACAAAACGTATAGCACACATAGATAACTTCATCTAGTTCATACTACATACTTTGGGAAAATGTGCTAAACTCTATTTTTTTTAGGTATGTTTCATTGTCATTCTAAGCAGGCCAGGTGTACAGCCTGCAACAGGAACCACAGCACTGAGCGTTGTGTGCACTGCACAAAGTATACCTGTCACACATGCAGGAAGGACTCACCTTGGGTTTATAAAAACTGCTAAATGGGACAATTGTAGCTTCATATCTAGAGCTTTTCCTTGGGTCAAATAAATGTTACTCCAGTACTGAAATTTGTTTGTCATTTTCTAAGCTGAAATGTTGAATGAGGTGAAAAGGCGAGACAAGACAAAATACAATTATTCTCTAAGTTGTTAGCAAGTCATCTTATTTAACTGCTCAAATTAAAGGCAAATACACTTAATTTAAGACATTTTTTATTTTTCTAGATGGTGTTTGCAGTGTACGATCACATCGATGAGTTAAAGGCATGACTCTGTCTATACTTTGTTTCTCTACGTTTCAAACATTTCAATATAGAGAAACTTTGCGCAAAGAAAAAGTTCCTCAGTAATTCAGCAGTTTAACTTTAAAGCTTAGAAAGAAAAAATAGAAAATCAGCAGAACTGTCACATAGATGCTCCCCTCTGACCTTTAAATGTTGAACATCTGGAAACATTCAGAGTTGCATGACTTCACTAGATCATCCACCAAGGCTTGTTTTAGATTCAAACGCTTATTTTTTTAAATTTAACTCGCTGATGTTTTCCACTAGGGATGCACGATATTGGGATTTTGGCCGATATCCGATATTTTAAAACTAATGTAGCCAATAACCGATATCGATACTGATGTTAAAGCTGGACAAAAATAAGTAGTCATTGAAAATAGCAGTTCTGTTATCCATTTCTGACACTTTGAAAAATAATATACTCAAATATATTTTCATATGCTGATATCAAACTGATTTTTAAAAACGCGGTATCGATCTATTTTACTTTCAAAATCTGGTGAAATTTCATCGTTCTGTTACAAACTCTCGTGATATTTTGCAAATTCTTGTGAGATTGTTGGATTAATTGTACAAGTTATTCTACTTTTAATCATATTACTTTAATCATATTATTATGCTTACACACTGAGATCATATTATTATGCTCACACATTTTGTTATCCTTATACATTCATATTTACACATTTGCATATTCCTGTATACTTGTATTACACAAAGTGTTGAAATGTTTCACTTGCTGTCTTTCTAATGCTTGTTATTAGTGTGTGCAGATGCAGTGCTGGCTGCTCAAGGTCAGCAAGGAGAAAACACGGGGAAATGCACTCACTAACACCGGAGAAAGGAGTGAAAGCTCTTATCTCATGATATTGTATAACTTCTGGTACCGACTGGGTTTCACCCCTCCCTTCTGGTTCCGACTGGCTTCACCCTTCCCCCTCCCCTTAGCAGTCGGAACCACATTGTAGCCAGGGCGTTTCCTTAATAAAAAGGCTTGTGAGAGCGGAGCTGTTTCAGAGTGGTTTGGAGAATTGTAACTGAACAGTCTCTGATCACTCTCCTTGCAAGTGAATCATACTAAAATTCTCTGTGTCATTCTTTGTACAGGTTACTGCATAAAATGTTTGGTGTTTAAACCTAACATTAATTGGTCCTTCGAGCCGGATTGCAAGATACCCGACGACCCCCAGCAGGTAAGTGAGACCCAGATAAGCCTGCGGCCGCAGCAAAGAGACCCTTTACGGGACTGGTCTCTCCCTTACAAGCTGGGGTCCGACGGTTGAAGCATTTCGAGGACGCAGAGAATTGTGAGTAGTTTTTCTTTTAATAAGGAGTGAGTGAATTATTGGAAGAAAAATATATAAAAATATAAAAATTTATAAAAATATAATAATATAAAAAAAAAGATAGAAGTGAAGGACAGCGAAGTCCTCTCAGCGTGGGGTCACGAGATTCCCCTTTGCAAACAGTTTAAACCTCGTGAAGGACGGCGGTGTCCTCTATCTTAAATAGTTAAATTCCGCATGGGGTAACGAGGTCCCCCTTTTGTACTAAAACCCTGACAATTCTAGACTCTATCAGGTAAAACAGAAATTTTAAAACAGTTAAAGTCCGCGGGAGGGCAGGCTCCCCTAGTTTGTAAGGGCAGGTTCCCCGAGTTGTAAACTAGTTAAATTCTGCGTAGGATGGCGGCGTCCTCTGTGTTTAAAATAAAGTAAAAGTTAACTGCGCAGTGTGTGTGTGTGTGTGAGTGAGAGTGTGTGTGTGAAAGGAAATATAGATATCACTAGATATCTGTATTTCATACCAAAAGACAAGGGTTAAATGGTGAGCTTTTGTGGAAGTTTGTAGACAAGAAAACTCCACCTGTAAAGGTTGAAGTGAGTTTTACCACAAAAGTAGTTGATCACCATCTTGTCTGAAGCCCCAGTGTTTAGAACACGACAGGTGTTAAAAACCCACTGGGCCCAAATTTAGTTCAAAATGGGAAAAGGGCAAAGTAAAGAAAAACAGAAGTTATTAGAGAAACTCCAGTGCAAAGATTGGAAAGCAGTCGAAAATTACTGGATAAAAAACTACGGTTTTAATAGGCAAATTGAGCACCACAAACATAAAAGATTTGCAACAAAAAATAAAAACAAAGAGCAAAAATAAAGACACTTTGATGGCAAAAGAAGGTTACATGCAAACCATGGTCTGGATGAAATTGGCAGAACAGAGAGAACAGGGAGAGCGTAGAGCTAAGAGAGACAGGGGGGAGAGACAAAGAAAAGAGAAAGAAGAGGAAGAAAGGGAAAGTGAAGAAAGAAAAAAGGAAAAGGAAAGATCAGTTATGTTTCATAGAAAGGAGGATGATGAGTACGCAGGGCCCTATTCTAACCTGATACATCAAATACATAATCTCCCATCAATGGGAGGTGCTGCCGCTGCAGCCGATCCCTCAGCTCTCTCACCCACGGGGGATCCTCCACGATACACTCCCCCACAACATGTAGAAGCACCATTGAAAATAGCCCCTCCTCAAGCAGCTTCTCCACAAGCTGATACCTCCCAGGGATATATTACTAGGTCCAAAGGTTCTGTAGGAGATTGGTCAAAAACTTTAGCGACAACATTTAATGACATTCTGTCTCCACGGGCACCCCGAGTGATGCCTGTGAACCTGGAAGGTGAAGGAGCAGTCCTCACGCTTCCTTTCATAGAATTACCAAACCCCTTAGCAGGCCAGGTTGAGGGGAATGCCCAACAACCAGCCACAGTAATGGTATACAGAACCTGGACACAGGAAGATGTTAGAAAAGCAGTAGAAGGAATTCCCTCTCCAAAGAAGGATGTGGAAGAATGTATAATTCAAGAATGGGTAAATCGTCACCACATAGAGATGAGTGGTGCAACACTCCAAAAGTATATAAATCACGCCCTGCATGCAGAGAAAGTCATAAAAAGTAAAAAGAATCACAATAAAGAATCCACTGTGTTTTATCAGGAGGAAGAGGACACTGTGTTTTATCAGCAGTCCAGAGGTAGGGGCCGAGGCCGTGTAAGGGGAAGAGGTTTTGGATCACGCTCAACTGATAATTCCAGAGCGTGTTGGTCATGTGGAAAAAAAGGCCACATAGCTAGACACTGTCAAAGTAAACCACAAAAGCAGGAAGCTCAGCATGACTAGATGAGCAGCCATTTTCTATTAGAGAGATAGAGGGTGAAAATATGGATGTCTTAAACCTAGAAGATTTTTTTTAAAGAAATGTTATAGACCAGAAAAAAGTTCTGATGGTCCAGGGCACTCCTGTTAAATTTTGTGTGATACAGGAGCCTGCAGAACCACAATAAAAGAACCCATACCCTTGCACATACCCATCGTAAAGATGATTTACCTGTAGGTCCATATTCAGCATTATTACAGCAAGCACAAGCAGCTTTACAGCAAGACCCAAATGAACTTGGTGCTGCTGCTGCTTCTGCTTCAGCCCCAGTCTTGCCAGCTCCTAAAGTTGAGAATCTACCGGCTTATTCTCCTATGCCCAGCACCTCCACAAGGGTTACCCGTTCTGGGGGACCTGTGGGGGCTTGGTCAAAAGATATGGGGGGAGGCTTAATCTCCCCACTGCCAGCCCCTGAACCCAAACCTGAAATTGAGTGTTTCCTTTAATTGAGCTGCCAAATCCTTTGGCGGGCCAGGGGCCAGCTGAAAATCCATTTTTTCCTGTCATGATGGTCTATAGGCAGGGGCGGATTTAGGAAATTTGGGGCCCTGGGCATGGATGGGCAGGGGGCCCCCCCCCCCTGACAAGGAAACCTATAAAACAGTCGCATTCTACAGATAGAGCAATGTTAATAGAATAGACATTCATTATTTGTTCTAGGTTTTGTCCCTCTGTTCTTGTTCCTTTTTCCTCTCTATTTATCAGCGTTCTGATGGCATTTTAGCAAAAGCATTTTTATTAAAAACATAATTAATATGCACAAATAAGGAATAGTTGTATTAACTATACATGTGAATAGCACCCCAACAGTTTCCTGTGTGACAGTGGTGCATGCAGAACAACTGTTAAACAACAAATTCCAGGTGCTGGCCAAGGACCTGAGACTGTCATAGTCCGATTAGCTCAAGGTCATTTAAAGGCTGTGCAGGAGATCCAGCTTGTGTGGTTGAGAGACCCTGAAGGACTCTCCTGCCGGCTGTCTGCACTGACTTTACCTGAATGTCCAGTTAACCTCTTAGGCAGGGATGCTCTATGCTTTGCTTAGACAGAGGCTGGGCATCCCATCCCTGGTAGGGACACTATTGGTCTGGTGTCATTGGTACTATGCATTATGCATGCCTTTTTTTTTTTATGCTTGATATGAGCATCAGTACTGATGAGAGGAATTCATTGTTTAAAGAAAAAAAGAGCATTTTGCTACATTAATAAACATTTTTAAGCACTACACTAACTAGATGCTGTTTATCAATGTTGGAGTATCACCGGCTCTGATGAATGTGGAATTAGGACTGTTTTCCACTTTGTAAATCTTTTTATTTGAACAACTGAGACAGACGGTAAATACAGTACTTTCTTCTGAATATATAGAATCGTGCAGAGTTAAACCCCACTCTTATATTTTTACCTACTATGCTTCATTAAAAATAATAACTTCACTATGAAAGTTGAACATCTGGGCTGTAGTTACTCTGTGTTGCCCATCTCATGTATTTTATCTGTGGCTGAAAACATGAATCATATTAATTGATTATTTGCATATTCGTAAACAAATTTAGTGATTCATCATTAAATGGAGTATAGAGACTCTAACACATGATATACATGTAAAATCTAGCTTTCCCCGACAGAGTAACCCACTTGGATCGGTAATCATACCAAAACTGTAAAATAAATGTATAAACATTTTTGCAAATACGATTATAAAATGTTTTTGTCTGTCAATACTTTCCGTCCGGAGCTCTTCAGGAGGAGATGTTTTGGTTTCACCTGGTTTAATGTCATTAGTAATCTTCTTTACAGAACTTTTGGCTAACCAATTAATCGAAAGAATTAACGAGACTGATCGATTTACGAAATAATTGTTAGTTGCTGTCCTAATTTCATCGTAACATTGTATTAAACATAACATTTCTTATTAAAAACATGTGAAATGGGGATGACATTCAACGAAACAAACATGTTAATCAGCCAAACTATCTTAAAATCCATAATGGCACCTATATGTGACCAGAACATAAACCAATCCTTCCAAATAAAATTCTTTGAATGAGCTGCTATATTGAGTCATGATTTTACTCATGTCTCAACCGGGGGGATTGTAGGATTGATTGAGCATTGAGCATCATTATACAGCATATGGATTTATATTTTATGCAAAAAAACTTTTGTAAAGCATGTCTAATATGTGCTAAACATAATCTTCAAGGAAATTTAAGACCTAAAAAGGTGCTTTCCCTAAGCCTATTTATCCTTTCAATTCTGTTTGGTTATAATAGATTTGTTTTCTAAATGGATTGTAAGAAAGTGATAGTTAGATCAGATGAGTAATGAGTAAAATCACTTTCTTAATTATTCTGTGGACCCTTACCGTACTGCTTAGCACTCTAGTAATTCTACTGTGGTACCTGTTATAGAATACACATTTGGTCTCCTTCACCGACCTTCAGAGGAAGTCCATCGTACAAAGGGGGTTGTATTTTTTAGCATACAACCATCTCAAACTGGTGAAGGTTCAACAACTCTGCCGAGAGGTCATAGGAAGTAGACCATTGTGTAAAAAGATTATCCATATAGAACACTTTTGATGTTTAAACCTAGATGATGTTGCGATTATTCATATTAGTTTTGTTTTTAGCTCTCGCTCAGAGCAAGGATTCTTGTTGCCCTCAAGATCCAGCTATTTGTAAAAGGGACGTCTATCTCTGCTATAACTCTACTAGAGTAATCAGTTTGGTGACTATTCCTTTTCAAACATTCTCGCAAAGATTTAAACATGACCCCGGAAATTGGCACGGTTATGATTTCTACCTATTTCCTCGCGTAGTTCAAAGAACTCATAATGGTTGGGGAGACGTATTTAGAACCACTGGACATTGGAAAAAGGGATCATATGGATGGACACCTTTAGCTAAGAAATGGATGAGTAGAATATCAGGGTTCACTGTTAACCATGCCTCCAAAGTTTTCACTATGACAATAAACTCCACAGCAGAACCCCTTGAGAAGGAAGGCTGTTCTTCCTCATTTCTATGTGCACGGTCTAGTGGAACCGATCCATGTTGGCCTTTGTATTTGTGCCCCGTAAATATTACACAAGAAGGAGATGAGATACAAGGGATTCTTACTTCTGCCCAAGGTGAACAGATAAAAATTCAAAATATTAATGGTCCGCTTAAAACAGATGAATTGTTTCAAGTCATCACTGGAATCTCTGGGCAAACAAACAACTGGCTTTTAATGGCAGAAGAAGCAGCTAAAACAGTGTCTAATGATTGTCTTGTGTGTATGGGAGCTAGACCGCTGTTACGTGTGGTTCCTGCTACCATAACTCCTCAATGTCTTCTAAATATAATGAATTATACGGTCCCGTCTGATAATTGCACCTATTGGGATAACATCTATCCCCTGACCACAGCTGAGAAAAAACAAAAAAAAACAAAAAAAAAAAACAATCTTTTTGAAACAGGACCGGAGTGGGCCCGAAACCAGGCACACTAAATGAAACACAATGTGCAAGTATTTTACTGGTATCCACCTTTTTTAAAAAACCTCAATTCCGCAGCGACATCTGGTGGTGGTGTGGAGATGACAAATTGTTTGACAAACTTCCATGTAACACCACTGGATTATGTGCTGCTGTCACTTTGATTTTACCTGTTTCTGTTACATCACTCACAACGGATGAATTGTTAACGACTGCAAACAACATTTTACCTCATACAGAGCATACTAGAAGGAGGAGGGCATCTGAAAATGCATGGAGTGGAGATGACCCTACTTATATTGATAGCATTGGTGTACCCAGAGGTGTTCCTGATGAGTATAAACTAGCCAATCAGGTTTCTGCAGGATTTGAATCTTTTTTATGCTGGTGGTGTACTCTAAATAAAAATGTAGACAGAATCAACTACATCCATTATAACGTCCAGAGGCTGGGAAATAAAACAGAACAAGGCTTCTCCGCCGTCCATGAACAATTGTCAGCTACCTCTCTGATGGCTTTCCAGAACCGTATTGCTGTTGACATGTTGTTAGCTGAAAAAGGTGGTGTGTGCTCTATTTTTGGAGATCAGTGTTGCACCTTTATTCCCAACAACACCGCTGCAGATGGCAGCCTCACAAAGGCCCTTGAAGGCCTTCGCTCTCTTAACAGCAAAATGAAAGACCATTCTGGAGTTGACACAAAAATGTGGGATGGATTTGGAGACATTTTTGGTAAATACAAACAATTGGTGCTTTCTATTTTAATGTCTATAGCTGTATTTGCCGCCATCTTGACCTTATGTGGATGTTGTTGTATTCCATGTATTAGAGCACTGTTAAATAGACTAATTGCCACAGCAATACAACCCATGAAAGCAGAAATGTATGCCCTCATGCCCACTGAAAAATACCCATCTGATGATGAAGACAGCGCAGAGGATGAAATCTCTTTGCATTTTCCTGCTTAATTCTAATGACATTAACAGTAACCCACCAGCTTAAAGTACCTCTGAGTGTACCCTTTACAGCTAAAACGTGATTTCATAGTTGAAAATCTGAAAAGAAGTGACTACTGAATGATAAAATAAATAGCTTAAAGTGAATAAACAGGGGGGAAATGTTGGATTAATTGTACAAGTTATTCTACTTTTAATCATATTACTTTAATCATATTATTATGCTTACACACTGAGATCATATTATTATGCTCACACATTTTGTTATCCTTATACATTCATATTTACACATTTGCATATTCCTGTATACTTGTATTACACAAAGTGTTGAAATGTTTCACTTGCTGTCTTTCTAATGCTTGTTATTAGTGTGTGCAGATGCAGTGCTGGCTGCTCAAGGTCAGCAAGGAGAAAACACGGGGAAATGCACTCACTAACACCGGAGAAAGGAGTGAAAGCTCTTATCTCATGATATTGTATAACTTCTGGTTCCGACTGGCTTCACCCTTCCCCCTCCCCTTAGCAGTCGGAACCACATTGTAGCCAGGGCGTTTCCTTAATAAAAAGCTTGGTAGAGCGGAGACTTTTTCAGAGTGGTTTGGAGAATTGTTACTGAACAGTCTCTGATCACTCTCCTTGCAAGTGAATCATACTAAAATTCTCTGTGTCATTCTTTGTACAGGTTACTGCATAAAATGTTTGGTGTTTAAACCTAACAGAGATTTTGTTAGTAAAATAGATCGATACCGCGTCAATATATCAACATATAAAAATATGGCAAAATTTGGTGAATTTTGGGGGGATTTCGTAGCATAACGATGACATATAGCAATATTTCATTAGTAAAAGAGATTGATATGGTGTTTTTAAATGGCAATATATCAGCATATGAAGATATTGGGATATTTTAATGGATCAATATTTTTTTTTTTAAACTTTAGAAACTCAGAAGCTGATCAAATATCAGGTTAAATATCGGTGGGGTGGACGATGTCCGATATTTAGTTTTAAGGCCGATATCGATAGGGGGCCGATTATATCATGCATCCCTATTTTTTAAACAACAAATTATAAAATAAAAAAATCCTAAACAGCAGAAATGCTGAATCTAAACTGTGTTGAACTGAAAACCTGATGTAACCCAGGAATCCCCAAAGTCGGTCATCTTGGGCTGCATATTTTAGAGGTTTCCTGCTTCAGCACAGCTGATTTTAACTGAACTGCAATAATCAGAACCGGCTGTGATAAAGCAGGGAAACCTCTAAAACTCCTTCAGGATGCCTGTTTTAAAGTGAAACATGGACTATTGGGATATCAGAGGAGTTCATTTATGGTTTTTTTGTAGTTCTTGTTCTATAATGCAAATTATATTTCTATACTAGCCAAGCTTTTCTTGTAGTCCTCCAGACTCTCCTCACATCTCTCCCCATAATATTTTTCGTGACATTCACACAGTCCGATGCGGGCGCTTTTCACCTCCACACACTTTCCTCTCTTTTCCTTTTCACCACAGTCAACATTCTTACAGGGATCCACCTTCATCCGCTCTTCATCACTTTTAATCAGAACTCTGAACTTTCCAACATTGGGACCATCAAGTTTTCCAACTATATTGAAGCTGCATTCCCCTGTATAAGTGTAAGGGATTGGCTGATCCACGTCAGGATTAAACTCGTCTGCTGAAGGAGCTTCAGCTGCATCTAGAGAAAGAACACTCTCATGTTTATGGCTGTGTTTTTTAAAGTAAGCATGGATGACTGAGTACGTGTCCTTTAATTTAACATCACCCACCTGCTCTTTACAGCTCTCTAATGTTTCTGTAACTTTATCACAGCTCACTACTTTATTATAGCATTTTTTGAGGACATCTGTTACCTCGGTTGTTTTCTTATGGTTCCCTTTAGCCTGTGTGGCAAAAGCCACGCTGGTTTTTCCTTTGCTCGATACACTGAATCCTGTCAGAAAGTGTTTTTTTCTCCATTTATTGAACCTATTTTTATGCTCTTCATCATCTGTCAGAAAGGCAACGACAATCCAGTCGTAGCGGTCATAAGTCGTATCTAAATACTTCCTGATATTTTCTGCCAGAACTTTGCGGTCCTGTGAATCATCAATGCGATCCATAACATCCAGTTTAACATAAGGATCTGGGTCGGACATGCAGTTTACTTGAATTTTGAACATAGCTTCAGATATTTCTCGTGCTTTCTTAGCAAGTTTGTCTTCAAGATTTGCATCTTCGATATTTTTAAAGCGGTAATAGAAATGGGTCATGGTGATGGCCTCATGCATGAGGGCTGCATTAATGGCAGCGAAGGCTTTGATTCTCTTTTCATTACATCTGACATGATTTGTTAAAAGCTTTTCATAGTCAGCAAGTTGGCTACCTGATTTTATTACAAGTCCATGCAGGCTATCTACATACTTTTCAGCCTTACCAAAGTACTCTTGTATTACTGGTTCTTTGCCTTGATCCTTCAGAGTTTTAAGACACGGCTTTTTACAATCTTTCAACAACTCCTGTAGTTTATTATATCCAACAGTTATTTTTCCCTGCAGTTTCCCATAATTACTACTTGCCCAAATGTGCCATTCCAGTTGCTTCTGGTTTTCATCAATCTTTAAGTTTAGATTGGCAAATTCCTTCTCAAGAAAATTTAGAAGCTTTCTTTCTGGACTGTTTCCAGAAACATCATTTGCAAAATCAATAATAGCAGTTAAATAACCCCCAGCCTCTGGTATCAGACCAATAAAGGGTTTTGCTGAAGTTGCAATCATCAGAAGGTATTCTGCTGCTGTCTTGGTTGTCTTTGCGATCTGGCCTCTCTTCTGCAGAGCGCGGGTTTCCTGCAGGTCGGAGGGCTGAGGGGCGCTCAGGCTGCAGACCAGGAAGGAAGACGACACCAACAGCAGCAAAAGGAGGCCGGAGGACGCCATGGCTGCAGGAAACACAGGAACATTCATGAATGAAAGTAATTTCATTAACGTTATTCTTAGCAGACAATTATAGCATCAAACTCATAAGTAAAACTAAATAGATGCTAAATGTTTGCTTAAAGCCCTGTTGAGTTGACCGTTAAACTAATATATAATTGCCAAATACAGAAGAGGATTAGGGCCACTGGGGAAAAAAAGTTTACTTTTTTTATTATTATTATGGGAAAAACATCACAATTCTGACTTTAATCTCCAAATTCTGACTTTTTTCCCAAATTGAACTTAAAAAAATCTGTTAACTTGTTTATTCCTCAGTGGCCCTTCCACAGTAAAAATTCACAATTCTGCAGTTTTTTTCTTAGAATTCAGAGAAAAATGACAGAATTATAAAAAAAAGTCAGAATTCTGACTTTGAATTCTGACTTTTTTTCCTATTTTAAACTCAAATAAAATAAAAACATCAGTTATTTTTTTATATTTCAGAAGGATTTAAAGTATTTCAACAGGACAATTTAACCCATTCGTTTTGCACATGATCAATATATTGTCTTTTAGAATCAATTTGAAGAAATTTGGTTCTTTTTACATAATTATCAAACTGATCCCTGCAATACTAAACAACTGTTCTTTGTCATTTTCATGAATTTATAATTTAACAGACTACAGCTAATGTAACATTTCTTTACTCCAGTGGAAATTTATTCATTTTCAGAGGATTAGGGCCATTGAAAAAAATAATAAAAAAATGACCTGATTCTTAAATTTTATTTCAGTTTAACTTCTTGATAAGAGGAAAATGTCAGAATTCTGACTTTTTTCCCATATTAAACTCAAATAAAATGTAAAAATCAGTAAATATTTTTTTCCAGCGGCCCTAATCTTCTTCCATACGGGACCTAAAGTCCATATGATAAAGAATTCATTTAGCTGCAACTGTTTCCATCTGATTTTCCAGAAATGAAAAGTTGTACGTTTAAAGCACAGCTAATGTTAATGGAGCGATGGAAAGCAGAGCTTTGTTATGAAAGGAGCAAAAATCAAATAAGTAACTAAAACACATTTGTTATGTTCAAAATGATTTGGCTTCTTATCAGAACGATGAATGAAAGTAATTTCATAAACGATATTCTTAGCAGACAATTATAGCATCAAACTCATCAGTAAAACTAAATTGATGCTAAATGTTTGCTTAAAGCCCTGTTGAGTTGACCTTTAAACTAATATATAATTACCAAATACAGAAGAGGATTAGGGCCACTGGGGAAAAAAAGTTAACTTTTTTTATTATTATGGGAAAAATGGAGCAAAAATCAAATAAGTAACTAAAACACATTTGTTATGTTCAAAATGTGTTTGTTATGATAGAAACACATAGAAAACTGCATGAAATCATAAAGCAGATCTATTTTCTAAATTATTCAATTCCAAGTTTTTTAGTCTCACATTTTTATATTTCTCATTCTAAATCCATTAATGAAACAGCAAATCATACATTGCTAAATAATTAACCTCTATATCACAGATATTAGTTATGTTATTTTATATAAAATGAAGACATCACATAATCCTTATAAAATGTGCAAAATGCTAAACACAAACTGAACATGTTTGGATATTTTTTTAACATTTTTCCATATGAGGAGCTTTTACAAAATACCAATATTAGACCTTCCAAACTTATTATAAAAAAAAAAAAAACATTGAAGGAACGACTTTATAATAAAGCAGTTTCTATGCAGCTGCACTGAATTGCAAATTACTTTGAAATTAATTATGCTTAAAATAAAATATTTGTTTCTGTAATCGACTGAGTTAAACAGTGAAGTTAAGGAAAAAAAACTGGACAAAACAGAAGATTAAATAATTAAAAGAAATACAGTTTTTTCTAAGGCAATGAAAAGCTTTTTCTAACACCGCTGACTGAGGAGCTCATGTTCAAACGGACACATTAATATAATAATATATAAGTTAATCAGAACATGATGATTAAAGCAGCTTCAGGCTGACTTACCCAGGAGGTTCTGATCCGGTCCAGTGGAAGTCAGCTGCAGAATGATGGAGTTCATCTAAATCATTGCTTTTATGGCAATGTGTTTGGACATGCCCCCCCAACCTCCCACCCCTCCCGAACCCCACCCACGCCACCCCGCCCCACCCCTGGTGAGTGAGGCAGGGCAAGAAGGGCAGTAAAGGTTTTGAAATGAAAATTCATAACATGAAAATTATGTTTTTAAAAACGGTTTCCAGAATTTCTTTGTTCTTATTTCATAAAAAAAACAATAAAAATAATAAAAAAAATCTGAAAAAAGCAGTTTTCACTGTTTCAGATGATGATTTTCATGCATATGTTTTGATGCATTTTGATTCAAACATCATACAAAGTTCTACACTTTAGCAGTTATAATGAACTTGCATTTAAGGTCCTGATTTTTTTTCCAGTCTTTTAAGGATGTTATAAACAAAACTGTTCATTTTGAATGTATAAAGGACACATAGACTATTCAATTCTATTCAGTTTATTTCTATAGCACCAATTCACATCATGTCATCTGAGGGCACTTTCCAGTTCACCAGATCATCCAGTCAGATTGATTCTAAGTTTTCTATCTAAGGAAAACCAGCTGATTGCATCGACTCATTGACTCTTCAGCAATCCCTCACACTAAGCATGCTTGTAGCGACAGTGGAGAGGAAAAACTCCCTTCTAACAGGAAGAAACCTCCAGCAGAACCGGGCTCAGTGTGAGCAGCCATCTGCTGAGGCCCACTGGGGTTCAAGGAGACAGAAGCAGACATAGAAAAAGAAGAAGAAAATACTTTAGGATAAGACTTTTGCACAGTTTTTATGTTTGAGTTTAATCATCCATAAAAAAGTGATTTGCATAGTGTATGCAGAGCTTTGCAGTACAGCTCACAGTTCAAGCCTATGTCAAATTAATGTGAGGTGATTCATGTGGGTAAAAGACAGTCTACCTTCACCTAGAACTAGAGAAGCAGAAACAACCATGGCCAGAGTATCAACAAGATGATGATCAGAAAGAAAGAAGCTAAAGATGTAATGATCTCGGCACCAATGCTGGGCTGATCGCTCTGTCTATACACCTGCTCAGCTCCATCCTTTCTGCAATCAGCTCTCGCCAGCTTCACCTGTTTCCATCAGACCAGCCATCAGGGCCAGATTATCTCAAACCAACGTGGTAAAACTAATCCAGTGCCATCTTGTTACCTGCCTGCCTGTCTGTTAACTGAGCCTGCCTGATCCCGTTCTGACTCTGTCAGCCTCCCTGGTTGTGGGGAGTGCGGCCCTGTCGGCAGAGATGGGAAGTAAAGAAGTACAAATACTTCGTAACTGTGCTCAAGTAGATTTTTCTGATATTTTTACTTTACTACTTATCTTTATGGTGACTTTTTACTTCTACTCCTTACATTTTTACACAAATATCTGTACTTTCTACTCCTTACAATTAAAAAAATTGGCTCGTTACTTTAGTTTTGAATCATTTCAATGGAGTTACCGTTATTATTTTTCACGTCATCAATACCAAATTCAATCTAATTGGATGGGAATCTACGTTGCATTTGACGCACCACTACAAGATGAATCGACAGATTCGGCGGTATTCATTGGCGGCAAATCATTGCAGCTTGGTGGCGGTGGCGTTAGCATAGTAGCATGGACGACGAGATGATTGAAAATGAACACAACGGAGATCTAGTCCTATTGGCAGACATCCATTTAAAATGTAGGCAACGGCATGAAAAAAGTGGTTTCTACTTTTACTTTTATACTTTAAGTAAATTTACAAGCCTGTACTTTGTTACTTTTACTTGAGTAAAGAAGTTTAATCAGTACTTCCACTTTTACCAGAGTATTTTTTAACACAAGTATCTGTACTTTTACTCAAGCACGGAAAGTCAGTACTTTTGCCATCTCTGCCTGTCGGTTAGGGCGTTAAGCTTGGAATACTCAGGTTCTGAGTTCGAGCCCCACTCCCACAGACTGCCACTCTGAGCAAGACACGTAACCCCACACTGCTCCCTGGGCGCCCCAAGATGGCAGCCCACTGCTCCCCAAGGGGAGGGGTTAAATGCAGAGAGGGAATTTCGTTGCTCTGTACGTGTGACACTGAAATGACAATAAAATGCTTGGAAAAGAAAGGAGAAAAAAAAGGACCTATTTGATCTGTTCTGCCTCTGGACCTCTGAATCTGTCTGGCCCGGACCGCCTGCCTTCTTTCCTCTGTATCATGAACCCAGTAAAGCTAGGGTGACCATATTTTCATTTGGGAAAACCAGGACACCTAAACATCCCTCACTTAACAATACAAGCTAACAATAACTCTCAATTCCCAATAACAGATGATACTCAGCCTCAGCAATGAACAAAATAATGTCTGTTCTGTAGGCTATTGGAAAAAATAAATTAACAAATGAGCTAATTAACAAAAAATACCTCTTGTGTAGCAAAAATAACTCAAAATGTACCAAAAACGAACAAACATATCAACAGACTATCATTACTTTCAGAGACCAGGTGGCTTTTCAGATTCCTTGCACCTCCATTGGACACACTGTGCACAAGGCCTCCCATTTGTCTCGACCCGGTCTGAAAGCGGGGAAACTCTTTTGTAAATCGTCGGTAAACATACATTTGTGCTTTGGCATGTTGTTGGCGTACTGACAGCCACGCTATCTATATTCTGATTAAGAACAGGGCTGCCTGCACTGACGCGGCTCAGGGATTACGTCACACGCAGCGTCGTGCGCAGTGCCCTAGTGCCTGTACATTTAATGGTCCAATGAAGGTAATTTAAAAAATCAGGACATTTCCTCACTTTCTAAAAAAAAACCCGGGACGCCCGGGACAGGACGTGAAATACGGATATGTCCCGGGAAATACGGATGTTTGGTCACCCTAGTAAAGCGCCAAAAACTCTGCCTGCCTCTCTGCCAGCAGCCAGCCTCTCTAAAGGGCCTGGTTATCGTCCCGCAGCAGTGTGTCACAGTTAGCTTGTTGCAGATATTTTTGATTTATGCCCAATTTTGAAGCATGGTCTGCGCCACAACACCAGAGGGCCAATCAGGAACTAGCTAGGATTGCGGGTGTCCATTTGTCGGTTTCACAAGCTTGTTCGCCGTCTACAACCCCTCATCCAACACCAGACGACACACAGTTCACCCGTGAGTGTTCCCCAAAGTCTGGCCGTGGCGCTGCGTGTTTTGGCTTCGGGTGCAAACCAACAGACCGTCGCACAGAGCTACAGACTATCGTCCTGCACGGTGTCTGGGATAGAGTCCGAGGTGTGCCAGGCGATGTGGACGGCCATTAGGTACCAAACAGGAAATATGCAGAGTGGATGGAGAATTGACCAATCAGAGGCCTCCTTTGTCTTCTCCCTGCGACGCTATAAGCTGATTTATACCCAGAAACCAGGTCGTCTTCTTATTTTAAATGTAAATTATCTTGTTCCATATCAATTCAAGAAAAAATTACTTATTTAGATTTAAAGTTTTTGCACTGCAGCCCTTTACAGTTATCATATTAGGGGAACCTAAACAGTAATTTTATATCCAGGACTTCAGCCTGGTTCATATTGGTTTTTGGATTAGAAAACGTAAAGCCTAAAGTGACTGCTGTCTTTGTTACGAAGAGCTGCAGCGGAGGGTCAGACCAGCAGATGGAAAAATAACAGCAGCTGGTTCTGACCTGAAACAGTTTAAATGGAAATGACTTCATTACGGGAACAACGTACCGAGGCTCCGACCCAGACAACACTGAGCTCCAGCTCCACATTCAAATATTCAGCTGGTCCTTCAGCTGGTTCCCTTCTGACAATCAGGAAATTTGCCAATTCAAATACCCCTCAACTTCTTCTTCTACTCTCAACATCCCAGCATTTACACATTACAACCTTCCTTTTTATCACTGTTTATGACTTCAGCACATTGTACCAGAAATATCAGACATGAACACAAAGAACAACGTTTGTTCTTTCTCAGTTTATGACCTGAAGGGAGTTCTAACTGTATTTCACGTTCTGCAGCTGTGAAGGTGTGCAGATAAGCTTATGTGTGACTATCTGGTTCTGGTCTGAAGGTTTACGTAGCTGCACTCAGTGTTTAATCATTAAAATGGGAGAATTCGCTCTGCGCTTTATGCTGCAATAAAGAGGCCGCTTTCAAGTTAAGCATTTTAATATTTCAAACGGCAGCCTTAAAGGATGTCAGACAGAATACAAGTTTAGCGTCACATCTCTCAAAGCCACGTATCTCTTCTTGTTTGAGTCCAGAGGCTGGTAATAACATGATGGATTTAAATCTACTCTGGAGACAATAAAACCCATTTCTAAAATTTTGCAGATGGAGCTCAAACAAAAACTTTGTTGAAAAAAGACAAGTAATTACTATTATCATTGTTAATATTATTATCTTCCTCTATGATAACATAATTTCCCTTTTCTGGAAATGCTAAATGTTTCCAAACTGTTTGAAGGTAAAATGAGTCTCGTCGTCTTCAGACCTCTTTTTAAAAAAGGTTTATTTTTTTATGCTTTCTGCATTTTAAATCGTTGCCCATTAGGGGAATGGCGGCCTAGTGGTTAGGGCATAGAGCTTGCAATCCAGAGGTTCTGAGTTGCAGTCCCACTCCCACAGAATGCCACCCTGAGTTTCTGAGCAAGACCCTTAACCCCACACTGCCCCCAGGGCGCCACACGAAAGCAGCCCACTGCTCCCCAAGGAGATAATTAGTTTGGTTATTTAATTCCGTTACTGTCAGGATGTTACAAAGTTCAGACCCAAATGCAGAAAACCGAACAGAGAGACCAGGGAAAAGGTTTAACGGGTTTTATTGAAGAGGTTAAACAGAGGGAGAAGTGTTGCTCTGAACACTGCTCAACCGGAACTGTAAAGCGAGGGGAAGACACAGCGGTTAGTTCAGGCTCAGTGGGGAATTTGATTCGGGAACTTGGAGAAGAGGATTTGGTTGCCGACTCACGTTTCCAGAGAAGTTGTTGAATCCTTGACTCCAGTCTGTGTGCCGTGGTTCCAGTGTTTGTCTGATTCGATGGAGGGCGGAACAGGGTTTACCCAGAATGCGGTTGATAGTTGGTGAATGGAGAAACTCACTGCCACTCAGATTTCCTGCGGTACTTGAACTGGTCGTTGTGGAGAATAATCCCTTTCTCAGTGTGAAGCTCAAACGATCTCTTGGGGAAAAGTGGATCCAAACCTCCTGTTTGAACCCCAGCTCAGTTTGAAGCTCAGTTGATCCTTCCAGGTAGTGAAGGTCCGAGAAATCCAGTTATCAGGATGACTTCCTGCCGAGAGGCAAAGACAAAAAACAAAGTTAAACTCAGGTTGACAAAAAGCTCAGCTTGACTCAGCAAAAACTCCGCTTGGCTAGAGTACCCTAAACTGGCAAACACTCTGGCGTCGAAGTAGTGGCAGTCAGCAGCTTAAGAACACTCCGTTTAACGAGGAAACCATCAGCAGGTGTGTGAGGAGGCGGACCAGAACCAGGCGCCTCCTGGTGGACGAAGGGAGACAAACACAGAAACACAAACACCAAAAAACAGGAGTCCTGACAGTTACTCTGTACTTGTGACAGTATAATGAGAATAAAACGCTGGGAAAAAAACCCCAAAAAACTGCTACTTTGCTCCCCCATTCTGATGATGTTGGCTCCTCTTGTATGAAGGACCAACTCTGCCATATTTAAAAATAAATACAGAAATAACAAAAATGTGAGACATAAATGTATATAACTCTTAATTAGCTTCTTTATTTATTTGCCTTTGTAATATTTACCTTATTTATTTTTCTGTCCTTTATAATCTTCAACTTTATTTTTTAATTACTTATATTTTTAAGTATTTATTTATGTGCATGTTATAATATTTTTGTCTGTTTTATTCTTCCTCTGTATTTTTTTTACCTTAGTTATACCTTCGCCGCTGTTTATTTCTCTCTGCCCTTTTTACATTTCTCTCTGCCCTTTTTACATTTCTGTCTGCATTTCTGCCTCATTATGCAAATGAGGAGGGGGTGTGTCCTAGAGAGTCAACTTCTGCTCATTGGTTGGCTTGGCGGTCCATCTTCTTAACTCACAGAGCTCAGAGTACTAAGTTAAATGTTCTCTTTTCTGTTGCTGTTGTTCAATTAAAGTACGTTTTAAGATCATTTGAGGCGAGAACCGTATACTTTTAAGCATCACCATATGGCCCATTCACAGATTTAATGCGTAATTTAAAAGAAAATGTGATGAACTTGAGAGGACCGCGGCACCAGCGGAGCTCCGAAGCTGACGGCAGCCAGGTCCGACCACAGCCCATCTGCAGCGGCCCTCTCTCGGCATAACCGTGTGTGAAGCGTGTTGGTTAGCATTTTACTACATCGGTCGAATCTACAGGAGGAGAGTCTGATGTCGAGTCTGAAGTCATTAGAACTTGAGTAGGGACTTTGCCAAATACAACAAAAAATCGCCATCATAGCCTGGCTATAGACCTGGCTGCCATCAGCTTCGGAGCTCCGCTGGTTGCCACGGTCCTCTCAAGTTCGTCACATTTTCTTTTAAATTACGCATTAAATCTGTGAATGGGCCATATGGTGATGCTTAAAAGTATAAGGTTCTCGCCTCAAATGATCTTAAAACATACTTTAATTGAACAACAGCAACAGAAAAGAGAACATTTAACTTAGTACTCTGAGCTCTGTGAGTTAAGAAGATGGGCCGCCAAGCCAACCAATGAGCAGAAGTTTACTCTCTAGGACACACCCCCTCCTCATTTGCATAATGAGGCAGAAATGCATAGAGAAATGTAAAAAGGGCAGAGACAAATAAACAGCGGCGAAGAAATAACTAAGGTAAAAAAATACAAAGGAAGAATAAAACAGACAAAAATATTATAACATGCACATAAATAAATACTTAAAAATATAAGTAATTAAAAAATAAAGTTGAAGATTATAAAGGACAGAAAAATAAATAAGGTAAATATTACAAAGGCAAATAAATAAAGAAGCTAATTAAGAGTTATATACATTTATGTCTCACTTTTTTGTTGGCAATTAATTGTATGCCTATACATTTATTGAGCATTTATTTATTTCTGTATTTATTTTTAAATATGGCAGAGTTAGTCCTTCATACTCTTGAAGCTCAGCTCTTTGGAAGACACATTGTTCAGGCAGGTTTCTTTATATAGCACTATAGACGATTCAAAGCGCTGAAACAATTAAATCATTAAAATAAGGCAGTTATATAAAAAAGATGAAATGATTTGGTTAGGAAACCAGTCTGTGTGTGTTGTTTTTATTTAGTTTTTCCCCTCCACCACCAGGTGGCGCCCTGCTGTCGGGGCTGCGGTGCAGAGGTCCGGGGAACAGCAGAGTTAAGCAGGTCGTCTGCGTGTGTTCGCGGTTAACGCAGATATGCCCCGCCCCCCCCGCAGACACTCTGGTGCACCACTCGAAATCTAGATAACTCCTTTTTTCTTAAAATAAGTAAATTTGTTCTTGAATTGAGGAGGTAAAAGAGACATTTTGCCAATGGATCAAGACTATTTACACTCAAAATAAGAAAACACAATTGCATTGACTTAATTCAAGTGCCTTTTATCTAAATTTTTTATTTTAAGAGTAAAAATACTAATTCCATTGGCAAATGATCCCATTTACCTACTCAAATTAAGGTTAAATACACTTAATTTAAGAACTTCTTACTTATTTCTAGGTCGTTTTTCCACTGTAGGTGACCACAGACAAGGACTGGTTATCCACCCGCAGCAGTGTGTGTGTGTGTGTGTGTGTATGTGTGTGTGTGTGTGTGTGTGTGTGTGTGAGCTTGTCAGCTGGTTTTCCTTAGATAGAAAACTTTGAATCAATCTGACTGGATGATCTGGTAAACTGGAAAGTGACCTGAGATGACATGATGTGAATTGGAGCTATAGAAATAAATTGAACTAAATTGAAAACTCAACTCAACTTGCCCAGGGAGAAAGTTTTGTATCTTGTGCACCTTTTACAATTTTTATGACGTTTAATGTAACCTATTAGCCAAGTTTCTATCCAATTGATTAAGCTTATCTTTAGACTTCAGTGTTTTAAGAATGGTTTCAATGGTTTTAATCCAACCATTCTGATCCTGATTCCGTCTAGACATGAACATGCAGTTGGTAACCCAACAAGGATCCCCCACTGTCACATGAGTGAAGTTGGCCCCCCAACCTTCTTCAAATCGGACAAAATGTGAAACGTTTGTGCAGCAAAAACTTTCGTTTGTGCTGCTATCATTTTAAAGATATAAAGAAATGTTTCTAGAGGTCAAAGGTCAACCAGCCCCCCTCATCTTCTTTAAATCAGACGAAATGGGTGTCATTTAACTCGACTCAGTTCGTGCAGCAAAAATGTTCTTTTGCTGTTGACCAGCCATCAGTGCCAAAATCATGACATCATCAAGTTATTACCATAATCAAGATGTTGGTTTATTTTGGTCCTGGCGTGGGATCTCTATTGGGTGTTTCTCCAGCAGCCGGTGTGGCCCAGCAGGTCTGCTGGTTTCTCTGTCTGACTAAAATCACCTGAGAAGAATTGATGCTCTATAAATAAACTGGGTTTAACTGAAGTGGATTTGATGGGTCCAGTTTATAGTTTTGATCCTTTCACAACTCTGCTGCTATAAAAAAAAAAAAACATTATTTGTAATTTTAATAATTCTATTCAGTTTATTTCTATAGCTCCAATTCACATCATGTCATCTCAGGTCACTTTCCAGTTCACCAGATCATCCAGTCAGATTGATTCAAAGTTTTCTATCTAAGGAAAACCAGCTGATTGCATCGACTCATTGACTCTTCAGCAATCCCTCACACTAAGCATGCTTGTAGCGACAGTGGAGAGGAAAAACTCCCTTTGAACAGGAAGAAACCTCCAGCAGAACCAGGCTCAGTGTGAGCGGCCATCTGCTGAGGCCCACTGGGGTTCAAGGAGACAGAAGCAGACATAGAAAAAGAAGCATAGATACAAAAGGCAACTGTCAACCAGCTCCACAGGCGGCCCCGTCCAGGAAACACACAGCCAGGCAGACGAGCTCCGAGCCAGCTCCCATGTCAGAGGATGAAGAGAGCACATCCAGTTAGTCACAGTCAGAGAAACAGGACTACACTGGAAAACAGGCCAAGCTCCAACATCTAGAAACAAAGGTGTTGATGGCAGCAGCACAGCTGATATTTCTCTCCAGGATGGAGTCACAGCCAAACAGGAACAGGCCAGATGAAGCTACTATGAGAAAAAGCAGAGAGAGCAGAACGTTAGAGATTGAACTAATAGATTCTGCAGAGTGGGAGAATAGAGATAGAATGATGAAAAAGGGGTCCCTATGTCCTCCAGCAGTCTAAGCCTATAGCAGCATAACTATAGAGATAGCTCAGGATAACCTGAGCTACTCTAACTAGAAGCGTTATCAAAAAGGAAAGTTTTAAGCCTAGCCTTAAAAGTAGACAGGGTGTCTGCCTCACGGACTAAAACTGGTAGTTGGTTCCACAGGAGAGGAGCCTGATAACTAAAAGATCTGCCTCCCATTCTACTTTTAGAAATTCTAGGAACCACTAGTAAACCTGCAGATTGAGAGCGAAGTGCTCTGTTAGGAACATAAGGAACAATCAGATCTCTGATATCAGATGGAGCTTGGCCATTTAAGGCTTTATATGTGAGAAGGAGGATTTTAAATTCTATTCTGGATTTAACAGGAAGCCAATGAAGAGAAGCCAAGATAGGAGAGATATGATCTCTCTTTTTAATTTTCATCAGAACTCTGGCTGCAGCATTTTGGATCAGCTGAAGGCTTTTAACTACAGTTTGTGGACTTCCTGATAGCAAAGAATTACAATAGTCCAGCCTTGAAGTAACAAATGCATGGACTAGTTTCTCAGCATCACCCCTGGACAGGAGATTTCTCATTTTTACAATAATAGAATTTATTCTTAAAAAAGATATTTGATACTTTATTTAAATCAGCTAAAAGGCACACCTAGTCACATTAAATTTAACTGTTAAATGGATAGTATAAGTCTTTAATTGTTAAATTTTTTGAATATGCATTACATTATGATTTTTTTATTTTATTGAATGGGACATTTATTAGTTTAATGGGAACTGTGGTAATTGTGTTTTGCCTCTTTTGTTGCGCTGTAGGGAAAAACTGCTTCGTTAGAATAAATCATCTGGTTTACAGGAAGCCTTATTCTAAGGCATGAGGGGATTTTTTTTTAAAATATCCCTTTATTACGTCTTTGTTTACATATAAACCTGTTCTGCAGCTTCTGCAGGTCTCCTGGTTTCCACGGTGAACACAGTGTTTCACTTTCTAATTCAACATGACTTATTATCAATGAGGGAAACAATTAAGATGTTTCTCTGCCTCTGATAACTGAATGGAGTTAAGGTCACACCCACTGGACTTTTTTATTTTCGGTGAAAAGGTGATTTCCAGAGCATGGAGGACATTTAAAGGCACCTCAGAAGTGATTAAAGTGTCAAACAGTGGAGGAATTCATTTAGAGGTAAGGAGGAAGACAGACTGCAGCTTCTTTTGCATCATTGTTTGTATTTTTTTCCCCTCATTTTGAGAAGTTTATGTTTATTTTGAGCTGGTCTGCTTTATGTCTGCAGGTTGGTGATGTTAAGAAGAGGAGGCAGCAGGTTGTTCTCAGATCAGAGACA
The DNA here is from genome assembly GCF_016077235.1 of Cyprinodon tularosa. NCBI lineage: Eukaryota > Metazoa > Chordata > Actinopteri > Cyprinodontiformes > Cyprinodontidae > Cyprinodon > Cyprinodon tularosa. The sequence goes on along the minus strand of NW_024039297.1, from coordinate 916,898 downwards.
TCATGAATGTTTTTTTTTTTTTTTTTTTTTTCCACCTATAAAACTTTTATTTCCTAGTCTTTCCTCTTAAAAACAAAAAGCCATGAGTGACCTGCCCTTCCAGGGTCTGATGCAGCTGATTGCTGCCATGGAGGAGCTGGAGAAGCAGCTGGAGAATCTGTGAGTTTCTGCAAAATTCCACTCAGCTCTTTGTGAACAAGTTGAATATTTGACTCAGTCACTTGGTCCAGAGAGAATAAAAGCAATACTTCCGTGTCCATAATTCAGGATTTAGACTAAAATTATCACATGAAAAAAGATGTCTTCACATCTTGAATCATCTTGAGTGTAATGAGCACTTAAGGGATAGTCGGTATTCAGATTATCTATTTGTAGTTTAGTTTCAGCTCTGTTCAAAATATAGCTCTCTGCCTCCATCTGCTGCCTCGTCACTAAAACAACAGGAAGTTCGGACGTTAAAAGATGAAAGAAGTGAAGATCAGGAGATTATTAAAGGAAACAAGGAATCTTATTGAGCAGAAATTTTTATTTAATTTTAAAATGCTTTAATATAAAGAGTTTAATTCAAGTGTTTTAATCTGTGTGAACTCAGCAGTAATGAAGGTAATGGTGTGAACATTTCTGACCTTTAGAGGAGGCTTCCTCCTTAGGTCAGGAACCGAGACTGAAAAGAATCCAATCAAAGTTAATTTGTTCTGTTAACAGTAAATGTTTGCTCCTCTAAGATGGACAAATATATCTAATAATCATCAGCAAAACCCCAAAGTAAGGTGAGGATGGCCCTATAGAGAAGAGCCTTACCTGTTAGGTGGAGTTCTTCCCTAAAACCAATGTTTGAACAGGAATGCTCCAATAATTCAAACCCGGTTCCTTTCATACAACACAAACGGGGAGAGAGGGAATTCCAAAGTTAATGCGGGGATTTATAAAACTTTCCCACTAAAGTGAAACTCCCTGCATGATCATCCCCTCCAGGTTATCCACACAAACAAACGAGGTTCTTACTTGAAAAGCAGCATTTTTATTCTGATTACAGTGACAGAAGTTACATAAAACTTTATTTTTTATTTTTATTTTTTTAATAGATATCTGTTTTAAATGTGTCCAATGTTCACCTTAAATACACTTTAAATAAAGGCCTGGTGTCATAAATCCTGGACATAAACACGTACATGATGCAACCACTAAAAACAGGGATAAAGTCAAAATATTTCTGTCCTTAAAGTAATGTTTCTAGGGGATAGAAAATGTTTTCTCTTTTCTGTGCTCTGGAATCTGTTTTTGGTTCATAATTATGAAGAAACTCCACCAGGCTGTCTGATAAAAGCCATTTATAAAGACTGCAAACCTTTTTCAGAGTTAATAATTATCTGTTTCTGCGTGTTTATCAATGGTCAAAGCAACAACAGCCTCAGCTGGGTTTTCCAGGCTTCTTCTGTCCGGACACGTCGTCAGATTTCGGTTAGAGGAGCAAAAAGAGTTCAGAGGTAAGATTGTTTTTTGGTTAATATTCATTCCAGGTCTATCTGAGGCTGTCCTTCTGTAAAGGAGAAGCTAAAAATGTCAATATCTAAATCAGTTGCCCTTAATAGCAATGGGATGGATGCACGGGTGCACTGGGACAAAAAACTGGCCCTTGCATTTTGGACTAGACTGGCCCACCACATTTATTTTGGTGTACTGAAAGTGTACAACAACTGTGCAACACCTTGAGGCCTGGTTCGTGGAAATTAGTGAGAGTGGACACTTAAAATACTTCCAAAATCTTAATTTATTAGCACTGTGAAATGTAAACTCCACCACAGCACAGCAACAGTTCTTAGATCAGAGAGAGAGAGAGAGAGAACACAAATGCTCTTCTGTGCACTGGTGCACATGCCTCCAATCAGACGTCCCAGTAATAAATGAGCTTGTGTCCTAAGTCTTTCCAAATGCAATACATAAAAACCAAAAAATGCATGACGTTTCTCACAATATGTGAGCCACCTCATGTTGGTTGCATTTTTAGTGGTGAACACCTTTTGCACAACTGGGTTTTTTGTGCTTTGTTGTGGGTGGTGATTCAAAAAGTTTTGTAAAAGACAAGGATCAGGACGGGCAAAGTAATCTATTACCTCCTGCTCTCTGCTCTCATCTCTCTCGCCATGTCTCTCCTCAGCCGCATCAGGTTCACTGCTCGGTTCGCCGTCGCCTCCACTACAACCGCAGACATTACAAGTTCCAAAAACTCATATCAGTGAGATGCTTAATGAAGACAAATTTACTACATAAAGCAAAGCGCAACTACATTAAGAAAAACAGAACTACATAAAGCAAAGCGCAACTACAGTACATTAAGAAAATCGCAACTACATAAAGCAAAGCGCAACTACATTAAGAAAAACAGAACTACATTAAGAAAATCGCAACTACATAAAGCAAGCGCAACTACATTAAGAAAAACAGAACTACATAAAGCAAAGCGCAACTACATTAAGAAAAACAGAACTACATAAAGCAAAGCGCAACTACATTAAGAAAATCGCAACTACATAAAGCAAAGCGCAACTACATTAAGAAAAACAGAACTACATAAAGCAAAGCGCAACTACATTAAGAAAATCGCAACTACATAAAGCAAAGCACAACTACATTAAGAAAAACAGAACTACATTAAGAAAATCGCAACTACATAAAGCAAGCGCAACTACATTAAGAAAAACAGAACTACATAAAGCAAAGCGCAACTACATTAAGAAAATCGCAACTACATAAAGCAAAGCGCAACTACATTAAGAAAAACAGAACTACATAAAGCAAAGCGCAACTACATTAAGAAAATCGCAACTACAAAAAGCAAAGCGCAACAACATTGAGAAAATCGCAACTACATAAAGCAAAGCGCAACTAAATTAAGAAAATCGCAACTACATAAAGCAAAGCGCAACTACATTAAGAAAAACAAAACTACATAAAGCAAAGCGCAAATACATTAAGAAAAACAAAAATACATAAAGCAAAGCGCAACTACATTAAGAAAATCGCAACTACATAAAGCAAGGCGCAACAACATTAAGAAAATCGCAACTACATAAAGCAAAGCGCAACAACATTAAGAAAATCGCAACTACATAAAGCAAAGCGCAACTACATTAAGAAAATCGCAACTACATAAAGCAAAGCGCAACTACATTAAGAAAAACAAAACTACATAAAGCAAAGTGCAACTACATTAAGAAAATCGCAACTACATAAAGCAAAGCGCAACTACATTAAAAAAATCGCAACTACATAAAGCAAAGCGCAACTACATTAAGAAAATCGCAAATACATAAAGCAAAGCGCAACTACATTAAGAAAAATAAAACTACATAAAGCAAAGTGCAACTACATTAAGAAAATCGCAACTACATAAAGCAAAGCGCAACTACATTAAAAAAATCGCAACTACATAAAGCAAAGCGCAACTACATTAAGAAAAACACAATTACATTAACCTACCGGAAAAGGTAGGTACCAGTGGGAAACATGAGACATCGCTGATTGGACGACGGCGCCGTTTGACCCTTGAACCGGAAGTTGCGTCGTCTGAACAGTCCAGCTTCTTTTAAGTGTGTCTTCAGTTACGCAAACTAACTGAAATTTCGTGATTAGTCTTGAGCATATCCAGTATCACCTCGTACGTATGTCCTGATTCAAAATATTCCTGGATAACGGCAGCTATGTTTGGGGCGCCGACAATATCCATGTTTTCAAAAGCCGCAGCAGGCAGAATGACTTCCGGTTCAAGGGTCAAACGGCGCCGTCGTCCAATCAGCGATGTCTCATGTTTCCCACTGATACCTACCTTTTCCGGTAGGTTAATGTTATCGTGTTTTCCTTAATGTAGTTGCGCTTTGCTTTATGTAGTTTTGTTTTTCTTAATGTAGTTGCGCTTTGCTTTATGTAGTTTTGTTTTTCTTAATGTAGTTGCGCTTTTAGATTTGTAGTTGCAATTTGCACTTCAGGGCCACCGTATAAATTGTGCCTTCATCAGAGATATACAGTGAAGTTCACCATAGGGCCAATTCAATTCAATTTGCTTCAGGTTGATATTTCATAATGCAGAAAATAACAATCTTATAGTACAATTTATTTATGATGCTTTATAATATTTATATTTATAATATAATAAGAATATATACTATATAAATAAGTGCCATAAAATATTTGCTTGCCCATGTTTATATAAAATAAATAATTGCACAAAATGTTTTTGCTCAGGTGCTCTGTGCGCTCGCATTTCATTTGGTGCCCTATTGTGCCCCTGTATAGTACTGGCGCAGTTTCTCTGCACCTCCCCTTGCTATGATCCATTACTGCTGTGAACACCGCTGCACAAAGTTCCAATTGATAGTGAAGGTGTTTCTCTACTTTATGATTGGCCTAGCCCTTTAGACCAGGCATCCCCAAACTCGGTCCTCGAGGGCCGCTGTCTTGCAGGTTTTAGATGTTTCTCTGCTCCAGCACAGCTGATTTTAATTGATAATTGATAGTTGATTGCTTGGATGGATGGATGATGGATAGAAGGATGGATGGATTCAATGAGTGATTGGTTGATTGATTGATTACTTTATACTTGTTGCTTCATTTTTTCCCAGGCGGAGACGCCTCAAAGGAGTTCAGCTTTCTGAAGGCACTCAGATCCTGGATGAAAGAAGCAGATTGATGAAACTAGCGATGGAAAACTGCCCCAATCAGACTGTCCAGATGTGGCTTAGAGAAAATACAGCATCACACAGGTTCACCAAGCTGGTCGAGATGTTTAACCTCCTGCAAACACATATTGCTGCAGAAGAAAAGAAGAACCACAGCAGTACTGTGGACGTCACCATCGTAGCTCATGGAGCGATCGCAGACTTCATGATTCCAGCCAGCTGTCTGCTGCCTCTGGCCTCCATCAGAGACGTGGTGCTTTATGCTCCCTGGAACTGCTTCACGTCTGGTTTAGGGTACGGCATCGCCTCAGGAAAACTAAGACCTCACCACAGGATCTTCTACTGCTCCAAGAAGAATGGCTGCTCCGTACCTGATGAAAAACATCGACCCAAGAAACTACCAGACCACTGGAACTCCATGAAGAACGCTGGAGACCAGATGGTCCCCAACATCACAGTTAGTCCTCTTCGACCAGATGATGGCGTGTGGAAAAGCTTTGAGTGTCTCACCAAAAAACACGGTCCGATAGGAAGAAACCGGATCGTGATCCCGTTCATCCTTCCAGGAAAAGAAGCAGAGAGCGTCCCGTTCTCTGTGGTCACCTTGGCTCTGTCTCTGGTTCTGCTCCAGTCCAGGTTTAAAGCCACCGTCCACCTGGACGCCTGCCTGGGAGACAGATCTGTGGGACAGAAGTTTGATCAAATCTACCTGGAGCAGCAGTATGCCTGTGCTATGGACAGCACTGGACTGGCATGCTCTGCTGAAATGTTCAGTCTGACCAGTTAAACAGTCCAGCTTTAATGAAACAAGGTAGAAACAGCGCAGTGCTATCTGCACAGCACTTTCATTACAACCAAACATTACATTCTCTGACTTCTTCTTCAATGTCTAAAAAAAACACTTTTAATTTGGCAGAATTCAGAAGCCATAAATGAAACATCACACATTTTTCAAGCCTCATGCCTCTTGTTTCTTTATGCTACGTTCAAAACACACCCGCTTCATTAAGGTCAGACGTCCAGTAAAGTGAGTCCAGATGCGCCTGATGCTCCTGTGTTCAATGCCAGAGAGCAGCTTTGCTATATTAGCTGTGATCAGCGGGTAAAAAGTAGCTTGAATCTATGTTGAAGTGAGAAAGTCCTCCTGAAAACATGGTCTGTGCAGTCAGATTTCATCCAGATTACCATCCTGCCTTCAAAGATTATTTCTCTGTGGTAGCCGCTCAGACCCCAGTGGCGGCGGCTGGAAGTAGATGTTGCACAGATAAGATTAGAGCACATGTGAGAGTGAGCTATCCACTTAATTAATTTATGCATCTTTGGCATCTATTGAAGCATATTTAGTTACTTTACCATCATTGTTTCATGTCCTACGCTGCTAACATGAAGCAATTCTGTGTTTCCTGGACGGGGCCGCCTGTGGAGCTGGTTGACAGTTGCCTTTTGTATCTATGCTTCTTTTTCTATGTCTGCTTCTGTCTCCTTGAACCCCAGTGGGCCTCAGCAGATGGCCGCTCACACTGAGCCTGGTTCTGCTGGAGGTTTCTTCCTGTTCAAAGGGAGTTTTTCCTCTCCACTGTCGCTACAAGCATGCTTAGTGTGAGGGATTGCTGAAGAGTCAATGAGTCGATGCAATCAGCTGGTTTTCCTTAGATAGAAAACTTTGAATCAATCTGACTGGATAATCTGGTGAACTGGAAAGTGACCTGAGATGACATGATGTGAATTGGCTATATAGAAATAAACTTTATAGAATTGAATTGAATTAACTAAATATGCTTAAGTTAAAGCAATAGAGAACATGAATTGTATTTTTTTCTGTGAGATATTAAAACATACAGACTGCTTACGCCCCCCACCCCAACCATCAGAGACCAACAGTCTACTGATGTCATGTTTTTAGTGCAACTCTGCCTCCTAATTAGCATCTAAAACATTAAAGGATCCATGTTCAAACTTTAAGTGCAAGCAGACATTTCTTCTCTCATGTTTAAATCATTTAGGAGGAAATGATGTCATGTGTTCTGATGATTTTATGAAGAATAATGTAAACCAGCAGCTGTGTTTAAGTCCAGAAGGTTTTGGGGCATCAGAAATGCTTCAGAAATATGTGGAGCAAACAAACTGGAATCCATCCCGTTATTAAATCCATCCTGGATTCTGAAGACACCTTTAAGTCTCTGCAGACAGATGAGGTGGGGAGAAGTTTCACATGCATGATCAGCTCTGATCCTGATTGGAGAATTCATCTTGGAGGCGTTGAATGTGGAGAAAATGATGCAAAGTGACACTCTCTGATGACTCAGCTGTTTCTTCTTGATTTTTCCCTCTAAGTTTATTTTTACTGAAACATCTGAAGAAGAACTGGTATTAAAAGTTCTGTTTAATCAGGAGGGATGTGGAGTTCATGATGAAACCAGAAGCAAATAAACCAAATCGCTTCAGACTGAGTATGATCGGGATCGAAGAGGAGAGCTCCAGGAATCACTGCAGATGGTTTTAAGTCGTTTTACACCAATGTTTATTTTTTTCGGCCCCGATAACGATACCTGGCTGTGCGCCATCGGCAGATACCGATACCATCTGTTTGAAATTGATGTTTGTAGATCTGCAGACTACTTGGATGTAAAATAATTGCCATCATGGCTTTGTCGAGCTGCTGCCTACCATTGTGAAGCAGGAAAATGACTATTGCTGCGTTCACACCGGACGCAGCAGGCGCGGCAGAAGCAGCGAGTTTACATGCAAAGTCAATGGTTGACGCACGTCAAGCTGCAGCAAAAGGTCCCACAGCTGCTGCTTGAGATGGAAAAATTGAAATAAACTGAATTTAATTTCATCTCATAGCAGAACCTGAAACACTAAATATCAGAACCACCGTAAAGGTTGTTGGAGGAGCTGGCCCTGTTTCTGCTCTGCTTAAACCCTTCAACTGTAATTACAAAAACAAAAATAACAAAAAGCAAAACAAATGTTCCCACACCTCCACAGCAAGTGGAAGAGTCCGATTCAGTCTCAGTGGCTCTGAGATTCAGCGCAGCAAGGACTCTTCCTTCAGTGGCCCAGCTGAGCCCACATGGCAGCTTCCCAGGAACCGACAACTGAAAGGAAAAGTATAAGTTTAAAGTGAACCATGCGATCAAAATGTGGCAAAATTAGTCGACCAAATGTTTGCACCCAGATAGTTCACCAAAGCCAAATCACAAGGAACAATAATCAAATGCAGTATGGTAAACCAATATAAAATGGTACATTTAAATAAAAAGTTTATTGTGGCGCTTCACATGCTGCCAGGCAGAAAAACTGTTTTTAGATGTAAAAACCTAAACACAGAGTACATGTCAGACTTAATAATATTACTTTAGCGATAGTCTCAAGGTGTTGCTTTATTGTATATCTCGTACCATGTCTTTCGGTTGTGCTGTTCTTTTTTTCATCTCGTTACAGGTGATGAAGCAGACTGAAAATGTTTCGTCATTGTCTCCTTTCTATCTCCTCTTTCTTTCATCTTTTCTCTTTTTTTTCTATTTTTTTCTGTTTTTCTGCTATATTTACATTGCAGTGTCCATATAAACTGTAAAACTCCCTGCATAATTATAATAAAGCAATTTATATGCATGAAACAAGTGGAGCAATATGGCAATTGCCATACTGCTACACTTGTGAAAGTATAATCTGTTGGGCTCTTTTTGGCATGAAGACAATTATTCTTATTGCCACATTGCCAAAATGGACACTGTAAAAAAAAAAAAAAAATGATGTAAAAACCTAAAAATGAAAGGATGTAAATTGGGACGATAACTGTTCGTAATCTTTAACATTATTCACTGATTTGCAAGTACTTTTATAACATTAAGATGTAGATTATTTCAAGGGGTGAAGGTTCAGCTGATCATGCTTTTGTTGTGAAATGGAGTCTAGGTGAAAGTTTAACTGATTACTTACCCTCATCCACCTCCGACACCAGCTAATCAGCTCTGAGCCACGCGTCCATGAAGCCCAATCAGCATCCAGAGTTCTTCTTAAAAGGTCTCCGATCTACAACTCCCTCTGCTTCCCGAAGCGCAGGCAGTGGTCACGATATATCGGACTTCAATTCAGCCGACCTCCATCCCCTCCTCCACCATCGTAGCTAAAGCATCATCAGAGCATCATTCCTCCAGGACTGCGTTCCCTGTCTCCATTCAACCGGTCTGGAGTTCTGTCAGATGAGCATACCCCATCAGACCAGCATACAAATAGTCAATGCGCAAGATTTCAGATTTGAATTTATCCTTTTAGTTTATCTCTATAATTTTAAACTAACAATAGACTTCAAACCACCTTGACGGCCGTGTGTTTCCCTTTAGTCATGTACAAAATAAAAAAATTTAAACTCGGATCACAATATACTTAAAAAAACAACCAAACAGGAAGTCATTAAATGAGTATTTTGTACATGAATAAAGGGATACATTCCCATTGAAGTTGCTTAAAGTCTATTTTCATACATAACTAAAGGGATAAACTATGGCTATGCTGGTCTGACCGGGTATGCTCTGACAGAACACCGCCATGTTTAGCCTGGTTCTGCCAAAGGTTTCTTCCCAATGGGGAGTTTTTCCTCTCCACTGTCGCTTCATGCTTGCTCATCATGGACCCCGTTTGAACCCCCCTCCAGCCCCTCCTCCACCATCGTAGCTAAAGCTTCATCAGAGCGTCATTCCTCCTGGACTCTCACTGCGTTCCCTGTCTCATCTCAACAGGTCCGACAGAAGACCGCCATGTTGAGTCTGGTTCTGCCAGAGGTTTTTCCTCTCCACTGTCGCTTCATGCTTGCTCATCATGGACAGGTTCTCCAACCTGTGTTATCCAAACTGGACTTCCATCTTCCAGGTCCCTGAGTGAAGCTCTAGTATCAGCTCACACAGTCCACTGGATCTCTGCATCTAGCTCAGCAGACCGTCTCTCTAACCAGCAGTCTACAGACTGACCAACTTCATCTATCTCCTCTCTACCACCAGTTTCAGGCCTGGGGGGGAAACATCACTTTTCTTTACTCCTGTTTATGCATTTCAAACAAATTCAGATCTAATGTTTGCTGCTGAGGTCTGAGCGCCAAAGACAAAAGTCGCATCAATAAAATTCCTTTAATTGTCTTTTCTTTCCGTGTGAATTTTCCAGATTGAAATGCAGGAAAACAAACTGTTGGATTCAGCTTTTGAGTCAGAGGAGAGTTTCTATTTTTCATTTGTTAGATCCTAGGTCTAACATTGTGTACCAGGATAATACAGCTTCTTATTTCTTAAGTTACTACAAGTCACAGTTGATTTAATGACTGCCACAGCATGGCTCAGTGTTTAGGGAGCAGAGCGTTTGCTGCAAAGTTTGGAGGTTTGAAACTAAAACTGTAAATGCACCTGAAGAAAGAACAGGTAAGAACAACATGCAGCTGGTGTTTATGATTCCTAAGTCAAAACTGTCAGATTGATAGCTTTTACAATATTTTCTAAGTCGCTGCTTTGCTCACATCAAAATAAGATCCAGTTAAAGGGAAAATCTGCTCATATTCAGAATTCAAACTTCTGAAAGTTCTTTAAATCTGAAATGATTCCATCCTGTTCAATAAATGATCAGTGTTTTTAATTCAGAGTAATTTTCATGTGAATGTGCTTTACTGGAGGCATCCATGTTTGTCAAAGAACACTACTGCCACCTACTGGTTAGTGACGTCACGGTGCGGTATCGGCTGTTGATCAAGTCCCAGTGCTGTATCTGGTGTTTGTCACAACGCGCTATTATCCAAGTCATCTTGAAAACATTCTTCTTCCAAATGTTGGCTACATATTACGGGTTTTTTCTCTGGCCAGAAGTTCGATGGCAAATCCTCCCTCTTCAAGTTGGCGATCCAACGACCAACCCGTCCGTGGAGGATCAGGAATCAGAAAGGTGGAATAACTCTTTTTTTTCCACTTTTACCCGATGTATTCCAGCATCCAGCTGCCATGCACGTGGGCATTGTCAGTTTCACTATAGCTCTGGTGAATTTCAATGGTGAAGTCCTCTGGAAATCTTCAATAATTGTTGTTGATTGCAGATGTGTCTAGTAGTTCCCATTGATTTAGCTTGTAAAGCGGGGAGAATGGCGCTAGGCTTACCGCACCGTGACGTCACTGCCGGAAGATGGCAGGAGGGAGGGGCTACTATATTTGAGGGAAAATGGCCGCTCCCAGACTCAGTGATCACCACAAAAATATATTTTTTTTTGCTGATTAACACTAAATTCATTAAATCACCGCAAGTGCTTGCTGAAAGGATTTTTCCTTTAAGGCAAACTTTAAAATAAAACACGAATAATTATGTTTGAAGTTCTAAAAACCTGATTTTATAGAAGTTTTTTGTAGAAAAAGTTGCGGTTCTGTCAACTTTTCTTGTTTTTATAGAGTGTAATGAGTCTTAAGTCCAGAGAACCCCCCCCCCTCCCTCCAGCCTTGGTATTGCACGTGTCCAGCAGAGATCCTCCTCTGCTCCTCCCACAGCACTGAACCGTTATAAAACAGCTGTGCAGGAAGCCACTTTCGTTTTGACTTGGCTCTGCTGCAGACAAACAAAAAGCTCCTGGACTAAAAGTTTGATCAGTGGGTTTTAGCTTCATATCAAACTGGAACAGCTTCTGCTTCTTACAGAAGTCCAAAGAAAATACCTTCAGCTTCAGGCAGGAGCCAGTAAGTAAACTCTGGATTGTTTTGTTTCTGCCTGCTGAAAGTTCAGCCTGTTGATCTGTCATGATGAACTCTGATTCTTGCACACCACCTGCTTTTATATCACCTGAAGGACAATCCATTGATCGTTATCGGCCTCTAAACTAAACTAATGTCCTCAGAGTCTTCCTCCTGCTGGCCTTCTTATCTTGCAGGATGTTAAGGAATCTATAACACTAATGTTTTTGGTCAATCTGTGTTTCTGTTTGGGCCCTCTGGGTTTCAGGCCTGACTCAGTGAGTCTTAAAGTTCTGCAGAAGTTTGATGGATTCAGTTTAGGATGAGAAGCAGGAAGCTGTTATTTATTCACATGATCATAACAACTGATTTCATATTGTTTGAGTTATAAAACTTCCAAAATCAATAGTTGCAGTATTTAGAATAGGTTAAATTACAGTGAACATTTATTGGGCTGCACAGTGGAGCAGTAGCACTACTGCTTTGCAGCAACAAGGTTCCGGGTTCGACTCCCGGCCTGGGGTTTTTCTGAATGGAGTTTGCATGTTCTGCCTCAGCATGCCTGGGTTCTCTCTGGGTACTCCGGAGAGAAAACTTGACTGTTAGATTAATTGGCTTCTCTAATTTCTCCTTAGGTGTGAATGGTTGTATGTGTTGCCCTGTGATGGACTGGAGACTTGTCCCGCCTCTCACCCACTGACAGCTGCAGATGGACACCAGCACCCCAAACTTACCCTGTTTGAGATGAGTGTGACAGAAAATGTATGGATGGATAAACAGTTTATTGTATTTTCACTGAGACGGCAGATTCAGCAGATGAAAAAAGAACCTTGAGTTAAAAAAAGTGTTTCTCTCCATGGTGCATATTTGTTTAAAACAACCTAATTGCAGTTTCCCCACAATGGATTGAGCATTTCACTTTTACACAAGTGAAAGTAAAAAGAAGAACACTGTAATAATATTCCAAGAAGTTTTTATTTCAAGCTACTCAATTAAATGTAGTTTATTTGTAACTAGTAACTACATTTAATTTTGCTATGTTCCTTGTTATCACTTTTAGAGACTGATTCCTAATAATAAACATTAAGTAGCATTCATTTTCCTATTTTATATTTCATAGCAGAAGATTTTCCTCCAGTTTAGTGGAAAGTTTCTCATAGATCCTCAGCTGCTGCCTTCTTTACTTTCACTTCGTCTTTAGTGTGAAAGAACAAACCCAAGAGGCCTCCTGTTTAAAGAAGTTATTTCCTGACGGGCGTAGCCGTACCAGGCGGCTCATGTTGACCCGGCGGTGACCGGACGCCCGGGCTCAGCTCTGCATTCTTAGAGAGAGAGAGAGGAGAAGCAGAGCTCACGGGGAGCAGTTCTAATAAACAACACACATCATCCAGGCCGTCCTGGAATATTACATAAGTGAAAACAAAGCAACGCTCTTTGACCTCAGGGTGAACTTTAACCTTTGACCTGCTGACTGAGGCCTGTAGAGAATATCTCGTTCCCTTACTTAAGTAGAATATTGGCAATCTATCCTTTACTGGATTCATTATTTTTAGACAACTTTTTACTTTTTACTAACATTTTTTTTGCAATTATTTCAATTCTATTCAGTTTATTTCTATAGCTCCAATTCACATCATGTCATCTCAGGTAACTTTCCAGTTCACCAGATCATCCAGTCAGATTGATTCAAAGTTTTCTATCTAAGGAAAACCAGCTGATTGCATCGACTCATTGACTCTTCAGCAATCCCTCACACTAAGCATGCTTGTAGCGACAGTGGAGAGGAAAAACTCCCTTTGAACAGGAAGAAACCTCCAGCAGAACCAGGCTCAGAGCTCTATACTCCTCACATGTTAAAAATAGACTCGTCAGTTTTGTTTCATATAAGCTTATTTTCATTATGGCCTTTTCTGATGAAGATTGAGGATTTCCAGTAAGAACAGATTAGTTATTTATTTCAATCCAGATTCATAAAAAAACCTGTCTTTTTTAAAAATGTATATTTTATTTATTTAATTACATTTTTTTGAGGGAAAAGAAAATGTTGGTCGCTTTTCTCTGGCTGTTTGGGTAAAGACTCTTTAGAATGAGGATTGTTTTCAGAAGATGGATCATTCTATTGATTCCATTATTTTCATCCACACAACAGCTCCCTGTAAAAGTCCCCCTTTTCCAAGGGAAATTGGGTATTTTTCTATAATTCTGTGCTTTTTTATATGTCTAATTGATGAGATTTTACCAGATTCTATGTTGTTTTGGCCTTGCACCTGTAACGGTGTTTAAGATGCACAGGATTCCACTTGTCATCCAGTACTGTAGATCAGAGGTCACAGATTAGCGGATCTGGACCCAACCTGATTTAGAACATTAATAAATTACCGCATGTTGTCTGATGACGGTCTCTGACTTGCTCCGCCTCTCCTGTTCATATGGTAAAGCAATCCAAAACGTCTGGGACGTTAGCCAATGAGCTAGTAAAGAATCACAATCTTTCAGTTGGGTATATACAATTTCCTGACTCACTTTTTTTTTATAAAACACCTGAACTGAGCGTTTGTTATTTTCTTTCTTTTTTCTGTCTTAATGTTGGCAGTGGGCTTTAGGCTGCCCTGCAAGGCTTTAAACCTGGGTTTAACCAGAGACTAAGCCATTCTCAAGCACATATCAAGGTGCTCATTTTGAGCCTGGATCCAGATTTATTGTTGATTCTGTTCATGGTGGAGAATCCTGCTTCACAGCAGCAGGTTGAGCCAAACATCCTCTAAATGTGCAGGGTCATCTTTGAGCACGCCATTTCACTTTTCTTTCACCAGTTCACCGCAGTTCTTCCAGCAGTCCACACTTTCTCTGCTCTCTTTTTCTCATCGTCTTCTCCTTCTTTCCCATCGCCCGGCTTGCCACAGGTTTGCCTGCTGTGTCTAAAAGTAGCAGCAGCAGCAACCCAGACTGACAGCTCATTGGCTCATTTGGATCACGTGCAGCCTGGAGCCGGACGCTCCCCAGGGCTTTACCGTATTAACAGGAGAAGAGGCGCAAGTGAATTTAGACACTGTCCTTAGACAACATGCAGTAATTTATAAATGTTTTTAATCAGGTTTGGTCCTGATTGGCCAGCAGGTGGGTCTGGATGCGGACCCCGGTCCTCTTATCCGTGTCCTCTGCTATAGAACCATGGCGAAATCATTTAGAGAAATAATAATCCCTGGGAACCACTAGTTATAAACAGTCTTAGTCCAACTTTTCCATAGAATTTGGAATAAAGGAATAAAGTTAAGAGGAAAAGAGTTCAAACAAGCGCAGAGAAGGAACGAATGAAAGATGTGGAGACGGTGTATAAAAGGTTGGTCTTGCTCTGTAACAGTTTGTTGTTCTTTTTGCAGATCTTCTGCAATTTCCAAGGTCACATCATGGATGGAGCAGATGTCCTTGTTACCAAAATCAATGAATGGGTGCGTCTACAGAAGAACTGTGCCACTAAGTTGGACAAACTGGCAGATGAGCTGGAAGAAGTTGTGAAGGCTGCCAACGTGACCAAAGTTGTTGGCAGCTCAGTGTCAGTAGGAGGAGCAGCTACAATGACCGCGGCGGGACTGTTAACAGTTTTCACCGGTGGACTAGCATTGCCTGTTCTTGCTACAATAGGGGCAGTTGGAGCAGTGGCTTCAGGGGCCAGTTTGTTGACAACAGTTGGTTCTGAGACTTACAGCACCACCAAATCTAACAGCATAATGGAGGAAGCCAAAAAGCTGCTGGAACAATTACAGAGTCTGGAACAAGAAATAAAAGACCTGATGAAGCCTCTAAAGTCACTGAAAGAACGAGCCTCCAGTTCCTGTGATGATGATGATGATGACGACGACGACATTACAGAGATGTTCCTGAGATCGGAGGCAGGTCGACAGGGACTAATTCTCCCCCGCAGTGGAATGATCAGAAAAGTTTGTCGCTTACCAAGGTCGAACATCAACAGGCGAATCCTGACCAATGAAGTTCTGCTGGCAGCAAGTGCAACAATCATTATACAAGCTCTGCTCCTGGCGGCTCGAGAAGGAGGCAAAAAGGTTGCTTCGTCTGTCGGGAAAAAAGCAGCGTCAAGAGCTGCTGGATGTGTAAGTAAGATCACACCAGTCAGTGATGGTTATGACATGGACTCCTGGCTGATAAACATGAGAGAAAACAAATATTGATAATATTACTCATAACAAAGTATTTTCCATATGCTGGTGAAAATTCTCAGTCATCCAAGTCATTGTCTTTTCAAAAAGTAAAAAAAAAAACAATCCACTGGACTTGTTTTCCAAATATGAAGATGTTTGCTTCCCATCCAGGAAGCTTTTTCATTTAAAAATGTTTGGAGTAGCGTTGAGTTCCAGGCTTTATAAAATAGCCCAAACAAAAGCCTTGTTATGCCTTAGAACACATGGAAACTGAATTGCCGATGAGGATTGCCGATGAGGGTTAGCTTCATCTGGATTATAGACAGATATAGCTGGGTATCATCAGCATAAATGTGGAAATTAATCCCATGCTGTCTAATAATTCTACCGATTGGGAGCATGTATAAAGTAAAGACAATTGGTCCTATCACTGATCCCTGTGGTACTCCACAGGTAACCTTTGAGCATGAGGAAGATTTAAAAATGAATGCAAACAAACTGAAATCTGTCAGATGGATACGATTTAAATGCTTAATGAATAAAAGGGCCTGGCAGCCAGCTTTTCAAAGTTTTTCTTTGTCAAGGAGGCTACGTTGTCTATGGGAGTATGTAGGGAAATAGTAACCCCATCAACAAATCATAAATTTTTGGAGGGGGTTGAATCAACTGCAGTATTGTTCAGTGATACAGAGGAGAAGGAAAGTAGAAAAGATTCTTTAACATTTATAATTTAATAAATAAAGTGAAACCTTCTTTTGGGGGGAGGAGAACTCTGTTAAAGTAATCTTAGAGGTTTTTAAAAAGTAGTCAGAGAGGGCAGGGTTGTAAGGACATACTGTTATTTCAATGCCATATGATAGCACAAGGTCCAAGGTATGATGATGAGAATGTGTGGGACTATTCACATTTTGAAACAAGCCAATCGAGTCTAAGATAGCATTAAAAGCTGAATTTAAGCTATCAACTTCATTGACAGCATGGATTTTAAAATCCCCTACTATCATGACCATGTCAGCACTCAACAGATCTAGAGGAATTCATCCAAAATTCAGAGTAAGTACCTGGTGGACGATTCACAGTTACGAACAAAAAGCCTTTTTGTTGTAGGTTTGCTATTTGGATGAGAGAAAATAAGACTTAAGTTTTCAAAAAAGTGGAAATTATTAACTGGATTTGAATCATGCTTGATGTGAATGCACCGTTAGAGCCAAAACCTGAGATATTAACCTGTTATTTGTGTGTTATTCAGGTTGCAGGCGGAGCAGTTGGGCTCTTTTTCTCTGTTCCTGAGCTGGTTAATGACTGTCAGAACATCGACAACATCGAGACAGAAGCCAGTAGAACCCTGAGGGAGAATGCCAAGACCATAAAGACCTCTGCTATCGAGACGGAGGAAGAGATTGAGGAAATCAGGTAAGGAAGATGACAGCATGCAACACATGGTCTTTTTAGACTTAAATCAGAAGTTGGACTGAAACTTATTCAGCTTGTTTTAACTATTTTCAAGTCTTTAAACCCACTCTAAATGTTTATGTACCACATTCACACATCCGAATGAAAATCATACATCTTTTTTTACCTTTTCGTAATTTCTTCTTCGGTTATAAAGTTCAAAACCATTGAAAACCACCAAGCATTAAGTCATTTGGGAAACTAGTTCTTTATTAATTTAATCATTTAAAAAACTTCACTCCTAAGAGACACCATGCCCAGGGAGAGTCCACACTACCGGAGCTCTCCAAAGATTTGTGTTTTTGGGATTGCTACCCAAAAAACTATGAGCTTAGGTCAACCATTTGAAAGAAAAATTATTTGACTGCACTAGTAATGCTTAAATAAAACCTTAGTGGCCAACATGTCTCATTAACTTCTATCTAAAGCACCTGTCACACTTGTCGATTTAACAAGCGTATGCCTGACAGGAAAAACCTGCCTGGCATACGTTGGATAAGTTATGGGTTAGTCTTGTATAAGTTATGAGCACGCTAAAGTTGGATCTTGTGCTGACATACGGCATAGAATGTGAAGAAATAACAGTATTTCCTCACAACCCTGTCCTCTCTGACCACTTTCCAATAACCTTCAGGATTACTTTAACAGAGTTCTCCTCCCCCAAAAGAAGGTTCAATTTTAGTAGATCTTTATCAGATAGTGCAGTTATAAATTTTAAAGAATCTGCTTCACTTTCTCTCTCATCTGTGTCACTGAGCAGTGCTGCAGAGTGCAAAAGCTTAGCTTATTCCCCTTCACAGGTTGATGATTTTGTTGATGGGGTTGCTAGTTCTCTGCGTATTGCCTTAGACAACGCAGCTCCTTTGAAAATGAAAACCGTTAAAAATAGAAAGCTTGCTCCTTGGTTTAATGCAGAGCTGCGTACTTTGAAGCAAAATGCTAGGAAACTGGAGAGAAAATATCGCTCCACAGGCCTGCGGGAGTCCTTCCTAGTCTGGAAAAATGGTTTACTGCTGTATAAGAGGACTCTTTGTAAAGCAAGAGCAGCATACTTCTCCTCATTAATAGAGGAGAATAAGAATAATCCTAGATTTCTTTTTAATACAGTTGCCAAACTCACCCAGAGCCATAGCTCTGTTGAACCGTCCATTCCACCTGCTCTTAGCAGCAATGATTTTATGGGATTCTTTATAAATAAGATTGATCTTATTAAAAATAAGATCATAAGCACTCCTCTATCCGCGATTGTACCTGAGGTAGTCATGGAATCTGAACCGGGTTTAGACTGCTTTGATCCAGTTGAACTCTCTGAATTAGCAAAATTATTGTCTTCATCTAAGCCTTCAACTTGTATGTTAGATCCAGTTCCAACCAGGTTATTTAAGGAGGTATTCCC
Source organism: Cyprinodon tularosa (assembly GCF_016077235.1). Lineage (NCBI taxonomy): Eukaryota > Metazoa > Chordata > Actinopteri > Cyprinodontiformes > Cyprinodontidae > Cyprinodon > Cyprinodon tularosa. Next base: position 898,519 of record NW_024039297.1, on the reverse strand, counting down.
TTTGATCTCCTCCTCCATTTTAGATGTGATTAATCTATCTCTGTTACAGGGATATGTACCTAAAGCTTTTAAGGTTGCTGTAATTAAACCTCTGCTTAAGAAACCGTCTCTTGACCCAGATGACTTGGTCAATTATAGACCTATATCCAATCTTCCTTTCTTATCCAAAATTCTTGAGAAAGTAGTTGCCAAACAAGTTTGCGATCACTTCCACCATAATGAACTTTTTGAAGAGTTTCAGTCTGGCTTTAGAGCTCATCATAGCACTGAAACAGCTCTGGTGAAAGTCACTAATGATATTCTCATGGCCTCAGATAATGGACTTGTATCTGTGCTCGTCCTGTTGGATCTTAGTGCTGCATTTGATACAGTTGACCATAATATTCTTTTAGAAAGACTTGAATATTTTGTTGGAATTAAAGGAACAGCACTAGACTGGTTTAAATCTTATCTATCTGATCGAATTCAGTTTGTTCATGTTAATGATAGATCTTCAACACGCTCAAAGGTTACCTGTGGAGTACCACAGGGATCAGTGCTAGGACCAATTCTCTTTACTTTATACATGCTCCCAATTGGTAGAGTTATTAGACAGCATGGGATTAATTTCCACTGTTACGCTGATGATACCCAGCTATATCTGTCTATAAATCCAGATGAAGCTAACCCATTACATAGATTACAGGCATGTCTTGAAGACATAAAAACCTGGATGACTCTTAACTTTCTGCTCCTGAATGCAGACAAAACAGAAGTTATAGTCTTTGGACCAGAGTCTCTGAAAAAGAAACTGATTAGCCAGTCACTTCATTTGGATGGGATTAAACTGATTTCAGATAATAAAGTAAAAAATCTTGGTGTTATTTTTGATCAGGACCTGTCATTTAAATCCCACATCAAAGAGGTTTCTAGAATTTCCTTCTTTCATCTGAGGAACATTACAAAAATTAGAAATATCCTGTCCAGGGGTGATGCTGAGAAACTAGTCCATGCATTTGTTACTTCAAGGCTGGACTATTGTAATTCTTTACTATCAGGAAGTCCACAAACTGTAGTTAAAAGCCTTCAGCTGATCCAAAATGCTGCAGCCAGAGTTCTAATGAAAATTAAAAAGAGAGATCATATCTCTCCTATCCTGGCTTCTCTTCATTGGCTTCCTGTTAAATCAAGAATAGAATTTAAAATCCTCCTTCTCACATATAAAGCCTTAAATGGCCAAGCTCCATCTTATATCAGAGATCTGATTGTTCCTTATGTTCCCAACAGAGCACTTCGCTCTCAATCTGCAGGTTTACTAGTGGTTCCTAGAATTTCTAAAAGTAGAATGGGAGGCAGATCTTTTAGTTATCAGGCTCCTCTCCTGTGGAACCAACTACCAGTTTTAGTCCGTGAGGCAGACACCCTGTCTACTTTTAAGGCTAGGCTTAAAACTTTCCTTTTTGATAAAGCTTATAGTTAGGGTGGCTCAGGTTATCCTGAGCTATCTCTATAGTTATGCTGCTATAGGCTTAGACTTTTGGAGGACATAGGGACCCCCATTTCATCATTCTGCTTCATTCTCTCTCTGTTCTCCTATTCTGCAGAATCTGTTAGTTCAATCTCTAACCTTCTGCTCTCTCTGCTTTTCCTCAGAGTAGCTTTGCCTCGTCTGTTCCTGTTTGGCTGTGACGTCATCCTGGAAAGAAACATCAGCTGTGCTGCTTCCATCAACACCCTTGTTTATAGATGTTGGAGATCGGCCGGTTTTCCAGTGTGGTCCTGTTTCTCTGACCGTGACTGAGTGGATGTGCTCTCTTCGTCCTCTGGCATGGGAGCTGCCTTGGAGCTCGTCTGCCTGGCTGTGTGTTTCCTGGACGGGGCCGCCTTTTACAGCTGCTTCTTGTATCTCTGCTTCTGTCTCCTTGAACCCCAGTCGGCCTCGGCAGATGGCCGCTCACACTGAGCCTGGTTCTGCTGGAGGTTTCTTCCTGTTAAAAGGGAGTTTTTCCTCTCCACTGTCGCTACAAGCATGCTTAGTGTGGGGGATTGTATTTGAGTCAATGAGTCAATGCAATCAACTGGTTTTCCTTAGATAGAAAACTTTGTATCAATTTGACTGTATGATCTGGTTGAACTGTAAAGTGCCTTGAGATGACATGTGTTGTGAATTTGGCGCTATATAAATAAACTGAATTGAATTGAATTGAATTAAAGTACCCTGTAGCTCGCTAAAACACGCTAGCACATGTCAACATACGGCGAATGTTACAGGTCAGTTATCTGATGGTTGACATACACTCACTGGCCACTTTATTAGGTACCCCATGCTAGTAACGGGTTGGACCCCCTTTTGCCTTCAGAACTGCCTCAATTCTTGGTGGCATAGATTCAACAAGGTGCTGGAAGCATTCCTCAGGGAGTTTGGTCCATATTGACATGATGGCATCACACAGTTGCCGCAGATTTGTCGGCTGCACATCCATGATGCGAATCTCCCGTTCCACCACATCCCAAAGATGCTCTATTGGATTGAGATCTGGTGACTGTGGAGGCCATTTGAGTACAGTGAACTCATTGTTATGTTCAAGAAACCAGTCTGAGATGATTCCAGCTTTATGACATGGCGCATTATCCTGCTGAAAGTAGCCATCAGAAGTTGGGTACATTGTGGTCATAAAGGGATGGACATGGTCAGCAACAATACTCAGGTAGGCTGTGGCGTTGCAACGATGCTCAATTGGTACCAAGGGGCCCAAAGAGTGCCGAGAAAATATTCCCCACACCATGACACCACCACCACCAGCCTGAACCGTTGATACAAGGCAGGATGGATCCATGCTTTCATGTTGTAGACGCCAAATTCTGACCCTACCATCCGAATGTCGCAGCAGAAATCGAGACTCATCAGACCAGGCAACGTTTTTCCAATCTTCTATTGTCCAATTTCCATGAGCTTGTGCAAATTGTAGCCTCAGTTTCCTGTTCTTAGCTGAAAGGAGTGGCACCCGGTGTGGTCTTCTGCTGCTGTAGCCCATCTGCCTCAAAGTTCCACGTACTGTGCATTCAGAGATGCTCTTCTGCCCACCTTGGTTGTAACGGGTGGTTATTTTTTTATTTTATTTATTTATTTATCCTTTATTTAACCAGGTAATACCCATTGAGATTAAAAATCTCTTTTGCAAGGGAGACCTGGCCAAGATAGGCATCAAAATTACATAACATCATTACATATGTATAAAAGACACACACATAAAAGCCAAATATGCACTTACAATAAAATTTCAATTAAAACATTGACATGTGAGGGAGTCTAACTCAAAACATCTAATTCTCAACTTAAAAGTATTCAAAGGAACCAATTTACTAAGTTTCATGTTATTTTGCAGCAAATTCCATGTAAAGGGAGCAGAGTAAGCAAAGGCCTTTTTACCCAGCTCAGTACTGACACGTGGGACAGAAAACAAGACAACAGCCTGAGAACGGAGAGAGTAATGACCAGTACTTTTTTTCATAAGAAGTGAACATAAATAAGATGGAAGCGCACCAAGAATAGCCTTATATATAAATATATACCAATGACAAAGCCTCCGTGTAGCCAAGGCAGATCACCCTACACGAGAATACAGCTCACAGTGATGGGTGCGAGCTTTACAATTAGTAATAAATCTCAATGATGCGTGATAGGCTGCGTCTATCATCTGCAGGCATTGAGCAGATGAATGCATATATAATATATCACCATAGTCCAGCACAGTTAAAAAAGTGGATGCCACCAACCGTTTTTTTACATTAAAAGAAAAGCACAGCTTATTTCGAAAGTAAAAACCCAATTTTAGTCTCAACTTTCTCACTAGACAGTGAACATGAGGCTTAAATGATAGGTTGTCATCAATGACAATACCAAGATACTTATAAGTTGAAACTATCTGTATTTCACGACCATCAAGAGTAACCACTGAAGGAACATTCAGTGACCTGTTCCGAAGGTCTGTGAAAAGCATACATTTAGTTTTTTCTGCATTGAGCACAAGTTTCAACTGTAGCAAAGTATTTTGGACCACATTAAAAGCATTCTGTAAGTGTGCAATGGCTTGTTTAAGAGAAGGTGCACAGCAGTAAATAACTGTATCATCTGCATAAAAATGAAAATTTGCATCAGACACATGCCGATTAAGATCATTTATATAAATAGTAAATAAAAGAGGGCCTAATACAGAGCCTTGTGGAACCCCTTTAAAGATTGGTAAAATACCAGATTGAACACCATCATGCTTAATGCACTGAGTTCTGTCACTAAGATAGTTTGAAAACCAAGAGACAGTTTTCTTTGAAAACCCTGATTTAAGAAGCCTAATCTTTAGAACATCATGATCAACCGTGTCAAACGCTTTTGACAAATCAATAAAAAGTGATGCACAGTGCTGCTTCTTGTCACGAGCAACAGAGATATCATTTATCACCTTCATTGCAGCTGTGATGGTACTATGTTTTTTTCTAAAACCTGACTGAACTGGGGATAAAATGTCCTGGGCGTGCAAGAAGTCTTTCATCTGATCACTCACCAGGGATTCAAGCATTTTGGCCAAAACAGACAAATTAGAAATTGGTCTATAATTATTTAAATTTGTCGGGTCACCCCCTTTCAGTAATGGACAAACAAATGCAGATTTCCAGATTTTAGGAATAGTGTTGCTCTTTAAAGTAAGGTTAAAAAGGTACGTTAGAGGCTGTGCTACACAATCAGCAGCTATTTTTAAGAAATAGGGTTCTATAAGATCAGGTCCTGGGGTTTTTTTTGGAACCAGTCCTTTTAGGGCTTTTTGAACGTCAGCCACTGAAAATGGAACGAGATTAAAAACACCCGTAGTGACTGGCACATCTCCACAGGGTGTCACAGCATAAGGACAAACAGTGTCAAACAAAGAACCTGACTGAATAAAATGCTCATTAAAATGATTCAGTATCTCTAGCTTGTCATAAACTACTACAGACTCTTTCATAATAGAAGAAGGAACATTGATACTATCTTTGTTAGAAGAAAGTAATTTTATAGCCTTCCAGAATTTTCTGGGGTCATTTAAGTTATTAGTAGTGACTGACAGATAAAAATCAGATTTTGCTTTCTTAATAGAAGAAGAACATTTGTTTCTTAGCCGTCTAAAAGCAAGCCAATCAGACGAAGAGCCCGTTTTTCTTGCTTTGGCCCAAGCTAAATTGCGGTCATGAAGAATATCTCCAAGCTCAGAGGAAAACCAGGGATTATCCCGCCCCTTAACTCTAAATCTCTTTAGTGGGGCGTGTTTATTTATTACTTGCAGAAAACTATCCCGGAAAAAGATCCAGGCTGACTCCACATCGGGAATCAGCTCCATTCTACTCCAATCACAATTAAACAAATCATTTGAGTCACTGTTGCCCTTCTATCAGCTCCAACCACTCTGGCCATTCTCCTCTGACCTCTGGCATCAACAAGGCATTTCCGCCCACAGAACTGCCACTCACTGGATGTTTTTTCTTTTTCGGACCATTCTCTGTAAACCCTAGAGATGGTTGTGCGTGAAAATCCCAGTAGATCAGCAGTTTCTGAAATACTCAGACCAGCCCTTCTGGCACCAACAACCATGCCACGTTCAAAGTCACTCAAATCACCTTTCTTCCCCATACTGATGCTCGGTTTGAACTGCAGGAGATTGTCTTGACCATGTCTACATGCCTAAATGCACTGAGTTGCTGCCATGTGATTGGCTGCTTAGAAATTAAGTGTTAACGAGCAGTTGGACAGGTGTACCTACTAAAGTGTCCGGTGAGTGTACGTTCACTGTCAGTTACTGATAAGTCGTGGCGTCTAGCCTATGCTAAACCTCTGAGTAACTTGTGCATAACTTGTGTGGAACTTATCAGAACTTCTCTCCAATGCATATCAACGTATCTGATGTAATCCAGAGAAGTGCTGAACGTGTTTCTAACTTATAGCTTCTGTATAATGGCGTATTGGCAGCGTTTTGGTCTAAAAGGAAACAGTCTGTACTCCTCCAGACTTCACCCCCATCTTAGGGTAAGCATGAAAGTGAGTGTGATGGATCCTCCCTGCATTTATGCCCATGTTTAGCAAACTTCCTAGCAGACATGGCGCTAGGAACGGACGGTAAACAGCAGCTAGGTTGATATCGTCATTAAATAAATTTTTCTATGCAGGCGGGGCACCTTTGGGCGCTTTGCTGCCCCCCTCAGGACACTGTCTTGTGACATTTCATGGACATTACGCTGCCGTGCGTTATGCATAAGTTAGGCTGTCGCTGGACATAAAGTTCTGAACCTGTTATGAATGGAAAAAATACTTAGAAAGTTCAGTGTTTTAGAAGATTCTGGGATGTCAGGCCTACGCTGGCTAAATCGACAAGGTGTGACGGGGGCTTAACCAGTAGAACAAATGCCCCAGATTGCTGTTGCATGCAAATTGCTGTTGCTAATGAAATTAGCCTCTAAACCTTTATCTTATTGCAGAATAGAAGATCTATATATATTTTACCATAGTTTTATAATAAACATGTTGATTCTAAACTGGGATTTAAATGGTTAAAATGGTTGGATGTTTCTTTTGTTGAAATTTCAAATTGTTAAATTTATCAACCCAAAATAGGAAAATACATATGTGTGAATTATTTTGAATTACTTTTTTGCCACCAAAGCATAAAGAATAGAAGTGCAATGATGGATATAAAGAACACTTGCTAAACATTTAACGTATTTCAATCTTTCAGAAAAGCTCTTCAGAAGTTGAAGAGAATAAAGTCCATCATCGAGAACACGAACCGGAGCCAAAGTGAGATGGAAGAGTTAATTGATCATGCAATTAAAAACGCCCCAGACTCTGTAGTCAAAGAGTGGCTGGGCCAGAACGCAAAGTCTCAAGAGTTCTCCCATCTGGTGAATGTTTTTGTCTTCATCCAAAAAAGGCTGAATGAGGAGTGGCAGAAGAAAAAGGAGAAAGATCGGGAGATTAAGAAGATTGACCTGGTCTTCTTGGCTCATGGAGAGATTGAGAACTGCATGATACCTGCTATATGTTTGGTGCCCCTGATGTCCATCACAGACGTCCTGCTTTACTCTCCCTGGAACTGCCTCCTGTTTCCTGAAGCGGCCTATAGCATCGCTACAGGAAACATCCAGCCTGGACACAGGCTGTTTGGGTGCGGCAGGCCAAATGAGTGTCAAATTCCTCCTGAAGCCCATGTAACGTTCAATCTGCCGAACAGCTGGAACTCGATGAGGAATACCGGAATTCAACCTGTCCCTAAAATCATGGTGGGGCCTGTAGGAACACAAAATGATATGGCTTTTGCATCTTTCATTGCTTTAGAAAATGTGTTTGGTGCACCAGGAGCCAACTGGTACCTCGTCCCGTACCTCGCCCCCTGGATCGGCAAAGTCCCCTTCTTTGTCGTCACATTGGCCGCGTCTCTGGTGCTGTTTTTCTCGGGGTGTGAAGCCACCGTCCATCTGGCTGCCTGCCTGGGAAAATCGCCCTGTGGAACCCCAATGCAGGAAGAGTATCTGAAGTGGCAGTACGCCTACACTGCCGACAACACCGGCATGACCGTTTCCACAGAGACCTTCAGAGAATGGAGCAACCTGAGAAGGTCGCCATTTTTCCAGATGTTCAAGGCTGTTTTTGGTGACGAGTTTCCATCTTTTAACCCATGATCCAGAAGGGAGAACATTCTGTCCTGCTTTAGTTCAGGTGTATTACAGGATTTCATTCATTAAATGTGTCCTGCTATTTAACCACATAATCCAGAGGAAGCTTCCAGCGGTCTTTGCTTTGAAAGATATGCATGTTCCAGGGTCAAAGGTTAGCTTCTGATCCCATTAACCAGCAAGATTAAAAAAACCTCCAGAACTTTGCTGCGTCTTCTGACCTGATTATAACCACCGAGCTACAGCTGTTTGCTTTGCACACATGTTCTAATGCTATAATGCATCTTGCCAATAAAACTGTAGAGATGTTAAAGAAATGTTTCTGTTTTGATTCCTAATTGAATCTTGAAGTGTGTCAGAAGCAGACTGAGCTCATATTCTGAGAACAAAAATTACATGGAATCTCCCTTTATTCATTTCCTGAATCGATAGTATGGAAGCCAACTTTGGTTTCGTCAGTGGTGTAAACAAAGATAAAAGACCACAGTAAACATCAGTTAAAGGAACTTTGGTGTCTTTCCTGCTATGAACAATCCGGCATAGGGGAGGGGATGTGGACCTGGCAACAGTTGATGTTCTGGGATTTGGAGGCAAACCTGTTAAACCCTGTCCACCATGTTAGCCATCACTGCCGAGTAAAGAAAATCCAGATAAAAATCTGATTTAGATCTCAAGGAGTGACAAATAACCATCATACGATGGCGTTTTAGCCTAGAAAATAAAGTCGTAACATTACGAGAATGAAGTCATCATTCAACAACTCGTTTCAGAAAGAAAGCTTGGAGCTCCGCCCAGCAGATGACATCAGACCAGCTCCACCAATCAGCAACCAGAGTCCACTTTGACATCCTGCCCAGTTTGATGCTGCTGCTAAAAGATTTCCAATGCTAAAGTGTAACTTAACATGATGCTCCATATTCCTCATTTTAGGGAAGGAAGGGCTTCTGGTAAGAGTTGTCATAAAATACAACTTGTTTCTTGTAATATTCCGACTTTATTCTCGTAATATTCCGACTTTATTCTCGTAATATTACGACTTTATTCTCGTAATGTAAATCTAGCCTGGCCCCAATATTCTGTCGTACCATCAGGCCAAAACAATTCAATTCAGTTTATTTATATAGCGCCGATTCACAACACACGTCATCTCAAGGCACTTTTAGGCGACATAAACCTGTAGACATACCTTTTTTTGGCAAATTTTTTTTTTTTTTAGATCTAACAAGCAGCTGAGAGTATAAAGTTGTTTTTTCCTCTTTGGTTAGTTTTAATTTTCATGATCTAAAGGAGTGGCTCTGCATCCAGGAGACGTGTGGAAAATCTGTGTCATCTGTATGTTGACTGAAAAGCTGGTTCCATCCAACTCTAAAAAAAATAAAAAGTAAAAGAATAATTTCATCCTTCACATCAGCATCTTCTCACAGATCCAGAAATTTCTCTGGTTTGGATGGGATCAAAGAAACTAAGTGAATCAGACATGAATTGGTGCTTCTAAGGATCCTGCAGAACCCGGCCAGTAGAAGTCGCTGTTTGGTCAGAGTTTCTTTCTGATAGAATGTTTAGTTTTTATTCATCCTTGATCCAAATATTTTACTTTAAGCTTCTCCAAGCTCTAAAGCAGCCAAGGAGGCACTAATGCAGAGTATTTCTGACCAAGACACTCCTTCAAACCAAAGGCTTACCCAGTCTGTCTTGTTTCCATGGTATCCAAGCTTTATCAGTAAATGTTTGCTGCAGGCTGCTGCCTGCAGCTGTGGATCATGGCAGCAGCATCTGATCACTCCTGGAGGCGCCGAGGTCCGCAGGCAACAGTACAGACCGGGAAACGTATCTTCTGGATCACCAGTAGGAAGCTGGGGGGCCGGAAATAAGCTCGGATATCCGCATGCTGATGGAAACACTTCTCTTTTGTTTAAAGTTATGTAACCCATTGGTTAAGAAACCATTGGTGAGTTGTTCTCTTGAATGTTCTGGCTGACGATTATTTTCTGAGAACATTCTGGATAATATTGTGCATAAAAGTCGATACAAAGATTAAAATCAGTGGTTTTAAAAAAACAGTTTAACATCAATATTCTGGCTTTTAATATCGATATACCTCCCAAACCAAAGGGGGCGTTATTACATCGTGCTATTACTGTTTCCAGAGAGGAAGTGCACGTGAGACAAATTATGCAGAAAAGTCCCCTAAAATCAGACGTTTGAGCACATTAATAAGCTAGAGAGGGGTGGGGAGGGTCACTCCTGGTATGCTTTTTCTATGTTTAAAAACCTGAAGATAAATCTTTGCTAAGTTTCTTTTGCACATTTCTATAAGCTGCCTATATTGTCCAAGAAAACAGAGCACATTTATGATTTTTGTGATATTTGAAGTGCATTGAACCGAATGCACTTTATTTTACTGTCAATATATCAGTGCTTAATAAATTAAGCATAAATATCGTATTTGGCTGATTGAATCAGTCCATCGCAGGGCAACAGAGAGACACACAGAACAAACATCCATTCACACACACTCACACCCGAGGAGAATTTAGCAACGCCAATTAACCCAACAATCATGTTTTTTTACTGTGGGAGGAAGCCGGAGTACCCGGAGAGAACCCATGCATGCTAAGGGAGAACATGCTAACTCCATGCAGAAAGAGCTCGGGCCGGGAATAGAACCTGGAACCTTCTTGCTGCAAGGCAGCAGTGCTACCCACTGCTCACTGACTAGACCTGTGTTGTGACTAATTCTGGCTGAATTATATTTACCTTAATATTACGAATTTATTCTCAGAATTTTGTGACTTTATTCTAGTCACTGGAAAAACAATCTAGAAATAAGTTAAAACTTCCTAAATTAAGTTTATTTACCCTCAATGTGAGAAGGTAAATTAGATAGTTTGCTAATGGAGTGAGTATTTCTACTCTTAAAATTAGACAATTAGATAATATGCACTTGAAATAACTTCCACTTTCTTATTTAAAGTGTAAATTGTCTTGTTCCATTTGCAAAATGTCTCTTTTATCTCCTCAATCCAAGAACAAATGCACTTATTTTAGGAAAAAATGACTTATCTAGATTTGGATTTTTTTTTCAGTGTACAAATAAATTCTTGTAATATAATGTTTTTATTTCCATATTGCTACGACTTTATTCTCATAATGTTGTGACTTTATTCTTCTTATATTATAACTTTATTTTCGTAATATTACAACATTATTCTCATAATGTTAGGACTTTATTCTCATATCTTTTTAAATATCTGTAATCTGGCCCTAATACTCCTCTACGGAGGAGTATTAGGGCCAGTCTGTGAGGTCTTGTTGATTTTGACACTAACATGAGTAAAAGTGTCTCTGACACTGACTTTAGAGTCAATTTTACACTCATTTGGAGATGGACCAAAGGTTATCGGAGACAGAGTTATATTCAACTCTACTGATGTTAAAGTAACACTCGATTTTTACTGTGCAGGAAGACAACATTCAGATGAAAGCCTCCTAGTGGTTATAACCCAAAAGACTGAGTATTTATATCCAGAAAACATTTATTAACGACAGAAAAACTAATACAGCAGAAATCAGTAGTTAGATCACTGCAAAACAATCTAGAAATAAGAAAAAAATCCTTAAATCAAGTGTATTTTACCTTAATTTTATTAGGGAAATGGGATGATTTGCCAATGGAATATTTTATGTTTTGAGTATTTTTACTCTTAAAATAAGATAATAAGATAAAATGCACTTGTAATAAGACAATGCAGACGCGTTTTCCTATTTTAAATGTAACAAGAACAAATGCACTTGGTTTAGGAAAAAATTACTTATTTAGATTTCAATTTTTTGCAGTGATCATTTTATACATCCTGCATTAGGAGGAGAGTTTTTCATTCTAACGCCAACAAAGTCTTTGGTTTCTGAACCACTGTTTGAAGTAACAAACAAAAACAACTGCCAAAAAAATCCCAAAGACGAAGAGAAGGCCAGCAATGTTCTGAGATGAAGCAGATCCTGGAGGAGCAGGCGGAGGTTTGGTGATCTTATCCAGCCCAACACATCCAGACGCCAAAGTGAAGTTCAGATTTCCTCTGGCGCTCACAAACCCCTAAACATGAAACATTCAGGTTAACCTCCGTGGTGCAACACAGGGAAGACTGACATGGAGGAACAGAGGAGAATCCATCGACATTTAATGAGACTCTGATCTAAAGGCTGCGCATGATGAACCATAGGCTAATGCTCAGGGTGCCATGATGTTCACCGAGGTCTCATGGTAAAAATACGTCGGAAAATATCTGCTACTGCACCTTTAAGCTCATTTTCATTATGGCCTGTTGGTCTCCGGCACGTGCTCTGAGTCCTGAGGAACATCTGCAGCTAATAGAGTCTTAAAACAAGAGGGGAGTGAGCTTTTCCTTTAGTCCGCCCCAGACTTAGGAATACTTTGCCCCTCCATAAACCAACAGCCTCCACAGTGAAGGGTTTTAAGTCTCGTCTAAAAACCCGCTTTTGCTCTTTGGCTTTTAACACTGCAGGATTCTGTGGTCATCTGTGTCCTTATTTATTTAATTTTTTAGTCATTTTCAGAGAGGGGAAGTAACGAAGTACAAATACTTCGTTACTGTAGATTTTTCTCAAGTACTCTACTTTTCTCAAGTAGATTTTTCTTATATTTTTACTTTACTTTACTACTTATTTTTATGGCGACTTTTTACTTCTACTCCTTACATTTTTACACAAATATCTGTACTTTCTACTCCTTACATTTTAAAAAATTGGCTCGTTACTTTAGTTTTGAATCATTTCAATGGAGTTACCGTTATTATTTTTCACGTCATCAATACCAAATTCAATCTAATTGGATGGGAATCTACGTTGCATTTGACGCACCACTACAAGATGAATCGACAGATTCGGCGGTATTCATTGGCGGCAAATCATTGCAGCTTGGTGGCGGTGGCGTTAGCATAGTAGCATGGACGACGAGCTGATTGAAAATGAACACAACGGAGATCTAGTCCTATTGGCAGACATCCATTTAAAATGTAGGCAACGGCATGAAAAAAGTGGTTTCTACTTTTACTTTTATACTTTAAGTAAATTTACAAGCCTGTACTTTGTTACTTTTACTTGAGTAAAGAAGTTTAATCAGTACTTCCACTTTTACCAGAGTATTTTTTAACACAAGTATCTGTACTTTTACTCAAGCACGGAAAGTGAGTACTTTTGCCATCTCTGATTATTTTAAACTCTTATTGCTTTTGTGTGTGTGTTGGTTTTTTTTGTTTGTTTTTGTGTACAGCAAATTGGAAAGATTTGTTGTTGTTAAATGTGCAATAAAAATAAAGTGGATTGGATAAAAAAATAAATAAAAAACATCAAAATAATTAGTTTCATCCAAACAATAATTTCTTTGTGGTTGAACTCGGTGCTGCCCCAACTTGTTGTTCACCTAAATAAATAGTTTTTCCGGATGATGCAAAGTTAAATGAGACACTGTTATTAGTATTATTAGTTATAAAACTAAGAAAATGAAGTCTAAGGAAGGTATCATCCAGAATTGTAGAAAAATGTTCCTTTAATAAGGTAGAGCAGCAAAGCGTCTGTCCTTAACTTTTTTCCTGCAATACTTTTACTTTTAAATTGCACATTTACATTTTACTGGAGTAAAAAGCTTCAGTTGATCCTCTAACGTCTAGAAAAGTGTTTTTAAACAGTACACTGCAAAAACGATCTAGAAATAAGTAAAAATTTCTTAAATAAGTGTGTTTACCCTTGATTTGAATAGGTAAATTTGTTAATTGGCTAATGCAATTAGTATTTTTACCCTTAAAATAAGATAATTAGATAATATGTACTTGGAATAAGTTTATTTTCTTATTTTAAATCAAAATTGTCTTGTTCCATTGGCAAAATATCTCTTTAATCTCCCCAATTTAAGAGGAAATGCACTTATTTGAAGAAAAAATTACTTATCTAGATTTAGATTTTTTCCAGTGTAGGATTTCGACTTCTACTGGAGTAATAAACATGAATGATTTTGACTCCTCTGCCGACGGGTCCAGGACCTCTTATCATGGACCTTCTACCAGCATGACCCACCAGGGACCCTGACACTCTGCAGACTGTAAGGCGCCCTCTGCATCCCTAATGCAAACATAGGGAACCTCTGCAGAGCCCTGCAGAGTCCTTCATGGCTCTGGGACTTTTATTTTCTCTAAGATGTTCATCCAGTGTGAAAAGCTGCAAGATTTATTATCACAAACTTTCAAAAATAATAAAGCTGTAATTTTCCTCATCCTGCCTTCAGTGTTTGTTTTGTGTGAACATGAAAAATAATAATCAATAAAACACTAGTTTTATTTTTGGCTTCAACATCTGGATGTGATCTTTGAACAAGACGACTTACATCATGATAGAGGATCTTTGTTTCTGTGAAGTGCAGTCCTTTAGGCAGCGGGAGGAAGACTCCGTCAGCAAACCATCCTGCAAACACAGACGCCTCAGAACACGCCTAAAATTTACATTTGCTTCTGTTCAGGTGGGATTCAGCAGGTTTGCTCTTACTCTTCATAAACCCTGAGATCTCTTTGCTTAAACCCTTCTCCTCCTGTGGCAGAAACAAACACACACAGTTACTGTTTTTTTCTTGTTAGAAACAAAGATGCTGTGAACGTAAAGAGGCTCAGAAACATCGCAGCTGTTTTCCTCCCAAAAAAAATCCAGGAACAGATTGAATTTCACACCTGCAAAAACAATCACACTAAGTTTATTTCACTTCTGCAGAATTTCCCAGTAACTATGATAAAAGGTGTGTATCTCAGTGTGTGTTCTGGGTTTTTACTGCGGATCTTTGGAGACCAGAACCAGACGGCTTCCACTGAGGTCCACCTTCATCGGCAGCTGACACTTCTGTTAGGAGGGAAAGATGGCGGCTAAGGATGATGCTCAGCAGTAGACATTTTCAGGGGCAGGTGCTCGGGTTGAAAGAAGGGAATCTTATACGTCGCATGTAGCCGCTAACAGCTAAACATGCTTAATGACCTTCCACAGGTAGCAATGCAACATTGGTGTCTTGCTTTGACTGCATATATACAGTATATAAAACAATTTGCAGATGAACTAAGATTTAGATTTAAAAAGTGAAACAAAATGTCTTATTTAGAGTACATAAATGTAATAATCTTATTTTAATGTTAAAAAATCTCATTCCACTGACAGATCTTCTTATTTTCCAGTTCAAATTACGGACAAATGCAGTTATTTTCAGAAAATATTACATATTTTCAGGTAATTTTTTGCAGTCCAAGACAACACAGAAATAAAAAATGCAGCTTAATCAACACCCTACTTTAACTGAATGCAACTTTATTAAAGATATTTTTATGAATTGTGAATATTTGGTCTTATGTTTGCTTTTAAATTAAATCTTTAACAGGCAAAAATTAACCAGTGTGCCTTAGCTGTCATAAAAAAGTCAAATAGATGTCATCAGGGAGACCCTGACAGGGATGATTACAGCAATTCAATAATTACACCTATGAGATGCTTTTAGTTATATTTTTTTATTTTGTAATTTAATCAAAGAGTTGCGTTTTAAACCGTTCCTTAGCGTCTGGTAGAGGCTATTAAAGATGCTAAACTATAAACTAACCAGGTGGCGAAGGAGGTAAATACGGTCGTTTAGTAACCTGGACGGTTAGCTGGCCCGTCACCATGGCAACGGTCTATGGAGGCGGTGCTACACGTCTCCTGGAGCGTAAAAAGGTAAAAACGAAAAATGATTTTAGGAGGGCACTTATTTTGTCCAGGGGGCAGGTGCTCTAGCGCCACCTTGTGTCTATCTGTGCACATCCCTGATGCTCAGCCATGTTGCTTTATTTCCTGACCGGTAATTTTGTGTCAGGATTATCCCTGAGGAACCCCGTCCGTATTTTGGGGTTTTAAAATGAAGCAGAAACTTTAAATCGACCTCATTTCCACCATTTTACTAAATAAGCTGATTAGTCCTTAAAGACGATGAACGATACAAAAAATATGCATGTTTTAAATAGGTATGACAAACACAAAGGCTGTTTCTCAATATCTGTACTTGTGCGTTCTTGTGTTCTCGTGAAATGAGCCTCTGCACTGTTCCAATTCACAAGAACAGCAGACCGAGAACTGACAAAATCCCTGGATGTTGTTCTGGCCCCTCCCTCTTTACCCAGCATGCATCAGAGCACATTTTATCGCTACCCAATCCGTACCATCAGCTCATTGGCTCATGTGCCAGTAGATTTTCATCCAGGTCGTCATAAATACCGTAATTATGGTACTAAAAGTACTTATTTAATCGGACATGATCAGTGTAGTCCAACAAGATATGATTAAACCATGTTTATCTGCATCTTAGGGGTTTGTCTTTCTTTATATTACTACTATACCACTACTATACATTACTACTATACCACAGATGAGTGATAAAAGGATATTAACCTTTAATTTATTATGTTTTACTACCCTTACTATGTTTAGGGAGGAAAAAATGTAAATAAAATTTTTACAAAGTTAAATCGAGGGATCTGGATCTGGTTTGTAATCTCCTTTTATCTGAGCAGCCATAGGCGGAATAAAAGTCGGGCATCCTGAGAGGAAGCTCAGGAAGTTTGCTGTCAATACAGAATCTAAATTATTGGATCAATTAGTTGACCCCATGTAAACCGTGAAACTGTTTTGCATTAAGCCAATTTATCTGGAAATCCTTTGAGAGTTCACCGGATTCTGAGCATAAATTCATAAAGTAGGATTAACCTCAGTCGGGGTCTATCGTTTCTGACAGCAGCCTGGTCTGACCTAATATGGCTGCTCTGTTGGCATGCCTCTCACCCGATGATGGGGTCTACCTGTGTCTATGGTACAGATTGGGGAGTGGCAGATGTTCTCCAGACTGACAGCTGTCCCAGCAAGCACTGCAGACACTGCGGTCCATTTACTGATTTAATGCGTAATTAAAAAGCGGGCATCCGAGACTAACCTCAGCCAGGGCTAACGTTAGTCCGCCTGCAGCAGCTTTCTCACAGCGTAGCCGTGTGTGAAGTACAGCTGGTTCTGATGGAGGTTTGATTGTTATATTTGGCAAAATGTTCATTTTCATTTAGCACTGCTGCCTTGCAGCAAGAAGGTTCCAGGTTCGATTTTAGTCCATACTCACGTTTTTGTGTATTGAGAAACGGCCAAAGTAAAGGATAATGTACAGTTTCATTTTTTCAAATGAATTATTTATTTTTGAATAAATGTTTTTTAGTTTACCACACGGCTGAGACTTCCTCTATCCACAGACAGCGCGGTACCCTCTGCGTTGACCGCCAACCCGTTCCCAGTGATCCTGATGGTAGGAGCTGCGGTCAGGTTCACTATAACTGGACCCTTCGGTTAGAACAGATCCAGCGTTACAACAGAGAGAAAACACAGCGATTCATCTGTTTTAATGAGGGTGTTACCTGCAGAAGATTCCTGATGTCCAAATGAAGATTTGTAAAGGATCCTGTCTGTGGAAGAGACAAACCAAACAAAGTAAAAAAGTTTTTTTCAAAAGAAAAGCAAGTTATCAACTAAAGTTATCACCAATTTATTTTATTTACAAGTTAACACATTTGTTGAAGATAAAAATCTATGATATTCACTGAAAACAAGGAAACACATCTAGACTGATGGAAAAAGAAGGTTGTATTATTATAGATGAGTTTCTGCTAATGCTGCTTTCACACCAAACCAGCCTTGGGCAGCAGAAGCAGGCGGTTCACATGTTAAGTCCATGGTTAAGGTCCATCAAGGCACCAAATGGTCCCATTTCAAGCAGCTGGAGGGTTCTAAGCATCCAGCGTTCCCTCTCTGCCTGATGGTCTGAGCTTGACCCTGTTTCAGCCTTCCGGGTTGTTCTGCTATGCTTCGCCCTGACTGAGCTCACGTCAGCTTCTGTTCCCTGGTTTTAGTCTCCGGCTAAGATTCCTGTATTGGACTGAATTCTGCTCTGACCTTCACCTGACTGCCTGGTCGCGGTTAGTGGATCTGCCTCCTATCATCACAACTCTTTGCATCTCTGGCTAAGATCCTAATGGACCTTCCAGCTGTGCCTGCCTTTGTTTAAACCTATCAGATTTTCCCCTGTGGGGATAGGCACCTGCACCCCTCCCAGCCGGGCTAGAGCGTGATGGAAAATGGATGGATGGATTTCTGGACTGATCTTGCTTCAAGTCCTCATCTGCAAAAACCCAGTTTCCTCTTTAAGGATTGAAAGCTATTGATTCGAAATACTTGCTGGATTCAGAAGAAGGTTTAAAGATCCTCTGAATCACCTGTCGGTCACTAACCCGCTCTCTCCCTCCCAGTTTTTCCTGCTACCTTGGTTAAACCCGCTCCAGAGTTCTCTGCATTACTATAATTAAACTTTTAACTGTTCTCTTTGTGTCTGATTGTATCAGGGTCCACAGTTTGATACGTTACATCACTGGCCAGATTTTAATGTAACATTTTTGCTGCTAGGTGTTGATGGAAAGAAGTTGGCTTCTTCAGCCAGTAGGTGTTGATTGTGTCTGCGCTTCAGTTCTTCCTGAGAGTCTATTGCCTGCCACTGTAATATTCATTAGCGGGAGGTTAGCATGGTCCGCTCTCGGGTCTTTTAGCGATTGAGCATAATTCTTATGTGATGCTTCTTTCTCATATAATCCTTTCCAGTGTTGTTCAGTCCCCAGCCTTGGTGGGTTGGGTCGCTTGTTATTACCCTGAAACTGGGTAATAACACCTGAGCTGCTTTATTGCAGAACAGCAGTTTATTCGTCTGGCTTCCATGTCTTCGGTGCACCTCCTCGATCAGGCTGCCAAGGCTTGAAGTCTTTGCCTTGCAGTTTCCACGGCCTCAGGAATGGGCATCTGTTTGTAATACTGCCGCATTCCTCTGCCAGAAGATCCCCTCTTGAGGTCAGAGAGTTGGTATCTTCTTTCCGTACTCCTTGATTTTGGCTTCCAACCTCCTCCCAAATGGTGAACATTGGTCACTGTAGACGCCCTTTTCCTTACCTTGTCCAAGCATCTCAAGGATCACAACTGCTTTACAGTGTTTGTCTCCCTGAATCGGTTCTGACTTGGTTAGGCTTGGATTCAGCCTTGAGAAACATAAAATTTGGTTATAGGATTCACAAAGCTGATCTACTTAGAGGGAGCTCCTCAGAATGTGTCTGTCAAAACAATAAAATGCAGCATCAATCGGTTTGGATTGTTTGCATTGCCGTCAAGTGTCCTGTTTGTGCCAGGAAACGATCATATTTCGACGCTTCTGTCCCACCATCCTACCATATTAACAACCTTCTGTAAATTTCCTAAATTATTCTATTATGAAAAAACATTCTACTGCCTCCTACAACAAAACTGTCGCTAGCATCGCAAATCAAAATAGGATAAATTACTGTAGTTTGCAATTAGTTGACAAGTGTTTATTTTAGATTTCTTGTGCACATGTCTTAATCTATAATGGATGCCGAAGTTTGACTGGGAGAGTTGGACGGCTCGCAGCAGATGTAGTAAAATTTCCTGTATTTTCAAATTCAAAACCTGAGAGGTATGAGTTTTCCTTCATGGGTGTTTGGAATATATGCTCATCAACAAATTCTTGCAAAATACTGGGAGGAGGCTATTCAAATGTAATTATTTAGTGATAAAGTCTACGGCTGACTGAAGGAAGCCAGATTCTCTGGATAAAGCGCAGTAGTTCTTCTATTTTAACGTTTACCTTCCTGACTCTTAAAGATGTTTCTCTGAAATCTAGGATCATCTTTACAAACAGGAGTAACATGCGAAAGTAAAACACAAGAATAAAAATGAGTGAAAAGGAAAAAGTCCTACCTCCAGGTCTTTGAGCAGAAACGGTCCTGATTCATAGAGTGACATCGCAGCACCGTTGAACAGAAACTCAGAGATGCAGATATAGGCCATCCAGTTAGCGTCACTCCAGACTGGATTTGATCCGGACTTTATTAAGGAGCCATTGATAGACTCCCCCTGCCTGAAAACCAAACCCTGAAAACAAACAAAGTTTACCTTCAAACACAGAGAACAACACCTTTTTAAAAAAAAAAAAAAAAAAAAAAAGAGAGAACAAAACCTTGCATCAGATCTCCAGGGTTTTAAAGGAAAAGTCGCTCATATTCAGAATTCAAACTTTTGAAAAGTTCTTTAAATCTGAAATGATTCCATCCTGTTCAATAAATGATCAGTGTTTTTAATTCAGAGTAATTTTCATGTGAATGTGCTTTACTGGAGGCATCCATGTTTGTCAAAGAACACTACTGCCACCTACTGGTTAGTGACGTCACGGTGCGGTATCGGCTGTTGATCAAGTCCCAGTGCTGTATCTGGTGTTTGTCACAACGCGCTATTATCCAAGTCATCTTGAAAACATTCTTCTTCCAAATGTTGGCTACATATTACGTGTTTTTTCTCTGGCCAGAAGTTCGATGGCAAATCCTCCCTCTTCAAGTTGGCGATCCAACGACCAACCCGTCCGTGGAGGATCAGGAATCAGAAAGGTGGAATAACTCTTTTTTTCCACTTTTACCCGATGTATTCCAGCATCCAGCTGCCATGCACGTGGGCATTGTCAGTTTCACTATAGCTCTGGTGCAGATGTGTCTTAACCTGACAACAGTCAGATGCATGTGTCGCTCCGCCCAGCTCCACCCACATACATCTGGGAACTCGCTCATTGAAAGTGATTTCCCCAACAGAATTTATGGTCTGTCCAATCAGGACGCAGGGCGGGTGTGTCCTGGAGTGGAGAAGCGACCAAGAGATTCCAACAACAATGGCGGGTCACATTGAGGAAGCAAGTGTTAGCATTGATGCTGCTATTTCTTCTGTGTTGTCCAATCTATCCAATATTGTTTCATTAAAAGAACATCAGAGAACGGCTTTGAAGGCTTTTGTTGGTGGAAACGATGTTTTCGCCCTTCTCCCGACCAGATTTGGCAAGAGCTTGATCTACCAAATGGCTCCTCCTCTCACAGCGTCACGGGTTAGCTTCGGTGTGAGTGGTTGAAATAGCACGTCAATAAAGATGACAGACAAGTGGCTTATCCAATCATATGCAAGGAGTTTTGATAAGGCCCAGCCTTCAGTAAAGGCAATTCCTATGGCGGGTTCCCAGATGTATGTGAGTGGAGCTAGGCGGAGTGAGACATGCATCTGGCTGTTGTCAGGTTAGATGTGTCTAGTAGTTCCCATTGATTTAGCTTGTAAAGCGGGGAGAATGGCGTTAGGCTTACCGCACCGTGACGTCACTGCTGGAAGATGGCAGGAGGGAGGGGCTACTATATTTGGGAAAAAATGGCCGCTCCCAGACTCAGTGATCGCAACGAAAACTATTGTCTTCACTAAATTCATTAAATCCCCGCAAACGTATTAGTTTTAGGTATAAATTTTGATCAATTAATTATTCCTCGCTGACCAGACATTTCCTTTAAGACGGAAACTTAATTTCCAGGAAGATTGTTTAACTATTTCTCACTTTAAAAGGCACGTGGATGCTGGTGGAGGTCACCCTAATCTTTTCGCTCAAGGCATAGCTGATGGTGAAGTTATAGTTATCCTCCAGCTTCATCTCCGTACTGATGCTCTTCAACATGCTGTTGATCTTTTTTGCCAGTAATACAGAACAAGCCTGCAGACAAACCGTAAGAAACACACTTTACTGACTCATCCATGTATGTAATAAAAAGTAATTAAAAATTTTAACAATGGGCTATCTTTGTTATCAATGATTCTTTGTTTATAAATATTCGGGCGGGATAAAAAAAGTCAAAGAAATACATCAAAAGGCTTAACGGAGAGACAAGGAGCCCCTCCTCCAGAGAATTCCAGTCAATCAATAAGTAAAATTTTCTTAAATTAATTGTATTTACCTTTAATTCTAAAATGTAAATCAGATTGGTTGCCAATGGAACAAGTATTTTTAATTATTAGATTATATGGACTTAAAATAAGACGCAATGTTTTTCTTATTTTTAATGTAATTGTCTTGTTTCATTGTAGAAGTGTCTCACTTACCCCCTAAATGCAAGAAAAAAACCTTTTTTATTGAAAAATTACTTTTTTTGAAGTGAGCTGCTTCTCATTTATGACTAGTGATGCCTGATGAAGGAGAATCTCCTAAAGGCTGATCTCAGAATAAACCTGCTGTTCTTGGAACTAAACAGTAAGTCAGCATCCCTTCATGCAGTCTTGTTGATTCTGCAGTAGAATCGTCTAAAACAACCAAACCTGCTGGAAGTCTGCTTGCAAAATCATTTCCCAGGCTCCTCTCAGATGGAACAAACCTTGTTGTTGAAGGCCGTCTTGATCAACCAACTTAAACTGCCCCACAGCCATCTGAAGGAGGGAAAATGCACATGTTTTTTCTAACAAAATCAAAGGAAAAATGTCCCCACTTTGCAGGGAGACGCTGGATTACCCACCTTCAAATGGTGATTGCATCACTGTGGTGAATTCCTATTGCTTTGTTAAAATGTTCTGCTACTATCATTTCTGTTAGTGTCATTCTGCAGGGTTCTGGAAATTATTGGGGTGTGTGTGATTTTCTAAGTTATAAATGTATGTCAGAGTTGTAGCTCTCCATCCGAGGACGTTAAATCCAGGGTTCCCGCGGGTCCTTAAAAAGTCTTAAAAGGTATTGAATTCTTCAAAATAAAACTAAGGACTTAATTGGTATTAAAATGTCTTTCGTAGGTCTTAATTTTTAAAACATCATAAATAGGATTATTTTTATTACGATTTATTTTTGTAATCTTAATAAAACATTAAAGTTGACAATTTTTTTTTTTTATTTAAAAAAAAATAACGACTCGCCATTATTGGTTCCGTCCCGATAGCGGAACCAATAAAGCGTTGTTGCGGCCGGGACATTTGGGAGATGCACCATTAACTTTTTGTCTCCAAAATCTGAGCAAGTGTAAATGTAATGTAAATTGTCTCCAGCCAAGAGTTTCCTCCATGGCTAAAACCAGGGAACATACATGAGGCTCAGTGGATTTAGTGCAAGAAGTCATTCAAGCTCAGAACGATGGGAATTAAGGCAGTGGAGTCGCACATGCGAAGCACGAAACACAAAGCGTCAAAATGGAGTTAGAGAGAAACAGCCGGTATTTCTCAGTTTAGTTCCACCCTTGTCTCTGCAACGCCTCCACTTATCACCAAATCAAACATACTAAGAAAACCATACAAAGAAAAATAGCTGCAAAAAAGACTTAGCACTGGTTATGTTGTGGCTTTAAAACTGATTTGTTTTGTTCCCTGCTAAAACAAAGTTTGTGAATTCAGTTAAATAATTGTTAAAATATATCTGTCATTTGTGTGTTTTTAGCTTTCTTCCTGTATGGGAAGCTTTTCAACATTTGAAACATTAGTGCAGTGGTTTATGTTAAAATAAACCTTTGGGTTAAGTTGATGCAAGCAGGTTTTTTTTGTGTTTCTTGTGAATTTGGTCTCAAAATTTTTTTTTCAAGTGGCATTAAAAAGTCTTAAAAAGTCTTGAATTTAACTTGCCTTATGCTGTAGGAACCCTGAAATAGATTTGAACCTTACTTCTTGCAAAAAATGCCTCCGTCTGAGCCTCCTAACTCCACAGGCTGCTCTCGGCTCCAGTAATAAAGCCTGCCTGGACATAAACTTTATAAACTTTAGTGAGAAGAAAGCTGGAGTTAAAGTGTTTGAACCAAATCCTCCTCTGTGTCTCCACTACCAGAACCTCTGACAGCATATTTTGAATTGACCGTCACAAATTAGAACAGTGAGTTTAAATGTGGAAATCATCTGGATCAGTTTTCAGATCTTACTTTCATCATTTAAGACTATTGTTAAAACTAAAACCTGTGAAACAGTCATCGATGCTTTTTGCTGGTGTGCGTCAGTCTTTGTTATTTCGTCTGCAGCTGTCACGTCTTGGTTGGTGTTTGTTGACCCAAATGCAGAGGCAGGGAGGCAGAGGTGATTTAATCAAAGGAAACAGTTTAACAAAGGCAAGAATCCAAAAATCCAACTAAAAATGTAAAGCAAACCAGAACCACGGAGACATCAGGGGAAACCAAACACGAGAAGCCAGCGAGACACGAGTATTGAAGACAACATGAGAAGCCAGCAACGACAAGGAACCAACAAGGAGTGACTGCAGAGGGAGAGTATATGCAGCTGACTGAGACAAAGGCAGGGCTAACGAGCTGACAAGGAGCAGGTGTGAGGAGAAAACGAGGGAGCCAAGGGGAAGGAACACACCCAAGAGGGCAACAGAGAACAACAGAAAAACCTGAGAACTAACATAAATCTATAAACTACAACAAAATAAGAATCAAACCAATAAAACTAGGAAACATGGAGCAAAGTAAAGCACAGATGACCGTTGATATATGATTGGGTGAATTTAGGTGTTCAGGCTGACCTATAACTAACTGGCCTGCACAAAATAATGGGGGAAAAAACAGATTTTAAGACAGGATTTTTATTTTAATAGAGATTTTCAACATTTTGGAACAATATAGTCTGATAAAGAGAACATTTATATACATATTTAAGCCAGATTGATTTGATATTTAAATATGATTTCCCTACGACTTTAACGTCCAACTCATTTTCGGAAATTCTCGCCTATTTTGCATTCCCAAATGAAAAAGCAAATAACTTAGGATCTGTAAGCCCAAATTACATGTGTGATGCATTATTTGAAAGCTAACACCTTCTAGTTTATAAATATACACATGAAAACTGTGTGAGTAAAACACAGCCCAAGCTGCATCAGTTCAAACATGACTCAAAGTTGTTTTTTGTTCTCAAAAATAACAGGTCTGTTTTAAACAGCCGTAATAAAGACCTGCTTGATTCTTGTTGCTGCTTTGTCACGTTTACATCTGAGACGCTGCCATATCTGTGTTAATTGTGCTTTAATGCTCGCTGTGTCCATAAACTGAACTTGGCGGTTAATTTGTGGAGAATCTAAGCTTTCCAATGATGTCTAACATCTATACTGGTAAACATTTTACTGGTGTGATTTTCATGTATTCTGCATTATTAGATGTGAACGCTTTAAAGCGGTTTACCAGCAACCTGGTGGGTTTTGAGAGGATATTCTTTTTCTTACAAGCTGTTAAGCAGAGAGTGAAGTAAGATTAAATATATATATATATGATTTTAAACTTGTCTGATTCTGTAATAATGAGTGTCTGAAATAAAGTGTGATCCTTACCAACATGCTGGGCTTTGTCAGTGATTCTCAGTTTTAGGCCAGTGGGGTCGCCTTCAGTGACGGACGAGCCCAGGAACAGCAGGAGGAGGAAGGGAGACATGCAGGACGTCATCCTGCCAACAAACACAATCTACATCAGAAAGGAGAGAAGAAGAAGGTGAAGCTGCTCAATGCTGCCCTGAAAATGCTGGAACAAAATGTCAACTTTAAATCAAAGGTTTATCAATTTAAAATAAAAGCAGAATATATTCAGCATCTGCAGAACATCTGTCCTCAGATTAAGTCTGATAAACGAACAGAGGACTGGAATCTTCCATGTTTGACGTAAATTCCCCAGATGTTGTGTTTAATAATTAGCTATCGCTCAGTTATCCTTATTTTAGGTGTTTTACATGAATTAGCCCGAGTAACGTTATTAATAATACTGTCCATTTCTTTCAAAGTAAAGGAAAAAATGGTAACGATCGGTTACAGAAACATTAGAAATATTTAGACCTTTGCTGAAAATAAAATCCTAATATTATGAAAATAAAATAATTAGCTTCTTTAAAATAAAATCCCCACTTTGGTTAAAAGAAAAGACGAAGATGAAAAGTTATTTTCAGAAAAGGAGAAAACCAACCGATGAATTAAAGCTACTTTGGTGTATTAAAGATTAATATTACTTTAAATAAATAAGTATATTTCTGCTAAAAAGTATTTTTTTGTTTAGATAAATGAAAAGACAGATTTCTAATTAAAGCTAAAAATGTTCAAAAGTCAAAGATATGAATAAAAAAAAAGAAATATATATCTGCTGTTTATCTGTTTCTATTCGTCCTTTTTTCCCCTTCTTTCCATCTTTATACCTTCAGACCAAACCTTAGCAACTTTTTTCTTTCTAAGTAGCTTCATATGACATGAACTGAATTATTATCCTCATTGTTTTTAGGTTCTATTCAGTTTATTTCTATAGCTCCAATTCACATCATGTCATCTCAGGTCACTTTCCAGTTCACCAGATCATCCAGTCAGATTGATTCAAAGTTTTCTATCTAAGGAAAACCAGCTGATTGCATCGACTCATTGACTCTTCAGCAATCCCTCACACTAAGCATGCTTGTAGCGACAGCGGAGAGGAAAACTCCCTTTGAACAGGAAGAAAACTCCAGCAGAACCAGGCTCAGTGTGAGCGGCCATCTGCTGAGGCCCACTGGGGTTCAAGGAGACAGAAGCAGACATAGAAAAAGAAGCATAGATACAAAAGGCAGCTGTCAACCAGCTCCACAGGCGGCCCCGTCCAGGAAACACACAGCCAGGCAGACGAGCTCCGAGCCAGCTCCCATGTCAGAGGATGAAGAGAGCACATCCAGTTAGTCACAGTCAGAGAAACAGGACTACACTGGAAAACAGGCCAAGCTCCAACATCTAGAAACAAAGGTGTTGATGGCAGCAGCACAGCTGATATTCACAGCCAAACAAATATTTTGCTATTTCATGTAAAGGTTCTTCTACTTTTACTGCTTTGCTAAAAAGAAGATTAAAATTACTTGCTACTCAATCTAAGTTGAAATCAAACAAAAAGCAGAATTTTTTACCTTGAATCCAGATGTTGAGGACAGCTGGAAACATTTAGAGAAAGTTAAGGAGCTGCTGGAACTGAGTTGCGCTGCTGTTTTCCCGGCAGACTAAAATACTGTCTTCCTGCTGCAGCTTTTGTCTTCTTCCACAGGATGTGAGGCTCTGGTTCGGGTCCCACACCTCATTGATTGATGGGTCCAGCATCCCTGGTGTGAGAGCCTGACCATTCACAGAAAAATATTCAGAAATGAAAAATATATATATTTTTATGATATTTTCTGCTTTGATGTTTAATGCTTTACTACCATGTTATGTTTGTTATTTGTTTTAGCAGAACTTTGATCTATTTATAGTGCTTTCTAATGCATTTCATTTAAAGGTGTCAAGTTTGAAATAACTTAAAAAGGAAGCTGTGGTATGTTAATATCACACCAACATCTCTGTTGGGACATTTTAAAATAGAATTTGTCAAAACAGGAAGTGTAGTAATGAACCAAAATATGTCTTTCCAAAAAAAATAAAAACAATCCACTGGACTTTGTTTCTACGTTTGAAGACGTTTCTCTTCCATTCAGGAAGATTTTACAATTCCTGTGGAACCAACTACCAGTTTTAGTCCGTGAGGCAGACACCCTGTCTACTTTTTTAGGCTAGGCTTAAAACTTTCCTTTTTGATAAAGCTTCTAGTTAGAGTGGCTCAGGTTATCCTGATCTATCTCTATAGTTATGCTGCTATAGGCTTAGACTGCTGGAGGACATAGGGACCCCTTTTTCATCATTCTGCTTCATTCTATCTCTATTCTCCCACTCTGCAGAATCTGTTAGTTCAATCTCTAACGTTCTGCTCTCTCTGCTTTTTCTCATAGTAGCTTCATCTGGTCTGTTCCTGTTTGGCTGTGACTCCATCCTGGAGAGAAATATCAGCTGTGCTGCTGCCATCAACACCTTTGTTTCTAGATGTTGGAGCTTGGCCTGTTTTCCAGTGTAGTCCTGTTTCTGTGACTGTGACTAACTGGATGTGCTCTCTTCATCCTCTGACATGGGAGCTGGCTCGGAGCTCGTCTGCCTGGCTGTGTGTTTCCTGGACGGGGCCGCCTGTGGAGCTGGTTGACAGTTGCCTTTTGTATCTATGCTTCTTTTTCTATGTCTGCTTCTGTCTCCTTGAACCCCAGTGGGCCTCAGCAGATGGCCGCTCACACTGAGCCTGGTTCTGCTGGAGGTTTCTTCCTGTTCAAAGGGAGTTTTTCCTCTCCACTGTCGCTACAAGCATGCTTAGTGTGAGGGATTGCTGAAGAGTCAATGAGTCGATGCAATCAGCTGGTTTTCCTTAGATAGAAAACTTTGAATCAATCTGACTGGATGATCTGGTTGAACTGGAAAGTGCCTTGAGATGACATGATGTGAATTGGAGCTATAGAAATAAACTGAATTTAAAATGTCAGAAATAGCGTTTAGTTCCAGGTTTTATCCAGCAGCCCAACAAAGCCTGGTTTTAGTTTAGAAAACATGCAAATTGGATCAGGTGAACGGGTCCCCCCCTTTGGAATGGGGGTCGTTTGGCTTCTTTATTAGCCAGCAATGCCCCATACCTGTCTATGTCTCTGAAAGGCTGTCGTTAGAGGGAATTGTTAGTTTGGCTGAATAGACAAGGTCCTACACTGTCATATAAACACTGCCAAAAATGGAAATCTAAATGAGTAATTTTTGCTTAAATTAAGCGCATTTTTTCTTGAATTGAGGAGGTTATTTAGATACTTTGCAAATGGAACAAGACAATTTACATTTAAAATAAGAAAAAATAATGCTTTGATTTCAAGTGCATATTATTATAATTATCTTGTTTTAGGAGTAATAATACTAATTCCATTGGCAAATCATCTTATTTATCTACTCAAATTAAGGGCAACTTAATTCTTGAGGGTTTTTGCAGTGCAGGGGGTGGGGCTGTGGTGATAATGGGAAGAGCTTAACTCAATTGCTGCATTTTAGGTTTTTGAAGTCTGAAATCTGCCCCCCCCCCCCTGTTTAAGGTTGGGCTTTTTTCTTAACATAGTTGGCTTCCTTCCTCTCAAACCTCCTGCCTTCTTTGTCCATAATGTGAACATTCTGGTCCTCCAAAGAATGTCCTTTGTCCATCAGGTGTAGATGTAGCACAGAGTCTTCTCCAGAGGGGGGCGCTCTTCTATGTTGGGCCATGCGTCTGTAGAGAGGTTGTTTGGTTTCTCCATTATAAAGATCAGATCATTCCTCACTGCATTGAACTGCAGACACTCTCCTCAGATTAGGTCTTTAGGATGAACTAGTCTCTGTTTAAGGGTCTGTTTGGTTTGAAATGTTCTGGAATTTTGTGTTTGGGGAAAATCCTCTGGAGCTTTTCAGAGATGGAGGTTGGAGATGTTTTTGCGTTTAATCTTCTCACCGTTTTGTTCTGTTTCGTGTCTTTTGGATTTCCTTGCTGATTTGCCAAACGCCCAGTTTGGGTATCCGCAGGTTTGAAGAGCATCTTTGATGTGTTTCTGTTTTTTATGCTTCCCTTCTCTTTTAGTAGAGACATGCTCGCCCTGCTGTTGGAAGGTTCTGATGACTGAAGGTTTGTGTTCCAGTGGGTGGTGTGAGTCAAAAAGAAGATATTGGTCTGTTGGTGGGGATTTCCTACAGACTTCAATGTTAAGGTTTCCATCTCCTTCCATGCTCACCAAACAGTCTAGGAAAGACAGCTTATTGTCGTTGGCATCCTCTCTAGTGAACTTGTTGTTGTCCACCGAGTTGATATCTCTTGTGAAAGCTTCCACTTCTTTTAACTGGATTTTCATAAATGTGTCATCCAGACATCTAACCAGTGGCTTGGTGGTGTTCCTCTGAAGGTATCCAAAGCTCTCTTTTCCATTTCTTCCATGTAAAGATCCCATGGCAGGACCATGCTTCTGTGTTTAAAAGTTATCCCTGAACTTGAAATAGGTTGTGGAAAGGCAAAATGTCCAGCAAGGTGCAGATCTGATCCGGGGAAAAGTACAGGATGTCAGGGCTCCAGTCTGTTTGTTTGTTTTTGTGTTTGTCTGCCTTCCACCAGCAGGAGGCGCCTGGTTCTAGTCCGCCTCCTCACACACCTGCTGACGGTTACCTCGTTAACGGAGTGCTCTTAAGCTGCTGATTGCCACTACCTTGATGACAGAGTGTTTGCCAGTTTTGGGTACTCTAGCCAAGCTGAGTTTTCGCTGAGTAAGACTGAGTTCTTGTCTCCCTGAGTTTTAACTTTGTTTTTTGTCTTTGCCTCTCGGCAGGAAGTCGTCCTGCAAACTGGACCTTTTCGGACCTCCTCTCCCAGGAGGGATCAACTGAGCCTCAAACTGAGCTGGGGATTCAAACTGGAGGTTTGGATCCAGTCTCCTTGAGAGGATGTCTGAGCAAGGGAATCATCTCCACTACGACCTGTTCAAGTACAGCAGGAAATCTGAGTGGCAGTCAGTTTCGCTGTTCAACTACAACCGTCCGAGTTCTGGGTAAACCCTGTTCCGCCCTCCACCGAATCAGACTAAAACTGGAAAACAGCACACAGATTGGACTCAAAGATTCTGCAACTTCTCTGGAAACGTGAGTCAACAACCAGATCCTCTTCTTCAAATCCACAAATGAAATTTCCCACTGAGCCTGAACTAATCATGTTGTCTTCCGTTCACCTTCCAGTTCCGGCTGAGCAGAGTTCAGAGCAACACTACACCGTGCTTAATCTCTTCAATAAAACCTGTTAAACTTTTTCCCCTGGTCTCTCTGAATTGGTTTCTCTGCATGTGGGTCTGAGCTTTACATAAAATCATGACACAGGACCAATTTCACTTGGGATCAGAGCTGCACCCTGCTAGACCTTAGCCTCCCTTTGCAAAGACGCTTTTGCCAGGCATTTAAATGCTAAAACTGAAAACAAGGAGAAAAACAAAGACGTGAGAGGATTATCCCAGAAGAAGAACTACAGACTGCTTGGATATAAAATCATTTCCATCATGGCTTCATGTCAAGCTGCTGCCTACCTTTGTGAAGCAGGAAAAAGACTAAAACAAAGTGAATCCAGTAGAACTTTTTATTGCCTACCTGGAATGGGTGACAATAGCGGAAGAAAATTTAGGCTCTCAAATGGTATTGATGCCCTATTTGTTGGTACTCGCTGATACCGATACCACCATTTTAGTGCTGGATTGGGGCCCCGCCCCATACTGGTATTTGTGCAACACTAGTTTTAACCTGTATTTATTAACAGACATGTATTCCGATTGTATAAGTAACTGTAACTAAAAGGGTAACATTAATAATGGGAGACCATAGAGACAAGGTGGGTCTGTATTTCTGCCTGAGCCTATTTCTGTCAGTGGGTTGTACATATCTCACAGTGGAATTTTTTGTTTTTGTTTGCAGTTATAAGAGCAACTTCCTGTTGCCCATGTTCTTAAAAATGTCAATGACATCACTGAGGTTGACAGAAATATCCTTTTCAACTACCAGTAAAAGAAGCTCTGACAATCTCTCTGCAAAAGGTGCAAAGTCTTGTTTTCACCCGTTAGAGTTTTCAGAAACAGCTTTCAACAGTAACTATAGAAACTGGAAGAGCGGCGTAAGTCTTCAGCAGCTCAGTCAGGTTGGGAAAAACCAGATTGTTTGCTTTGACCACTGAAAGAATAGATATCAAACTGCTGGGTGAGGGGCATGAATATGAACTGTGGAAGACCGATAGTTCTGTCCGCAATTTGTCTTCTTCTTCTTCTTCTTCAATGTTGTAGAACTTGCAGAGCCTTTTCCCAGCCTTCTGTGCCTCTGTAGGAATTTGCGCTGTTTTCCAGTTCTCTGGGACTGTCAGGCAATGGAGGGCATTCAGAATAAATAAATATCGTTCCACTTCATGATTGTGTCCCACTTGTTGATTGTTTGCAAATAAATAAAACTTTATATCTTTATGTTTGAGGCCTGAAATATGGCAAAAGGTTAAAAATGTGAAGGGTACGAATACTTCTGTTGAGGTGCTGTATAGATGTAACCTGACTCCGCCAGATGGATTTGCTCCGCATATCCATCTGGAAACCTTCCGTTGAAGTAATTTTGGGAAGGGGCGAAAATACTGGTTAGCCGATTGGCCTATGTTGGTGATAGACGGGCCAAATAAACCAATCAGATCAACGAAGCATATGACGTACTAACAGAGCGACGACGAAAACACAACCACAAGCCAGGCTACTCTTGCCGAAACCAGTCGGGAGAAGAGCAAAAACATCTTTTCCTCTGAGAAAAGCCTCCAGAGCAGTGTTTTGCTCTTCTTTCAGTGAAGAAATACTCTGTAGTTCCGATAAAACTTGCTCGATAGCCACGCTAACGCTAGTTTCATCGGCTGAAGCCGCCATGTTCTTTAGACTGAACTGTCGCGCTTCTCATTGCGTCACACCTCAACCCGTCTCAAAGCCAACGCTGATTGGACGTTCGTTTGGTGAACGGCTCCAGATTTTCTTTAACGGAGAGTCTCCAGACTGATCTGCGAGTGAAACCTTGAAAGCTCGCGAGATCAGGATGGTCTCACGAGGCTAGTATAGATGCCCCCAATGGGATTAACTTCCACTGTTATGCTGATGATACTCAGCTGTATTTGTCCATAAATCCTAATGAAACTAACCCACTACAGAGAATATATTACATCCTGTAAAAATCAGTGAGTCGATGCAATCAACTGGTTTTCCTTAGATAGAAAACAATGAAGCAATCAGACTGGATGATCTGGTTGAATTGCCTCTATAAAGTGATTTAAGATGACGTGAGCTGTGAATTAGCGTTGCATAAATGAATTAAATTAAATTGAATTGCATAAATTAGATTGGTGTGGCTAAATATGGGAGAGATGTATCGCTTTAAGCCTTTTATTTTAGAACAAACTTTATCTTTCAGGATCAGTTTATTTATCTTTAGCTCAATTCACAGCAGGATGATACAACACGGGTTACTGAGAATATTTTGTTATATTCAGCCCTTGTCTTCATATCAGGACCTGGAGAACAGAAATAAATCTGAAAAGAAGCAGAAACACCGAAAGGATTACAAAAACATTGCATTTCATACAGCCAATATTTATATGTTTTAATAAAACGCCGGAAACAGCGAAGAATAGGAAAGACACATGATGGCTAATGTGAAAACTCATGCATATCATATGTCTCTGCCGCTACCATCAGATTAGTGAAAAACACCTCCAGTGTTTCCCTCCTCCTGGAGGCCCAAGTGGCTGAGGAGAGGGACGTCTGGGCCTCCCTACTGAAGCTGCTACCCCCACAACCCGACCCCGGATAAGCGGAGGAAGATGGATGTTTTTTTTACATTTAAAATGGCTGATATTTCAACAACTAATCAGGACTGTGTCATGATTGTGGCGCTGATGGCTGGCTTGAGGGGTGTATTGAAGCCCAGCTGTTCCAGTTTGCCCATCAGATGCTGTGGGATGATGGTGCTGAAAGCTGAACTGAAGTCCAGGAACAGCATCCGCACCTGGGTGTTCTTCTCCTCCAGGTGTGCCAGGCAGCAGAGATGGCGGTTCCGTCGGTAGGCGAACTGGAACGGGTCTAATGTTGGAGGCAGACTACTACTTAAAATGATATCATATCTAAATGAAATAGTGATCAGCATTAAAGAGTTATCTTTAATGGTTGTTTATGCTGAGTTATTGGGGAGATACCGCCTTCAGAAATGGTTTAACAAAACCATAGAAATGCTGGTTATTCAGCTTTGTATGCCTTTTGCCATTTATGCCACTTACTGCGACTTTAAGGAAAGTAAAGATATTTAGCATTTTAAAATCAGTTGTACTTTCTAGTTTTGGAAAATAATCAATGTGTTTGACCCAGGGGGTACATAAGACAAAAAGGTCGGAAACCAATGTGTTAGAAAATGGAAAATTTGGCTCATTAGAGGAGATTATCACCCTCTGCAAACTGTGCTTCACGCCTCCATGCTGCAGCTTCTGCTTGTATTAGTCAGGGGTGGAAAGTAATGAATAACATTTACTCACGTTACTGTAATTGAGTACTTTTTATGAGTAATTTTTTATTTTCTGAGTACTTTTTGAAATATGTAATTTTTACTTTTACTTTAGTAAATTTTAACCTAAGTAGTTTTACTTCGCTACATTTAAAACCCCCTCACGTTACTGAGTAAAAAAACAAAACAATACTGATGGTGAAAAAATGAAATGCCGCCAGAAATTTAAACCACTGCGTCATGGAACCCAAACTTAACGCGTGGCCCTGCCTTACAATTCTCCTTTATATCGTCTCATAATCCAGTGCCGCGCTTCAGAAGATGGCAGCTGCTAATCACGACGTAGAGAGTATGGATGAGGAAAGGCCTGAAGAGGAAACATATTCTGGAGACGAAAGCCAGAAAAACCCTCGGCCATATTTGGAAGGATTATTTGTTTACAAATGCACAAAAGGGAACAATGTGATAATGCAGTGCAACATGTGACTGCCCAGCAAAACGGAGCTTTCAGCTTTTAAAACATCAACATCCAATTTACGAAAACATGTGGCGGTAAGTTGGCGCATGTGTTTTATCTCCGCATCCCAAACAGTTTATTTATCATTTATGTATAAGCGAGCTCTTGGCTTGTTAGCAGTTGCTTAGAATTAGCTAGTTCGGAGTATCAAAAGTATGATTGAGTTGGGAATGCAAGCATTACAGGTATTAGTGTTTTTTTAATGTGGCGATAAATTAAATAGAATGACTCGATGTGGTGTAATCTATTTGTAGAGAATTCACAGGTTTTTTTTCCTCTGTGCTGACAGCCGGGCAATCCCCACAGAGTGACACATTGCTTTTAGTTCAGCCGGGTTGCTCTTCACAGCAAAGAGAGCAAAAAACTTTGAAAATCAGCTGCTGCTGAAATTGATCAAGAGCTTTTTAGATTTGGGGCAGTTTTGGTGGGTTCCTGTGGACACCGTATTGGACACCGTATTTTGAAGTTAGATCCTGTGAGAATTTTGTTTTATTGGGAACAGGGGGATCCTGTGGCATTTTATTTTGATTTCTGGTATCTTTTGGGCAATTTATTTTGTGTGCATTTTATTTTCTACTCTAAAATGTAGTTCAAATTTCTTTATTCCTGACATGGTGTCGTCTGTTGGACAGTAGGATTGAAAATTGTTTGCACTTTATGGTTCAGGTTGTGACTGTCCTTGTGCTGTGAGGAAGTTTGTTCCTTAGCCCAGCTGATCTTTTGCAGTGTGGATTTCCACTGAAATACGCCTTAAAATTGATTAAAACACCTTGTGCTCAATTCGATTCATGACTCATCCTTTTTTGCATTAAATAACCCAAAGTAATTAAGTAACTTTTACTCAAATTACATTTTAAATGAAGTAATTTTGTACTTTACTGGAGTAAATTTTGAGATGGGTAATTTTACTTTTACTCTGAGTAGAATTTAGGCAAATTAAAGATAGTTTTACTCAATTACAATTTTTTAGTACTCTTTCCACCTCTGGTATTAGTTACTAGCCTGGGTGCCATTCCGAACTTAGTCCCGCCCACAAAGTTTGAGGTCGGGAAGTTCGGTCTGGCTCTGCTCCATAGTAGCGTGAGTATTATCGCCCACTGTCAGGCGATCCAATCAAATTGTCAGGGCGGGCTTTATACGATGATGGACAGATGAACAACAGTAACGTAATCAACCACGTGACCAAAGCGCGCTTGGGTGACAACAACAATGGCTGCCGCTGGAGAGTTGAGGTGAGTAGATTCTGCTATTAGGTCTGTTCTAGAAGACATCGACAGCAAATTAATTTTAAAAGAGGAACAGAGAAACGCGATCAAGGCTCATCTTCTTATTCTAGGCGTGCAACTGCACGCTTTGATTTTTGTTGACAACAACTATGCGTCGCTTAACATACGTCACGCACTCCGTTGCTCTTATTGGTTGTAGGTCTATCCAATTGAGTGCAGAGGCATTTTTTTTCCTGGTTCGTTCGAAAAACGCTCCATAATCACAGCTCTATGGAGCAGCATCAGACTCATATTCTGACTAGAATTGAGTCGGACTACGTCAGGCTAATTAGTTACAGCTTTACGTGAGGAAGGTCTTCTAGAAGGATACATCTATTCTGATTACTTATTTCTAGTCACGTCTGTCTAGGGAAGGTTTTAATCGATAAAGTTTCCCAGGATTATCCGTCAACTAAAGAGTTTTTATCTCTGAAGTTCCTCACATTCAGCAGTTTGCTGCTGAAGTTCTTCTTCTTCTTCCAAAGGTTCTGAGCTCATAAACAGATTAAAGCGGATTTTCAGACAGGGACGGATGCCCTTAAAGGACAAAACAGGAAGAGGAGAAGCAGCACTAATTAGAGGTTCAGATCGCTCCAGAGAACTCTGAGGGTTTTAAAGTTTCTCAACAACAGGATCAATGAATCGTCGTGTAAACTGTTGCTTTATATCAATGCATTTGTTTTATTTTTATTGTTTGTTAATAAACTTCAACAGGACACTGATTTATAATAAACGCTGAGATGAAAACTAAACATGAAGGCTTAAATTTGTCCTTTTAGAGCTTCTGTAGATGAATAAATAAAGATTGCTTCAGGATTCTCCAGCCTGCAGGTCTGGACATCTGCTGTCGGGAATTCCAGGTTTTCCAGGAAGCACAGAAAGTTCATTGGGTTTGTATCTCACTCTGACAGAAAACTAAACTCTGCTCTCTGCTTCCCCCTAGTGGTGGCTGTCAGTTCCTGCGCTGCTCCTGATCTTTCCTTCGCTGTTTCTCCTTCTGTTTCTCCAGTTTGTCCAGAGCTTTTCTCTCCTTCTCCGCTGCCATTTGTACGTCTTTAATTCGCCGTTTCAGAGCACTGCGATCTGATGAACTGAGAACGCCCAGACCCTGCAGGGGACAGAGACAGCTGAGGGTTAGGGTTCCTCTGATAGGGGCCCATCATCATCATCACCCAGGTCACCTTCAGCTTGGTGCCATCCATCTGCAGCAGCTGCTCTCCGTCGATGTCTCTGGCACTGAATTCTGGGACGTACTGGTCCATGTGGAGCCCACGGAGCCACTGACAGACCTCCTGGGTGCTCCAGGAGGAGATGGAGGAGGAGGGCTCATCAAAGGGCTGAGGAAGAGGAAGGTGAAGAAGGTGAAGCTCACAGAATCATCATCAGTCGGGGGGATTTTGGCTTTATGGATGTTACCTCATCTGAGGACTGGGACAGGGTGTGGTACGGATGGGAGGATCTGGAGGAGGGCTCTGCAGGAGGAGAGGTGGAGGAGGAGGTGTGAGGAGGGGAAAACTCCTCGCTGAGAGCCGACTCCTGTAGGAGGAGCAGAAACAATGTGCTGATCAATATTTGATCATCGTTTGTGTGACGGTTTAAATAATAACGAGTTGAGTTTTAATCTGAAAGATGATGGATGCAGGATTAGGATTAGTTACACAAACGCAGCGATAAGCTGGAGCTCTCCTTTATAAAACCCAAAACAGATGAAGGTGTGAATGTTGACGTGTCACAGAGTACAGGGAAGAAATAATGGGCTGTGCCTGCAGGTCCTGCCATGCAAAGGATTGTGGGATTCCTTCTAGATCCTTAGGCAGAGGCAGCTTGGAAGCTGCATGCCTGCGCTAAAGGATGCTACCTTTTTATTTATCAATCATTTTCTCCTTAAAATTAATGACAAAACTAAAGTCAAATAATTATACTACTGTCCTGCAAAAAACGATCTAGAAATAAGTAAAAATGTCTTAAATCAAGTGTATTTACCCTTAATTTGAGTATGTAAATGAGTGATTTGACAATGGAAGGAGTATTTTAATGAAAAATGACTTATCTAGATTATGATTTTTTTTTTCCAGTGTTGGTAGTTTAAGTGGAATTTTTTTAAATCTCTAATTTTACATTTTTTTACTAACCTTTAAGATAAAGAAAACCATGATAAATTTTCGTTTCCCATCATAAGAAAATCTTTAAATTTATTGTCAGTCCCTTAGCGAGGGTAGAGCTGCTGATGTCACTTCTGTTTCACTGAGCCAGTGACAAACATCAGATGCAATAACCCCGTTATACCTGAGGAGGGCGCCAAGCGGAAGCTCTTATGCTACGTTCACACCGCACGCAACAGAAGAAGCAGAAGGTCTCGTCTAATCAGAGCTAATCAGGCGACTCTGTGAGCTGTTCATCCAAACCGTCACAATTTATTTTTATTTAGCGTGGAGTGGAGCGGAGCGGAGCGAGGAGTGGAGCAGGGCGGAGCGTGGAGTGGAGCGGAGCGAGGAGTGGAGCGGCGCAAGGAGTGGAGCGGGGCGAAGAGTGGAGTGGAGCAGAACGTGGAGTGGAGCGGAGCGAGGAGTGGAGCGGAGCATGGAGCGGAGCGTGGAGTGGAGCGGAGCGAGGAGTGGAGCGGGGCGGAGCGTGGAGTGGAGCGAGGAGTTAAGCGGCACGAGGAGTGGAGCAGAACGTGGAGTGGAGCGGCATGAGGAGTGGAGCAGGGCGGAGCGTGGAGTGGAACGGAGCGAGGAGTGGAGCAGGGCGGAGCGTGGAGTGGAACGGAGCGAGGAGTGGAGCAGGGCGGAGCGTGGAGTGGAGCGGAGCGAGGAGTGGAGCGGCGCAAGGAGTGGAGCGGGGCGAAGAGTGGAGTGGAGCAGAACGTGGAGTGGAGTGGAGCGAGGAGTGGAGCGGAGCATGGAGCGGAGCGTGGAGTGGAGCGGAGCGAGGAGTGGAGCGGGGCGGAGCGTGGAGTGGAGCGGAGCGGAGCGAGGAGTTAAGCGGCACGAGGAGTGGAGCAGGGCGGAGCGTGGAGTGGAGCAGAACGTGGAGTGGAGCGGCACGAGGAGTGGAGCAGGGCGGAGCGTGGAGTGGAGCAGAACGTGGAGTGGGGCGGAGCGTGGAGTGGAGCGGAGCGAGGAGTGGAGTGGAGCAGAACGTGGAGTGGGGCGGAGCGTGGAGTGGAGCGGAGCGAGGAGTGGAGCAGGGCGGAGCGTGGAGTGGAGCAGAACGTGGAGTGGGGCGGAGCGTGGAGTGGAGCGGAGCGAGGAGTGGAGCGGGGCAGAGCGTGGAGTGGAGCGTGGCGAGGAGTGGAGCGGGGCGGAGCGTGGAGTGGAGCAGAACGTGGAGTGGGGCGGAGCGTGGAGTGGAGCGGAGCGAGGAGTGGAGCAGGGCGGAGCGTGGAGTGGAGCGGAGCGAGGAGTGGAGCGGCGCAAGGAGTGGAGCGGGGCGAAGAGTGGAGTGGAGCAGAACGTGGAGTGGAGCGGCGCGAGGAGTGGAGCGGAGCATGGAGCGGAGCGTGAAGTGGAGCGGAGCGAGGAGTGGAGCGGGGCGGAGCGTGGAGTGGAGCGGAGCGAGGAGTTAAGCGGCACGAGGAGTGGAGCAGGGCGGAGCGTGGAGTGGAGCAGAACGTGGAGTGGAGCTGCACGAGGAGTGGAGCAGGGCGGAGCGTGGAGTGGAACGGAGCGAGGAGTGGAGCAGGGCGGAGCGTGGAGTGGAACGGAGCGAGGAGTGGAGCAGGGCGGAGCGTGGAGTGGAACGGAGCGAGGAGTGGAGCAGGGCGGAGCGTGGAGTGGAGCGGAGCGAGGAGTGGAGCGGCGCAAGGAGTGGAGCGGGGCGAAGAGTGGAGTGGAGCAGAACGTGGAGTGGAGCGGAGCGAGGAGTGGAGCGGGGCGGAGCGTGGAGTGGAGCGGAGCGAGGAGTTAAGCGGCACGAGGAGTGGAGCAGGGCGGAGCGTGGAGTGGAGCAGAACGTGGAGTGGAGCGGCATGAGGAGTGGAGCAGGGCGGAGCGTGGAGTGGAATGGAGCGAGGAGTGGAGCAGGGCGGAGCGTGGAGTGGAACGGAGCGAGGAGTGTAGCAGGGCGGAGCGTGGAGTGGAGCGGAGCGAGGAGTGGAGCGGCGCAAGGAGTGGAGCGGGGCGAAGAGTGGAGTGGAGCAGAACGTGGAGTGGAGTGGAGCGAGGAGTGGAGCGGAGCATGGAGCGGAGCGTGGAGTGGAGCGGAGCGAGGAGTGGAGCGGGGCGGAGCGTGGAGTGGAGCGGAGCGAGGAGTTAAGCGGCACGAGGAGTGGAGCAGGGCGGAGCGTGGAGTGGAGCAGAACGTGGAGTGGGGCGGAGCGTGGAGTGGAGCAGAACGTGGAGTGGAGCGGAGCGAGGAGTGGAGCAGGGCGGAGCGTGGAGTGGAGCAGAACGTGGAGTGGAGCGGCACGAGGAGTGGAGCAGGGCGGAGCGTGGAGTGGAGCAGAACGTGGAGTGGGGCGGAGCGTGGAGTGGAGCGGAGCGAGGAGTGGAGTGGAGCAGAACGTGGAGTGGGGCGGAGCGTGGAGTGGAGCGGAGCGAGGAGTGGAGCAGGGCGGAGCGTGGAGTGGAGCAGAACGTGGAGTGGGGCGGAGCGTGGAGTGGAGCGGAGCGAGGAGTGGAGCGGGGCAGAGCGTGGAGTGGAGCGGAGCGAGGAGTGGAGCGGGGCGGAGCGTGGAGCAGAACATGGAGTGGGGCGGAGCGTGGAGTGGAGCGGAGCGAGGAGTGGAGCAGGGCGGAGCGTGGAGTGGAGCGGAGCGAGGAGTGGAGCAGCGCAAGGAGTGGAGCGGGGCGAAGAGTGGAGTGGAGCAGAACGTGGAGTGGAGCGGCGCGAGGAGTGGAGCGGAGCATGGAGCGGAGCGTGAAGTGGAGCGGAGCGAGGAGTGGAGCGGGGCGGAGCGTGGAGTGGAGCGGAGCGGAGCGAGGAGTTAAGCGGCACGAGGAGTGGAGCAGGGCGGAGCGTGGAGTGGAGCAGAACGTGGAGTGGAGCGGCACGAGGAGTGGAGCAGGGCGGAGCGTGGAGTGGAACGGAGCGAGGAGTGGAGCAGGGCGGAGCGTGGAGTGGAACGGAGCGAGGAGTGGAGCAGGGCGGAGCGTGGAGTGGAACGGAGCGAGGAGTGGAGCAGGGCGGAGCGTGGAGTGGAGCGGAGCGAGGAGTGGAGCGGCGCAAGGAGTGGAGCGGGGCGAAGAGTGGAGTGGAGCAGAACGTGGAGTGGAGTGGAGCGAGGAGTGGAGCGGAGCATGGAGCGGAGCGTGGAGTGGAGCGGAGCGAGGAGTGGAGCGGGGCGGAGCGTGGAGTGGAGCGGGGCGGAGCGTGGAGTGGAGCGGAGCGAGGAGTTAAGCGGCACGAGGAGTGGAGCAGAACGTGGAGTGGAGCGGCACGAGGAGTGGAGCAGGGCGGAGCGTGGAGTGGAGCAGGGCGGAGCGTGGAGTGGAGCAGAACGTGGAGTGGGGCGGAGCGTGGAGTGGAGCGGAGCGAGGAGTGGAGCGGGGCGGAGCATGGAGTGGAGCAGAACGTGGAGTGGGGCGGAGCGTGGAGTGGAGCGGAGCGAGGAGTGGAGCAGGGCAGAGCGTGGAGTGGAGCAGAACGTGGAGTGGGGCGGAGCGTGGAGTGGAGCGGAGCGAGGAGTGGAGCAGGGCAGAGCGTGGAGTGGAGCGGAGCGAGGAGTGGGGCGGAGCGTGGAGTGGAGCGGTGACCTTTTTTAATGTAGCCTAGTAAAATAAATTAGTAATTAAACAGGAAACGCAGGGCAACATGAATGAAGCGAGGAGTTAAGTTCACAGCTGGAAAACAGTGCGATAATTTAACAGCCAGTTAAATAAGACGATCCACATGTATCGGTCACATCTTAAAATCAAAAGCCATGTGTTCCAGGGCCCTGGCATCATTACGGGAAGGAAAATTTTCAGAAAATATCTTCTCCTGAAAATGTGAGCGAGCGTGGAGCGATTTCGCCGGAGCGGCAGGAAAATGAAGGTGAACGCGGAGCAGATTTAGAGTGGAGCGTCGTGGAGCAACGTTGAGCGGCGGAGCGAATGAGCGAACATCCTCCTGAATGCAGGAATTGCGCAGCGCTCTGTTCACATGCTCTGCTGCTTCCGCAGGAGAGCCTCCAACCTGCAGGACCAAGAGTCCAGCTGAGTGGAGCGGGGCAGAGCGTGGAGTGGAGCGGAGCGAGGAGTGGAGCGGGGCGGAGCGTGGAGTGGAGCAGAACGTGGAGTGGGGCGGAGCGTGGAGTGGAGCGGAGCGGAGCGAGGAGTGGAGCAGGGCGGAGCGTGGAGTGGAGTGGAGCGAGGAGTGGAGCAGCGCAAGGAGTGGAGCGGGGCGAAGAGTGGAGTGGAGCAGAACGTGGAGTGGAGCGGCGCGAGGAGTGGAGCGGAGCATGGAGCGGAGCGTGAAGTGGAGCGGAGCGAGGAGTGGAGCGGGGCGGAGCGTGGAGTGGAGCGGAGCGAGGAGTTAAGCGGCACGAGGAGTGGAGCAGGGCGGAGCGTGGAGTGGAACGGAGCGAGGAGTGGAGCAGGGCGGAGCGTGGAGTGGAACGGAGCGAGGAGTGGAGCAGGGCGGAGCGTGGAGTGGAACGGAGCGAGGAGTGGAGCAGGGCGGAGCGTGGAGTGGAGCGGAGCGAGGAGTGGAGCGGCGCAAGGAGTGGAGCGGTGCGAAGAGTGGAGTGGAGCAGAACGTGGAGTGGAGTGGAGCGAGGAGTGGAGCGGAGCATGGAGCGGAGCGTGGAGTGGAGCGGAGCGAGGAGTGGAGCGGGGCGGAGCGTGGAGTGGAGCGGAGCGAGGAGTTAAGCGGCACGAGGAGTGGAGCAGGGCGGAGCGTGGAGTGGAGCAGAACGTGGAGTGGAGCGGCACGAGGAGTGGAGCAGGGCGGAGCGTGGAGTGGAACGGAGCGAGGAGTGGAGCGGCACGAGGAGTGGAGCAGGGCGGAGCGTGGAGTGGAGCAGGGCGGAGCGTGGAGTGGAGCAGAACGTGGAGTGGGGCGGAGCGTGGAGTGGAGCGGAGCGAGGAGTGGAGCGGGGCGGAGCGTGGAGTGGAGCAGAACGTGGAGTGGGGCGGAGCGTGGAGTGGAGCGGAGCGAGGAGTGGAGCAGGGCAGAGCGTGGAGTGAGCAGAACGTGGAGTGGGGCGGAGCGTGGAGTGGAGCGGAGCGAGGAGTGGAGCAGGGCAGAGCGTGGAGTGGAGCGGAGCGAGGAGTGGAGCAGGGCGGAGCGTGGAGTGGAGCAGAACGTGGAGTGGGGCGGAGCGTGGAGTGGAGCGGAGCGAGAGCGGAGCGAGGAGTGGAGCGGGGCGGAGCGTGGAATCGAGCAGAACGTGGAGTGGGGCGGAGTGTGGAGTGGAGCGGAGCGAGGAGTGGAGCAGGGCAGAGCGTGGA
Organism: Cyprinodon tularosa; assembly: GCF_016077235.1. Lineage (NCBI taxonomy): Eukaryota > Metazoa > Chordata > Actinopteri > Cyprinodontiformes > Cyprinodontidae > Cyprinodon > Cyprinodon tularosa. The sequence continues at coordinate 855,874 of NW_024039297.1, read as the reverse complement.
GTGGAGCGGAGCGAGGAGTGGAGCAGGGCAGAGCGTGGAGTGGAGCAGAACGTGGAGTGGGGCGGAGCGTGGAGTGGAGCGGAGCGAGGAGTGAAGCGGGGCGGAGCGTGGAATCGAGCAGAACGTGGAGTGGGGCGGAGTGTGGAGTGGAGCGGAGCGAGGAGTGGAGTCGAGCAGAACGTGGAGTGGGGCGGAGCGAGGAGTGGAGTGGAGTGTGGAGGATTTCGCTCCGCTCCAGTTCACTCCGACTTTATTGAACTTCATGTTTGACTTAAAAGGCCAATGCCTATGCTTTAGTCTGTGCCTAAAATCTGTTATAGTCTAAGGTTCAACTGAACCACGGAATTGTCGGGGCAACGACTGCATATTGTGAGATTATAAAATGGGATAAAATATCATAAAAATATTCACCAACTATACTTAACGATTCAGAGTGGGTTTACATAAAGTGAACATTGTGGTAAGAGCCTGTTTTTGGAAAATGGATCGCATACATGCAATAAACGCCAAGTGACCTTTTTTAATGTAGCCTAGTAAAATAAATTAGTAATTAAACAGGAAACGCAGGGCAACATGAATGAAGCGAGGAGTTAAGTTCACAGCTGGAAAACAGTGCGATAATTTAACAGCCAGTTAAATAAGACGATCCACATGTATCGGTCACATCTTAAAATCAAAAGCCATGTGTTCCAGGGCCCTGGCATCATTACGGGAAGGAAAATTTTCAGAAAATATCTTCTCCTGAAAATGTGAGCGAGCGTGGAGCGATTTCGCCGGAGCGGCAGGAAAATGAAGGTGAACGCGGAGCAGATTTAGAGTGGAGCGTCGTGGAGCAACGTTGAGCGGCGGAGCGAATGAGCGAACATCCTCCTGAATGCAGGAATTGCGCAGCGCTCTGTTCACATGCTCTGCTGCTTCCGCAGGAGAGCCTCCAACCTGCAGGACCAAGAGTCCAGCTGAATCCCAGCAGCTTGACCCTAAACAGAGCAGCTGCGGCCATTTCTTCTTCTCTGTGGTTATTGGCGGATTTTCTCTTTGGTTTAAAAAACAAATATTAAACCAAACTTTGGGCCGATCTTTATAGATTCCACAGAGAGAGCAACAAATAGCATGGCCTAAAAAAACTGAACATGTTGCAGTTGATCTACAAAGATTGTGCCACGACAGATGAGACGTGCAAACCAGGCGCTTCCACCCTAATTAAAGGAGTCAATCGAATTTTTGCTGCTCGATGCGCCACATCAACCAATCAGAGAAGCTGATCTGGGAGCTAAAATTGTAACTCCTGCTCTAATGCCTCCAGCTTTCGCAGGTTCAGCAGTAAGAACTCTATCCAGGATGGGAAATGAATTCTGTACAGCTGTGCTGAATACAGACAGCCTGCAGACAAGCACAAGGGACAACCATCGGGCCTAAATGGGACTACCGCCTTTCAGAAAAGAACTACAAAAAACAAAAGTTACACAAATGCAGCGAGCAGATCAAGCTCTCTGTTATAGAATGTCCAGAAGGCATCAAAAGCTCCGTATGCTAAATGATTTGATGCCAGGAAGCAGAATTTCCTGCTCTAAGCTCCTTCCTAACCGCCAGCACTATTCGGACAGCACTTATTATGGCGACCGCTGAAGCGCTTCCACTGAGGCTTTAGTGTCCTTACAGATTGGAGGTAATGTCATCAAGCTATCAGCTGGTGCTCAGCTGAGGGATGGAACAAACGATGCATTCAAGTACTCCACGTAAACCGAAAAAACTCCCCCTAAAAATTAACTACTGTTCTTTTTTTACTCTCACTCAGATGCTGCATATTAAAGGTTTAAGCTAATGACTTGTTTTAGTTTTGATGGTTCTGCTCCTGGTGATGCCGGTCAAGATCTTTCTTTTCAATAAGTTTTACCTGAAGTCTGTTTCATTCAGGATCATCTGCTAAGTCTCAGGACTTAATAACTAACCTGTGAGTGGGACTTCCTGGGTCTCTGGGAGCCCAGCGGGGGGATTTTGGGGGAACATGGAGGAGTTCCAGAGGAGGAGAAGGAACCCCGACCTTCAGTGAACCAGGAAAAAGAGACAAAGGATCCAGAGGAGCGGGATGGACTCTCAGATGGCTCTCTGAAGACAACATCACAACATGAGACAAGTTCAGTAGGACTGGTTATTCTGGAGCAAACCGAATGTTGCATTGATGATTGACAAACCTGCTTCCCACAGAGAGTCTGTTGGATTTATCTTTTCTCACTCTGATGTAGGAACGTCTAAGCGTCACCCTTAAACACAAAGAGCACCATTACTGTCTGAGCTGTGGATGGTTGGACCAGAATGTACCTTTTCAATTAAGATTGTTAAAGAGAGAGAGGATGCGATGTATTCACCCTAAATCCAAGAAGCGTCTCTTGGTCTTCTTATCAAAGATGACGGTCGAACTGCCGTGTTCAGCTGGACTCGTGTCTCGACTCGTATCAGAAACCAGCACTAAAAGAAGCAGAATTAGAAATAAACTGTTGAATATAGCACACTAACTGAAACATGAACAGGAAACAGCATCAGACACCGATGGGAGCTTCTGCTGTTTGTCCAGGTGTGTTTTAAGGTGTGAATGCTGGTTTACAACCAGGTGTGAATCAAAGTGTATATTGTGCTGTGTGCAGTTGTGAATCCAGGTGTGTCACAGTATGAATCCAGCTGTATAATAGAGTATGTCTCGATGTAAAATCAAGTGTGTATAGGTGTGCGTACAGGTGTAAATCCAGCTGTATATGGGGTGTTTTCAGGTGTGAAAGCAGGTTTTTTCAGTGTGAATCCAGGCGTGTATCCTGGTGTGAATCCAGGTGTATATGGGGTGTGTTCAGGTGTCAAAGCAGGTGTTTCAGTGTGAATCCAGGTGTGTATCCTAGTGTGAATCCAGGTGTGTCAAAAACGGGAATCCCGGCATGTAACCTGGTGTGAATCCAGCTGTATATGGGGTGTGTTCAGGTGTGAAAGCAGATGTTTCAGTGTGAATCCAGGCGTGTATCCTGGTGTGAATCCAGCTGTGTATGGGGTGTGTTCAGGTGTGAAAGCAGGTGTTTCAGTGTGAATCCAGGCGTGTATCGTGGTGTGAATCCAGCTGTGTATGGGGTGTGAATCCAGGTGTATATTAGGGTTTGTCTTGATGTAAATCCAAGTGTATATAGGTGTGCGTACAGCTGTGAATCCAGGTGTGTCAAAGATGGGAATCCAGGCATGTATCCTGGTGTGAATCCAGGTGTATATGGGGTCTGTTCAGGCGTGAAAGCAGGTGTTTCAGTAGGAATCCAGGCGTGTATCCTGGTGTGAATCCAGGTGTGTCAAAGTGTGAATCCAGGTGTGTCAAAGATGAGAATCCAGGCATGTATCCTGGTGTGAATCCAGGTGTATATTGGGTCTGTTCAGGTGTAAAAACAGGTGTTTCAGTGTGAATCCAGGCGTGTATCCTGTTGAGAATCCAGGTGTGTCAAAGTGTGAATCCAGGTGTGTCAAAGTGTGAATCCAGGTGTATATTAGAGTATGTCTTGATGAAAATCCAAGTGTATATAGGTGTGCGTACAGCTGTGAATCTGCGTGTGTCAAAGACGGGAATCCAGGCGTGTATCCTGGTGTGAATCCACGTGTATATGGGGTGTGTTCAGGTGTGAATGCAGGTGTTTCATTGTGAATCGAGGTGTGTGTCCTGTGTAAATCCAGATTTATATGGGGGAGCCCTGGTGTGAATCCAAGCGTAACTGGGAGTGTGTACAGGTGTAAATTCAGACGAGTCAATGTGTGAATCAAGGTGTGTATAGGGGGTGTGTACGGATGTGAATCCAGGTGTGCCAAGGTGTATATGCTGGTACAAAACTGGATGTTTGTCCAGATGTTTCCTAGTGTGTTTCCAAGTATGGTGGGGAAACGGTTTACAGGTGTGAATCCAGGTGTGTATGGGAGGTTTACAGGTGTGAATCTAGGTGTGCATGGGAGGTTTACAGGTGTGAATCTAGGTGTGTATGGGAGGTTTACAGGTGTGAATCTAGGTGTGTATGGGAGGTTTACAGGTGTGAATCTAGGTGTGTATGGGAGGTTTACAGGTGTGAATCCAGGTGTGCATGGGAGGTTTACAGGTGTGAATCTAGGTGTGTATGGGAGGTTTACAGGTGTGAATCTAGGTGCGTATGGGAGGTTTACAGGTGTGAATCCAGGTGTGCATGGGAGGTTTACAGGTGTGAATCTAGGTGTGTATGAGAGGTTTACAGGTGTGAGTCCAGGTGTGTATGGGAGGTTTACAGGTGTGAATCTAGGTGTGTATGGGAGGTTTACAGGTGTGAATCTAGGTGTGTATGGGAGGTTTACAGGTGTGAATCCAGGTGTGCATGGGAGGTTTACAGGTGTGAATCTAGGTGTGCATGGGAGGTTTACAGGTGTGAATCTAGGTGTGTATGGGAGGTTTACAGGTGTGAATCCAGGTGTGTATGGGAGGTTTACAGGTGTGAATCTAGGTGTGTATGGGAGGTTTACAGGTGTGAATCTAGGTGTGTATGGAAGGTTTACAGGTGTGAATCTAGGTGTGTATGGGAGGTTTACAGGTGTGAATCCAGGTGTGCATGGGAGGTTTACAGGTGTGAATCAAGGTGTGTATGGGAGGTTTACAGGTGTGAATCTAGGTGTGTATGGGAGGTTTACAGGTGTAAATCTAGGTGTGTATGGGAGGTTTACAGGTGTAAATCTAGGTGTGTATGGGAGGTTTACAGGTGTGAATCTAGGTGTGTATGGGAGGTTTACAGGTGTGAATCTAGGTGTGTATGGGAGGTTTACAGGTGTGAATCCAGGTGTGCATGGGAGGTTTACAGGTGTGAATCAAGGTGTGTATGGGAGGTTTACAGGTGTGAATCTAGGTGTGTATGGGAGGTTTACAGGTGTAAATCTAGGTGTGTATGGGAGGTTTACAGGTGTGAATCTAGGTGTGTATGGGAGGTTTACAGGTGTGAATCTAGGTGTGCATGGGAGGTTTACAGGTGTGAATCTAGGTGTGTATGGGAGGTTTACAGGTGTGAATCCAGGTGTGCATGGGAGGTTTACAGGTGTGAATCTAGGTGTGTATGGGAGGTTTACAGGTGTGAATCCAGGTGTGTATGGGAGGTTTACAGGTGTGAATCTAGGTGTGTATGGGAGGTTTACAGGTGTGAATCTAGGTGTGTATGGGAGGTTTACAGGTGTGAATCTAGGTGTGTATGGGAGGTTTACAGGTGTGAATCCAGGTGTGCATGGGAGGTTTACAGGTGTGAATCAAGGTGTGTATGGGAGGTTTACAGGTGTGAATCTAGGTGTGTATGGGAGGTTTACAGGTGTAAATCTAGGTGTGTATGGGAGGTTTACAGGTGTGAATCTAGGTGTGTATGGGAGGTTTACAGGTGTGAATCTAGGTGTGTATGGGAGGTTTACAGGTGTGAATCCAGGTGTGCATGGGAGGTTTACAGGTGTGAATCAAGGTGTGTATGGGAGGTTTACAGGTGTGAATCTAGGTGTGTATGGGAGGTTTACAGGTGTAAATCTAGGTGTGTATGGGAGGTTTACAGGTGTGAATCTAAGTGTGTATGGGAGGTTTACAGGTGTGAATCCAGGTGTGCATGGGAGGTTTACAGGTGTGAATCAAGGTGTGTATGGGAGGTTTACAGGTGTGAATCTAGGTGTGTATGGGAGGTTTACAGGTGTAAATCTAGGTGTGTATGGGAGGTTTACAGGTGTGAATCTAGGTGTGTATGGGAGGTTTACAGGTGTGAATCAAGGTGTGTATGGGAGGTTTACAGGTGTGAATCTAGGTGTGTATGGGAGGTTTACAGGTGTAAATCTAGGTGTGTATGGGAGGTTTACAGGTGTGAATCTAGGTGTGTATGGGAGGTTTACAGGTGTGAATCTAGGTGTGTATGGGAGGTTTACAGGTGTGAATCCAGGTGTGCATGGGAGGTTTACAGGTGTGAATCAAGGTGTGTATGGGAGGTTTACAGGTGTGAATCTAGGTGTGCATGGGAGGTTTACAGGTGTGAATCTAGGTGTGTATGGGAGGTTTACAGGTGTGAATCCAGGTGTGTATGGGAGGTTTACAGGTGTGAATCAAGGTGTGTATGGGAGGTTTACAGGTGTGAATCTAGGTGTGTATGGGAGGTTTACAGGTGTGAATCTAGGTGTGTATGGGAGGTTTACAGGTGTAAATCTAGGTGTGTATGGGAGGTTTACAGGTGTGAATCTAGGTGTGTATGGGAGGTTTACAGGTGTAAATCTAGGTGTGTATGGGAGGTTTACAGGTGTGAATCCAGGTGTGTTCACCTTCACTGTCTGGCCTTCTGTTCCTCCTCATGTAGACAGGTGAGCAGTCAGATGAAGGGCAGGATTTTGATGGCGAACTGCTTGGAGTGACTAGTGCCTCCTGAGACGTGGCATTGGTCAGCTGATGGTACCGCCCACGTGGTGGAGTGACCAATGAGGCTCCCTCGTCCTCTGGAGACCGACGGCCCTGAGACATCAGGGTCAATAAGGATGTTGTTTTCTGTTTTTTCATAAAAAGGAAAAAGATTAATTTTTCGCTCTGACTTTTCTCACCAGTGATGGGTCAAAGGAAAAGGCGGGGCTTCGGGAGGACACCAGTAAATCAGGGGTGGGGGAGGAGCCTCTCATGGCCAGGTGTAGAGGAGAGCGGGCAGACTGTATGGGGCTGTCCTGCAAACAAACACAATGGTCAGCTGATTGGGTCATGATTCATATAAAAATATTAGAGTTTCCAGCGGTACTCTACCTTCCTGTCGAAGCCTTCGTCTCCCTCTGTGGAGCTTACGCTGTCTCGGTAGCGGGACCGTGAGGGTCGGTGCCTGCGGGCTTTGACGGACAGCTGAGCCCTGCCTTTCTGGATGCTGTTGTCCAGTAGCTCGGTCTCTGGGACCGCCTCATCCAGGTCTGCAGCAGGAAACCAGTTTTATTCTGTTACTAAAGCTGACAAACCTGCTCCTTCCAGAGGTCTGGAAGCGGCTCCAGGAAACTGAAAGTGAAACAGTATTCCCTTCTTCTTTTTGATCAGGTCTCCATAACACTATAAGGTATATAAAGAGTGGAACGAGGGATAAAACTGCTTCCATAAACCTGAGCATACCTGACCATTTGTTATGTTGAGCTACATTCTGATAATTTCATAAACCTTTGGTTTTATTTCCTCCTGTTTGGTTTATTATGCTCCTGTTGCTCCAGTGAGGGCAGCGGTTGTACAGGAATGGTCGGTACATAACCCACTGTTACTGTTTTAACTTCTGGACCTATTTTGTGCCAACAGGATTGTTCTTGGAATACAAAATAGCTCATAAGCCATTAACTGTCTTTAACCATTATTAACACTGACAAAAATGAAGTATGGCTCAAACAGATAAGCCAGTTGCATTCGGCTGTAGAAGTGACACACAGCAGGTCATCATTGATGCATCTGCAACTTGATGCTACAGCTAACGAAACGGAAAGATTTTAACATCAAGGTGGCTGAACTCAGGCGTCACCAGGTGAACACAATCAGTTGATGATGTGGGAGAAGCTTGAGGACCAAGAACACGACGACTGAGATGAACGAAGCTGAAGACCATAAATGGCCTGGATGGAAGGATGGATGGATGGATGATGACCAGAGATGGGAAGTAACGAAGTACAAATACTTCGTTACTGTACTCAAGTAGATTTTTCTGATATTTTTACTTTACTACTTATTTTTATGGCAACTTTTTTCTTCTACTCCTTACATTTTTACACAAATATCTGTACTTTCTACTCCTTACATTTTAAAAAATTGGCTCGTTACTTTAGTTTTGAATCATTTCAATGGAGTTACCGTTATTATTTTTCACGTCATCAATACCAAATTCAATCTAATTGGATGGGAATCTACGTTGCATTTGACGCACCACTACAAGATGAATCGACAGATTCGGCGGTATTCATTGGCGGCAAATCATTGCAGCTTGGTGGCGGTGGCGTTAGCATAGTAGCATGGACGACGAGATGATTGAAAATGAACACAACGGAGATCTAGTCCTATTGGCAGACATCCATTTAAAATGTAGGCAACGGCATGAAAAAAGTGGTTTCTACTTTTACTTTTATACTTTAAGTAAATTTACAAGCCTGTACTTTGTTACTTTTACTTGAGTAAAGAAGTTTAATCAGTACTTCCACTTTTACCAGAGTATTTTTTAACACAAGTATCTGTACTTTTACTCAAGTACGGAAAGTGAGTACTTTTGCCATCTCTGATGATGACTGGATGGATGAATGGATGGATGAATGGATGAATGAATGGATGATGAATGGAGGGTTGATTGTTTGTTTAGCAGGTTAAGTGTTTCTTCCACTGCTCTGTTCTGATGATGCAGCAGCTTTTTAACTTAATAATCTCTTCCTTCTTCTCCTCCCACTCAGTCCATCAAAGCTCCATCAAATATTCAGCATGCTGACCATCTCTCTCTCTCTCTCTCTCTCTCTCTCTCCCTCTCTCTCTCAGTTAGTGTTTCTACTCAGATTAGGACTTTACATCGACTCTCATCCATCTTAGTCACTGTGTTTCTTCCTGGCCTGATAGAACAATTGCCACTGTATTCCTAATCTTAATTCTAACCCTAACATTAAACTTTGCTACATTTGGACCAGGCTTTGGTCTCTGAGACCCCTTGGTCCTCAGAAGCTCAGTAAATATTCCAGAAAAGGTCCTGAACACACACGCCCGCCGGTTTTGTTTTTCTGTTTATCAGATTCAAGCATTTTGTAATTTGGTTTATTAGCCTCCCGTCTCCATGACGACCAGCGTAGTAACTACTCATGTCTGTTATCTGCTGTCTAGTTAAGGTAACTCTGGTTCAGGATGTGAACGACCTCCTGAGAGGAATAAAGGGCCGATCCTTTCTCCCCCACACAGGAACACTGATGGAGGTTTATTTCCCAGGGGGGGTGAGGGGGAGGGGAGGATGGAGAGCAGAAAGAGGGGACACAGTGAGAGAGAAGATGGAGATGTAATGAAACAGAGGGTGGAGGGGTGATGGATGGCTGAACCTGAGGATGGGGGAGGACATAAAGATGATGTTAGTGAACAAAGGAGGAGGAAATCTGGCAGAAAGAACCGGAATCTTGCTTCAAAAGAATGTTTGACTTAGGAGCTTCTGAGCTTCCTGTTCACCTGGTTGTATAAACCAGGTTGCATTTCCAGACTCCTAATGACCAGCAGGAGGGGCCAGTGAGTACAGCGCCCCCAAAGGAAGAACACTATAATTCCAAAAAAGTTCAACAACAATCCACTGGACGTTGTTTCCAAGTTTGAAGACGTTTCTCTTCCATCCAGGAAGATTTTTCAATTCGAAATGTCAGAAATAGCGTTTAGTTCCAGGTTTTATCCAGCAGCCCAACAAAGCCTGGTTTTAGTTTAGAAAACATGCAAATAGAAACGGAAGAACGGGTCCCCCCCTTTGGAATGGGGGTCGTTTGGCTTCTTTGATAGCCTGCAATGCCCCATACCTGTCTATGCCTCTGAAAGGGGGTCGTTAGAGGGAATAGTTGGCCTGGCTGAATAGGTGAGGTCTTCTGTTCTCCTGTAAAGGGGTGGGGACTGCGATGATAGCAGAAAGGAATCAACTCTATGGCTTCCCTCACACCCCTCTATAACCATCTGTCTTCTTTGTCCAAAATGTGAACATTCTTGTGTTTTGATCGACTCTATAAAGCAGTGATCACGGATTAGCGGACCGCGGTCCGGATCCGGACCCAACCTGATTTAAAACATTTATAAACTATAGTTCTGACAACAGTGTCTAATTTCACTTGCGCCTCTCCTCCTGTTAATACGGTAAAGCCCTGGGGAGCGTCCGGCACCAGGCTGCACGTGATCCAAATGAGCCAATGAGCTGTCAGTCTGGGTTGCTGCTGCTGCTACTTTTAGACACAGCAGGCAAACCTGTGGCGAGCCGGGCGATGGGAAAGAAGGAGAAGATGATGAGAAAAAGAGAGCAGAGAAAGTGTGGACTGCTGGAAGAACTGGTGAAAGAAAAGTGAAATGGCGTGCTCAAAGATGACCCTGCACATTTAGAGGATGTTTGGCTCAACCTGCTGCTGTGAAGCAGGATTCTCCACCATGAACAGAATCAACAATAAATCTGGATCCAGGCTCAAAATGAGCACCTTGATATGTGCTTGAGAATGGCTTAGTCTCCATTTAAACCCAGGTTTAAAGCCTTGCAGGGCAGCCTAAAGCCCACTGCCAACATTAAGACAGAAAAAAGAAAGAAAATAACAAACGATCAGTTCAGGGGTTTGAGAAAATATGGGAATCAGGAAATTATCTATAAACCAAACTGAACGATTGTTGTTCTCTGCTTAAAAAATGCTCTAAAATGCCCTTTTTTTTGTTTTTATATATTTTTGTTATTTAAAAATGTAATGTATAACATGGATGCATAAAAACCTCACTTTATTTCAGTGTCAAATTCTGTTTAAAGTAACAGATTATAATTAAAAATGTCTCCGGATCTTTAGGGTTGATGATTTTCTTTATTCGGACCGTGTTGATGTTTAATTAGTTTTCTCTGCTACAAAACCTGGAACTCAACGCTATTTCGAATATTATTTACTATACTATTATGCTATTTTGAATTTAAAAAGCTTCCTGGATGGAAGAGAAATGTCTTAAAACCTGGAAACAAAGTCCAGAGGATTGATTTTAATGTTTTTGGAATGACTCTGACCTGGATGACTGATAATCTTAACCAGCATGAAGAACGCAATCCTCTGGAATGTGTGATTATGCAATGATGACGCGCTGTGGGAGACTCACCGAACACGCTGTCCGTGTCCTCCAGGCCTGCAGACATGACTGCGTGATTATCTGCTGGAGAAGGAAGACAGAGTTAGAACCATGAGAGGGAGAGCAGATCAACCCAAACCGCCAAAGGAAGGATCTGAGCACCACAGCAGCAGGAACCTCCTAGATCTGCTGCCTCATTGGAGCTTTTTCCTTAAACAAATCAAGGTTTACTGTTAAAAACTAAGAAAAAAAGAATTGAAACATGTTTCTAGATCTTTAGATGACAGGGAACTCTGTTATTACAGCTCTATAATTAGACTCTTTCGCAGGGCTGAAATAATTCATCAGATGAATCTTAATGATGATAGAAATAATTTTTGTTTCATTTAGTAACTGATTAATTGCTAACAGGATTATTTAGTCTCTAAAACATTAACCCACCTGTAGCTGTCATTTTGTAGAAATTGTTAACGAAAATCTAAAAAAAACAATTTATTTAACATGAAAAGCCTAATTTGTCTGTGAATATGCTCCATCTAGAGGCTTCGCTTTAGTTTCTCCATCTTTAAACTCTGTATAAAATCTTTATTTAAGGCATCTTTTCATATTTTATTATTGATAGAAAAAATCATTGACAGATTAATCAATTTAGGGTTGAAACTATTAATCGGATTAATCGATTATCAAAATAATTGTCAACTAATTTATTAATTGTTACCTGAAGTTTAGAGACTGTAAAACATGCCTTTAGCTGACAGAGCGACCCACTTAGAGCAGGAATTATACCAAGATTGTATAAAATATGTAAACATTTTGCATATATATATCAGATATCAATCCGCTCTATCCAGAACTATTGTTTTTCTTTTATATATGCTACCATTGGGTTCAATTTTCAGGAACCATAATCTTTCTTTTCATTGTTATGCTGATGATGTCCAGATCTACTTCCCTTTAACTTCAGAATCCAACGACTCCATCCAGTCATTTTCGAACTGCTTAAACGATGTTAAATCAAGGATGGCCTCAAACTTTCTGAATCTGAATGAAAGTAAGACAGAAATTATAATGTTTGGTTGTAGTCCAGCAGTTTTTCCCCCTGGCTTCTTGGGCCCTCTTACACCTAACATTTGATCATCAGTATAAAATCTTGGTGTAATATTTGATGACGGGTTGAAATTTGGTCGCCAGATTAGTTCGGTCGTAAAAAATAACTTTTATCAGTTAAGAATTTTATCAAAGTGAAAGGGAACCTGCCACAAAAAGATCTGGAGACCGTAATCTGTGCTTTTATCAATACAAGATTGGATTACTGTAACTCTTTATATGCTGGCTTGGACCGCTCACTTTTACACCGTCTGCAGTTGGTACAAAATGCAGCTGCCCGTCACGTAAAGGTGACCACATATCACCTGTTCTAGCCTCACTGCAGTGGCTCCCGGTCGTTTTTATGATAGATTTTAAAATTTTATAGTTTGTTTTTAAAGCTCTTAATGGTCTAGCCCCCCAGTATTTGACTGAGCTTCTCCAAATTCATGCCCCGGCCAGAACACTGAGATCCTCTAATCAGCTGCTGCTGGCGATGCCTAAAACCAGACTAAAAACTAAAGGTGATCGTCCCTTTATGGCAGCGAGGCTCTGGAGTAACTTGCCTTGGCATATTGGCTCCTTAGAGGTTTTTAAATCCTCTTTAAAATCACATTTCTTCTCCCTGGCTTTTAATCATGTCTAAGTGGACATTTGGCAAAATTTTATTTTAAATTTTATTTTATTCTAAAATGTATTTTAATTGAAACATCTATTTTTATGTGTTTATGTTTTTTAGCCTTAGCTTTTATCTTATGTTCCTTAACTGCGATTCCTGTACAGCACTTTGGTCAACAATGGTTGTTTTAAATGTGCTTTATAAATAAAGTTTGAGTTGAGTTGAGTTGAGAACTCCTCATGTGGTAAAGTTTTTGTTTCACCTGGTTTCATTTTGCAAAAAGTCTTCTTTAAGGAATCTTTGGCTGTCTGATTATTAATCGACTCATCGAAAAATAATCAACAGATGAATTGATCTGCTAAATAACCGTTGCAGCCCTAAATCAATTAGCAAAGTTTGCGCCTCTACTTTCACCAGAGTTTTTCCCGTTTCCCACCTGTCACCTGACTTTGACCCTCTGTTCGTCTGACCAAAATATCTGGATTGTCCAAAAAAAATAAACCCACTAAGCTTTGCAAAGTGTTCAGTCCTAGTGTCAATCAGTGTGAACCCACCGGAGGATCAGGAAGGTTTCGGTACATAGAGCAGCTCAGAGCAGGGATGGGCTACAAACCAACACATCTAATCCTGCAGCATCGTTAGTTTCAGATCTTTACTGATCCAACATGCCTCCATGGTGAGCCATCATCAGAACCCATGGAGTCTGTTCTGATCTTAAAATGTTGGAACGTATCGTAACATTTTCTCGACATCAAACAGAAACATCATTCCCAGCTGGTGCAGGTTAGACGCCGATCATCTCAGTCTCCCTGAGCTGCTGACCTCTGAACGGCCTCGTTAAGGAGCGAAACGCTCTGCTGCTCTGTTAGGACAGGAAGTCCTGAGGCAGGAAGTCAGGAGGGAGACGCTGCTGCTCAGCTGATGCTTCTGACCCACTTCATCCCTCCACAAAGCTCCAGTCTGAGCTCATGCTGGTAGCTTTGTGCTGCCTCAGCTGGGTCCCTTCAGTGAGCTTTAATAACCCAGCAGGAGGATTCATCTCAACAGCAAAAAACACTGGACACAAGCCAAGAGACAGAGCAGCTAAAGGATCTAGAAAAACCTCTAAAATGCATAAAGAAAGTCTACAGAGCCACTCGCTGCTGGAAGGGTGGAGAGAAGAGCAGCTTGAGTCAGCATGAAGCAGCGGAGAGAGAAACAGGTGGAGAGGAGCGTGGGCGGGAGGCCCACAGCCTGCAGCAAGCAGATGGATGCGCCGAAAAGCCTGATGACTAGAACTGGAGATGGACTGATACAGGTTCAATCAGGCCAACACCAGTACCAATTATTTTGACCGGTACATGGTGCATGCTGCGATTGTTGGAGGCTGATTTAACATTATATAAATGACACAATGGCCGTCATTCGATTCACAATTCATAGTATAGATAGTCAAGTCTGTTCTTGAGAAGAACACAGTGAACGATGGACATTTCACTTCCAGTTATTAATAGTCTCTAGATAATAATATATTATGACTTTTTTTCATTTATTGCAGGAATAATAATGAACAGATAGCCAACATTTCTACTTAAATAGATTGACTTGACACCTCTGGTCGGCACTGATGACAAAGATCTGAACGGATCCATTTTTCGTCCACCTCGGATACAAACCACCTGACAGCATAAAGAAGAACCTGGAAACTGATGAGGAAGTTCAAGACCCACAGAACTGCTCGCAGATTCACTGAAAACCCAACCGAGTCAAACATCACAGCCGCACGGAGCCAGAAGGTCCAACATTACACAAGAGGTTAATGGACCTCAAGAGCTTAAAGCCGGGCGTACACTGCGAGACATTTTCAATCGTTTCCTGCAGCTACAGCTCAAACTGTACAATGGAACATCAGGTTCACAAAATTCACAGCTCACGATGTACGTTCACACACTGTGAGACCCGACGCTCTGATGCGATCTACTTGCTCACACTGTACGTCTAAAAACCACATGTCGGATTGAGCACCTAGATGGCGATGGTCAAACTCATCTATCTGGAAGAAGAAGAAGAAGTCCCTTGTTTGCACATGCGCAGTTCTCTAGGTTCTGGTAAATCGGCTCTTCAAAGGCAGGATTTACCCACCAACACCTTACGACAGCCGCCTGAATTTCACACATGTTTGATTTTCTCCCAACCTTATGATTCCTGATCGGGAGGTGGTCATTAGAGGCTGATCGCCCCTCATTAGCCCCTCGCTAGCCCCCGATCAGGCTGAAACTCGGCCCGATTGAAAAATTCTTGCACAACTGGAGAATCATCCCGAAAAGGGTGAAAAATCATACAGTGTATGCCCATCTTTACTTCTAGGCTCCCTGAGAGAGCCACATGTGACAAAGCGGGGGCTCGTCCAGGATTTGAACCCAGGACTTCTTTAACTCCAAAAGACGTTCAGCAAGATCTAAACCTTTTTCACTAAGCTTTAGGCACCATTTGCTTTCAAAATGGCCGATTTCACCTCAGCATAAACTCGGCTATGAGAGTCAGACAAGGTAGTAAACATCTCATTGGCTCCGCCCCCAAGCACACATGGCAAAATTATGGCCAGAAACTGCCATAAAGTCACAGAAAACAAGCCTGGATCATGTCATTTAACATTAGCAATGACATCACAAGGCGCCTCAACGTCAGCAGAGTCTGCTGAAGACTGTTTTAAAACGTACAGCCTAGAGCAGGGCCGCTGGAAATATTGATTGGGGTGGGTGGGTGGGGGTGGGGGTGGGGTTAAACACAGGGTCTGTAACACACAGACATCATCAGGTGAAGATATGCGGCATTAATTAAACTTCACAGTAACGGTATATTACCGCGATGAACTGGCGACCTTTCCAGGATAGACCCCGCCTCTCGCCCGTAGACAGCTGGTTATAGGCACCAGCACCCTATGGGAGCCCAGCTGGGATTAAGCATGACGGAAAATGGATGATGGAAAAAAACACTATAAAAGCGTAATTTGGTCGCTGGTATGAACATGAGTCACTGTGTTTATGTCACACGTGACTCTATTAGCTCCTAAATCCACACAGGATTAAAATAACGCTCTAAAATGCAATGGTTACCTTAAACTGCATGAATAGATATGAAAGTCCTCGGCGTGACCATGTTCTTAGTGTGAGCTACAGGCAGGGCGCCCTGGTCACACGCTAGCTTGGGTTGCGGCTGCAGAGGTTGCCGGTGCAACTACTATCAGAGGCGGGCGGACAGTCGCATCACTCCAGCTGCTCTCTATGGTCGCGATGGCGGTACTAGCGTTCTTCTTCACTGGTCTTGGTTTTCCAAAAACATCCGAAATGCATTTCTGTGTTATATTTTCTACTCGTTTCTGTCATTAGTTTATGTAAATGTTCTAGTCTTCAGCAACGTTCCTGGATACTTCTTTTCTCCAATAGATTGCTTTCCTTTTCTATGATAATGTAACTGCCGTCAACCTGTGTTGCTTAGGCCTCAAAAAAATAAAATAAAAAAGTCTAAATACTTTGAACAAATTTATAAATTGTGCAAAGTATTTTTAATACATTTTTAAAGAAATCTCCCTGTCACCACTAGGGGGTGCTACAGCACACCCAGAACCCCCACTTCCCGCGGCCATCGCCCAGGGCGTTCAGACGCCCCTCTGGTTTCGTGTCTCTGGTTGCGACTTTGGCTTGCAGCTCAAACTGCAGCAATAATGTCGCTCAAACGAAGAGCCGAGCTGTGATGTCATAGATTCATTGCCATTAGCAGGATGGACCCGTGCACACATACAGGGCCTGAAGTAGCTCCGGACCAGAACCTTGATCCACACGTTTACCCAAAGCTTTGCATTTATACAGAGTTTGGTAAAAATAAAATAAAAGAAAGAAAAGAAAGGAAACCCTTAACCAGATGTGAAGTGACTTTCAAATGTGGCTGAATGTTGTTGTGATTTATGAAGCATTGAAAGCGTCTCCCAGTGACCTGGAATGAACTTCAGGCGCCTCCATGATGTTGGAGGACTGGTTCTCCTGTCTGCAGACGCTGCTGCCGCTCTGGTCCAGCCGCCGCTGATGTTTGATGCTGTGAAGCAAACTGAACGGCTGCTGCTACACTGGAAAAACTGTCTAAAAATAAGTAAAAAATGTCTTAAATTAAGTGTATTTACCTTTAATTTGTTCACGAATGAGGGAAGAAGGGAGCAGGAGACCTACAGGTGGATTGGCGCAGCGTCTGCCGTGAAGCGGGCGCTGTACCGGTCCGTCGTGGTGAAGAGAGAGCTCAGTCAAAAAGCGAAGCTCTCGATTTACCGGTCGATCTACGTTCCTACCCTCATCTATGGTCATGAACTCTGGGTCATGACCGAAAGAACGAGATCGCGGATACAAGCGGCCGAAATGGGTTTCCTCCGTAGGGTGGCTGGGCTCTCCCTTAGAGACAGGGTGAGAAGCTCGGTCATCCGGGAGGGACTCGGAATAGAGCCGCTGCTCCTCCACGTCTAGAGGAGCCAGTTGAGGTGGGTCGGGCATCTGGTTAGGATGCCTCCTGGACGCCTCCCTGGTGAGGTGTTCCGGGCACGTCCCACCGGGGGGAGGCCCAGGGGGAGACCCAGGACACGCTGGAGAGACTATGTTTCTCAGCTGGCCTGGGAACGCCTTGGGGTTCCTCCAGAGGGGCTAGAAGAAGTGGCTGGGGAGAGGGAAGTCTGGGCCTCCCTTCTTAAAGGAGAAGTTCGGTTTTTTACACTTTAAGCCCATTTTCTGTAGTGTCCAGGATGAAATCGAATGATCGACACCAAAAGTTTGACAATTGGTCCTGTCTCTGCTTTTTGGCTCATTTAGAATCACCCCCTGGCTGCTTTAGAATGGCTAGCATAGAGCATGTCCGATAATGTCCTTAAAACAACCTTAAAGGGATAGTTCGGTATTTTTGACATGAATCTGTATGGCATCCCGATCACCAGCGGCATGCAATCACACTGACTTACCCCTGGCAGCGTCCTGTGAGCAGAGTTATCGTCCAGTTTTGGTCAAGCCGAAAGTAGTCCTGCAGATTTTTAGGAACAGCAAAATAAAACTTTTCTCTTCCCGAAACATTATGTGTCCAAAAGAGGGATATTTTCGCATCCCAAAAACATTGTAGTGGAAAAAGTCACACGTCGTTATCAATTGGTCCTATTTTCTCTCTGTTCGTATCAGTGCGCGCCGTCATTCAGACAGCGAGCCCAACAGCAGCCATGTCGCCCTCCGCCGCGGAAGGAGACATGGCTGTTGTTGGGCTCGCTGTCTGAATGACGGCGCGCACTGATACGAACAGAGAGAAAATAGGACCAATTGATAACGACGTGTGACTTTTTCCACTACAATGTTTTTGGGATGCGAAAATATCACTCTTTTGGACACATAATGTTTTGGGAAGAGAAAAGTTTTATTTCGCTGTTCCTAAAAACCTGCAGGACTACTTTCGGCTTGACCAAAACTGGACGATAACTCTGCTCACAGGACGCTGCCAGGGGTAAGTCAGTGTGATTGCATGACACTGGTGATCGGGATGCCATACAGATTCATGTCAAAAATACCGAACTATCCCTTTAAACGTTCTTTTTTTTAAAATATCCTACTCACCGTGTCGTCAGCGCTGTTCAATGACGTTCCAAAAAAAGTTTCGTAAAGAAAAAACGTTCCTGTAGTGTTTTATTTAGCATTTTGTAAATCCCATTGAGTTCTGTAGGAATAGTCAATATTCCGCTGCCACCGGAAACGGAAATGGGGCCTGTTTACACAGTTGTAGTCTTTTCGCTTCACTCTGTGTACTCCGACGTTGAGGTGCTAACGTCTCTGTTAAACACTTTAAAAAACTGAAAATGGAATACGAAAGGTGGATTCTTGATTCTCGACGTCGGAGTACACAGAGTGAAGCGAAAAGACTACAACTGTGTAAACAGGCCCCATTTCCGTTTCCGGTGGCAGCGGAATATTGACTATTCCTACAGAACTCACTGGGATTTACAAAATGCTAAATAAAACACTACAGGAACGTTTTTTCTTTACGAAACTTTTTTTGGAACGTCATTGAACAGCGCTGACGACACGGTGAGTAGCATATTTTTAAAAAAGAACGTTTAAGGTTGTTTTAAGGACATTATCGGACATGCTCTATGCTAGCAATTCTAAAGCAGCCAGGGGGTGATTCTGAATTAGCCAAAAAGCAGAGACAGGAGCAATTGTCAAACTTTTGGTGTCGATCATTCGATTTCATCCTGGACACTACAGAAAATGGGCTTAAAGTGTAAAAAACCGAACTTCTCCTTTAAGCTGCTGCCCCCGCGACCCGACCTGGGATAAGGGGAGGAAGATGGATGGATGGCCCTTTAATTTGAGCAGGTAAATGAAATAGTTCGCCAATGGAATGAGGATTTTTACTCTTAAAATAAGATATTAAGATAAAAATGCACTTGAAATAAAACAATGCAATTGTGTTTTCTTATATTAAATGTAAATTGTCTTGTTCCGTTGGCAAAATGTCTCTTTAAACTCCTCAATTCAGGAACAAATGCACTTATTTTAAGAAAAAAAATGACTCCAGTGTGGAGACTCCCACCTGAGGACTGCAGTAAGCAGGACGGAAATATTCAGACCTTCCAGCAGGTTATGCTACCGAGAAATTCTGTCCTGAGCCAACCTGTGACAGAGTCCAGCGTTTACTGGGAACAGGATTATTCAGGAACCCAAAGGTTCCGGCTCAGGGTTCTTCTGGACATAACGGCGGACTGAGCCTCAGTCAAAGTTTGCTGCAGACAGAGGAGTGTGATCCTCCTCCCAGAGACTGATGGAGGAGAAGATCTCCTCCAGGTTGGATCCACGTCGCTCTGATTGTGTCAGTTTGCTGCATCATCTGAGGAGGTCGCTGAGTTCCTTTAGGGTGATGATAGCTGCTGTTCAGGCTGGGTGGAGATGCTTTAACACCCCCCCTCCCCACTCACACACACTCTGAGACAAACACACCATGTTCCCAGCTGGCAGACCCAGAGGGACGGAGACGTCAGACAGCAGAGGATGGAGGACGAAGAGACGGAGGATGAGGAGACGGGGGAGGGAGATGATGAAGAGGCACAGAAAGATAAACAAACAGATGCTCTCACCTCTAAGTGCGTCTCCTTCTGACTGTTGTCATGGCACGTCACCCTCTCCTCCCTCTGCCTCCTGAGCAGCTGATGGATGAGGACCACGTCTCCCAGAGTTCCACGGGGTTCCCCCTTAGATCTTCAGACGGTTTGGGGCTGCGGCAGAGGAATCTGGGAGCTGTAGTCGCCTGCTGAGGGACTCTGGGACTCAGCTGAAAGCCGCCTGCTGACGAGCAAATGCTGCTTCACCGCTACTCAGCAGAACACTGCAGCCTGCCTCTGAAACAGCAGCTCCAAGGACAGCAGGAGGAGGAGGAGGAGGAGGAAGATGATTGGATGAGGAGACAGAGGGAGGCACAAAGAAAACTCAGCAGAAGATGTTATTACTGGAAAAAAAAACACAAGAAAAACAAAATACAGCAGATGATGTTTGGGCTTTTAGGCCCTGATGTCATATTTATATAAAATATCCCTAAAAAGGTAGAAAATGGAAATTATCTATAAGAACCGGAAACATTAGTTAAGATCATTCTTCCTTTCTGAATCATTTCATGTTCATTTAATCATTAATGTTAATCAATCCAAAGTAAATACTTCATATTATGCTACAGACAGTAATTAAATTCTCCAGCTAACAAAGATAAAAACAAACACAAACCTGTCTGCAGCATCACTGTGTTCTATACGACCAGCGCCCCCTGCTGGTCGGACACACTTTAGGGCAGGATCCTTTAAAGGAAAAGTCAGCTGATGTTGAGAATTCAAAGTTCTTTAAATATGAAATTATTACAAACTGTTCAATAAATGAGAAGTGTTTTTATTTCAGAGTATTTTTAAAGTGCTTTCAGGTTAATAAAAGCTTAATCTCATTTATGACAGGAATACAAACAGCCAATCATCTCACTGATGATGTCATTACTGTAGTTTACGCCAACCTGCAAATCTAATTAACTGTATAATTTTTTTTTTTTTTCCCACACTGTTTGCATCCAGGCTCAGCTCATTTATTTTTTACATTAAAAGCGCAACGCAGACTTATTGACAAAAATAATCTATGCTATGAGTAATTTTAAATGATTCAATATACAGAGATCAAAACTATCAATGCTACCAGCGGGCCTCACCTCTTGAAATACCGACTGCTTAAGTTGGCCGTCTTTGGTCAGGTCATGTGACCTGGAAGAAGGTCTACAGCCACATGCTCTTATATTTGCTGACTTTAAATTCAACAGCTGCGTATTGCGAAGGCCAGATTTG